>NC_142439.1:43520000-44145000 GCF_059453495.1 Arachis ipaensis
TTGAAAACTGCTTGTCCTTGGTCTCCTTCTGAAGTCTCTGAGGATATGGCATTTTAGGTTTGTACTCAGGAGCTTTTGGTAGTGTAGGATAAGTATCAAGAGAGTCTGGGAATGGGTTGTCTGCACGCTTTGGAGGGACGTGCTCTACTTCTTCCTTCTTCTCATCTGAAGCTTCTTTTTCAACTAACTCTTCATTGACCTTGGTCTCAGAGCCAGCTACTTTACCACTTCTCAATTGAATAACCTTGCAATCTTTTTTTTCAACTGGCTCCTTATTAACTTGTGCTTCTGTACTTGCCACTTGTCCACTTATCAAGGTGATAGCCTTGCATTCCTCTCTTGGATTTGGAATTGTGTTACTAGGAAGGCTATTAGTGGTCCTCTGATCAATTTCATTAATTTTTGTGGCTAGTTGATCCATCAGAATCTCCAAGTTCTTGATGGATGCTCTGGTTTCCTGTCTGAAACTTGCCAATATTGCTTCCAAGTCATTGTTCTGTTGGGGCTGAGAAGTTGCTTGCTGAGATGACTGAAACTGGTGGTTATTAAAATTTTTTTTGTTGAAAACCACCTTGAGAATTATTATTAAAATTCTGTGGCCTCTAAGGTTATTCTATCCACCCAAAATTTGGGTGACTTCTCCACCCCTGATTGTAGGTTTGAGAATAGGGATCATTATTGGGGTTTCTAGGAGCACTCCCCATGTAATTGACCTGTTCAGAAGAGGATTGAGCATAACCATAATTATCATTTTGCACAAAATTACCTGTCATGTCATAAGAGACCTCTTGAGGTAGATTTTGGGTGTTGATAGCTGAGAGTTGTGATGACAAATCATCTTAGCCTAGTTTCACTAGCCTTTTTCTTTTGTTTTCAATTGATTTATGCACTTTCTTGAGCCATAAGCAAGTCAATTGGGTAGATTTTCATGCTTCCTTTGATTTAATCAACCATAGATGAATTAATGCAATTTCATGAGGTTTTATGCTATAATTGTCACATATTATGAAAGAATGAATATCTCATGATTTTGAGCATAGCTTTGATGTGTTTGGTTTATTAATGATAGGTGAAGAAAGCTTGGAGAAAGGTTGAAGCAAGAAGGAATGGCTAGGAGGAAGAGAGGACAAAAAGTTTGAGCAAAAGTTTGCCTCAAACTTTAGCTCAAACTTTTGGAATAAGTGAAAACGAACCAGGGAGCAAAAAGCTTGATCAAAAGTTTGCCTCAAACTTTTGTGCAAACTTTTAGGCAAAAAGCTTGAGCAAAAGTTTGCCTCAAACTTTTTGGCAAACTTTTGGCATCACAAATCAACACCCTGGAGAGCAAAAGTTTGCACCAACGTTTGCCTCAAACTTTTTGGCAAACGTTGGCGCCATGAGTGTGCAAGGGTAGGCCAACGTTTGAGCAAAAGTTTGACCCCAAACTTTAGCTCAAACGTTGGTAGCAGCAAAATGGGGGTGGCTGATGTGAAAAGTTTGAGTAAAAGTTTGCCTCAAACTTTTACTCAAACTTTTACTCAAGCTTTCATGATTCCAAACCCGGTTCACTTCGGTTCTTCTCCAAACTCCAACAGCAATCAACCAAGGCCTCTATCAACCCAATTCCATCAAGATCAAAGGCCCAATTGAAGGCTTGAAGACCATTTGAAGAAAGTGTATAAATAGCATAGAATTTAAGTTTTCGGGGAGCTTTCCTTTTAGTTTTCATAGAGAGTTTTCGGAGAGCTTTTGGTGTGGAGTGAATTTTAATTTCTAAGTCTCGGGGAAGGAGAATTGAATTCCCTTCCTCTTAGTTTTCTTTGTTTCAATTTCAATTACAATTGTCTTGGATCTTGGGTTGGAGAATTGAAGGAATTCTGTTTCAATCTCATCCTGAGACCTCTCTGTTTCTTTACTGCACAATTGAATTTAAATTTCTGTTAATTGCTTCTTCATCTACTTTCTCTACAATTTACATTTCCTTTGCAATTGTTCTTGTTGGATCTAGGAAGGCATTGAGATCTAGACTTGGTTATCTAGTCTCTTGGGTCCTGAGATCTGAATTATCATTTTACATTCTCTGTTTACTGCTTTCAAGCTCATTTACATTTCTGTTTCAAGATCCACTTCAATCCAATTCATCTTCCACTCTTATGTTTGTTGAATTTTACTTTGCCTTGTTTAATTTCTGCAAATCCAATTCCCAATTCCCTTTACAATTCAAGCCATTTACATTTCTTGCACTTTAAGATTCTGCAATTTACATTTCTTGCATTCTAAGTTTCTGCCATTTAATTTCTTGTTCTTTAAGATTCAGCACTTTAAATTTTAGTTCTCTTTAATTTCATGCAATTTACCCATTCCCTTTACTTTCTATGCAATTTAAATTCTGCAAATCACAAATCTCTCAACCAAATCTTGATTCGCTTGACTAAATCAACCACTAAACTAAAATTGCTCAATCCTTCAATCCCTGTGGGATCGACCTCACTCCCGTGAGTTATTATTACTTGATGTGACCCGGTGCACTTGCCGGTGAGTTTTGTGTCGGATCGTTTTCCGCACATCAAGTTTTTGGCACCGTTGCCGGGGATTGATTAGATTGACAATGATTAAGTGAGGTGGTAGTTTAGATCAAGCACTTTTTCTTTAATTTTGACTAACCCACTAACTGTTCGAGACTTTGTCTCTACTAACTCTAACTGCACTCAAGTTACAGAGTGCTCTGTTTTAGTTTCTGGTTCTATTTGTGTTTCTGATTTTGTGATAGGAGGAAAGAGCGATGAATCCACACCTTTTGATCCTGAAATATTTTGGAGGTTGAGGAAAGAGGCAAGAGATAGAGGGGAGAAATGCTGGGATTCAAAAAAATCCCCACTGAGAGTTTCTCACCAGGGGATAAAGTGATATTAAACACCCAACCAATGAGAGTGCCTCCACAATTATCTGAGTACTATACTGTGAACCGGATCCTTCCACATGAACACCTAGAGATCATCAAAGAGAATACTGGAAGGAAGTTCACAATAAGAAGAGAAAAACTGAGGCACTATGATTTTCAGCCTCCATGATCAAAGAATGAAGAATGTCAAGCTAGTGACAATAAAGAAGCGCTTTGTTGGGAGGCAACCCAACCTGAGGTAGTTTTCTTTTCATAGCTATTTTAATAAAAAGGTTAATTAGTTTTATCTATATTGCAAGAAGCTAAGTTTGGTGTTGCACACCAAAACAATATAAGGGAGAATGAAGGATTCTAAGTTTGGTGTTCCACCAAAATCTCATTTAAAACATATTCTCACCTTCTGCATAATGCTAGCTTCAAGCAGCTAGATAAACTAGTTAACTATTTTGCTATTCTTTAGTTTTCAGTTTTGTCACTTTTGAAAAAGAAAAAGAGTTTTACACATGGTTAATCTGATGCACAAGAACCATTGGCAAGGTACTAAGTTTGGTGTTCCCACACCAAAGTAAGTACAAAGGCCCACAAATAAATCATGCATGCTAACCATTGTTTCTAAGTGCTTGGGGAACAAGCAACTTTCGATATCACTGCAGAGCATCATACAAGCTTTTGGAAAAATTAAGCATCATCAATCAAGGAGATAAAAGAGGAATATGAAGACCAGTAATGATGATGATGAGAAGGAGGAAAGCAAGTAAACTCCAAAAGGTTGTATTGTTAAGTGATTATTTTACATCAGATATTGCTGTGATTGAAAGTGATATTGTACCCCTGTCTGTCTGCATAGTATAGTTTTTCTGTAATTCAATAAGCAAGATGCTTGATCATTTACAACACTATATACTCTCCAAAACTTGTTTGCACTCAATATTTCAAAAAAATGCATCACATGAAAGTTCTTTGAAAAGAAGGATTGAGGAATCAAACAATTTTGAGGCAAGCAAAAGATTAGGAGAAGTGGTGGTTCTAGTTGTATGATTATGTATTGAGGTTGCATGCTTGTGAAAACTTGCATGGGAGCTCATAGGCAGGACATGAAGTTCAAAGAAGTATTGTGGAGATTCTCAAAAATCTATTGATCCAAGAAGCAGCAAACAAAACAAAAGAAAATAAAGAAAATACAAAAGCAAAAAGAACATGGCCCAAGGCTCTGAGCATAAATTACTCGGCAGAAAAAGAAAGAAGAAACAAAACTCAAAGAGTTGTTAGCCTAGTAAATGCTTGTGGTTGAGTTGTGTCAAAGAAAGAGGCTTGAGCAAGTAAATCCTTAGGGGTGCTTTAACACCTAATACCTTAAAACCAACTGGTTTAGGAGTATTGATTGAAAGCTTATCTAAAGAGCCGCTTTGAGACATGACACTTAGAGTCGAGGCCAAAGCACAGAAACTATAAGCTGCTTCAAGGTGACTACATATAAAGAGATCTCCATGATACCATTTGGATGAAAATCCTAAGACCTAAGACTCCCAATATGTGAGGACTAGTAAGCACTGAAGCCCTTGTATGAGCATATAATTTAGAGTTCACCCCACTGTTACTTGATCACTTCACTCACAGGACTTGACAAGTTGTTCTTCAATCCGTCTTAATTGAAAGAACCTCTGAGCATAATTAGTTTCCTTGCTTGGGGACAAGCAAGCTTTAAGTTTGGTGTTGTGATGACAAGTCATCTTAGCCTAGTTTCACTAGCCTTTTTCTTTTGTTTTCAATTGATTTATGCACTTCTTGAGCCATAAGCAAGCCAATTGGGTAGATTTTCATGCTTCCTTTGATTTAATCAATCATAGATGAATTAATGCAATTTCATGAGGTTTTATGCTATAATTGTCACATATTATGAAAGAATGAATATCTCATGATTTTGAGCATAGCTTTGATGTGTTTGGTTTATTAATGATAGGTGAAGAAAGCTTGGAGAAAGGTTGAAGCAAAAAGGAATGGCTAGGAGGAAGAGAGGACAAAAAGTTTGAGCAAAAGTTTGCCTCAAACTTTAGCTCAAACTTTTGGAATAAGTGAAAACGAACCAGGGAGCAAAAAGCTTGATCAAAAGTTTGCCTCAAACTTTTGTGCAAACTTTTAGGCAAAAAGCTTGAGCAAAAGTTTGCCTCAAACTTTTTGGCAAACTTTTGGCATCACAAATCAACACCCTGGAGAGCAAAAGTTTGCGCCAACGTTTGCCTCAAACTTTTTGGCAAACGTTGGCGCCATAAGTGTGCAAGGGGAGGCCAACGTTTGAGCAAAAGTTTGACCCCAAACTTTAGCTCAAACGTTGGTAGCAGCAAAATGGGGTGGCTGATGTGAAAAGTTTGAGTAAAAGTTTGCCTCAAACTTTTACTCAAACTTTTACTCAAGCTTTCATGATTCCAAACCCAGTTCACTTCGGTTCTTCTCCAAACTCCAACAGCAATCAACCAAGGCCTCTATCAACCCAATTCCATCAAGATCAAAGGCCCAATTGAAGGCTTGAAGACCATTTGAAGAAAGTGTATAAATAGCATAGGATTTAAGTTTTCGGGGAGCTTTCTTTTTAGTTTTCATAGAGAGTTTTCGGAGAGCTTTTGGTGTGGAGTGAATTTTAATTTCTAAGTCTCGGGGAAGGAGAATTGAATTCCCTTCCTCTTAGTTTTCTTGCTTTCAATTTCAATTACAATTGTCTTGGATATTGGGTTGGAGAATTGAAGGAATTCTGTTTCAATCTCATCCTGAGACCTCTCTGTTTCTTTACTGCACAATTGAATTTAAATTTCTGTTAATTGCTTCTTCATCTACTTTCTCTGCAATTTACATTTCCTTTGCAATTGTTCTTGTTGGATCTAGGAAGGCATTGAGATCTAGACTTGGTTATCTAGTCTCTTGGGTCCTGAGATCTGAATTATCATTTTACATTCTCTGTTTACTGCTTTCAAGCTCATTTACATTTCTGTTTCAAGATCCGCTTCAATCCAATTCATCTTCCACTCTTATGTTTGTTGAATTTTACTTTGCCTTGTTTAATTTCTGCAAATCCAATTCCCAATTCCCTTTACAATTCAAGCCATTTACATTTCTTGCACTTTAAGATTCTGCAATTTACATTTCTTGCGTTCTAAGTTTCTACCATTTAATTTCTTGTTCTTTAAGATTCAGCACTTTAAATTTTAGTTCTCTTTAATTTCATGCAATTTACCCATTCCCTTTACTTTCTATGCAATTTAAATTCTGCAAATCACAAATCTCTCAACCAAATCTTGATTCGCTTGACTAAATCAACCACTAAACTAAAATTGCTCAATCCTTCAATCCCTGTGGGATCGACCTCACTCCCGTGAGTTATTATTACTTGATGCGACCCGGTGTACTTGCCGGTGAGTTTTGTGTCGGATCGTTTTCCGTACATCAACTTGTATGCCACCCATCTGTTAAGTAAGTAGACTTATTTACTGAGACATAAGCTTATTCTGAGCAAAAAGAGCATTAAGAGCTTCTACTTCTATAACACCCTTCTTCTGAGGAGTCTCAGAGTTCATAGGATTTCTGTTAGATGAGTATAAATATTAGTTGCTAGCAACCAATTCAATCAGCTCAATAGTCTCCTCCGGTGTCTTCTTCTTGTGCAATGAACCACCTGTAAAATTATCTAAGCACATCTTGGATATTTCACCCAATCCTTCATAAAAGATATCTAGTTGGGTCCATTTGGAGAACATGTCCGAAGGGCATTGCCTAGTAAGTAGCTTGTACCTCTTCCAAGCTTCATAAGAGTTTCACCATCCTTCTGCCTGAAGGTCTGAACCTCCACCCTAAGCTTAGTCAGCTTCTTTGGTGGGAAAAATTTAGTAAGAAACTCAGTAACAACCTTGTCCCAAGTATCCAAACTCTCATTGGGTCAGGAATCTAGCCATAGCTTTGCTCCATCCCTCAGAGCAAACGGGAAGAGCATGAGTTTGTACACCTCTGTGTTCACTCCATTTGTCTTCACAGTATCACAAATATGCAGAAAGTTAGAAATAAATTGATTTGGGTCTTCGTGGGGAAGACCATGATACTGGCAGTTTTGTTGCACCAAGGTGACCAATTGTGGCTTCAACTCAAAGTTGTTCGTAGCTATAGGAGGCACCACAATACTTTTTCCATAAAAATCTATAGTAGGAGCAGAGTAAGAGCCAAGCACTCTCCTTTGTTGATCATCCTCATTCGAATTTGCCACATTGGCATCAATAGCATTATTGTGATCCATAGTGGATTCTACAGCCTTGTAGAGTCTTGCTTGTTGTAAACATCGCCTACAAGTCCGTTTAGGTTCTGGATCAAAGTCTAACAGAGGTTTTTTGTCCCTGTTCTTGCGCATAAACAAACAGAAGACAAGAAAAGATGGGATTCTCTACGTCAGAGTGCAGAGAAGTCCTTGTGAGGTAACCTGTGTAAAATAATAAAATAAAAATACTAAATAAAATAAATAAACAAATTTCGAAATTTATAACTGAAAGTAGACAGAAAATTTCAAAAATTAACAGGGAAAATAAACAAAAAAAAATTAAAATAAAATTAACTAGGTGACACCAAACTTAAATTCAGAAATTAAGGAAAAATATTAGTGCTATTTTTTTAAAAAAATATTTTTTTTGAAATATACTAAAGTAAAATTTAAATAAAATTAAAACTAAAACGCCTAATCTAAGCAATCAAATAACTAATAGTTGTTAATCACTATCAATCCCTGGCAACGACGCCAAAAACTTGGTGTAGAATTTCTAACCACAAACTAACCAGCAAGTGTAACGGGTCATACCAAGTAATACCTCAGGTGAGTGAGGGTCGATCCCACGAGGATTGAAGGACTAAAAAATAATGGTTAATTGATTTACTTTGTTAGGCAAATAGAAAATAATGTTTGGGAGTTCAAAGACATTAAACAATAGCAAGAATATTAAAGAAAGGCAAGTAAATAAGTTGGAAATAAAATATGGAGAAACAGTTAAGGCTTCAGATTTATCTATTTTCTGGATTGACTTTTCTTATTAATTTATTTTAATCATGTAAGATTTAATTCATGGTAAACTATATGTGACTAGACCCTAATTCCTTAGACCTTCCTAGTCTCCTCTAAAATTCATCAACAGCCAATTCCTTGGTCAATTAATTCCAATTAGGGGGTGAAGTTCAATTCTAGTTATATGCCACAAAAATCCTAATTACCCAAATATAATAGGATTATATATCACGTATCCTGTTAAATTCAGATAAACTAGAAATTTAGGAGAAGTTGTTTTCAAGCTGTTGTTCAAGTAAATAGTTTTTCCAAGTTATACAAGAACTCAATTAGAAAAAGGGTCATACTTCCATTCCACCCGAATTCATAAAATAAAGAACGAAAACAATTCTTGAAAAATAAATCAAAACATGAATTAAAATAGAAAAACAATAAAATCAATCCATACAATAAACAAAGCTCCTAACCTTAACAGTGGAGGTTTAGTTTCTCATGGTTTAGAGAGAAAATAAGGATTCTGATAAAAATGTATTTTAGTAGTTTGAATGGAATAATGTTGGGCTTGAATCCCCCTGTTGGAATCCCCTTTTATATCAAATCCTAATTAATTTAAAATCTATCTTCTAAAACTAAAATAATATCTTTTCCTATTTTAAAATAATATTTAAATTTAAATCAGAATTAATTATGGCAATCAGCAAGTCTTCAATTGATGGATGGGGACCACTTGATTCCTTCACTCTATAGCCTCCAATCTATGCTTTTTGGGGTAAAAACTAGGTCAAAACTTGGCCTAAATTCGCCCCCAACATTTTCTGCAGATTCTGCATGTCTGACGCGTACGCGTCGTTGGTCTTCTTCACGTGTCATGCGTACGCGTCAGGTACGCATCAGGTACGCACACGCGTTGCCATGAAAAGCTCCAAATCACGCGCACGTATCAGGCACATGCACACGTCGCTCCTTGCTGGTCAGCTCCTTGGTTTCTTCTCTTTCTCTGTAAAAACTCCATCAAATTCATCCGAATGCTACCTAAAATAAACAGAATTGCACAAGACTCAAAGTAGCATCCATAATGGCTAAAAGATAATTAATTCTTGATTAAACTCAATAATTTAAATGTAAATTCACTAGGAAAAAATAGGAAAGATGCTCACGCATCATACGCATCACTTGTCTGTTGCACCAGTCACGTGTACGCGTCGCCCATGCGTGCGCGTCGCTACCAGATTCTGAAATGCTTCATTTCTTGTGTTCCTTCCACCTTTGAATGCTTCCTTTCCATCCTCTAAGCCATTCCTGCCCTATAAACCCTGAAAACATTTAACAAACATATCACGACATTGATTAGTAATAAGAGAGGATTAAAATTAGCGAATTTAAGGCCAAAGAAGCACATTTTCAATCATAGCACAAAATTAGGAATGAAGATGTAAAACATGCGAATTCTATGCATAAATGTGAGAATAATGGATAAAATCTACTCAATTCAGTATAAAATGTACCACGAAATAGTGGTGCATGAAATCTCCCCACACTTAAACATTAGCATGTCCTCAGGCTAAGCTCAAGAGAACCAAAAGAGTGAAGAGGGGTGATAGGGATTATTAAATGCAAACTATCTATATCAATGCAGCTACATGCAAAAATGCTTCTACCTTCTTAGTTAAAAGTAAATGAATCGCCAAGAACAAATATGATCTGAATTCCACTAATTCGAATTCCAAAATAAAGTACAAATAGAGTTGCAAGAAGAAAGCTCGTGAAAGCCAGGAACAAAGAATCTAGCTTCGAACCCTCTCCGGAAGTGTATACACTCTAATCACTTAAGTGTTTAAGGTTCAATTATCTCAATTCTCTACTAATATTGCTTTCTAAGGCTTGCTCTTGTTCTTCCAATCAACAAAAATTTAATGCACAAATACACATATCAAGAGGTCTTTTAAGGGTTGTAATGGGGGTTAGGGTAAAGGTAGGATTGTATTTGGTTAAGTGGACTAAAATATGAATCCTTGATTAACCTAAACTTTCCACCTAACTTAAGACAACCCATGTAATCAGAATACAAAATCTAATTGCCCATTTACTATGTTTTCCACATATTTATGCATCCTAATTTTGAGTACAGTACATATGCATTGCTATCACCATTTACTTTGGGGCATTTTGTCCCTTTTTTTTATTTGCTCTTTTTTTTTAATTTTTTTCTTTTTATTTTTCTTTTCTTTTGTTTTTCTCAATGCATATGATTAAGGTATTGAATGCAAGAAAATGTGCTCTATTTCTTTTTTCATTTTTACCAAAAATATACAATACCTAATTTCCAAACCAAATTTCTCCAAACCCAACTTCCCCACACTTAATTCATGAACACTTCTCACTAGTCTAAGCTAACCAAGGATTCAAATGAAGGAAATTTATTGTTTTTTGCTTAGAGTTAGTCATGTGCTAAAGTAAAGAATAAATGGGATAAAATAATCTCAACATTGGTTTGCAAAGGATAATGAAAGGGTAAGGTCATATGGGTATGTGAGCTATAGTGAAACAAGGCCTCAATCACGTAAATGTATGTGAACAAACGCATTTTCTGCCAGTAAATAATTTTATAAAAATAATCACGTTGCAAGTATAGCTTCTAAACCAACAAAGAATCCTTTCGTACAAAAGTTTTGGTTGTCACTTAAGCAAACCCAATAAAATTTATAACCGAAGTATTTAAACCTCGGGTCGTCTCTCAAGGAATTACAGGGAGGTGTGATTTATTATTGGTTATGGAAGATTATCTTTTTGGGGTTTTTGAATAGTGAATAGAAAAAATAAACTGGCAAGAAAGTAAATTAATTATCATGAAAACCATTCCAAGGTATAAGAACTGGTAATCCCATCCTAGTTATCCTTATCAGGTGTGATGCGAATTGTTTATTGCTTCCACTTAGTTAACCCTTACTAAATAAAGGAAAGTCAGGTGGACTAATCAATTTGATTCCTCAAGTCCTAGTAAACTCCTGTTGAAAGACTAGCTTTAGAGGGATCCAAATCAATCAGGAAATTCCAATTTTCAATCAACAGCTGAGTTTGATAACTCAAGTGTTACTGACTACTCAACCAAAGCAAAGGGGGAAAAATATAAATTATTATATCATAAATAGAAGAAAGCAATCATAAATCTGAAATACCTCGAATTATATTAAATAGAAAATCAAATTAAACATAGGAATCCATAAACCAAGTAGCAACATAAGTAATCAATAAGGGAAAATAGATAAAGTAGAATACTAAGACAATTAAAAGTAGAAAAGAAACTAAATTAAGGAACATTGAACCTGGAATTGAGAAGGAATGAACCATAAACTAAGAGAAATCCTAAATTATAAAACCTGAGAGGAGAAAGCCTCTCTCTCTAAAAAACTATATCTGAAACCTAAAATTCTCCCTATGGAATAAATGATTGATTGATCATTTGATTCCTTCATTCTCCAGCCTCTATTATGTATTTCTGGGCTTGGATTTGGGCCGAAAAAGGGCCTAGAAATCGCTGGGGGCGACTTCTGCAACTTTCTGCACGTGGCGTCTATGACGCATACGTGTAGGCCACACGTGCGCGTCATTTGGAAGTTTCCTTGTCACGCGTACATGTTTCTCGTGCTTTGTGCTAGGCACGCGTCCGCGTCGTCCATGCGTGCGTGTCGCTGCCATTTTCTTTAAAACTCTATTTTGTGCATTCCTTCCTTTTTGCATGTTTCCCTTCTGTCCTCTAAGCCATTCCTGCCCTATGAAGCCTGAAAATACTTAACACACAGATCACGGCATCGAATGGTAATAAAGGATAATTAAAATTAACATTTTCAAGGCATAGGAAACATGTTTTCATACATATCACATAATAAGGAAGGAATTGTAAAACCATGAAAATTATATGAATAAGTTGGTGAAGAATTTATAAAAACACTCAATTGAGCACAAGATGAATCATAAATTAGTGGTTTATCAACCTCCCCACACTTAAACATCAGTATGTCCTCATGCTAAATTCAAGAGAAACTAAAAGAGTGAAGTTAGAATGGTGGAATCTATGCAATGCAGTCTATCTAAATGCAAGCTACCTAAATGAATCATGCAATTCTAATTATTATCCACCTAGATATATAAAACTTTACATGTGGTTAAATTGAGTTAATTTTTTCAAGGAATCATATATGCATAACCAAGGCTAAACCATATTAAAACATATTCACAATTGAGTTGAGTTAATCAAAAGAGTTCACAAACTTGCAAGAATAACAATGATTAAACATGGATATATGGAAATGAGCTATTGAACCCTCACTGGATTTGTATGTACACTCTAATTACTTAGTGTTTAGGGTTAATCACTTTACTCTTCTCTAGTCATGCTTTCTAAAACTTTGTTCTTCATCTAACCAATCAACAAATATTTATTGTACACATGCAAACATCATAAGGTCTTTTTAAGGTTGTAATGGGGTTAAGGCAAAGGTGATGGTATATATATATATATATATATATATATATATATATATATATATATATATATATATATATATATGGCTACGTGAGCTATAAATTGAATCCTTGATTAGTCTAAGATCTCACCTAACATATACATACTTTATACAATTATAAAATTATGCCTAGCTACCCAATTTTTTTCCACTTTTTGTATCACATACTCATGTACCAAATTATTTTTTATTTTTATTACATGTGCATTGATTTTTACTAAACTTAATACTGGGGTAATTTTGTGTCCCCTTATTTAATTATTTAATTATAGAATGAATTTTTTTTAGAGAAACATAACATATATCAATGCACATAGTATTTTAATTATTTTGGTCTTACATGAGCATGTACCCAAATTCCAAATAATTTTATCAATTTAAGACCTTTTTCCTATCAACCCATGTTCCCACGGTTTTCACACACTTAGTTGATACACAATCTCTATCTTAAGCTAACCAAAGATTCAATTTTGGGGATATTTAATTTGTTTTTTTGCTTAAGGCTAGTGATGTGGTAAAATATAAAATAATTGGGGATTAAAAGGCTCAAGGTGGCTAACAAGGGTGACTTAAAAAGATAGGCTTATTTGGGATAATGAGCAAAAAAAAGTAATGGCCTCAATCATATGCAAGTATGTAAATACATTCTATATTGGACATATAAAGTGGAACAAAGTAAAGATTGCAAGCATAGAGAAGGAAACACACAAGAAAGAAAATATTTATGGTTAAACAATGTAACCATGTAATTAAGCTAAAAAACTCACGGGTTGTGTGTTCTTTGGCTCAGAAACCATATATCTGTCATGTATATTATGCAAGTAGGGATAAAGAGTTTCAACTCTAATCAATGTGAATGTTTGATGGCTTTTATAAAAATAAATATATTCTTTGAAAAAATGTCGTCAATTTACCAACATTTATTTTTATATATATCTATATATATACTAAGTGGATTGTTGTGATTATGAAAAACTAAAAATTTCTAGTTTACTCTCTATTTTTAATTAAACTAAATTATCATATGCTAAAAGGGTAAACTAAACTAAATAATCCATATTTTCTATATCACAACTAATAAGCTAAGAGTGCAAATGAAGCTAAATATCTAAGATATATACAACCCAAAGTGTAAAATGTAATAAAGTAGAAATAAACAAAAGTACAGCAAAAGAAAATGTGCAAGTACTGAAAGGAAAAATAAGATAAAATAAAATAAAATAAAACAAAAATAAGATAAAAAGGGTCTGAAAGTTGTTCACCAAAATAAAATTTGCCAGAGATGGCAACCTCCCCACACTTATATAATAGCATCGTCCTCGATGCTCAATCAGGCTGGGTGTGAAGTAATGTCATCTCCGGAAGGGTGTACTGCTGGCTCTGTAGTCTATGTGGGTGCCTCGAGATCTGCCTGCTGAAGCGGAGGCACTGTCTGTATAGGGACCTGTGGATCTGCTGGCTGTATCTGCTGGGGCTCCTCATGCTGGGGCGCTGCCTGCTCGGGTCCTGCCTGCTCAGCCTCTGCTCGTGTATCCTCCTCATGCTCATCCGCCTCCTCCTCAGATGGCTCTGATGGTGTGTCAGGCTCGGAGGGAATGTCAGAGTGTCCCGATCTGATCATCAGCTTCAAATGCTCATAGCGTCGCTTGCTGCGATGCTCAGACCGCTCATATCACCGCTGGTTGCGACGCTCCATCTGATCTAGGCGCTCAAATAGGCAGTGCACAAGGTGGTAAATGGGCTGGGAAGCAGGTGAGGGTGCTGTGGGTGTGGGTGGTGCTGCAGGTGCTAAAGGGGTAGCAGAAGATGTGGCTGCATCAGCGGAGGCAGTAAGAGAGGGCGGTCTGTAGCCCAGAGCCTCGAATTTCCTGCCATGTGGGATGATCTTCCTGCACACTGCGCCTGGTGGCCTCTCATCCTCAGGCTCCCAGGGTACTTCAGCTCAGTGGCCCAACTGAGTAATTAGATATGGGAAAGGTAGAGTGCCTCGGACATGGACTTTAGCCATGGAGTGACGGATGAATTGGGGAAGGTATAGGTCCTTGCCTTCCATCACGCACCAAATAAGAGTAATCATGGCAGCTGGCACCTCAGTCTCGTGAGTGCTTGGCATCACATAGTTGCTCAGAATTTGTTGCCATAGCCGAGCCTCATCATTCAGATAAATAATTTTTATGCCTTTAGGGTTTACTGTCGACTTACCCATAACCCATGGGACAGCTGGATCAATGGCTATGGTGCAATTCACTGCTTCCCAGTCAAAAGTCATAAATTGCACGGCTTCCTCAGCCTGCTGGTAACTATCTGGCTGATCCGTTTTGGCTGAAAATGGAGGATATCTTCAATGGCCTCCTCAGTAACTAAAATCTGTTTGCCTATGAGCTGCACTGCATCCAGGGTCGTTTTATAATAGTTGTAGTAAAATTTCCTGACCTAAGATGCATTTATCTCAGTCAAATTCCTCTCCAGAAAGAACCAGCCTCTCTGTTTTATCTGTTCTGTGGTGTACTGTTGTAGTTCAGCTGGAATTCGGAGGGTCTTTTCCAAGTATAGGTGTCTTTTAGTCCCAAAGACATCATATTTTAGTTCACAGTAGCGGTTTGCGAACTTGATCTGATCAGTGGCAGGCACTAGTTGATCTGCCTTTTCTTGCAAAGTAAAGTTTTTCTCACACCAGGAATCATAATGTAGTATATCTAAAATAGTGGTAGATAATTTTCCTCTTTTCCTTTTGCATGTGCCTGCTTTAGCTTTTCCTTTCCCTTTTGGATCTGACATCCTGAAAAGCAGAGATTCCAGGATACAATTTAATAAACTAAAGCAGAAAAATAGGAAGGCAAATAGTATTCAAGTAATATAAGCATAGATGAGTAAAAGAGGAATGAAATCCAATGCATGAAGTGAGTCAGAATTATATAGGATGTTGGACTGAATGCAAGGTACAATTCAAAGAATTTAATACACAATCCAAAAACTATGAGATGCAGGATGCTTGTTTGTCAAGAAACAACAATAAACATGTCATGAAAGGGGTTAAAAGTCAGTTAAGTTAAAAGCCAAAGAAGTAGGTTAGAATTAGTAGCATGGTAATGTAGTTCCTAGAAGTGAAAAAGGTTTAGGAACAAGCAGGCTCACATTCAAGCATACAATGCAGATTATTGATGATAAACCGTGTGATAAAAGAAGCACAAAAATGAATGAAATCATCAATAATGCGATTTAACTAAGAAGAGAACCAGAAGGAATAGGAATGCTAGCCCATCCGTCCATGAATTGGCTTGGTTGAAACCAATTAGTGCAGAATTCAAAAGTACCAAAGCCAATTCATGAATGGAAGTTGAGTGAAACAATTTGCAGAAAAATCAGACAGCATTCCAGCAGTTAAAGGAACGTTCCCGGAAAAAACAAATAGCAGAATCAACAAGTAAAATTCATATGTAGTGCAGTAGTTGGCAATTTTCATGAAGAACAGGGAAGTCTCATGATGCTTGTAACATTAAGCAAAAACACAATTTGGGTTTTCTAAGAATTTATCAACAATGAAAAACACGAAAACCATATGTAACTTCCTAAGAATTAAATAATTGAGCCAAGAAAACAGCCATAAGTAATAATTCAATAAACAATTGAACACAGGCAGCAAGCTTTCCTTGAGCAATGAACAGAATAATGGTTGAAACATGGTATTGATGCAGCAAAGGGTGGTCAACAAGGGGCTAATTGACTCAGAATTTCGTCAATTAGTTCCTTGATTCTGGTAATGAAGAATGCACATGAGAGGGAACCAAAAGTAGGACGGAGATGCTGGTCTAATGAAATATGAGTTGAACTGGGCTAAAAGAAATGGGTACAGGGTAAAAACAGTGCCAGATTCAACTCATAATTTGCGGTTGAATAGCTTAGCATCAAAAACTTTTTCGAAAAATTTGGCAGCATCTTGGTAGTAAAGTAGGCGTTCCCGAATTAAAACAAGCAACAAATAAGTTTTCATGGAATCAAAGCATTTCAGAAAAGAATAAAGCAATCTGCATGTGATATGAACTCAGAGCAACAAATGCAACTAGCAGTAATAATTACAATACATATGAAATGATGGCATTTAAGTAGAGCAGCATCAAACAGGATTGAAATAGTGAAGCAACAATAGTATTCAACCACTAGGGAAAAGCAGAAATTTCAAACAGCAGATACGGAGCAATTATCAGACCTAAAATTCTCTAACCACAACCTAGCTACCTAACCACCTATAATCTACTACAAACAAGCATCTCTAACTAACCTAAATTGAACAAAATTAGAATATGCAAACTAACTAATTTGAACAGAAAAGGAATCAGAGTGCAGTGGAACCTGGGAGGGTGGTGAAAGAAATGGAACGAAGAGAGAGGTGGGTGGTACGGTGGTGCTGGTGGGCGGCACGGTGGCGCTGGGATGCCCGTGGTGGTCCGGGTATAGGTAGGGGTTTGAGGTTGGGAAGGGGGAGAAGGGTGAGAGGGGAAAAGAAAAGGAAGGAGGGGGAGGGGGTGATGGTGGCGGTAGGGGTCGTCAACGGTGGCGGCGCGGCGGGCTGGGTTGGCGATGGGGCAGGGGTGAGAAGAGTAAGAAAAGAGAGAGAAGAGGAAGAGAAGAAGGGGAGTGGGGGAGTTAGGGCGGTGTGGCTAAGGGCGGCGACGGTGGCGGTGATAGGGGCTGGTGGTAGTTTGGGGTGGAGGTGGAAGGTTGGAGGGAGGAGAAGAGAAGACTGTGAGGGAGGGGGGAAGTGAGCACGCGAGGGCTAGGGTTTCCGCATCAGGGCGGTTAGGGAATTTAAATCCACGCGTACGCGTGGGTTACGCGTGCGCGTGGATGGGGTAAAATTGAAACGGCGCGAAAGCGTCATTGACGCGAACACGTGAAGAGGGGTAGGTGAAGATGATGCGTACGTGTCGACCAGAATCGTGCTAAACGCATGATTCTAGCGTTGTTTTGGCACAACTCTCTGTTTCAATTTGGGGGGGCCAAGCGACACGTGCGTGTCGCCCACGCCCACGCGTGGTGTGTGTAAATGAAAATGACGCGTACGCGTCAGTGACGTACACGCATGGGCCAATTTGTGCCTAACACACACCAGCTGCACGATTCCAGCCCAACTTTTTGGGCATTGGATGGTGACACCGATTTGAAATCGATGCCCACGCGTGGCCCACGTGCACGCGTGGAGTGTGTTTTTTTTTAAGAATATGCAGAATGCAAAATGCAGACACTGATGCAGATGTTGTGAATGATACTAGGGAAAATAAAATAAAATAGAACTAAAAACAAACAAAACAAAATAAAATTAAAATTGAAAAGGAACGATCATAGCATGGTGGGTTGTCTCCCACCTAGCACTTTTAGTTAAAGTCCTTAAGTTGGACATTTTGATGAGCTCCTTGTTATGGTGGCTTGTGCTTGAACTCATCCAGAAATCTCCACCAACGTTTGCAATTCCAATAGCCTCCGGGGTCCCAAACAAGGCACGTAAAGCCTTCGAGCAAGTTAAAGTAGGTTTTCAGGTTCTAAGAGTATTAATTATCAGAATGAATTCCAGGATTCCAAACTTTACTTTTGTACCCATCTCCGCTCTAATCTAAATTATTCCAACCGGGTGGTAAGTAATTTGAACTCTCACTGAGATACCTAAACATCTTCTGAAACCCATTCAATCGAGCTTTATACCAATCCTTACACTTCCATTTGGAGCGTGGAACCTTATTGAACCTTGGATGCCAACTCCTATCACTAACCATCTCCCTCTTGCTCTTAAAGCCACAAAGAGCTCTAAGCTGGCCATTGGTTTCAAGCAAACCATATTCAAGTGGAAAGGTGAAGATAAAGGCTAAGGATTTTACCCACTTGAAGTTTGTATTGGGTGGTAATGGCCTTGGGAGAGGTGTTTCCAGTGGTCTTTCAAGCTTCACTCGCTTGCACTCTTCTGTGAATTCTTCCACTTCCTTACAAACCTCTTCAACTGCAACCACGTCTTGATCAAAGTCTTCGATTTCTTCCTCATCACTCAAATCAAAAGTTAGAGGTTGAGAAAAATCTACCTCCACATCATCTTCACACTCACTTGGGGAAGATTCTTCAATCTCAAGGAGTTTAAATTTGGGTGCAACTTCATTACTAGGAGAGCTTAATTCATGATCATCATTACCAAGAAAACTTGCTTCTTGATCTGTTCCTTCCAGTTCTTCATAAGGTACATGCCTTGGGGATTGTGCACTATCCTCCTCAGCATCAATTGCAAATTTCTGGGCAGAATTCTCCACAACTCTTGATTCCCATGGAGGTTCAGCGTCTCCTAAGTCTTCGACCAATTCTTCTTCTTCGATAATTCTGGCTTCCTCCACTTGTTCCAATATAAAGTCATGCTCCTTACTGCCCACTGGAGCTTCTAGTGTCTCTTTCATACTAGGTTCTTCATTAGATTCTCCACATGAAGCCGTGGGAGTTCCTTGAGTGCCCGAACGTCGGGGAGCTAATTGATTTATCGCCTGCTCCAGTTGATGGAGGGTTGCATGAAATTGATCTACTGTTTCCTTAACGCGAGCCTGTGATTCTTGGGTCGATGGATATGGACATGGTGCATATGGAAGTGGTGGTTCTTAGGAGTAGTTGGATTGGAATTGGGGTGGATAAGGGTTAGGGTCATATAGAGGTGAATGGTTGTAGGTGGCTTGTGAGTATGGTGGTTCAAAGCTATGTTGAGGAGGTGGTTCATAGGCATATGATGGGCTTGCTGGTAACCACAAGGGAGTCCACCATATCTATCATCTTGGTACAAACCTCGGAATGGCTCTTGACCATAGTAATTTGGTGGAGGTGATTTGACACGAAGGGGTTCACCATAACTATTGTCTTGGTATGCATCGTAGAATGGTCGTTGTCCATGGTACTTTGGAAAGTGCTGTTGCCGAAAGGGTTTATCAGATCCTCGTGACTCCTTCCATCTTTGATTGTTTTGACCTTGATGCATGTTCCTGTTATAGCTTCCATTCCTTACAACAACATTGGAATCAAAATTAAAGCCAGAGGGGTGAGAACTCATAGTAGCTAAAAAAAATTAAAAATAAAAACAAAAACAAATAAACAAGTAAAAGAAAATATTTACAATAACCAATAATAAGGCACACAATTAAAATTCCCCGGCAACGGCACCATTTTGAACGAACGGATTT
The DNA here is from genome assembly GCF_059453495.1 of Arachis ipaensis. Classification (NCBI taxonomy): domain Eukaryota; kingdom Viridiplantae; phylum Streptophyta; class Magnoliopsida; order Fabales; family Fabaceae; genus Arachis; species Arachis ipaensis. Next base: position 43,539,633 of record NC_142439.1, read on the forward strand.
TCTGCCAGTAAAGAATCTTTTATAAAAATAATCACGTTGCAAGTATAGCTTCTAAACCAACAAAGAATCCTTTCGTACAAAAGTTTTGGTTGTCACTTAAGCAAACCCAATAAAATTTATAACCGAAGTATTTAAACCTCGGGTCGTCTCTCAAGGAATTGCAGGGAGGTGTGATTTATTATTGGTTATGGAAGATTATCTTTTTGAGGTTTTTGAATAGTGAACAGGAAAAATAAACTGGCAAGAAAGTAAATTGATTATAATGAAAACCATTCCAAGGTATAAGAACTGGAAATCCCATCCTAGTTATCCTTATCAGGTGTGATGCGAATTATTTATTGCTCCCACTTAGTTAACCCTTACTAAATAAAGGAAAGTCAAGTGGACTAATCAATTTGATTCCTCAAGTCCTAGTCAACTCTTGTGGAAAGACTAGTTTTAGAGGGATCCAAATCAATCAACAAAATCCAATTTTCAATGAACAGCTGAGTTTGATAACTCAAGTTTTACCAATTACTCAACCAAAGCAAAGGGGAAAAAATCTAAATTATTTATATCATAAATAGAAGAAAGCAATCATAAATCTAAAATACCTCGAATTGTATTAAATAGAAAATCAAATTAAACATAGGAATCCATAAACCAAGTAGCAACAGAAGTAATCAATAAGGGAAAATAGATAAAGTAGAATACTAACACAATTAAAAGTAGAAAAGAAACTAAATTAAGGAACATTGAACCTGGAATTGAGAAGGAATGAACCATAAACTAAGAGAAATCCTAAATTCTAAAACCTAAGAGAGAGGAGAAAGCCTCTCTCTCTAAAAAACTACATCTAAAACCTAAAATTCTCCCTATTGAATGAATGATTGATTGATCATTTGATTCCCTCATTCTCCAGCCTCTATTATGTGTTTCTGGGCTTGGATTTAGGCCGAAAAAGGGCCCAGAAATCGCTGGGGGCGACTTCTGCAACTTTCTGCACGTGGCGTCTATGACGCATACGTGTAGGTCACGCGAGTGCGTCATTTGGAAGTTTTCCTTGTCACGCGTATGCGTCGCTCGTGCTTTGTGCTAGGCACGCGTCCGCGTCGTCCATTGATGCGCATAAACGTGTTATGCTACGATTTAGGAAATTGCACGATCGGCAAAATTCCTTCCGGCAAGTGCACCGGTTATCGTCGTCAAGTAAAAACTCACAATAGAGTGAGGTCGAATCCCACAAGGATTGGTTGAGTGAGCAATTCGGATTAGAAGTGTGTTCTAGTTGAGCGGAATCAAGATTTGAGATGAGAATTGCGGAATGTAAAATTGGCGGGAAAAGTAAATGACAAGAAAATTAAATGGCTGAATCTTAAATTGCATGAATTAAAGAGCAGAATGTAAATTGCTGAAAGTAAAAGGGAATGGGGATGATTGCAAGAATTGAATTGCGGAATGTAAAGAGAAAGTGGAAATCAGAAATGGGGAATTCATTGGGTTTAGGAGATATTGAAATCTCCGAATCAAAACATGTAAATCTCTTCCTCAACCAATGCATTCATTGAATTTTGCTTGGCAATCTTATATGATTGGATCCCAATTCCTTGGCTCACCAATGCTCTCTAAAAACAAACAAATTCCCAATCCCTTGGTTTAAATGTTCATAAGAAGAGATGATGCTTGATCACTGATTATACCACACAATTTCATGAACCACAATTTGGTAGGATTACATGTCACAATATCCATCCAAACCCCAATCCAATCCACTGTGAGAAAGCTTCTCTAGCATGAATCCTCCATTCCTTTCCCAAGGCTCCGAAGGATTCCAAGTATGAGTAGTCTCTTTCCCAAGACAACTACTCAATGGAATTAGATCGAGAAGCTTTCTAACAAAATTCAAGAGAAAAGATTGAAGAAGAAGATAAACTATTATTGATTCATTGAATTACAATAGAGCTCCCTAACCCAATGAAAGGGGGTTTAGTGAATCATAGATCTGAATTCAATTACAAAGAAAAAGAAACTAGCTAAAAGTGAAAGTAAAAGTCCCCATCAGGGGCTGGATTCCCCTTCAATCCCCCCTCAAATGCAGAAACTAAGGCCTTTAAATAGGCTCCCTAAATTACAAAATGAAAATGAAATTCAAAGAAAATTACAATCAAATGAAAATAAACTATTCTAGATGATTCTTGTGGCCTTGATTTGGTGTTGTTGATGGGCCTTGCTTGCTTGAAGGGCTGAGTGACATAATTGATCCAAAAAGGATAATGATCCATTAAACTACACTCAAATGTTGCACCCCCTTTCTTGAGTCGTCACTTTGTTCTCTTGTCAACCTTGCCAATTTGATGCCAAATATAGACTATTATACCTCGTTGGAAAGCTATGGATGTCAGCTTTCTAACGCAACTGGAAGCACCTCAATTGGATCTCTACAACTCGAGTTATACTCCATGGAAGGTGAAGAGGTCAGCTGGCCTGATTGCATGTTGGTACTATGCTCTTCTATGCACATTACGGGGCTGTTTTCTCCCTCAATTTTTAGTATCCACCATGCATGCCATATATGCTTGGAAAGCTCTAGATGTCTTCTTTCCAATGCATTTTGAATCACCTCATTTGGAGTTTTGTAGCTCAAGTTATTTATGTTTGAAGAAGGCATGGTCAAGCTGTTCCATATAACACGTTTAAGCTTCAGTTTAAGGTTAAACTGAAGCTTAAACGTGGATAAAGGAAGGGCAGCCCTGGAGGTCGAACACGTTTAACCTCCAGTTTGAGGTCAAACTGGAGGTTAAACGTGGAAGCTTAGAATGGTAGCCCTGGAGGTGTCGAACACGTTTAACCTCCAGTTTGAGGTCAAACTGGAGGTTAAACGTGGAACTCCTTCCTGAGTGGCATTGTCATTCTGGCGTTTAACCTCCAGTTTGAGGTCAAACTGGAGGTTAAACGTGGAATGCTTCTTTGGTGAGACTTTTCATTCTGGCGTTTAACCTCCAGTTTGAGGTCAAACTGGAGGTTAAACTTCATTTCCAGCATTTCTTATCCTTCATGATTTTTGGCGTTTAAGCTCCAGTTTAGGCTTAAACTGGAACTTAAACTCCACATGTGATATTCAAGCTTCCTTTATTGATTTTGTTGCTTCCTTGCCTAGCCTCTTCTTCCCTGAAATCATCCAAACAGTTGCATCAAAGTCTTGCTAAAATTCATGAGAATTCTTCCATTCATAGCATTCAAGGAATATAACTAAAAACTCATGGAATTTGCATAAAAATCTTCATGTTTGAATGATTTAAGACAAGCATGACTATTTGGCCAAAATGATTACTTAAGGCTCAAGAAAATGCATAAAACAACTAAAAATAAAAGAAAAAGGCTAGTGAAACTAGCCTAAGATGCCTTGGCATCACAACACCAAACTTAATCCTTGCTTGTCCCCAAGCAAGTTCTGAATTATTGAGAAGAAAGAATGAAACAGAAAGTAAATTCATTAGCCATATCAGTAAGTAATTGACATTGATTAATGGGGTGTTCATGCAGAAAGTTGTTGCAGCATCACTTTATTGTTTCTTAGGTAAGAAAGTCACTTTTTATGTTTCCACTAAAACACTGCTTATGGCCTCTTGTTATTCACATATCCTTGGCAAGTTTCTTTTCTTTGTTTTTCTTTTTATTTGAGCTTATTTGCTCCTTGTTGCTCAGTGTCATGTGTTGCTCAAGCCTTTGGCATTTTCTTTTTCTTATTAGTGCACTACACATATCCACTACAGGCATTTTAGTTCACATTTCTTCTTGAGACATTGGTGCCCAGCACCTCTTTGTGTGACTAAATGTTTTGTATTTAGGTTGCTCTTGATAATGGACTTTTGGTTGATAATCCCGGGTTAGTTAACCCAAGTTACCAAGTGTTGAAACACTCCTCAGAACCTATTCATCCAAGCATATCCTTAATACATAAACACCACAGGCATTTGTCTCAGAAGTTCAAACCATTGGTGCCTAGCTTATTTTCTCAATTTTTTGCTTTTTGGTTGCCCTTTTTCAGTGGCTTTTTCTTCTTCTTTTTCTTTCTTTTTCATGGCCAAAGACATTTATTCATCAAGATCCATAGACAGCATCCTAATTTCCACTAAAAGTGACAATTCTAACTTTATTTCTTAGTGAGCTGACTATTCAATCAAACATGCATACCACCACTTAATCTTATTTGATTTCTTACCAAATGGAATTGAGTTACTTTTGTTCAAACATTTCTTTTATTTTATGGAAACAGAACAAGCATGGCAAGCATACATTTAAGCAAGTGAAGTTTATCCAGACACTTAGACTATCACTTATTTGGAAATTAAACAAACAGACAAACAAAAACTGCAATGACTCAAACTTAAAGCAGGGGTGCATGCAAACTTCCAATATCAGCAATTCAAAGTACAAGCAATTAAGTGACAATACAACCTTTTAGCATCTTCTTTGTTGTTCATCATCCTTCCTAGCCTTGGTGTTCTCTTTGATGATGATGTATATTCCTTCCATGAGATTGATTGTCTTCCTGCAAAGCTATTAGAAGTTGCTTGTTCCCCAAGCACTTTGGTTAGCATGCATGTATGTTTGTAGGCCTCTGAACTTAGATTGGTGTGTGAACACCAAACTTAGTTCCTTGCCATATGCAGCAATTTGGATCATATGCAGAAAACCTCATGTGCTTTTATTAAGAAAATAACTATGAACTAGAAAAAGAAACTATGAACTAGAAATTGAACTATTGTTTAAGTAGTTTCCCTGATTGGTTGGAGCTAGTGACTAGTCATGCTGAGGTAGAAATGTGCTTTTAATGAAGTTTTTGGTGGAACACCAAACTTAGAATCTCACATTCACCCTTGAATTGTTTTGGTGTGCAACACCAAACTTAGCTCCTTGCAATACAGATAAATCTACTTAACTCTTTTATTGAAATAACTAGAAAAGAAAAACTACCTTTGGTTGGGTTGCCTCCCAACAAGCGCTTCTTTAACGTCATTAGCTTGACATGCTGTTCTTGACTTTCTTCCTCTTCCTCCAGTTTGTTAAGAGGAATGACTTCAAGTGGATAAAGGAGCTAGTTAGTGCCCCTTGTTGTGAATGCTTCTTTCCAGCAAGCTTTCCCTTGTGATTGGCTTGAGTGAACTTGCTTGTTGGCTCAGGAGTTGGATTGTTCTTCGACCTTCTCTTCTTCATGGATATGGTCCTTTGTTTCTCGGTCACAATCCTCATTTTGGTGCTTGTTTCTACTGCCTTCACATCCTTGATCTCAGAACTTGGTTGTTGTTGGATAGTTGGAGTATCCTGTTCATCAAAAGCTTCCTGAATTTGTGGTTCAATGAACCCTTCCTCTTTGCAACTCTCTGTGTCATTGGAGTGTGATCTCCCTTGATTGACTTTCTCCCTTTCTTGTTCTTCTGATTCCTCCCTTGGGTTTGCCATGGTCTCACTAGAAGAATTGTGGGTAGGGATTTGCTTTGATAGATATCCAATTTGTGCTTCTAGCTTTTGAATGGCAGCACCTTGATTTTGTAAGTTGGATATCAATTCTTCCTTAAAGCCTTTCAAATCGGTTATGTCTTGACTCATGGTTGCAAGCATTCCTTCTATCCTGTTTAATTGATCTTGAAATTGTTGGTTCGGATTAGGTTGATGAGGTTGATTATCTTGGCTGTGATATGGTGGCTGGGAGTATGTGTTTTGTGTGGGTTGATAGAGTCTTTGGTTGGCGTGTTGGTAGTGGTATGACTCTTGTGTGTAGTGGAATGAGTCTTGTGGATAGTGAAATGAATTGTATGAATTTGAGAAGGAATTTTGTGCTGAGAAATGCTCAAGTGATGAAGAATTTGGATATGTAAAACTAGGAGGTGAGGTTGGATAATTCAGAGGTGATGGCTCTTGATGAATGGGGTGTGAATAAGTGAAATCTCTTTGGTTTTGATCTTCCCAGCCACAACTTGAGTAGTGATCAAATTCACCAAAACATGGACCATTTTGTGGCTCTGGGAAGTACCCCGTTTCCTGTTCCTGATACTCCCACCCACCATGAGCATAATAACATGAATCATTCTGTGGTGGTGGAGAGTTTCTCATGGATTTTGATTGACCAAAAGATGATGGATACTCCTTTCTTTTTTGCAATGTGCTTAGTCTCAAACAATACTCATCCAAAGATAGTGGAAATCCCATAGTGAGGCAATATCACAAACAGCTAGTGGTTAGTATGCTAACAAGTGAATAAGCAAAGAAAACAAATTAAAATCTGCAGAAATTAGCAGTAATAAACTGAAACAAAAACTATTAACAAAAGAAAAGAAAAATTGCTCAATCTAGTTAACTTCCAATTTGAGAATTGTCAATCGAAAACCAATCCCCGACAACGGCGCCATAAACTTGATGCGCATAAACGTGTTATGCTACGATTTAGGAAATTGCACGATCGGCAAAATTCCTTCCGGCAAGTGCACCGGTTATCGTCGTCAAGTAAAAACTCACAATAGAGTGAGGTCGAATCCCACAAGGATTGGTTGAGTGAGCAATTCGGATTAGAAGTGTGTTCTAGTTGAGCGGAATCAAGATTTGAGATGAGAATTGCGGAATGTAAAATTGGCGGGAAAAGTAAATGACAAGAAAATTAAATGGCTGAATCTTAAATTGCATGAATTAAAGAGCAGAATGTAAATTGCTGAAAGTAAAAGGGAATGGGGATGATTGCAAGAATTGAATTGCGGAATGTAAAGAGAAAGTGGAAATCAGAAATGGGGAATTCATTGGGTTTAGGAGATATTGAAATCTCCGAATCAAAACATGTAAATCTCTTCCTCAACCAATGCATTCATTGAATTTTGCTTGGCAATCTTATATGATTGGATCCCAATTCCTTGGCTCACCAATGCTCTCTAAAAACAAACAAATTCCCAATCCCTTGGTTTAAATGTTCATAAGAAGAGATGATGCTTGATCACTGATTATACCACACAATTTCATGAACCACAATTTGGTAGGATTACATGTCACAATATCCATCCAAACCCCAATCCAATCCACTGTGAGAAAGCTTCTCTAGCATGAATCCTCCATTCCTTTCCCAAGGCTCCGAAGGATTCCAAGTATGAGTAGTCTCTTTCCCAAGACAACTACTCAATGGAATTAGATCGAGAAGCTTTCTAACAAAATTCAAGAGAAAAGATTGAAGAAGAAGATAAACTATTATTGATTCATTGAATTACAATAGAGCTCCCTAACCCAATGAAAGGGGGTTTAGTGAATCATAGCTCTGAATTCAATTACAAAGAAAAAGAAACTAGCTAAAAGTGAAAGTAAAAGTCCCCATCAGGGGCTGGATTCCCCTTCAATCCCCCCTCAAATGCAGAAACTAAGGCCTTTAAATAGGCTCCCTAAATTACAAAATGAAAATGAAATTCAAAGCAAATTACAATCAAATGAAAATAAACTATTCTAGATGATTCTTGTGGCCTTGATTTGGTGTTGTTGATGGGCCTTGCTTGCTTGAAGGGCTGAGTGACATAATTGATCCAAAAAGGATAATGATCCATTAAACTACACTCAAATGTTGCACCCCCTTTCTTGAGTCGTCACTTTGTTCTCTTGTCAACCTTGCCAATTTGATGCCAAATATAGACTATTATACCTCGTTGGAAAGCTATGGATGTCAGCTTTCTAACGCAACTGGAAGCACCTCAATTGGATCTCTACAACTCGAGTTATACTCCATGGAAGGTGAAGAGGTCAGCTGGCCTGATTGCATGTTGGTACTATGCTCTTCTATGCACATTACGGAGCTGTTTTCTCCCTCAATTTTTAGTATCCACCATGCATGCCATATATGCTTGGAAAGCTCTAGATGTCTTCTTTCCAATGCATTTTGAATCACCTCATTTGGAGTTTTGTAGCTCAAGTTATTTATGTTTGAAGAAGGCATGGTCAAGCTGTTCCATATAACACGTTTAAGCTTCAGTTTAAGGTTAAACTGAAGCTTAAACGTGGATAAAGGAAGGGCAGCCCTGGAGGTCGAACACGTTTAACCTCCAGTTTGAGGTCAAACTGGAGGTTAAACGTGGAAGCTTAGAATGGTAGCCCTGGAGGTGTCGAACACGTTTAACCTCCAGTTTGAGGTCAAACTGGAGGTTAAACGTGGAACTCCTTCCTGAGTGGCATTGTCATTCTGGCGTTTAACCTCCAGTTTGAGGTCAAACTGGAGGTTAAACGTGGAATGCTTCTTTGGTGAGACTTTTCATTCTGGCGTTTAACCTCCAGTTTGAGGTCAAACTGGAGGTTAAACTTCATTTCCAGCATTTCTTATCCTTCATGATTTTTGGCGTTTAAGCTCCAGTTTAGGCTTAAACTGGAACTTAAACTCCACATGTGATATTCAAGCTTCCTTTATTGATTTTGTTGCTTCCTTGCCTAGCCTCTTCTTCCCTGAAATCATCCAAACAGTTGCATCAAAGTCTTGCTAAAATTCATGAGAATTCTTCCATTCATAGCATTCAAGGAATATAACTAAAAACTCATGGAATTTGCATAAAAATCTTCATGTTTGAATGATTTAAGACAAGCATGACTATTTGGCCAAAATGATTACTTAAGGCTCAAGAAAATGCATAAAACAACTAAAAATAAAAGAAAAAGGCTAGTGAAACTAGCCTAAGATGCCTTGGCATCATCCATGCATGTGCGTCACTACCATTTTCTTCAAAACTCCATTTTGTGCGTTCCTTCCATTTTTTCATATTTCCTTTCTGTCCTCTAAGCCATTCCTACCCTATGAAGCCTGAAAATACTTAACACACAGATCACGGCATCGAATGGTAATAAAGGATAATTAAAATTAACATTTTCAAGGCATAGGAAACATGTTTTCATATATATCACATAATAAGGAAGGAATTGTAAAACCGTGAAAATTATATGAATAAGTGGGTGAAGAATTGATAAAAACACTCAATTGAGCACAAGATGAATCATAAAATAGTGATTTATCAGTATGCATACATCAAACAATGGAAATATAGAATCAAACAAGACAAATATCACAATTTTAGAGAGAACAACACACACCAACACAAAGTATTGTATGATAAGATGCAACCAATCAAATAGGTTTAAAATCTCACTGGTTTTGTGTGTTCGAGCTCTAAAACCATGTTCCAAATTAAAATTCTTCAAGCAAGTTCAACAAAAATTTTAATTCAAATTAGTGAAATGCTATAAAATAGTTTCTTGGAAAAGAATTCATTACTTCAGCCAAGTAGTACATACATGCAAACAATTAACTACACTCGCAATCTATTATGCAATGCAACAATTAACTAACAAAGAAAATTAAGAATTGGTGTTGGAAAGAAAGTAACTAACCCACGGAAGTCGGTCAACAAATTATTCTCGGTCAACATTTAAATTGTTTGTCACTTAAGCAAACCCAGTAAAATTAACCGAAGTATTTAAACCTCGGGTCGTCTCTCAAGGAATTTCAGGGAAGTATACTTACTATTGGGTATGAGAAAAATATATTTTTGGGGTTTTTGAAATAAGAGACACTAAATTAAAAATGGCAAGAAAATTAAGTAATAACTACGAAAGCTCTTAACAAGGAAAGAGGATTAGAAGTCCTATCCTTATTATCATTATCAATTGTGATGGTAAATATGGATTGCCTTCACTTAGTTAACCTCTAACCAATGGACGAAGGTCAAGTGCATATAATTAACTTGAGTTTACAAGTCCTAGCCAACTCATAGTGAGAGACTAGCTTTGGTGAAGTTCAAGCTAACTGGCAATCTTCAATCACCAATCAACAAAATAATTTTGATAACTCAAGAGTCTCTAATTGATCAATCCAAGTTAAGAACAAAAGAATCTATTTTAAAATCCTACCAAGCATTTTATCAAACACATGGTAGGCACAAAATAAAAGCATGAAAAATTAACAAGGAATATTAAATCTAAACAACCAATTGCAAGCATCAATGACTAACAATTAAAGGGAATAACAATAAACATGGAAAAGATAAATTACATTAAAAGAAATCAAATGTAACAAGAGCTCATAAACATAAGGATGACGAAAAAGGAAAATTAACAAGAGAAGAAGATGAACTAAAGTGCTTAAACAAATAAAAGTAAGACAAAAACTAAATTAAAGGAAGATTGAACCTGAACCTAAAGAGAAATTGAAAGAAGAAACCCTAAACCTAGAGAGAGGAGAGAGCCTCTCTCTCTAGAAAACTACATCTAAAACCTAAAATTATGTGTATGATGTGAAGTGAATGAATGATTCCCCCTTCCTGCTCCACTCTGCAGCCTCTAATCTGTATTTTCTGGACTAAAACTGGGTCAGAAGCAGCCCAAAAATTGCCCCCAGCAAAATCTGTTAATTGCAGCACGTGACGCTCTGTCACGGGTACGCGTCAGTGGTGCACGAAATTGTGATCTCAATGGCGCCAAAAACTTGGTACGCACAATCATAATCTCAATTCTTCTTCACAACTTCGCACAACTAACCAGCAAGTGCACTGGGTCGTCCAAGTAATAAACCTTACGTGAGTAAGGGTCGATCCCACGGAGATTGTCAGCTTGAAGCAAGCTATGGTCATCTTGTAAATCTCAATCAGGTAGATTCAAATGGTTATGAGGTTTTGATCATTAAAATATAATTAAAATATAAAATAAGATAGAAATACTTATGTAATTCACTGGTGAGAATTTTAGATAAGCGTATGGAGATGCTTTGCTCCTTCTAAATCTCTGCTTTCCTACTGCCTTCATTCAATCATTCATACTCCTTTCCATGGCAAGCTGTATGTTGGGGGATCACTGTCGTCAATGGCTACCGTCTGTCCTATCAGTGAAAATGGTCCAAATGCGCTGTCACCGCACGGCTAATCATCTGTTGGTTCTCACTCATGTTGGAATAGGATCCATTGATCCTTTTGCGTCTGTCACTATGCCCAACACTCGCGAGTTTGAAGCTCGTCACAGTCATCCCATCCCAGATCCTACTCGGAAAACCACAGACAAGGTTTAGACTTTCCGGATCTCAAGAATGCTGCCAATTGATTCTAGCTTATACCACGAAGACTCTGATCTTTCGGAATAGAGGCTAAGAGATACACACTCAAGCTATTGCAGATAGAACGGAAGTGGTTGTCAGGCACGTGTTCATAGGTGAGAATGATGATGAGTGTCACGAATCATCAAATTCATCAGGTTGAAGTGCGAGTGAATATCTTGGAATAAGAATAAACTTGAATTGAATAGAAAAACAATAGTACTTTGCATTAATTCATGAGGAACAGCAGAGCTCCACACCTTAATCTATGGAGTGTAGAAACTCCACCGTTGAAAATACATAAGTGAAAATAGTCTAAGCATGGCCGAATGGCCAGCTGGTGCACGAAATCGTGATCGTTCATTCCTTGGTAACGGCACTAAAAACTTGATACGCACGTTCATAACTTTAGTTCTTTGTCACAACTTCGCACAACTAACCAGCAAGTGCACTGGGTCGTCCAAGTAATAAACCTTACGTGAGTAAGGTTCGATCCCGCGGAGTTTGTCGGATTCAAATGGTTATAGAGTTTTAATAGTTAAAAGATAAATAAAACGTAAAATAGGATAGAGATACTTATGTAATTCATTGGTGAGAATTTCAGATAAGCGTATGGAGATGCTTAGTTCCTTTTGAATCTCTGCTTTCCTACTACCTTCATCCAATCCTTCATACTCCTTTCTATGGCAAGCTATATCTTGGGCATCACCGTTGTCAATGGCTACATCCCGTCCTCTCAGTGAAAATGGTCCAAAATGTGCTGTCACTGCACGGCTAATCATCTGTTGGTTCTCGATCATACTGGAGTAGGATTCAGTAATCCTTTTACGTCTGTCACTACGCCTAGGACTCGCGAGTTTGAAGTTCGTCACAGCCATCCTTTTCCAGATCCTACTCGGAATACCACAGACAAGGTTTAGACTTTCCGGATCTCAAGAATGGCCGCCAATAATTCTAGCCTATACCACGAAGACTCTGATCGTAGATTAGGAGGCTAAGAGATATGCATTCAAGCTTGTTTGCATGTAGAACAGAAGTGTTTGTCAGGCACGCGTTAATAAGTGAGAATGGTGATGAGTGTCACATAATCATCACGTTCATCATGTTCTTATGTACGAATAAATCTCTTAGAGAAGAAATAGGCTTGAATTGAATAGAAAAACAATAGTACTTTGCATTAATTCATGAGGAACAGCAGAGCTCCACACCTTAATCTATGGTGTGTAGAAACTCTACCGTTGAAAATACATAAGTGAAAATAGGGTAGACATGGCCGAGTGGCCAGCCTCCCATGGTGGTCTCAGAACGTAAAAGTTACATAATGTGTTCCAGAGATATGAAATAAATCACTAAAAGTAGTTTTTATACTAAACTAGTAACTAGGGTTTACAGAAATGAGTAAATGATGCAAAAATCCACTTCCGGGCCAACTTGGTGTGTGCTTAGGCTGAGCATTGAAGCTTTCACGTGTAGAGGTCTTCCTTGGAGTTAAACGCTAGTTTGTAACCTGTTTCTGGCGTTTAACTCTGCTTTGCAACCTATTTCTGGTTTTTAACTCCAGAATAGGGCAGAAAGCTGGCGTTGAACGCCAGTTTGCATCGTCTAAACTCGGAATTGAGAGCGCACCATTTATACTCTTGTACCTCCAGAAAATCCACTTTGAGTGCAGGGAAGTCAGAATCCAACAGCATCTATAGTCCTTCTTTAGCCTCTGAATCTGATTTTTGCTCAAGTCCCTCAATTTCAGCCAGAAAATACCTGAAATCACAGAAAAACACACAAACTCATGGTAAAGTCCAGGAATGTGATTTTTAATTAAAAACTAATAAAAATATAATAAAAACTAATCAAATTATACTAAAAACTATGTAAAAACAATGCCAAAAAGCGTATAAATTATCCGCTCATCACAACACCAAACTTAAATTGTTGCTTGTCCCCAAGCAACAGAAAATCAAATAAGATAAAAAGAAGAGAATATACTATAAATTCCAAAATATCAATGAAACTTAGCTCCAATTAGATGAGTGGGACTAGTAGCTTTTTGCCTCTGAACAGTTTTGGCATCTCACTTTATCCCTTGAAGTTCAGAATGATTGGCATCTATAGGAACTCAGAATTCAGATAGTGTTATTGATTCTCCTAGTTCAGTATGTTGATTCTTGAACATAGCTACTTTATGAGTCTTGGCCGTGGCCCTAAGCACTTTGTTTTCCAGTATTACCACCGGATACATAAATGCCATAGACACATAATTGGGTGAACCTTTTCAGATTGTGACTCAGCTTTGCTAGATTCCCCAATTAGAGGTGTTCAGGGTTCTTAAGCACACTCTTTTTTTGTTTTGGACCTCGACTTTAACCGCTCAGTCTCAAGTTTTCACTTGACACCTTCACGCCATAAGCACATGGTTAGGGACAGCTTGGTTTAGCCGCTTAGGCCAGGATTTTATTCCTTTAGTCCCTCCTATCTATTAATGCTCAAAGCCTTGGATCCTTTTTACCCTTGACTTTTGGTTTAAAGGGTTACTGGATTTTTGCTCTTGCCTTTTAGTTTAAAGAGCTTTTGGCTTTTTCTATTTGCTTTTTCTAATAATTTTTTTTGCAAGCTTTTGTATTCACTGCGTTTTCTTGCTTCAAGAATCAATTTTATGATTTTTCAGATTATCAAATAATATTTCTCCTTTTCCATCATTCTTCAAGAGCCAACAATTTTAACATTCATAAACAACAAATTCAAAAGATATATGCACTGTTGAAGCATTCATTTAGAAAACAAAAAGTATTGTCACCACATCAAGATAATTAAACTAATTTCAAGGATGTATTCGAAATTCATGTACTTCTTGTTCTTTTATAATTAAAACATTTTTCATTTAAGAAAGGTGATGGATTCATAGGACATTCATAGCTTTAAGACATAGACACTTAGATACTAGTGATCATGTAGTAAAGACACAAACAAAAATAAAGCATAAGGCTCAACACCGAAAAACAGGAAAATAAGAACAAGGAGATTAAAGAACGGGTCCACCTTAGTGAGGGTGACGTCTTCCTCTTCTTGAAGAACCAATGGTGCTCTTGAGCTCCTCTATGTCTCTTCCTTGTCTTTGTTGCTCCTCCCTCATAGCTCTTTGATCTTCTCTAATCTCATGGAGAATGATGGAGTGCTCTTGGTGTTCCATCCTTAGTTGTCCCATCTTGGAACTTAATTCTCCTAGGGAGGTGTTGATTTGCTCCCAATAGTTTTGTGGAGGGAAGTGCATCCCTTGAGGCATCTCAGGGATTTCATGGTGAGAAATTTTCTCATGCTCTTGTTGAGGTCCATGATCTCTTGTTTGCTCCATCCTTTTCTTAGTGATGGGCTTGTCCTCATCAATGAGGATATCTCCCTCTATGTCAATTCCAGCCGAATTGCAGAGGTGGCAAATGAGGTGAGGGAAGGCTAACCTTGCCAAAGTGGAGGACTTGTCAGCCACCTTGTAGAGTTTTTGAGGTATAATCTCATGAACTTTCACTTCCTCCCCAATCATGATACTATGGATCATGATGGCCCGGTCTATAGTAACTTCAGACCGATTACTAGTAGGAATAATTGAGCATTGGATGAACCCCAACCTTACATTTTCCGGACTGAAATCTAAGTATTTCCCCCGAACCATGGTAAGCCAATTCTTTGGATTCCGGTTCCTACTTTGATCATGGTTCCTAGTGATCCATGCGTTTGCATAGAACTCTTAAAACATTAAGATCCCGACTTATTGAATAGGATTAGAGAGAACTTCCCATCCTCTTCTTCTAATCTCTTGTCAGATCTCCAGATATTCGCTCTTTTTGAGCTTAAAAGGGACCTCAGAGATCACCTTTTTCTTGGCCACAACTTCATAGAAGTGGTCTTGATGGACTTTTGAGATAAATTTCTCCATCTCCCATGACTCAGAGGTGGAAGCAATTGCCTTCCCTTTCCTCTTCCTTGAGGTTTCTTTGGCCTTAGGTGACATTGATGGTTATGGAAAAACAAAAAGCAATGCTTTTACCACACCAAACTTAAAAGGTTTGCTCGTCCTCGAGAAAAAAAAGAAAGAAAGTAGTAGAAGAAGAAGAAAATGGAGAAGATGGAGGGAGAAGGTGTATTCGGCCAAAGGGGAGAAGTGGTGGTTGTAATGTGTGAAAATTGAGTAGTGTTGAGGGGTTTATATAGGGTTGGGGGGAAGGGTAGGTTTCGGCCATTATGGTTGGGTTTGGCAGGGAAAAAAATTTGAATTTTGGAGGTTGGTAGGGTTTATGGGGAAGAGTGGATGGATATGAGTGGTTAAGGGTATATAGGGAAGAGGTATGGAGGTGATTGGTGAAGGGTATTTGGGGAAGAGAGTTATGAAAAAGTGTGAAGAGGAGAGAAGAAAAGGTAGGGTAGGTGGGGATTCTGTGGGTCCACAGATCCAGTGGGGTCAAGGACTTAGCATCCCTGCTCCAATTAGGCGTGCAAATGCCCTTAGAGTGCATGTCTGGCGTTAAACGCCAGCTTGCTGCTTGTTTCTGGCATTTAACGCCACTTCCATGCTCTGTTCTGGCATTAAACGCCAGTCTGGTGCTTGTTTCTGGCGTTTAACGCCAGCTTGATGCTTCTTTCTAGCATTAAACGCCAGTTTGATGCTTCTTACTGGCTTTTAAACGCCAGTAAGTTCTTCCTTCAGGGTGAGCTATTTTTAATGCTGTTTTTCATTTTGTTTTTGATTATTCAGTAGTTTTTGTGACTTCAGATGATCATCAACCTAAAGAAAACATAAAATAGAAATGAAAAATAATTAAAAATAGTTAAATAACATTGGGTTGCCTCCCAACAAGCGCTTCTTTAACGTCAATAACTTGACAGTGAGCTCTCATGGAGCCTCACAGATATTCAGAGCATTGTTGGGACCTCCCAACACCAAACTTAGAGTTTGAATGTGGGGGTTCAACACCAAACTTAGAGTTTGGTTGTGGCCTCCCAACACCAAACTTAGAGTTTGACTGTGGGGGCTTTGGTTAACTCTGCAGTGAGAGAAGCTTTTCATGCTTCCTCTCCATGGTTACAGAAGGAGAACCTTGAGTTTTAAATACAAGGTAGTCCTCATTCAGTTGAAGGACCAACTCTCCTCTGTCCACATCAATCACAGCTCTTGTTGTGGCTAGAAAGGGTCTTCCAAGGATGATGGATTCCTCCTCATCCTTCCCAGTGTCTAGGATTATGAAATCAACAGGGATGTAAAGGCCTTCAACCTTTACTAGCACGTCCTCTACTAGTCCATAAGCCTTTTTTTTGAGTTGTCTGCCATCTCTAATGAGATTCTGGCAGCTTACACCTCAAAGATCCCAAGTTTCTCCATCACAGAGATTGGCATAAGGTTAATGCCTGAGCCCATGTCACACAGAGCCTTCTCAAAGGTTATGGTGCCTATGGTACAGGGTATTAAGAATTTACCAGGATCCTGTTTCTTTTGAGGTAATTTTTGCCTATCCAATGCATTCATTTCATTGGTGAGCAAGGAAGGTTCATCTTCCCAAGTCTCATTATCAAATAATTTGGCATTCAGCTTCATGATTGTACCAAGGTACTTAGCAACTTGCTCTTCAGTAATGTCTTCATCCTCTTCAGAGGAAGAATACTCATCAGAGCTCATGAAGGGCAGAAGCAGGTTGAATGGAATCTCTATGGTCTCTAGTTGAGCCTCAGATTCCTTTGGTTCCTCAAAGAGAAACTCCTTATCGGTCAGTGAACGTCCCAGGAGGTCTTCCTAACTAGGATTCACGTCCTTCTCCTCCTCTCTGGGTTCGGCCACACCATGTAAGGTTATGGCCTTGCACTCTCTTTTTGGATTCTCTTCTGTATTGCTTGGGAGAGTACTTGGAGGAGTTTCAGTGACTCTTTTACTCAGCTGGCCCACTTGTGCCTCCAAATTTCTAATGGAGGACCTTGTTTCATTCATGAAACTTAGAGAGGCCTTAGATAGATCAGAGACTATATTTGCTAAGCTAGATGGATTCTGCTCAGAATTCTCTGTCTGTTGCTGAGAGGATGATGGAAAAGGCTTGCTATTGCTAAACCTGTTTCTTCCACCATTATTAAAGCCTGGTTGAGGCTTTTGTTGATCCTTCCATGAGAAATTTGGATGATTTCTCCATGAGGTATTATAGGTGTTTCCATAGGGTTCTCCCATGTAATTCACCTTTACTATTACAAGGTTCTCAGGATCATAAGCTTCTTCTTCAGAAGATGCCTCTTTAGTACTGTTGGATGCAGCTTGCAATCCATTCAGACTCTGAGAAATCATATTGACTTGCTGAGTCAATATTTTATTCTGAGCCAATATGGCATTCAGAGTATCAATTTCAAGAACTCCCTTCCTTTGAGGTGTCCCATTACTCACAGGATTCCTTTCAAAAATGTACATGAACTGGTTATTTGCAACCATGTCACTAAGTTCCTGAGCTTCTGCAGGCATTTTCTTTAGGTGAATGGATCCACCTACAGAGTGGTCCAATGAATCTTAGATAATTCAGACAGACCATCATAGAATATATCCAGGATGGTCCATTCTGAAAGCATGTCAGAAGGACACTTTTTGGTCAACTGCTTGTATCTCTCCCAAGCTTCATAGAGGGATTCACCTTCTTTCTGTTTGAAGGTTTGAACATCCACTCTAAGATTGCTAAGCTTTTGAGGAGGAAAGAACTTGGCTAAGAAAGCCGTGACCAGCTTATCCCAAGAGTTCAGGCTATCTTTAGGTTGAGAGTCCAACCATATTCTAGCTCTGTTTCTTACAGCAAACGAGAAAAGCATAAGCCTGTAGACCTCAGGATCAACCCCATTGGTCTTAACAGTATCACAGATTTGCAAGAATTCAGTTAAGAATTGAAAAGGATCTTCTGATGAAAGTCCATGAAACTTGCAATTCTGTTGCATCAGAGAAACTAATTGAGGCTTTAGCTCAAAATTGTTTGCTCTAATGGTAGGGATTGATATGCTTCTTCCATGTAAGTTGGAATTCGGTGCAGTAAAGTCACCAAGCATCTTCCTTGCATTGTTGTTGGGTTCGGCCATGTCTCCTTCTTTTTCAGAAATTTCTGTCAGATTTTCTCCAGAGAGTTGTGCTTTAGCTTCCCTTAGCTTCCTCTTCAGAGTCCTTTCAGGTTTAGGATCAACTTCAACAAGAATGTTCTTATCCTTGTTCTTGCTCATATGAAAAAGAAGAGAACAGAAAAGAAAATATGGAATCCTCTATGTCACAGTATAGAGATTCCTTATATGAGTATAAGAAGAGAAGGATGGAAGAAAGAAAAGATAAGAATTCAAACACAGAGGAGAAGAGTTGGTTCGAATTTTTGAGTAGAAGAGAAGTGTTAGTAAATAAATAAATAAATAGAAGGAGATGAGAGAGGGAAGAATTCGAAAAGTAAATAAAATAAAATAAAAATATTTTTGTTTTTAATTTAAAATTTGAAGTTAAAATTCGAAATTTAAAAGAGAAACAAAATAAAATTAAAATTTAAAACAATTAGTTAATTAAAAAGAATTTTGAAAAAGGGGTTAGTAGTTTTCGAAAATTAGAGAGGGAAAAGTAGTTAGGTAGTTTTGAGAAAGATAAGAATCAAAATAAAAAGTTAAGTAGTTAATTGAAAAAGATTTGAAAATCAATTTTGAAAAGATAGGAGGTTAGAAAAGATTTCGAAATTGATTTTGAAAAAGATGTGATTGACATTGAAAAATATATGATTGAAAATAATTTTGAAAAAGATTTGAATTTAAAAAGATTTGATTTTGAAAATTGAAGCTGATCACTTGACTAACAAGAAACAAAAAGATATGATTTTAAAATTTAAAGATTGAACCTTTCTTTCTAGGCAAGTAACAAATTAAAACATTTTGAATCAATCACATTAATTGTTAGCATTAATTTCGAAAATATGAAATAGAAATAAGAAAAAGATTTTGAAAATAAATTTTGAAAATTTTGAAATTATGAAAAAAAAATGAAAAGGATTTGATTTTTGAAAAAGATTTGAAAAAGATAGAATTTTTTAAATTGAAAATTTGATTTGACTCATAAGAAACAACTAAATTTTAAAAAGTTTTGAGAGAGTCAACTCAAATTTTCGAAAATTTATGAGAAAAAGGAAAATATATTTTTTTGATTTTTGAATTTTTTTAGGAGAGAGAAAAACACAAAAAAGACACAAGACATAAAAATTATGAATCAAAACAAGAAAAATATGCAAGAACACTTTGAATATCAAGATGAACACCAAGAACACTTTGAAGGTCAAGATGAACATCAAGAACATGTTTTTGAAAAATTTTTAAGAAAAGACACACATGCAAGACACCAAACTTAGAAATTTTCAAACTTTAGATACTAACAAATTGAAAATGCATATGAAAAACAAGAAAAGACACCAAACAAGAAAAATTAAAGATCAAACAAAGAAATTCATCAAGAACAACTTGAAGATCATGAAGAACATCATGCATGAGTTTTCGAAAATTTTAAGAAAAATAAAAAATATGCAATTGACACCAAACTTAAAATTGACACAAGACTCAAATAAGGAACATCAATTTTTTTATTTTTATGGTTTTATTAAAAATTTTTTTGGATTTTTTCGAAAATTAATTGGAAAAGAAAAATAAGGATTTCAAAATTTTTAATGAGAATTCCAGGAATCATGCAATGTTAGTCTAAAGCTCCGGTCCAAAAATTAGACATGGCTTACTAGCCAGCCAAGCTTTCAGTGAAAGCTTCGGTCCAAAACACTAGACATGGCCAATGGCCAGCCAAGCTTTAGCAGATCATTACATACAAAAGCAAAATTGCTGAGAAAGACAAAGAAGCTCTTCTCTAATGATAGTTGAAACCTCGGTCCAAAGGATTAGACATGGCTTTACAGCCAGCCAGACTTCAACAGATCATCATGAAACTCTAGAATTCATTCTTAAAAATTCTGAAGAACATAGAATAATTAAATTTTTTTTTTTGAAAATTTTTTGAAAATAAAAATAATAAAAACAAAAAGCTTAAAATTAAAATAAAATTACCTAATCTGAGCAACAAGATGAACCGTCAGGTGTCCAAACTCGAACAATCCCCAGCAACGGCGCCAAAAACTTGGTGCACAAAATCGTGATCGTTCATTCCTTGGTAATGGCGCCAAAAACAGGATACACACGTTCATAACTTTAGTTCTTTGTCACAACTTCGCACAACTAACCAACAAGTGCACTGGGTCGTCCAAGTAATAAACCTTACGTGAGTAAAGGTCGATCCCATGGAGATTGTCGGCTTGAAGCAAGCTATGGTCACCTTGTAAATCTCAGTCAGGCGGATTCAAATGGTTATAGAGTTTTAATAGTTAAAAGATAAATAAAACGTAAAATAGGATAGAGATACTTATGTAATTCATTGGTGAGAATTTCAGATAAGCGTATGGAGATGCTTAGTTCCTTCTGAATCTCTGCTTTTCTACTGCCTTCATCCAATCCTTCATACTCCTTTCTATGGCAAGCTGTATGTTGGGCATCACCGTTGTCAATGGCTACATCCCATCCTCTCAATGAAAATGGTCCAAAAGGCACTGTCACCGCACGGCTAATCATCTGTCGGTTCTCGATCATACTGGAATAGGATTCAGTAATCCTTTTGCATCTGTCACTACGCCCAGCACTCGCGAGTTTGAAGCTCGTCACAGCCATCCCTTCCCAGATCCTACTCGGAATACCACAGACAAGGTTTAGACTTTCCGGATCTCAAGAATGGCCACCAATAATTCTAGCCTATACCACGAAGACTCTGATCGTAGATCAGGAGGCTAAGAGATATGCATTCAAGCTTGTTTGCATGTAGAACAGAAGTGTTTGTCAAGCACGCGTTCATAAGTGAGAATGGTGATGAGTGTCACATAATCATCACATTCATCATGTTCTTGTGTGCGAATAAATATCTTAGAGAAGAAATAGGCTTGAATTGAATAGAAAAACAATAGTACTTTGCATTAATTCATGAGGAACAGCAGAGCTCCACACCTTAATCTATGGTGTGTTGAAACTCTAGCGTTGAAAATACATAAGTGAAAATAGGGTAGACATGGCCAAGTGGCCAGCCTCCCATGGAGGTCTCAGAACGTAAAAGTTACATAATGTGTTCCAGAGATGTGAAATAAATCACTAAAAGTAGTTTTTATACTAAACTAGTAACTAGGGTTTACAAAAATGAGTAAATGATGCAGAAATCCACTTCCGGGCCCACTTGGTGTGTGCTTGGGCTGAGCATTGAAGCTTTCACGTGTAGAGGTCTTCCTTGGAGTTAAACGCCAGTTTGTAACCTGTTTCTGGCGTTTAACTCTGCTTTGCAACCTGTTTCTGGCATTTAACTCTGCTTTGCAACCTGTTTCTGGCGTTTAACTCCAGAATAGTGCAGAAAGCTGGCGTACGCCAGTTTGCATCGTCTAAACTCGGGCAAAGTATGAACTATTATATATTGATGGAAAGCCCTATATGTCTACTTTCCAAAAAAATTGAGAGCGCACCATTTAGACTTCTGTAGCTCCAAAAAATCCATTTTGAGTGCAGGAAGGTCAGAATCCAACTACATTTGCAGTCCTTCTTCAGCCTCTGAATCTGATTTTTGCTCAAATCCCTCAATTTCAGCCAGAAAATACCTGAAATCACAGAAAAACACATAAACTCAAAGTAAATTCCAGAAATGTAATTTTTAATTAAAAACTAATAAAAATATACTAAAAACTAATCAAATTATACTAAAAACTATGTAAAAACAATGCCAAAAAGCGTATAAATTATCCGCTCATCACCAGCCTCAAAGGTCTAGGGACTAAACATCCAAAGATGGTCAAAAGATAGTCTCAAAAATGATCAAATATGTGAAATAAATCACTAAAAGTAGTTTTTATACTAAACTAGTCACTAGGGTTTACAGAAAATGAGTAACTAAGTGCAGATAGTGCAGAAATCCGCTTCCGGGGCCCACTTGGTGTGTGCTTGGGCTGAGCATTGAAGCCTTCATGTGTAGAGACTTCTCTTGGAGTTAAACGCCAGGTTGCAGCCTGTTTCTGACGTTTAACTCTGGTTTGTAACCTGTTTTTGGCGTTTAACTTCAGAATAGGGCAGGAAGTTGGCGTTTGAACGCCAGTTTGTGTCGTCAAAAATCGGGCAAAGTATGGACTATTATATATTGTTGGAAAGCCCTGAATGTCTAATTTCCAACGCAATTGAGAGCGTGCCAATTAGGTTTTTGTAGCTCCCGAAAATCCACTTTGAGTGCAGGGAGGTCAGAATCCAACGGCATCTGCAGTCCTTTTTTAGCCTCTGAATCAGATTTTTGCTCAGGTCCCTCAATTTCAACCAGAAAATACCTGAAATCACAGAAAAACACACAAATTCATAGTAAAGTCCAAAAATGTGAATTTTGCACAAAAACTAATAAAAATATAATAAAAATTAACTAAATCATACTGAAAACTATGTAAAAATAATGCCAAAAAGCGAATTATCCGCTCATCACAACACCAAACTTAAATTGTTGCTTGTCCCCAAGCAACTGAAAATCAAATAGGATGAAAAGAAGAGAATATACTATAAATTCCAAAATATCAATGAAACTTAGCTCCATTTAGATGAGCGGGACTAGTAGTTTTTTGTCTCTGAACAGTTTTGGCATCTCACTTTATCCTTTGAAGTTCAGAATGATTGGCATCTATAGGAACTCAGAATTTAGATAGTGTTATTGATTCTCCTAGTTCAGTAATTTCATTCTTGAACATAGCTACTTTATGAGTCTTGGCCGTGGCTCTAAGCACTTTGTTTTCCAGTATTACCACCGGATACATAAATGCCACAGACACATAACTGGGTGAACCTTTTTAGATTGTGACTCAGCTTTACTAGAGTCCCCAATTCGAGGTGTCCAGGGTTCTTAAGCACACTCTTTTTGCTTTGGATCACGACTTTAACCACTCAGTCTCAAGCTTTTCACTTAACACCTTCACGCCACAAGCACATGGTTAGGGACAGCTTGGTTTAGCTGCTTAGGCCAGGATTTTATTCCTTTGGGCCCTCCTATCCATTAATTCTCAAAGCCTTGGATCCTTTTTACCCTTGCCTGTTGGTTTAAAGGGTTACTGGCTTTTTTTTGCTCTTGCCTTTTGGTTTAAAGAGCTCTTTGCTTTTTCTGCTTGCTTTTTCTTTTTCTTTCTTTTTTCTTTTATTTTTGCCACTTTTGTTTTTCGCAAGCCTTGTTATTCACTGCTTTTACTTGCTTCAAGAATCAATTTTATGATTTTTCAAATTATCAATAACATTTCTCTTTTTTCATTATTCTTTCAAGAGCCAACAATTTTAACATTCATAAACAACAAATTCAAAAGACATATGCATTGTTCAAGCATTCATTCAGAAAACAAAAAGTATTATCACCACATCAAAATAATTAAACTAATTTCAAGGATGAATTCAAAATCATGTACTTCTTGTTCTTTTATTTTTAGAACTTTTTTCATTTAAGAGAGGTGATGGATTCATAGGACATTCATAGCTTTAAGGCATAGACACTTAAACACTAATGATCATGTAATAAAGACACAAACAGAAAGCATAGTAAACGAAAAAAAGAAAAATAAAGAACAAGGAAGTTAAAGAACGGGTCCACCTTAATGATGGCGGCTAGTTCTTCCTCTTGAAGATCTTATGGAGTGTTTTAGCTCCTCAATGTCTCTTCCTTGCCTTTGTTGCTCCTCCCTCATAGCTCTTTGATCTTCTCTAATTTCATGGAGGAGGATGGAATGCTCTTGGTGCTCCACCCTTAGTTGACCTATGTTGGAACTTAATTCTCCTAGGAGGTGTTAATTTGTTCCCAATAGTTTTGTGGAGGAAAGTGCATCCCTTGAGGCATCTCAGGGATTTCATGATGAGAAATTTCCTCATGCTCTTGTTGAGGTCCATGAGTGGGCTCTCTAGTTTACTCCATCCTTTTCTTAGAGATGGGCTTGTCCTCTTCAATGAGGATGTCTTCTTGGCCACAACTTCATAGAAGTGGTCTTGATGAACCTTTGAGATGAATCTCTCCATCTCCCATGACTCAGAGGTGGAAGCTTTTGCCTTCCCTTTCCTCTTTCTAGAGGTTTTTCTGGCCTTAAGTGCCATAAATGGTTATGGAAAAATAAAAAACAACACTTTTACCACACCAAACTTAGAAGGTTTGCTCGTCCTCGTGCAAAAGAAGAAAGAGGGAAGTAGAAGAAGAAGAAAATGGAGGAGATGGAGTGAGGGAAGTGGTTCGGCCAGGGGGTTGGGTGTGGGAGAGAAATGGTTTGAATTGTGAAGGGTATTTGGGGAAGAGATATGGAGGTGATTGGTGAAGGGTATTTGGGGAAGAGTGTTATGAAAGGTGTGAAGAAGAGAAAGAGAGTGAGTTGAGGTTGGTGGGGATCCTGTGGGGTCCACAGATCCTGAGGGGTCAAGGACTTAGCATCCCTGCTCCATTTAGGCGTGCAAAAATGCCCTTAGAGAGCACTTCTGGCGTTAAACGCCAAGTTGTTGCTTGTTTCTAGCGTTAAACGCCAGCTTTTCTCCCTTTATTGGCGTTTAACGCCAAGTTGGTGCTTGTTTCTGGCGTTAAACGCCAGACTGTAGCTTGTTTCTGGCGTTTAACGCTAGCTTAATGCTTCTTTCTGGCATTAAATGCCAGTCTGATGCTTCTTACTGGCGTTTAAACCCAGTAAGCTCTTCCTCCAGGGTGAGCTATTTTTAATGCTATTTTTCATTCTATTTTTGATTTTACAGTTATTTTTGTGACTTCACATGATCATCAACCTAAAGAAAACATAAAATAACAATGAAAAATAAATAGATATAATTAAATAATATTGGGTTGCCTCCAATAAGCGCTTCTTTAATGTCAATAGCTTGACAGTGAGCTCTCATGGAGCCTCACAGATAATCAGAGCAAGGTTGGGGCCTCTCAACACCAAACTTAGAGTTTGGTTGTGGCCTCCCAACACCAAACTTAGAGTTTGAATGTGGGGGTTTTGTTTGACTCTATTTTTAGAGAAGCTTTTCATGCTTCCTCTCCATGGTTATAGAAGGAGAACCTTGAGTCTTGAATACAAGGTAGTCCTCATTCAACTGAAGGACCAACTCTCCTCTATCAATATCAATCATAGCTTTTGCTGTGGCTAGGAAGGGTCTGCCAAGGATGATGGATTCATCCTCATCCTTCCCAGTGTCTAGGATTATGAAATCAGCAGGGATGTAAAGGCCTTAAACCTTCACTAGCACGTCCTCTACTAGTCCATAAGCCTGTTTCATTGATTTGTCTGCTATCTCTTATGAGATTCTTACAGCTTGTACCTCAAGGATTCGCAGTTTCTCCACTACAGAGAGTGGCATGAGGTTTATCCTTGACCCCAGGTCACACAGAGCCTTTTTAAGGGTCATGGTGCCTATGGTACAAGGTATGAAGAATTTTTCGGGATCCGGTTTCTTCTAAGGTAATGTCTGCCTCATTAATGCACTCAGTTCAGAGGAAGAATATTCATCAGAGCTCATGAATGGCAGAAGGAAGTTCAATGAAATCTCTATGGTCTCTGTATGAGCCTCAGATTCCTTTGGTTCCTCAAAGGGAAACTCCTTTCTGTCCAAAGGACGTCCCATGAGGCTTTTCTCACTAGGACTCACGTCCTCCTCACTCTCTCCAGGTTCGGCCATGTTGGTCATGGTTATGGCCTTGCACTCTCTCTTAGGATTTTCTTCTGTATTGCTTGGGAGAGTACTAGGAGGAGTTTCAATAATCTTCTTACTCAGCTGACCCACCTGTGCCTCCAAATTTCTAATGGAGGACCTTGTTTTATTCATGAAACTTAGTGTTGTCTTGGATAGATCAGAGATTATGGTTGCCAGGCCAGAATGGCTCTGTTCAGAATTCTCTGTCTGTTGCTGAGAAGATGATGGAAAAGGCTTGCTATTGCTAAACCTATTTCCTCCACCATTATTATTGAAGCCTTGTTGGGGCTTCTGTTGGTCCTTCCATGAGAGATTTGGATGATTTCTCCATGAAGGATTATAGGTGTTTCCATAGGGTTCTCCCATGTAATTCACCTCTGCCCTTGCAGGGTTCTCAGGATCATAAGCTTCTTCTTCAGAAGATGCTTCTTTAGTACTATTGGATGCAGCTTGCAATCCATTTAGACTCTGAGAAATCATATTGACTTGCTGAGTCAGTATTTTATTCTGAGCCAATATGGCATTCAGAGTATCAATTTCAAGAACTCCCTTCTTCTGAGGCGTTCCATTGTTCACAGGACTCCTCTCAGAGGTGTGCATGAACTGGTTATTTGCAACCATTTTAATAAGTTCCTGAGCTTCTGCAGGGGTTTTCAGATGAAGAGATCCTCCTGCTGAATGGTCCAATGACATTTTTGACAACTCAGACAGACCATCATAGAATATACATATGATGCTCCATTCTGGAAGCATGTCAGTAGGACACCTTTTGATCAATTGCTTATATCTTTCCCAAGCTTCATAGAGGGACTCACCTTCCTTCTGTCTGAAGGTTTGGATTTTCACTCTAAGCTTGCTCATCTTTTGAGGTGGAAAGAATTTGGCCAGGAAAGCACTGACCAGCTTTTCTCAAGAGTTCAGGCTTTCCTTAGGTTGCGAATCCAACCATGTTCTAGCTCTGTCTCTTACAGCAAAAGGGAAAAGCATAAGCCTGTAGACCTCGGGATCAACTCCACTGGTCTTGACAGTGTCACAGATTTACAAGAATTCAGCTAAGAACTGATGAGGATCTTCCAATGAAAGTCCATGAAACTTGCAATTCTGTTGCATTAGAGAAACTAATTGAGGCTTAAGCTCAAAGTTGATTCCTCCAATGGCTGGAATTGAGATGCTTCTTCCATAGAAGTTAGAAGAGGGTGAAATAAAGTCACCAAGCATCTTCCTTGCATCTCCACCATTGTTATTGGGTTCGGCCATGTCTCCTTCTTTTTCAAAAATTTCTGTCAGGTCCTCTCCAGAGGGTTGTGCTGTAGCTTCTCTTAGCTTCCTCTTTAGAGTCCTTTCAGGTTCCGGATTAGCTTCAACAAGAATATTCTTATCCTTGCTCCTGCTTATATGAAAAAAGAAGAGAACAGAAAAGAATAGGAATCCTCTATGTCACAGTATAGAGATTCCTTTATGTGACTAGGAGAATAGAAGAGTAGAATGAAGAAAAGAGAAGATGAAGAATTCGAACACAGAGAGAGGGAGAGGGTTCGAATTTTTAAGAAGAAGAGAAGTGTTAGTAAATAAATAAATAAATAGAAAGAGATGAGAGAGAGAATTGAAATTTAAATTAAAATAAAAGAAAAATATTTTTGTTTTATTTTAATTATTGGTTAGTATTCGAAATTTAAAAAGAGAAATAAAATAAAATTAGAATTTAAATAATTAGTTAATTAAAAAGAAATTTTGAAAAAGAAGTTAGTGATTTTCGAAAATTACAGAGAGAGAAGTAGTTAAGTGGTTTTGAAAAAGATATAATTGAAATAGTAAACTTTTAAAATCAAACAAAAAGTCAAGTAGTTAATTGAAAAAGATTTGAAAATCAATTTGAAAAGATAAGAAGTTAGAAAAGATTTTGAAATTGATTTTGAAAAGACATGATTGAAATTTGATTTTGAAAAAGATTTAAAAAGGAAATTAAAAAGATTTGACTTTTGAAAATTAAAGTTGATTACTTGACTAACAAGAAATTAAAAGATATGCTTTTAGAATTTAAAGTTTGATCCTTTCTTAATAGGCAAGTAACAACTTAAAATTTTTTAATCAAAATATTAATTGCTAGCATTGAATTCGAAAATATGAGATAGAAATAAGAAAAAGATTTTAAAAATTAATTTTGAAATTTTTGAAATTATTAAGGAAAAATTGAAAAAGATTTGATTTTTAAAAAAATTTTTTGAAAGATAGAAATTTTTAAATTGAAAATTTGACTTGACTCATAAGAAACAACTAAATTTTAAAAATTTTTTACTAAGTCAAACCAAAAAGGGAAGAAATTTTTTTTATTTTTGAATTTTTAATGAAGAAAGAGAAAAATAACAAAAAGACTCAAAACATGAAAATTATGAATCAAAACACACAATGCATGCAAGAACACTTTGAATGTCAAGATGAACACCAAGAACTTATTTTTTGAAAATTTTTAAGAAAAGAAAAACATGCAAGAAACCAAACTTAAAAATTTTTAATGTTGAGACACTAACAAATTGAAAATGCATATGAAAAACAAGAAAAGACACAAAATAAGAGAATGCAAAGATCAAATAAGGAAAATCATCAAGAACAACTTGAAGATCATGAAGAACAGATGCATGAATTTTCGAAAAAAATTTAAGAAAAATTAAAACATGCAATTGACACCAAACTTAAAATTTGACACAAAACTCAAACAAGAAACACAATATTTTTGGTTTTTATGATTTTATTAAATTTTTTTTCTTTGGTTTTTTCGAAAATTATTTTGGAAAATCGAAAAAGAGAAAAATTTTTTGAAAGATTTTTGAAAACTTTTTGAAAATAAAATAAAGGTTGAAACAAGAAAAAAATTACCTAATATGAGCAACAAGATGAACCGTCAGTTGTCCAAACTCGAACAATCCCCAGTAACGGCGCCAAAAACTTGGTGCACGAAATTGTGATCTCAATGGCGCCAAAAACTTGGTACGCACAATCATAATCTCAATTCTTCTTCACAGCTTCGCACAACTAACCAGCAAGTGCACTGAGTCGTCCAAGTAATAAACCTTACGTGAGTAAGGGTCGATCCCACGGAGATTATCAGCTTGAAGCAAGCTATGGTCATCTTGTAAATCTCAGTCAGGCAGTTTCAAATGGTTATGAGGTTTTTGATGCCAGGACATTTTGGCCAGTATCACTGACCTTTTCTTTACTGTTTTTAGGATAGTTTCATGCATTTTCTTAGGAAATAAGCTAGTTTTGGGTAGATATTCACTTACACCTTGATTCAAGCATACATTGTGCATTTTACATGATTTCATGAGGATTTTGCATGAGTTTAGTGACAAATTGTATTCTGCATTACCCATGACTTGGACTAGAACTTTGATGCACTCTATTGCCTGATTTCAGGACCAAAGGAAGCAAGGAATGGGAGGTAACTTGTAAAGTTAATGAGAAAAGTGACTGCCAATGACGCTCTCGAAGCCATCATTACCCACGTTAAGAGTCATGTTAACTAAGTTAACGTGAACTCTAATGTGAAGAAGGGAATTTGAGCCAACGTTAGTGACACTTAACATTATCACTAACGTTGGCCAATGCTCACAAGTGGCCACGTTAGAGTCCATGTTAACTTAGTTAACGTGGCCTCTAACGTTAAAAGGGGAAAAGGAAGCAAACGTTAGTGACATTCAACATTGTCACTAACGTTGGCCTAAGTGCATAATGCCACGTTAACTCCCACGTTAACTTGGTAAACGTGGAAGCTAACGTGAAGAGGCAAGAGTGGTCGACAACGTTAGTGACACCCAATATTGTCACTAACGTTGGAAGCAACCACACAACCCCAAGGAGCCACGTTAACTTCCACGTTAACTTAGTTAACGTGGAGGCTAACGTGAGAGAAGAAGGTAATGGCCAACGTTAGTGACACTCAACATTGTCACTAACGTTGGAAGGAGCCACACAAGCCACTATGAGCCACGTTAACTCCCACGTTAACTTAGTTAACGTGGAAGCTAACGTGGATGAGGAATGATGAGCCAACGTTAGTGACACTCAACATTGACACTAACGTTGGGGATGGCTAAGCATGGCCACGTTATAAGCCACGTTAACCTAGTTAACGTGGATTCTAACGTGAGACATGGGGGCACATTGGAACGTTAGTGACAATATTGAATGTCACTAACGTTCTCGAAGGATGGCAAGCCCACGTTAAAGAGCCACGTTAACTAAGTTAACGTGGGCTCTAACGTAGGAGCAATGGGGGCTTTTCAACGTTATTGGGAAAGTTAAGTCCCAATAACGTGTGCGAAGGACCTAGAGGCAACGTTGGTGGCAACGTTTGTGCCACTAACGTTGAGGATAACGTGGCTTTTACTTAGGAACGTTAGTGAGAAAGCTGATTGTCACTAACGTTCTCAAACTCATATTTTCACTAAACGTTAACAACCCTAACGTCCTGAGCTAAAATTTCTGCCCACTTCACACTTTCTCTCTGCAAGTAAAGCCAAGCCCAAATGAAGAAGAGAACTGCTTCAAACTCAAGATCCAAAGGCCCAAGACTTGAAGAGCCAACTAGAAGATGAGAAGAGTAGTGTATATAGGAGTAGCTTTGAATTATTTTAGAGAGTTACTGGGAGTTGGAAAATAGCATAGAACTACTTCCTGTATTTTACTTTCTTGGCTCTTCTAGTTTTCATCATGTATTCTCCATCTTTGTTTTTATTTTCCAGAGCTATGAACAACTAAACCCCTTTCATTGGGTTAGGGAGCTCTGTTGTAATTTGATGGATCAATACTAGTTTTCATTATTCTTCTTCTATCTTTTCTCTTGATTTTACTTGAAAGCTTTCGATCTTCATCCAATTGGGTAGTTATCTTGGAAAAGAAACTATTCATACTTGGATCTCTTCTGAACCTTGGAAGAGGAATGAAGAGATCAAGCTAGAAATGCTTTCTCATGCTGGACCAAATTGGGTTTGGATGGATATGTGACTATAATCCTCTCAATGCTTGATTTGGGAAATGCATGTGGTATAATCAGTGACCATACTTCATCTCTTCTCATGAGCAATTGACCAAGGAATTGGCTATTGATCAAGATTTGAGAGATTGAATTACAAGAAATTGTAATTCAATCACTTAAGATTGCCAAGGAGATCAATGAGTGCATTGATTGAGGAAGAGATGTAAATGAGATTGATCCGGAGAATGCAACATCTCCTAAGCCCAATGAACTCCCCATTTCTGATCTTACCCATTCTCTTTAATTTCTGTCATTTACATTTATGAGCAATTCTCCCATTCCCATTTAAGATTCTGCAATTTACTTTCTGCCATTTACTTTCCCGCATTTAACTTTCTGCAATTCTCAACTCAATTTCTGATTCGCTCAACTAGAACATTCCTCTAATTAAAGTTGCTTGATCAATCAATCTTTGTGGGATTCGCCCTCACTCTATTGTGAGTTTTTACTTGACGACAAATTCGGTA
Organism: Arachis ipaensis; assembly: GCF_059453495.1. NCBI lineage: Eukaryota > Viridiplantae > Streptophyta > Magnoliopsida > Fabales > Fabaceae > Arachis > Arachis ipaensis. The sequence continues at coordinate 43,570,975 of NC_142439.1, forward strand.
CACTTGCCGAAGGAAATTTGTTTTGAGACAAGTTTTCCGTGCATCAAGTTTATGGCGCCGTTACCGGGGATTGATTGTGCATTAACAATGATTAGATTGGAGGATAACTAGATTGAGCATTTTATTTTTGTTTGATTTAAATTTCTGTTTGAGTTATTTACTTCCTGTTTTAGTTAATTTCTTCCCTTCCTTCTATTTTTGTTTTTTTTTTTGTTATTTACATTTCATCTCACTAACCCACTAACTGTTTGATATATTGCATCACTCACACTAACAGTAATTCTGACAGATATACTTTCTGTACCTATTCTCTTTGCTTTTACTTGTTGGTTGTATGACAGGGAGAAGAAGCGGGGCTTCAACTTCCTTTGATTCTGAACTTGAGAGAACCTTTCTTAGACTAAGGAGGGAGGCAAGAGATAAACGTGTAGTTGGTGCTGAAGAAGAGGAGGAATACTTTGAGGAATACTTTGAACCAAACATGGAAGAAAACATGGAAAACCATCATGAAGAAGAGGCTCACAACCATGGCGGAAGAGGTCGAGCAAATCATACTGGGGAGGATAGAAGAGTTTTAGGCTCTTATATTAATCCAAACCCAAGAAACTTTGGAAGTAGCATTCAAAAACCAACCATCCATGCCAACAATTTTAAACTGAAGCCACAGCTAATCACCCTTGTGTAGAACAACTGTTCGTTCGGAGGAAGTGTCCAAGAGGACCTAAATTAACATTTAACCACCTTCCTGAGAATATGTGACACAGTGAAGTCTAATGGTGTTCATCCTGACACCTATAGACTGCTTTTATTTCCATTCTCACTTAGGGATAAGGCAGCCAAGTGGCTGGAATCTTTCCCAAGGGAAAGCTTGACAACTTGGGAAGACGTGGTGAACAAATTCTTAGCAAGATTTTACCCTCCTCAAAGAATCAATAGGCTGAGAGCTGAGGTCCAAACCTTTAGGCAACAAGATGGTGAGACTCTATATGAAGCATGAGAGAGGTTTAAAGACCTGACAAGGAGGTGTCCACCTGACATGTTCAATGAATGGGTGCAACTGCACATTTTCTATGAAGGGCTCTCTTATGAGTCAAAGAAGGCCGTAGACCATTCATCCGGAGGATCTTTGAACAAGAAGAAAACCATTGAGGAGGCTATAGATGTCATTGAAACAGTAGCAGAGAACGACTACTTCTATGCTTCCGAAAGAGGGAACACAAGAGGAATAATGGAGCTAAACAATGTAGATGCTCTATTGGCCCAAAACAAGCTCATTACCCAACAGCTAGCTGACCTCACCAAGAAGATAGAGAGGAACCAAGTAGCAGCAATCTCCACTTCATCAACAACCCAAGAAGGAGTGAATGAAGAAGCAGAGGGTAGTCAGGAGCAAGCCAACTACATTGGGAATTCACCTAGGCAGAACCATGATCCTTACTCCAAGAATTACAACCCTGGATGGAGGAATCACCCAAACTTTGGGTGGGGAAATCAACAAGACCAAAGCCTTGATCAAAGACACCCAAATCCAAACAATTTCACATCTAGACCATATCCATATCCCAATAACAACACCTCTCCACATTCATATCAAGGCCAGAACAACCCTCCTCAACCTGACCTGTCATCATTTGATGAAAGAATCTCAAGGATTGAAAATCTACTTGAAGGCATATGCAAGGATATCCAGGACAGTAAAGCATTCAGAGAGGAAGTACAGTCAAATATGCAAAATCAGGATGCTGCCATCAAGAAGCTTGAGACACAAATTGGCTATTTATTCAAGCAAATTTCTAGCCACAACCTTCGCAGTAAAACTAACTCAACCAAAAGGGAGGAGTGTCAGGATATCACCCTTCGGAGTGGGAAGGAACTGAAGGAAACCCCCCAGAAACCACAAGAAGAGCTGGACAAAGCTCAAGTTCCGACTTTGAGTTCACAAAAAGGGGAAGGAGTGCTGAAACCAGACATCCCAAGAGTCCCATACCCTCAGCAACTAAAGAAGAAGGGAGATGACAATCAGTTTTCGAGATTTTTGGAAATCTTCAAGAAGCTGCAAATCAACATACCCTTTGCTGAAGCAATAGAACAAATGCCACTCTACGCCAAGTTCTTGAAGGAGCTCATGACTAAGAAAAGAAGTTGGAAGAACAACGAGACTGTGATACTAACAGAAGAGTGTAGTGCTATCATTCAGCACAAACTGCCCCAGAAATTAAAGGATCCTGGGAGTTTTCAGATCCCTTGCATTATAGGAGAAATCACAGTGGAGAAAGCCATTTATGACTTAGGAGCCAGCATCAACTTGATGTCAGTAGCTATGATGAGGAAGATGAAGATAGAGGAGGCTAAACAAACAAAAATGGCCCTACAGTTGGCAGACAGGTCATTCAAGTTCCCGCATGGCGTCGTAGAAGATTTGCTGGTGAAAGTGGGAGATTTTATCTTCCCAGCAGACTTTGTAGTGCTGGACATGCAGGAGGAAGCCAAGGCTTCCATCATCCTGGGAAGACCATTCTTGGCCACTGCTGGAGCTGTCATTGATGCCCAAAAAGGTGATCTTACCTTAAGACTACACAATGAAAAGATGACATTCAATGTGTTCAAGGCCATGAGTTACCCACCAGAACAATTGGGGGAATGCCTGAGGTTAGATGTACTTGAGGAGGAAGTGCAAGAGAATTTTGAAGAAGAAGAACCTGAAGAACCTGAGAGATTGGTAGATGAGGAATCTGAATCAAGTGAAGAGGTTGCAACAGCAGAGATTCATATACAAGGTGCACCAAAGGAAGAAAACGAAAAGTCAAAAGCACCCAAACTTGAACTTAAAGCACTACCACCCACTCTCAAATATGCATACTTAGGAGAACATGAAAGTTACCCAGTGATCATAAGTTCATGCCTCAGCCAAGATCAAGAGGAAGAATTGCTCAAAGTACTGCGACAACACAAAGACGCCATTGGTTGGACTCTTGCTGACCTAAAGGGGATAAGTTCAGCCATATGCATGCACAAGATACTGCTGGAAGATGATGCCAAACCATCCATTCAATCCCAAAGGAGGTTGAACCCTATCATGAAGGAAGTAGTACAGAAAGAAGTTATGAAGTTATGGCAGGGAGGGGTGATCTACCCAATCTCAGACAGCCCGTGGGTTAGCCCGGTGCATGTTGTCCCAAAAAAGGGAGGAATCACCGTGGTTCCCAATGAGAAGAACGAATTAATTCCTACAAGGACAGTCACAGGATGGCGGATGTGCATAGACTACAGGAAGCTCAATGAGGCTATACGAAAATATCATTTTCCCCTTCCATTCATGGATCAGATGTTGGAAAGACTTGCAGGGCATGCATATTATTGTTTTCTCGACGGTTATTCAGGATATAACCAAATAGTGGTTGATCCCAGAGATCAAGAGAAAACCTCATTCACTTGCCCATATGGAGTGTTTGCCTACAGGCGCATGCCATTTGGGTTATGTAATACACCTGCAACTTTCCAACGCTGCATGCTTTCTATCTTTTCAGATATGATAGAAAAATTCATTGAAGTTTTTATGGATGATTTCTCGGTATTCAGAGATTCCTTCCCTAGTTGTCTACAACACCTCGCCTTAGTATTGAAAAGATGCCAAGAGACCAATTTGGTCTTGAACTGGGAGAAATGCCACTTTATGGTGATAGGAGGAATAGTCCTGGGTCACAAGGTTTCTAACCAACGCATTGAGGTTGACAAAGCTAAAGTAGAACTCATTGAAAAACTACCTCCACCCAGTGATGTCAGGGCAATTAGGAGTTTTTTGGGGCATGCTGGTTTTTACAGAAGATTTATTAAAGATTTTTCAAAGATAGCCAAGCCCTTAAGCAATCTCCTTATATCTGATACACCATTCATCTTTGATGAAACATGCATGTTAGCCTTTGAAAATTTGAAAATGAGGTTGTCCTCTGCTCCTATCATTTCCCCACCTGATTGGAATTTACCGTTTGAATTGATGTGTGATGCATCTGATTTTGCAGTTGGGGCAGTGTTAGGACAGAGGAAAGACAACTTAGTCCATGTGATATACTATGCTAGCAAAGTTCTTAATGATACTCAAAGAAATTATACCACTACTGAAAAGGAGTTACTAGCAATAGTTTTTGCATTTGACAAGTTTAGATCATACCTCATTGGTGCTAAAGTGATTGTGTTTACAGATCACACAGCACTTAAATATTTGTTTGCCAAGCAAGAATCAAAACCAAGACTAATAAGATGGATCTTATTGTTGCAGGAATTCAATATTGAAATTAGAGACAAGAAGGGAGTGGAAAACAAGGTAGCAGATCACCTATCCAGGATCCCTCATGATAAAGGTGGAGCACATGATACAAGTGTGAACGAGCTCTTCCCGGATGAGCAGTTGATGACAATTCACAAAGCACCATGGTTCGCAGACATTGCCAACTTCAAGGCATCTGGAGCATTACCTCCAGAGATAAATAAACATAAAAAAAAGAAGCTCATGAATGATGCAAAATACTTTGTCTGGGATGAGCCATATCTCTTCAAGAAGTGTTCAGATGGGATCCTTAGAAGATGTGTTTCAGAAGAAGAAGGACGAGAGGTCCTGTGGAACTGCCATGGCTCATGTTATAGAGGACACTTTGGAGGAGACAGAACTGCAGCAAAAGTGTTACAAAGCGGATTCTTTTGGCCCACCCTTTTCAAAGATGCAAAAGAACTAGTAAGGAGCTGCAATGAATGCCAAAGATCTGGAAACTTACCCAAAAGAAATGAGATGCCACAGAATTTCATCTTGGAACTGGAACTGTTTTATGTGTGGGGAATTGGTTTCATGGGACCATTCCCAACCTCATATGTAAACAATTACATTTTGGTGGCAGTAGATTACGTCTCCAAGTGGGTAGAGGCTATTGCAACCCCAACAAATGATAACAAGGTTGTCATGAACTTCCTCAGGAAGAATATCTTTAGCCGGTTTGGAGTCCCACGAGCACTCATCAGTGATGGAGGGAGCCATTTTTGTAACAAACCACTAGAAGCTCTTCTCCTACGATATGGGGTAAAACATAAGGTAGCTACACCATATCATCCCCAAACAAGTGGACAAACTGAGATATCCAACAGAGAGCTAAAGAGAATTCTGGAAAAGACTGTGGGTGCATCAAGAAAGGATTGGTCGAAGAAGCTGGATGATGCTCTTTGGGCATACAGAACATCATTCAAAACACCACTTGGGATGTCCCCTTATCAACTGGTTTATAGGAAAGCTTGTCACTTACCACTGGAGCTGGAACACAGGGCTCTCTGGGCTATCAAGATACTAAACTTTGACAGCATTGCTGCTGGTGCAAAGAGGATCTTGCAGCTGCAAGAAATGGAGGAATTCAGGTCACAAGCCTATGAAAACACCAAGATGTATAAAGAGAAGGCAAAGAGAAGACATGACCTGCATGTTGCACCTAGGAGTTTCGAAAAGGGGCAACGAGTACTCCTCTACAATTCCAAATTGAGACTATTCCCAGGAAAACTCAAATCAAGGTGGTCCGGACCCTTTCTTGTCACAAAAGTTTCGCCTTATGGACATATCGAAATCATGGATGAAGGCTCTGAAAGGACTTTTACAGTGAATGGACAAAGACTCAAGCATTATCTGGGCAACATGGGGGAAAACCCCAGAGTAAATTACCACCTCAAGTAAAGGAGGAACCGTCTAGCTAGCGACGATAAAAGAGCGCTCTATTGGGAGGCAACCCAACCTCAGGTAGTTTCCTTTTCATCTATATTTCAATAAGGATCATAAGTTGTTTCCCCTTGTATTGCGAGGAGCTAAGTTTGGTGTTCCACACCAAAACAAGTCAAGAGTGAAAGTGTGATTCTAAGTTTGGTGTTCCACCAAAGACATTAGAATTACACCCCACTCCCAAAACACATTGCTAGCTCCAACCAATCAAGGGAAACCACTTAGATGTAGTTAGACTTTAGTAATAATTGTCATATTAACAACAAGATATGAGGTTCTCTGCATATATGCAATATTTTGTACTGGGCAAGGAACTAAGTTTGGTGTTCGCACACCAAAGTAAGTTCAACAGCCACAAGCACACATACAAGCTAATTATGTCTCAAGTGCTTTGAGAACAAGCAACTTCCAATAACTTTACAGGAATCTTATGAGGAAATAGTGCATCTTCACCCAAGGAAGTGAAGTAGCAAGGACTAGGATGATGACAAAGAAAGAGAGCAACTAGAAATCATCACCCAAAGGTTGTATTGTCACTTAATTCCATTATACTAAGAATTGTTGAAAATGGGAAGTCCGAATGCACTTTTGATTAATAGATACTCATAGTTAGAACCTTTTTCAATTCTGTCTTTTAAGTTTTTGGTGTTGAAGAAGGTCTCTGTGTGCTAGTCTTTATGTTACTACACCATCTCCTTACTTAATTGTATGTTTGTCCCTTTAAATCAAATGAAAAGAGAATGAGTTGTTTTTAAAAACCAGAGAGGAGTTCATACTATGGAGTAAGTTCATGAGTTTGTGGTATGATCATAAGTTAGCTAAGTTGGTTCAACCACAAGGTGGGAGGACAACTATCTGTCATGAATACCATGCTTGAGACACACCCCATGAGACTAGCTAAATAAGAAGATCCTAATAAGAAAAAGGGAAAGAACAATCAAAGTTGAGGAATAAGAGAAAAAGACTAAGCAATAAGGCTAGGCACCAATGGTTTTAAATCTTGAGGCATGTGTCTGTGGTGTTCCTGTGTGAGGGATCTACTTGGATCAATAAGCTCTTAGGGGTGCCTTATCACTTGGTAACTTGGGTTAACTAACTTGGGATTATCAGCTGAAAGTCCACTATCAAGAGTAACCTTCACCACAAAACATTTAGTAACCCAAAGAGGTGCTGGACACCAAGGCCTCAAGAAAAGAAAAAAAATAAACTATATGCCTGTGGTGTGCATGTATTGGGGAGAGACTTGAGCAAGTAAGTCCTTAGGGGTGCTTCAACACCTAGCACCTTGAACCAACTGGTTCGGGAGTGTTGGCTGAAAGCTTATTTTAAAGAGTTGCCCCTTTACAGAACACTTAGCCTAAGAACAGAAATAAGCCCTGAAATAACAACAAAAGGATCAATAAATAAAAGTTTCATGGGATGCAATCATAGTGAGTATTCTAGGATATGATAATGGGTCTGAAAGCCAGGAATGAACCTAAGTTGCTATGCATGAAACCACCATAAAACCAGGGACATGACTTCCACAAGAATGACTCATTTCTCTTGGTATCTCATTCATCATTCTCTTGTTCCAGTACTTGCTTAGGGACAAGCAAGCTTTAAGTTTGGTGTTGTGATGCCAGGGCATTTTGGCCAGTTTCACTGACCTTTTCTTTACTGTTTTTAGGATAGTTTCATGCATTTTCTTAGGAAATAAGCTAGTTTTGGGTAGATATTCACTTACACCTTGATTCAAGCATACATTGTTCATTTTACATGATTTCATGAGGATTTTGCATGAGTTTAGTGACAAATTGTATTCTGCATTACCCATGACTTGGACTAGAACTTTGATGCACTCTATTGCCTGATTTCAGGACCAAAGGAAGCAAGGAATGGGAGGTAACTTGCAAAGTTAATGAGAAAAGTGACTGCCAATGACGCTCTCGAAGCCATCATTACCCACGTTAAGAGTCACGTTAACTAAGTTAATGTGAACTCTAATGTGAAGAAGGGAATTTGAGCCAACGTTAGTGACACTTAACATTATCACTAACGTTGGCCAATGCTCACAAGTGGCCACGTTAGAGTCCACGTTAACTTAGTTAACGTGGCCTCTAACGTTAAAAGGGGGAAAGGAAGCAAACGTTAGTGACATTCAACATTGTCACTAACGTTGGCCTAAGTGCACAATACCACGTTAACTCCCACGTTAACTTGGTTAACGTGGAAGCTAACGTGAAGAGGCAAGAGTGGTCGAGATTGTCACTAACGTTGGAAGCAACCACACAACCCCAAGGAGCCACGTTAACTTAGTTAATGTGGAGGCTAACGTGAGAGAAGAAGGTGATGGCCAACGTTAGTGACACTCAACATTGTCACTAACGTTGGAAGGAGCCACACAAGCCACTATGAGCCACGTTAACTCCCACGTTAACTTAGTTAACGTGGAAGCTAACGTGGATGAGGAATAATGAGCCAACATTAGTGACACTCAACATTGTCACTAACGTTGGGGATGGCTAAGTGGTGCACGAAATTGTGATGTCCAGGCTCGAACAAATCCTGGTAATGGCTCCAAAGCTTGGTGCTCTGATCTTAATTCATAATTGTCACAACTTCGATACAACTAACCAGCAAGTGCACTGGGTCGTCCAAGTAATACCTTACGTGAGTAAGGGTCGAATCCCACGGAGATTGTTGGTATGAAGCAAGCTATGGTCACCTTGTAAATCTCAGTCAGGCAGATTTAAACATGATACTTTATTAGATTAAAATAAACAATAAAAGGGATAGAGATACTTATGTAGATTCATTGGCAGGGATTTCAGATAAGCGAATGGAGATGCTTTTCGTTCCTCTGAACCTCTGCTTTCCTGCTATCTTCATCCAATCAGTCTTACTCCTTTCCATGGCTGGCTGTATGCAAGGGCATCACCGTTGTCAGTGGCTACATCCCCTCCTCTCAGTGAATCATATGCTCACGCACCCTGTCACGGCACGGCTATTCATCTGTCGGTTCTCGATCATGCTGGAATAGGATTCACCCTCCTTTTGCGTCTGTCACTAACGCCCAGCACTCGCGAGTTTGAAGCTCGTCACAGTCATTCAATCATTGAATCCTACTCGGAATACCACAGACAAGGTTTAGACTTTCCGGATTCTCTTGAATGCCGCCATCATTCTAGCTTACGCCACGAAGATTCCGGTTAAGAGATCTAAGAGATACTCATTCAATTCTAATGTAGAACGGAAGTGGTTGTCAGGCACGCGTTCATAGGGAATGATGATGATTGTCACGTTCATAACATTCAGGTTGAAGTGCGAATGAATATCTTAGAAGCGAAATAAGATGAATTGAATAGAAAACAGTAGTACTTTGCATTAATCTTTGAGGAACAGCAGAGCTCCACACCTTAATCTATGGAGTGTAGAAACTCTACCGTATGAAAATATATAAGTGAGGGTCCAGGCATGGCCGAGATGGCCAGCCCCCAAAACGTGATCACAGGATCAAAATACAATCCAGGATGTGATGCCAAGGCATCATAGGCTAGTTTCACTAGCATTTTTCTGTTAGTTTTAGTTGTTTTATGCATTTTCTTGAGCTTAAAGTAACCAAAAATGGTTAAATGAAGAACAAAGTAATGAACCATCCAAACAATATGATTTTGATGCAAATTCCATGAGTTTTAGTTATATTACTTAAATGCTATGAATGGAAGATTTCTCATGAAATTTTGCAAGACTTTGATGCAATTGTTTGGATGATTTCAGGGAAGAAGAGGCTAAGCAAGGAAGCAACAAAATCAATAAAGGAAGCTTGAATATCACATGTGGAGTTTAAGTTCCAGTTTAAGCCTAAACTGGAGCTTAAACGCCAAAATCATGAAGGATAAGAAATGCTGGGATTGAAGTTTAACCTCCAGTTTGACCTCAAACTGGAGGTTAAACGCCAGAATGAAAAGCCTCACTAAAGAAGCATTCCACGTTTAACCTCCAGTTTGACCTCAAACTGGAGGTTAAACGCCAGAATGAGTATGCCACCCAGGGAGGAGTTCCACGTTTAACCTCCAGTTTGACCTCAAACTGGAGGTTAAACGCCAGAACCAGGAAGAGTACCAGGGAGCCATTCCACGTTTAAGCTCCAGTTTGACTCAAACTGGAGCTTAAACGTGTTCGACAGCTTTTCTACTCCAGGGTTGCTCTCTCCATTTCCACGTTTAACCTCCAGTTTGACCTCAAACTGGAGGTTAAACGTGTTCGACCTCCAGTATGCCTCCACCCTTTTCCACGTTTAACCTCCAGTTTAACCTCAAACTGGAGGTTAAACGTGTTCGACCTCCAGGGCTGCCCTTCCTATCTCCACGTTTAAGCTTCAGTTTAACCTTAAACTGAAGCTTAAACGTGTTCGACTACATGACTCTCCAGGGCTACCTTCTTCCATTTCCACGTTTAAGCTTCCGTTTAACCTTAAACTGAAGCTTAAACGTGCTTCTACAAAAGGCCTCACTGGAAGTGTCTGGCGTTTAAGCTGCAGTTTAAGCTTAAACTACAACTTAAACGCCACTCTTGGAAAAGGTTTCTGGGCCAAAAATATTGTGATTTAAGTTAGTCTTTGAGCACAAATATTAACTTAAACTTACTTTGGTATGAAACCCAATTGAATATCATGGTTTATGGGATTGGGCCTGAAGGATTGATGAGTTTGAAATCTCAATTTATTGAGTCATGTGTCATTATTTGATTATCACTAAGTTGGCTCAATAAATGTTACAGGATTTGGATCAACAACCTCATCAAGATTATGGATCATAAACCCAAGGCAAAAGGAAAGCAAGGAGAGGCCTCAAAGCCCAAGAAGCACAACTGAAGCTCAATATAGAAAGTGTATAAATAGGATAGAAGTTAAGTTAGAGGGACTTTTACTTCACTTTTAGCTAGTTTTCCTTTTCTTTGTAATTGAATTCAGAGCTATGATTCACTAAACCCCCTTTCATTGGGTTAGGGAGCTCTATTGTAATTCAATGAATCAATAATAGTTTATCTTCTTCTTCAATCTTTTCTCTTGAATTTTGTTAGAAAGCTTCTCGATCTAATTCCATTGAGTAGTTGTCTTGGGAAAGAAACTACTCATACTTGGAATCCTTCGGAGCCTTGGGAAAGGAATGGAGGATTCATGCTAGAGAAGCTTTCTCACAGTGGATTGGATTGGGGTTTGGATGGATATTGTGACATGTAATCCTACCAAATTGTGGTTCATGAAATTGTGTGGTATAATCAGTGATCAAGCATCATCTCTTCTTATGAACATTTAAATCAAGGGATTGGGAATTTGTTTGTTTTTAGAGAGCATTGGTGAGCCAAGGAATTGGGATCCAATCATATAAGATTGCCAAGCAAAATTCAATGAACGCATTGGTTGAGGAAGAGATAAACATGTTTTGATTCGGAGATCTCAATATCTCCTATAACCCAATGAATTCCCCATTTCTGATTTCCACTTTCTCTTTACATTCTGCAACTCAATTCATGCAACACCCCCATTCCCTTTTAATTTCAGCAATTTAGTTTCTGCTCTTTAATTCATTGCAATTTAAGATTCCGCCATTTTAATTTCTTGTCATTTACTTTTCCCGCCAACTTTACATTCTGCAAATTCGCATCTCAATCTTGATTCCGCTCAACTAGAACACACTTCTAATCCGAATTGCTCACTCAACCAATCCTTGTGGGATTCGACCTCACTCTATTGTGAGTTTTTACTTGACGATAACCGGTGCACTTGCCGGAAGGAATTTTGCCGATCGTGCAATTTCCTAAATCGTAGCATAACTAGTTTATGTGCATCAGATGCCTAATACAATAGTAAGAGGTCCTATTTATAATAAACTAGTCACTAGGGTTTACATGAGTAAGTATTTGATGTATAAATCCACTTCCGGGGCCCACTTGGTGTGTATTTGGGCTGAGCTTAAGTGTTGCACGTGCAGAGGCCATTTGTGGAGTTGAACGCCAGTTTCTGTGCCAGTTTGGGCGTTCAACTCTGGTTTTGGATCCTTTTCTGGCGCTGGACGCCAGATTTGGGCAGAAGGCTGGCGTTGAACGCCAGTTTACGTCGTCAATTCTTGGCCAAAGTATGGACTATTATATATTGCTGGAAAGCCCTGGATGTCTACTTTCCAACGGAATTGGAAGCGCGCCATTTCAAGTTCTGTAGCTCTAGAAAATCCACTTTGAGTGCAGGGAGGTCAGAATCCAACAGCATCAGCAGTCCTTTTTCAACCTCTGAATCTGATTTCTGCTCAAGTCCCTCAATTTCAGCCAGAAAATACCTGAAATCACAGAAAAACACACAAAATCGTAGTAAAGTCCAGAAATGTAAATTTGACACAAAATCTATTAAAAACATCCCTAAAAGTAACTAGATCCTACTAAAAATATACTAAAAACAATGCCAAAAAGCGTATAAATTATCCGCTCATCACAACACCAAACTTAAATTGTTGCTTGTCCCCAAGCAACTGAAAATCAAAATAGGATAAAAAGAATAGAATATACTATAAATTCCAAACTATCAATGAAACATAGCTCCAATCAAATGAGCGGGACTTATAGCTTTTTGCCTCTTGAATAGTTTTGGCATCTCACTTTATCCCTTGAGGTTCAGAATGATTGGCATCTATAGGAACTCAGAGTTCAGATAGTGTTATTGATTCTCCTAGTTTAGTATGATGATTCTTGAACACAGCTATTTTATGAGTCTTGGCCGTGGCCCTAAGCACTTTGTTTTCCAGTATTACCACCGGATACATAAATGCCACAGACACATAATTAGGTGAACCTTTTCAGATTGTGACTCAGCTTTGCTAAAGTCCCCAATTAGAGGTGTCCAGGGTTCTTAAGCGCACTCTTTTTTTGCTTTGGACCTTGACTTTAACCGCTCAGTCTCAAGTTTTCACTTGACACCTACACGCCACAAGCACATGGTTAGGGACAGCTTGGTTTAGCCGCTTAGACCAGGATTTTATTCCTTTAGGCCCTCCTATCCACTGATGCTCAAAGCCTTGGGATCCTTTTTATTTGCCCTTGCCTTTTGGTTTTAAGGGTTATTGGCTTTTTCTGCTTGCTTTTTCTTTTTCTTTCTATATTTTTTTTTCGCCTCTTTTTTTTTTTTTCGCCTATATTTTTTTTCTATTTTTTTTTTCTGCAAGCTTTGTTCTTTGCTGCTTTTTTCTTGCTTCAAGAATCATTTTTATGATTTTTCAGATTATCAAATAACATGTCTCCTAGTCATCATTCTTTCAAGAGTCAACATATTTAACATTCTTAAACAACAACTTCAAAAGACATATGCACTGTTCAAGCATTCATTCAGAAAACAAGAAGCATTGTCGCCACATCAATATAATTAAACTAAGTTCAAGGATAAATTCGAAACTCATGTACTTCTTGTTCTTTTGAATTAAAACATTTTTCATTTAAGAGAGGTGATGGATTCATAGGACATTTATAACTTTAAGACAAAGTTACTAACTACTAATGATCATGTAATGAAGACACAAACACAGATAAGCACATAACATAGAAAACGAAAAACAGAGAGAGTAAGAACAAGGAATGAGTCCACCTTAGTGATGTCCTTGAGCTCTTCTATGTCTCTTCCTTGTCTTTGCTGCTCCTCCTTCATTGCTTTTAGATCTTCTCTGATTTCATGAAGGATGATGGAGTGCTCTTGATGTTCCACCCTTAGTTGCTTCCAATAATTGTGTGGAAGAAAATGTATCCCCTGAGGTATCTCAGGGATCTCTTGATTTGCAGTCAAATGTTCTAACACTGAGCTATAGATCCTTGATGGAAGCTTTTGTCTTTCCCTTTCCTCTTTCTAGAGGTTTCTCTGGCCTTAGGTGCCATCAATGGTTATGGAAAAAAACAAAAAAGCTATGCTTTTACCACACCAAACTTAGAATGTTGCTCGCCCTCGAGCAAAAGAAGAAAGAATGAAGAAGATATGAAGGAGATGGATGGGAGTGTGTATTCGGCCATATGGGTGGGATTGGGTGGGAGAGAGATGTTGAATTTTGAAGGTAGTGGGTGTATGGATGTGAGTGGTAAATGGATAACAGAAGGGATGATCATGAATGGAAAGAGAGATGAGAGTGAGTGAAGGTAGGTGGGGATCCTGTGGGGTCCACAGATCCTGAGGTGATCCTGTGAGGTCCACAGATCTTGAGGTGTCAAGGCATTTACATCCCTGCACCAATTTAGGCATGCAAAATGCCCTTGCACACAACTCTGGGCGTTCAGCGCCAGGTTGGTGCCCATTTTGGGCGTTCAACGCCCATTTGCTGCCATTTCTGGCGTTGAACGCCAGAACCATGCTTGTTCTGGGCGTTCAGCGCCAGGATTCCCCCATTCTGGGCGTTCAGCGCCAGAACTATGCTCTGTTCTGGCATTTGAACGCCAGACAGATGCTCCTCCAAGGTGTGATTTTTCTTCTGCTGTTTTTGATTCCGTTTTTTATTTTTTTGTTTATTTTGTGACTCCACATGATCATGAACCTAAGAAAACATGAAAAATAATAAAAATAAGAATTAGATAAACATTGGGTTGCCTCCCAACAAGCGCTTCTTTAATGTCAATAGCCTGACAGTGGGCTCTCATGGAGCCTCACAGATGTGCAGAGCTTTGTTGAGACTCTCCAACACCAAACTTAGAGTTTGGATATGGGAGTTCAACACCAAACTTAGAGTTTGGTTGTGGCCTCCCAACACCAAACTTAGAGTTTGACTGTGGGGGCTCTGGTTGACTCTGCTTGGAGAGAAGCTTTTTCTGCTTCCTCTCCATGGTTGCAGAGGGAGATCCTTGAGTTTTAAACACAAGGGGGTTCTCATTCCATTGAAGGAATATTTCACCTCTGTCAACATCAATCACAGCTCTTGCTGTGGCCAGGAAAGGTCTTCCTAGGATGATGGATTCATCCTCTTCCTTTCCAGTGTCCAGGACTATGAAATCAGTAGGTATGTAAAGGCCCTCAACCTTTACTAATACATCTTCTACTTGTCCATAAGCCTGTTTTCTTGAGCTGTCTGCCATCTCTAGTGAGATTTTAGCAGCTTGCACCCCATAGATTCCCAGTTTCTCTATTACAGCGAGGGGCATGAGGTTTATTCCTGAACCAAGGTCACACAGAGCCTCAAAGATCATGGTGCCTATGGTACAGGGTATTATGAACTTTCCAGGATCCTGTCTCTTCTGAGGCAATGTCAGTTGATCCAGATCACTTAGTTCATTGATGAACAAGGGAGGTTCAACTTCCCAAGTATCAATGCCAAATAGTTTGGCATTCAGCTTCATGATTGCACCAAGAAACTTGGCAGTTTGCTCTTCAGTAACATCCTCATTCTCTTCAGAAGAGGAATACTCAGCAGAGCTCATGAAGGGCATAAGAAGGTTCAATGGAATCTCTATGGTCTCTAGATGAGCCTCAGAGTCCTTTGGTTCCTCAGAGGGAAGCTCCTTATTGATCACTGGACGTCCCAGGAGGTCTTCCTCCTTGGGATTCACGTCCTCTCCTCTCCATACAGGTTCGGCCGTGGCGCTTATGTCAATGGCCTTGCACTCTCCTTTTGGGTTCTCTTCTTTATTGCTTGGGAGAGTACTAGGAGGGATTTCAGTGATCCTTTTACTCAGCTGGCCCACTTGTGCTTCCAGATTTCTAATGGAAAACCTTGTTTCATTCATGAAACTTACAGTGGCCTTAGATAGATCAGAGACTAGATTTGCTAAATTAGAAGCATTTTGTTCAGAGTTCTCTGTCTGTTGCTGAGTTGATGATGGAAAAGGCTTGCTATTGCTAAACCTGTTTCTTCCACCATTATTAAAGCCTTGTTGGGGCTTTTGATCCTTCCATGAGAAATTTGGATGATTTCTCCATGTTGAGTTATAGGTGTTTCCATAAGGTTCACCTAAGTAATTTACCTCTGCTATTGCAGGGTTCTCAGGATCATAGGCTTCTTCTTCAGAAGATGCCTCTTGAGTACTGTTGGATGCAGCTTGCATTCCATGCAGACTCTGAGAGATCATATTGACTTGCTGAGTCAATATTTTATTCTGAGCCAAGATGGCATTCAGAGTATCGACCTCAAGAACTCCCTTCTTCATAGGCGTCCCATTACTCACAGGATTCCTTTCAGAAGTGTACATGAACTGGTTATTAGCAACCATGTCAATGAGTTCTTGAGCTTCTGCAGGCGTTTTCTTTAGGTGAATGGATCCACCTGCAGAAGTGTCCAGTGACATCTTTGATAGCTCAGATAAACCATCATAGAATATATCCAGGATGGTCCATTCTGAAAGCATGTCAGAAGGACACTTTTTGGTCAACTATTTGTATCTTTCCCAAGCTTCATAGAGAGATTCACCTTCTTTTTGTCTGAAGGTTTGAACATCAGCTCTAAGCTTGCTCAGCTTTTGAGGAGGAAAGTACTTGGCTAAGAAAGCCGTGACCAGCTTATCCCAAGAGTTCAGGCTGTCTTTGGGTTGAGAATCCAACCATAATCTAGCTCTGTCTCTTACAGCAAAAGGGAAAAGCATGAGCCTGTAGACTTCAGGATCTACTCCATTAGTCTTAACAGTATCACATATCTGCAAGAATTCAGTTAAGAACTGAAAAGGATCTTCAGATGGAAGTCCATGAAACTTGCAGTTCTGCTGCATCAGAGAAACTAATTGAGGTTTCAGCTCAAAGTTGTTTGCTCCAATGGCAGGAATGGAGATGCTTCTTCCATGTAAATTGGAATTAGGTGCAGTAAAGTCACCAAGCATCTTCCTTACATTATTATTATTTTCGGCTGCCATCTCCTCTGCCTGTTCGAAAATTTCTGAAAGGTTATCTCTGGATTGTTGTATTTTAGCTTCTCTTAATTTTCTATTCAGAGTCCTTTCAGGTTCTGGACCTGCTTCCACAAGAATGTTCTTATCCTTGCTCCTGCTCATATGACAAAGAAGAAGGCACAGAAAAATAATAATAATAATAGAGATCCTTTATACCACAGTATAGGGATCCCTTTGTGAGTGGAAGAAAAGAGGGGGAGACAAAGAATGTGATGTAAAGGAAGAAACACAACTGTACCGATGGAAGAGATGTGAGATGAGATGTTAGGATATGAATGAATAAATAGAATGAGATGGGGGAGGGATAATTTTCGAAAATTATTTTGAAAAAGAGTTAGTGATTTTTGAAAATTGGTTTTTGAAAATTGTTAGTATTTTTTTTTCGAAATTTTTTTTTTAAATTAAAATAATTAATAAATTAAAAAGAAATTTTGAAAAAGGGGAGAGATATTTTCGAAAATGAGAGAGAGAGAGTTAGTTAGGTGGTTTTGAAAAAGTTAAGAAACAAACAAAAAGTTAGTTAGTTAGTTGAAACAAATTTTGAAAAGATAGGAAGTTAGGAAGTTAGAAAAGATATTTTGAAAAGATATTTTTGAAAAAGATAAGATGAGAAGATATTTTTGAAAAGATATGATAGAAATTAGTTTTGAAAAAGATTTGATTTTTAAAATCTCAATTAATGACTTGATTCATAAGAAATCACAAGATATGATTCTAGAACTTAAAGTTTGAATCTTTCTTAACAAGCAAGTAACAAACTTCAAATTTTTGAATCAAAACATTAATTGATTATATTATTTTCGAAAATTTGGTGAAAAAATAAGAAAAAGATTTTTGAAAAATATTTTTGGAATTTTCGAAAATAACTAAGAATTTTGAAAAAGATTTGATTTTTTGAAAAAGATTTTGAAAAAGATAAGATTTTCAAATTGAAAATTTTGATTTGACTCATTGGCAACAACTTGATTTTAAAAATTTTTGAAAAAGTCAATCCAATTTTCGAATTTGATGAGAGAAAAAGGGAAAGATATTTTTTTTTTTATTTTTGAAATTTTTATGAAAAACATGAAAAATATGCTATGCATGAAATTTTTAGATCAAAACAATGAATGCATGCATGAATGATATGAATGTCAAGATGAACACCAAGAACACTATGAATGTCAAGATGAACATCAAGAACATAATTTTGAAAAATTTTTAATGCAAAGAAAACATGCAAGACACCAAACTTAGAATTCTTTAATGCTTACGCACTAAGAATTCAAGAATGCATATGATAAACATGAAAAGACACAAAACAAAAAATCATCAAGATCAAACAAGAAGACTTACCGAGAACAACTTGAAGATCATGAAGAACACTATGAATGCATGATATTTTCGAAAAATGCTAGATGCATATGCAAGTGACACCAAACTTATGATATGACTCAAGACTTAAACAAGAAATAGAAAATATTTTTGATTTTTATGATTTTCTAATTTTTTTGGATTTTTATTTTATATTTTTCGAAAATTATATGAAAAAGGAAAATAAGGATTCCAAAAATTTTTAATATGAATTCCAGGAATCTTATGCTCTAAAGCTCCAATCAAAGGGTCAGGCATGGCTTAATAGCCAGCCAAGCTTTAGTATGTAACTCAGACATGACACGCCTGACATTCCTTACATTCAACAGCCAATTGGCTAAGAAAGATAAAGAAGCTCTTCTCTTGGGTATAAGGATTGAGACATGGCTTTACAGCCAGCCAGGCTTCAACATGCTTCATGAAACGCTAGAATTCATTCTTAAAAATTCTGAAACCATAGAATAATTTCTTTTTGAAAACATTTTTTTTTTGAAAATATTTTTATTATTTATTTTTTTTTTTCGAAAACAGATGAGAAAATTTTAGAAATATTTTTGAAAAAAATTTTTGAAAATAAAATAGAAAGAAAATTACCTAATCTGAGCAACAAGATGAACCGTCAGTTGTCCAAACTCAAACAATCCCCGGCAACGGCGCCAAAAACTTGGTGCACGAAATTGTGATGTCCAGGCTCGAACAAATCCTGGTAATGGCTCCAAAGCTTGGTGCTCTGATCTTAATTCATAATTGTCACAACTTCGATACAACTAACCAGCAAGTGCACTGGGTCGTCCAAGTAATACCTTACGTGAGTAAGGGTCGAATCCCACGGAGATTGTTGGTATGAAGCAAGCTATGGTCACCTTGTAAATCTCAGTCAGGCAGATTTAAACATGATACTTTATTAGATTAAAATAAACAATAAAAGGGATAGAGATACTTATGTAGATTCATTGGCAGGGATTTCAGATAAGCGAATGGAGATGCTTTTCGTTCCTCTGAACCTCTGCTTTCCTGCTATCTTCATCCAATCAGTCTTACTCCTTTCCATGGCTGGCTGTATGCAAGGGCATCACCGTTGTCAGTGGCTACATCCCCTCCTCTCAGTGAATCATATGCTCACGCACCCTGTCACGGCACGGCTATTCATCTGTCGGTTCTCGATCATGCTGGAATAGGATTCACCCTCCTTTTGCGTCTGTCACTAACGCCCAGCACTCGCGAGTTTGAAGTTCGTCACAGTCATTCAATCATTGAATCCTACTCGGAATACCACAGACAAGGTTTAGACTTTCCGGATTCTCTTGAATGCCGCCATCATTCTAGCTTACGCCACGAAGATTCCGGTTAAGAGATCTAAGAGATACTCATTCAATTCTAATGTAGAACGGAAGTGGTTGTCAGGCACGCGTTCATAGGGAATGATGATGATTGTCACGTTCATCACATTCAGGTTGAAGTGCGAATGAATATCTTAGAAGCGAAATAAGATGAATTGAATAGAAAACAGTAGTACTTTGCATTAATCTTTGAGGAACAGCAAAGCTCCACACCTTAATCTATGGAGTGTAGAAACTCTACCGTATGAAAATATATAAGTGAGGGTCCAGGCATGGCCGAGATGGCCAGCCCCCAAAACGTGATCACAGGATCAAAATACAATCCAGGATGCCTATTACAATAGTAAGAGGTCCTATTTATAATAAACTAGTCACTAGGGTTTACATGAGTAAGTATTTGATGTATAAATCCACTTCCGGGGCCCACTTGGTGTGTGTTTGGGCTGAGCTTAAGTGTTGCACGTGCAGAGGCCATTTGTGGAGTTGAACGCCAGTTTCTGTGCCAGTTTGGGCGTTCAACTCTGGTTTTGGATCCTTTTCTGGCGCTGGACGCCAGATTTGGGCAGAAGGCTGGCGTTGAACGCCAGTTTACGTCGTCAAGTCTTGGCCAAAGTATGGACTATTATATATTGCTGGAAAGCCCTGGATGTCTACTTTCCAACGGAATTGGAAGCGCGCCATTTCGAGTTCTGTAGCTCTAGAAAATCCACTTTGAGTGCAGGGAGGTCAGAATCCAACAGCATCAGCAGTCCTTTTTCAACCTCTGAATCTGATTTCTGCTCAAGTCCCTCAATTTCAGCCAGAAAATACCTGAAATTACAGAAAAACACACAAACTCATAGTAAAGTCCAGAAATGTGAATTTGACACAAAATCTATTAAAAACATCCCTAAAAGTAACTAGATCCTACTAAAAATATACTAAAAACAATGCCAAAAAGCGTATAAATTATCCGCTCATCACTAAGCATGGCCACGTTATAAGCCACGTTAACCTAGTTAACGTGGATTCTAACGTGAGACATGGCGGCACATTGGAACGTTAGTGACAATGTTGAATGTCACTAACGTTCTCGAAGGATGGCAAGCCCACGTTAAAGAGCCACGTTAACTAAGTTAACGTGGGCTCTAACGTAGGAGCAATGGGGGCTTTTCAACGTTATTGGGAAAGTTAAGTCCCAATAACATGTACGAAGGACCTAGAGGCAACGCTGGTGGCAACGTTTGTGCCACTAACGTTGAGGTTAACGTGGCTTTTACTTAGGAACGTTTGTGAGAAAGTTGATTGTCACTAACGTTCTCGAACTCATATTTTCACTAAACGTTAACAACCCTAACGTCCTGAGCTAAAATCTCTGCCCACTTCACACTTTCTCTCTGCAAGTAAAGCCAAGCCAAAATAAAGAAGAGAACTGCTTCAAACTCATGATCCAAAGGCCCAAGACTTGAAGAGCCAACTAGAAGATGAGAAGAGTAGTATATATAGGAGTAGCTTTGAATTATTTTAGAGAGTTGCTGGGAGTTGGAAAATAGCATAGAACTACTTCCTGTATTTTACTTTCTTAGCTCTTCTAGTTTTCATCATGTATTCTCCATCTTTGTTTTTATTTTCCAGAGCTATGAACAACTAAACCCCTTTCATTGGGTTAGGGAGCTCTGTTGTAATTTGATGGATCAATACTAGTTTTCATTATTCTTCTTCTATCTTTTCTTTTGATTTTACTTGAAAGCTTTCGATCTTCATCCAATTGGGTAGTTATCTTGGAAAAGAAACTATTCATACTTGGATCTCTTCTGAACCTTGGAAGAGGAATGAAGAGATCAAGCTAGAAATGCTTTCTCATGCTGGACCAAATTGGGTTTGGATGGATATGTGACTATAATCCTCTCAATGCTTGATTTGGGAAATACATGTGGTATAATCAGTGACCATACTTCATCTCTTCTCATGAGCAATTGACCAAGGAATTGGCTATTGATCAAGATTTGAGAGATTGAATTACAAGAAATTGTAATTCAATCACTTAAGATTGCCAAGGAGATCAATGAGTGCATTGATTGAGGAAGAGATGTAAATGAGATTGATCCGGAGAATGCAACATCTCCTAAGCCCAATGAACTCCCCATTTCTGATCTTACCCATTCTCTTTAATTTCTGTCATTTACATTTATGAGCAATTCTCCCATTCCCATTTAAGATTCTGCAATTTACTTTCTGCCATTTACTTTCCCGCATTTAACTTTCTGTAATTCTCAACTCAATTTCTGATTTTCTCAACTAGAACATTCCTCTAATTAAAGTTGCTTGATCAATCAATCCTTGTGGGATTCGACCTCACTCTATTGTGAGTTTTTACTTGACGACAAATTCGGTACACTTGCCGAAGGAAATTTGTTATGAGACATGTTTTTCGTGCATCAGTTTTGATCATTAAAATATAATTAAAATATAAAATAAGATAGAAATACTTATGTAATTCATTGGTGAGAATTTCAGATAAGCATATGGAGATGCTTTGCTCCTTCTGAATCTCTGCTTTCCTACTGCCTTCATTCAATCATTCATACCCCTTTCCATGGCAAGCTGTATGTTGGGGGATCACCGTTGTCAATGGCTACCGTCTGTCCTCTCAGTGAAAATGGTCCAAATATGCTGTCACCGCACAGCTAATCATTTGTCGGTTCTCACTCAAGTTAGAATAGGATCCATTGATCCTTTTGCATCTGTCATTATGCCCAACACTCACGAGTTTGAAGCTCGTCACAGTCATACCATCCCAGATCCTACTCGGAATACCACAGACAAGGTTTAGACTTTTCGGATCTCAAGAATGCTGCCAATTGATTCTAGCTTATACCACGAAGACTCTGATCTTTCGGAATGGAGGCTAAGAGATACACACTCAAGCTATTGCAGATAGAACGGAAGTGGTTGTCAGGCACGCGTTCATAGGTGAGAATGATGATGAGTGTCACGGATCATCACATTCATCAGGTTGAAGTGCGAGTGAATATCTTAGAATAAGAATAAGCTTGAATTGAATAGAAAAACAATAGTACTTTGCATTAATTCATGAGGAACAGCAGAGCTCCACACCTTAATCTATGGAGTGTAGAAACTCCACCGTTGAAAATACATAAGTAAAAATAGTCTAAGCATGGCCGAATGGCCAGCCTCAAAGGTCTAGGGACTAAACATCCAAACATGGTCAAAAGATAGTCTAAAAAATGATCAAAGATGTGAAATAAATCACTAAAAGTAGTTTTTATACTAAACTAGTCACTAGGGTTTACAAAAAATAAGTAACTAAGTGCAGATAGTGCAGAAATCCACTTCCGGGGCCCACTTGGTGTGTGCTTGGGCTAAGCATTGAAGCCTTCACGTGTAGAGTCTTCTCTTGGAGTTAAATGCAGGTTGCAACCTGTTTCTGGCGTTTAACTCTGGTTTGTAACCTGCTTCTGGCGTTTATCTTCAGAATAGGGCAGGAAGTTAGCGTTTGAATGTCTGTTTACGTCGTCAAAACACGGGCAAAGTATGGAATATTATATATTGTTGGAATGCCCTGGATGTCTACTTTTCAACACAATTAAGAGCGCGCAAATTGGGTTTCTGTAGCTCTAGAAAATCTACTTCGAGTGCAGGAAGGTCAGAATCCAACAGCATCTGCAGTCCTTTTTCAGCCTCTGAATCAGATTTTTGCTCAGGTCTCTCAATTTCAGCTAGAAAATACCTAAAATCACAGAAAAATACACAAAATCATAGTAAAGTCCAGAAATGTGAATTTTTCACAAAAACTAATAAAAATATAATAAAAATTAACTAAATCATACTGAAAACTATGTAAAAACAATGCAAAAAAGCGTATAAATTATCCGCTCATCAGTCAGCCACGGGTACGCATCGCTGAACGAATTCTTGGTCATGCGTACGCGTCGCCCACGTGTACATGTCGCTTTTCTGTTGCACCAGTCACGCGTACGCGTTGCCCATGCGTGCGCGTCGCTACCAGATTTTAAAATACTTCATTTCTTGTGTTTCTTCCACCTTTGCATGCTTCCTTTCCATCCTCTAAACCGTTGCTGCCCTATAAACCATGAAAACACTTAACAAACATATCATGACATCGTATATTAATAAGAGAGGATTAAAATTAGCGAATTTAAGGTCAAAGAAGCACGTTTTCAATCATAGCACAAAATTAGGAAGGAAGATGTAAAACATGCGAATTCTATGAATAAGTGTGATAATAATGGATAAAATCCACTCAATTCAATATAAAATGTACCACAAAATAGTGGTGCATGAAATCTCCCCACACTTAAACATTAGTATGTCCTCATGCTAAGCTCAAGAGAACCAAAAGAGTGAAGAGGGGTGATAGGGATTATTAAATGCAAACTATCTATATCAATCCAACTACATGCAAAAATGCTTCTACCTTCTTAGTTAAAAGTAAATGAATCGCCAAGAACAAATATGATCTGAATTCCACTAATTCGAATTCTGAAATAAAGTACAAATAGACATGCGAGAAGAAAGCTCGTAAAAGCTGGGAACAAAGAATCGAGCTTTGAACCCTCACCGGAAATGTATACACTGTAATCACTCAAGTGTTTAAGGTTTGATTATCTCAATTCTCTACTAACATTCCTTCTAAGGCTTGCTCTTCTTCTACCAATCAACAAAAATTTAATTTACAAATACAAATATCAAGAGGACTTTTAAGGGTTGTAATGGGGTTAGGGTCAAGGTAGGATTGTATTTGGTTAAGTGGACTAAAATCTGAATCCTTGATTAACCTAAACTTTCCACCTAACTTAAGACAACCCATGTAATTAGAATACAAAATCTAACTACCCATTAACTATGTTTTCCACATATTCATGCATCCTAATTTTGAGTACAGTACATATGCATTGCTATCACCATTTACTTTGGAATATTTTGTCCATTTTTCTTATTTGCTCTTTTTTTTTTCTTTTTCTCTTTTTTTCTTTTTTTTTCTTTTATTTTGTTTTTCTCACTGCATATGATTAAGGTATTGAACCCAAGAATATGTGCTCAACTATTTTTTTTATTTTCACAAAAAATATACAATACCCAATTTCCAAACAAAATTTTTCCAAACCCAACTTCCCCACACTTAATTCATGAACACTTCTCACTAGTCTAAGCTAACCAAGGATTCAAATGAAGGACATTTATTGTTTTCCGCTTAGAGTTAGTGATGTGCTAAAGTAAAGAGTAAATGGGATAAAATAGGCTCAATATTGGTTTGCAAAGGATAATGAAAAGGTAAGGCCATATGGGTATGTGAGCTATAGTGAAACAAGACCTCAATCACATAAATGTATGCATACATCAAACAATGGAAATATAGAATCAAGCAAGACAAAGATCACAATTTTAGAGAGAACAACACACACCAAAACAAAGTGTTGGTTGATAAGATGCAACCAATCAAACAGGTTCAAAATCTCACCAGTTTTGTCTGTTCGAGCTCTAAAACCATGTTCCAAATTAAAATTCTTCAAGCAAGTTCAACAAAAATTTTAATTCAAATTAGTGAAATGCTATAAAATAGTTTCTTGGAAAAGAATTCATCACTTCAACCAAGTAGTACATACATGCAAAAAATTAACTACACTCGCAATCTATTATGTAATGCAACAATTAACTAACAAAGAAAATTAAGAATTGGTATTAAAAAGAAAGTAACTAGCGCATGGATGTCGGTCAACAAATTATTCTCTTTCAATGTTTAAATTGTTTGTCAGTTAAGCAAACCCAATAAAATTAACCAAAGTATTTAAACCTCGGGACGTCTCTGAAGGAATTGCAGGGAAGTGTACTTACTATTGGGCATGAGAAAAATATATTTTTGGGGTTTTTGAAATAAGAGACATGAAAGTAAAAATGGCAAGAAAATTAAGTAATAACTACGAAAGCTCTTAACAAGGAAAGAGGATTGGAAGTCCTATCTTTCTTATCATTATCAATTGTGATGGTAAATATGGATTGCCTTCTCTTAGTTAACCTCTAACTAATGGAGGAAGGTCAAGTGCATACAATTAACTTGAGTTCACAAGTCCTAGCCAACCCATAGTGATAGACTAGCTTTGGTGATGTTCTAGCTAACCGACAATCTTCAATCACCAATTAACAAAAGACTTTTGATAACTCAAGAGTCTCTCATTGATCAATCCAAGTTAAGAAAAAAAAGATCTATTTTAAAATCCTAACAAGCATTTTATCAAACACATGATAGGCACAAAATAAAAACATGGAAAATTAACAAGGAATATTAAAGCTAAACAACCAATTGCAAGCATCAATGACTAACAATTAAAGGGAGTAACAATAAATATGGAAAACATAAATTGCATTAAAAGAAATCAAATGTAACAAGAGCTCATAAACATAAAGTTGACGAAAAAGGAAAATTAACAAGAGAAGAAGATGAACTAAAGTGCTTAAACAAATAAAAGTAAGACAAAAACTATATTAAAGGAAGATTGAACCTGAACCTAATGAGTAATTGAAAGAAGAAACCCTAAACCTAGAGAGAGGAGAGAGCCTCTCTCTCTAGAAAACTACATCTGAAACCTAAAATTGTGTGCATGAATGTGAAGTGAATAAATGATTTCCCCTTCTTGCTCCACTCTGCAACCTCTAATCTGTATTTTCGGGCCTGAAACTGGGTCAAAAGCAGCCCAGAAATCGCCCCCAGCAAATTCTGTTAATTGCAGCACGTGACACTCTATCACGCGTATGCGTTAGCCGCGCGTACGCGTCATTGAACGAATTCCAATGTTGTAGAAATTAGAATGAGAATTCAGTGGTGGTAATTGTTTGGTTTAATGGTTATCTCAAATAACAAAAGCTGCATAATAACATGTTCCTTGAAGTGTGAATTAGTTGCTGCTATAAAGTCTGTTATTAATCCCTTGAGAATGAAGCAAAAAAAAAAGAAAAAGAAAAAAAAAGCCAAGAATGGGCAAAGAAACAAACAATAAGGCTAGACACCAATAGCTTGGACCCTAGGACATATGCCTGTGGTGTTTTTGTACTAGGATATGCTTGGACAAGTAGGTTCTGAGGAGTATTTCAAAACTTGGCCACTTGGATCAACTGATCTAGGATTGCCAACCAAAAGTCCACTATCAAGAGCAACCTAGTTACAAAGCATTTAGTAATCCAAAGAGATACTGGACATCAATGTTCCTAGGAAGAAATTGTGAGCCATGTGTCTGTGGTGAAGAAATGTTGAGCAAAATTAAGCCAAAATGCTGCTACAACATTTGCCACCAAGCCTCCATTAAGAAATAAGCTTTCTAAAGCAAAAGAAAAGAAAGAAAAAGCCAAGAAGGATCAATCAAAAGCAAGGCATTATAGCAGCAACTCTAGTGAACCTTTGAGGAAACATTTCTTATCTGTCAGCAAGTAATAAATGAGCTACCATTGTCTGCATAAAACCCCATGAACCAAGTTTAATTATCTGCTAAATAAGGACATGCATGCTTCTCTGTTTCATTTCATTTTCTCTTATGTTTAGTGTTTGCTTGGGGACAAGCAAGATTTAAGTTTGGTGCTGTGATGACAAGTCATCTTATGCTAGCTCTTCAAGCATTTTTCACTTGTTTCATTAGGTTTTATGCACTTTCTTGCATTGTAAGTAAGCGATTTAGAGTGGATTTGCATGGTTTTGTTGAATCAATCAACCATCCTTTATTTGACACTAAATCATGAGGTTTAAGCTAGAATTAGTTGGTTTTTGAATGATTTATAAACCTTGTGAATTTGGTGATACTTTGATTGGTTGTTTTGATTACTTGTAGGTGAAGAAATGGTGGAAAAAGGAATTTTTGGCACGCTTTTAAAGTTAAAGCATGCTTTGGACCTTAGGCCACGCTTTGGAAAGCGTGACCCAAGGCACAAAAGCGTCACGCATCAAGGAAGCAAAGGACCAGTGCTCACTAATTGAGCGCTGCGCTCTCTAATTGAGCGCCAACTAAAGGAGCACTCAGCACCAAAGCAAAGACAAAAGGAACAAGCATAGCGCTACGTTGGTGCACTTAACTGAGCGCTACAAGGAACCAAAGAGAACAAGGCAAAATCAATAGCGCTCAGTTAACTCATTTACCTTTATCGTGCCTCAACCAAAAGAAAATCAAGGCGCAATACCAAGGAGTGAAGCAACCAAGGTTCGAACCTTGCACCTAGGGAGCCAAGAGAAGCGCTACACAAGGAAGGCAAGGGCGCTCAGTTCCCTTACTTAATTGAGAGCTAGTACAAGGAAGTGAGCCAAATTGGCTTCACCATGGTTCAAATTGGGAACCTTGTACAAGCTTGAAGCGCTGCGTGAAATGAATTAACTAAGCGCTACAATGTTTCACAAAGGGAATTAACTCAAATGGGACAGCTATGGTTCAAAACTGGAAACCCATATTCAAGCAAAGAGGCGCTACGTTTGGATTCTTAACTTAGCGCTATGCAAGGCCTTGCCAAGAAGGTTGGCACTAGCCTGGGAGGAAGCATATGTAGCGCTCAGTTACCTTACATGACTGAGCACTCCACTAGAGGTGGTTCCTTAGCCCAATTTCAACCAGAAACCAATTTTGGATCCAATTCTTCACCAATTTGAAAAGCCCACTCTAAAGTCTGAATATCAAAATTAGAAAGTGTATAAATAGGAGTTAGTTTGATTTGTAGAAAAACTTACTTTCGCTTTTGAACTTTTTTATTTTGAGTTTTATTTTTAGCTCATTTTTACATTTTAGCTTTGAATTGGGGAATTAGGATTGAAGGCTAAGTTCTCTTCATCCTTGTTCTCACTTTTGCATTTCTTACTTTCTGTTTTGGGAATTTTAGATTGAAATTGAAGGAATTCTGTTTCAAATCTTGATCTGAAATCTCTTGGTTCTTCTTCTGCATAATCTTAGTGAATTAAAAATTTGAATCTGAGTTTCCTTTACTGCTTTCATATTCTTTTCTTCTGCAAATTGTGCTCTGTTGGATCAAGGAAGGAATTGAGATCTAGACCTATTTTCTAGTCTCATTGAGCCCCTGAGATCTTAAATTTCTTTCCTAGCTTTACAATTGAGCTGAATTTACTTGTTGTCTTGTTCTTCAAGCAATTTTCCATTTCTGTTTAGATCTACTGCACTTACTTCATCTTCTTTACTTTCTATTGTTAAATTCTGCATCCCTGCATCCCACATCCCTTTACTATTCAAGCAAATTTACATTTCTTGCAATTTAAGTTTCAGTCATTTACATTACTTGTAATTTAAGTTTCAGTCATTTACATTACTTGCACTTTAAGTTTCATGCAAATTTACTCTTCTGCACTTTATTTTTCTGTCAATTCTCCCTCTCCCTTTTAGTTTCATGCAATTTAGCTTCTGTTGGTTACAATTCACTCAAATAATCAACTGCTTGCTTAACTAAATCAACCACATAACTAAAATTGCTCAATCCATCAATCCCTGTGGGATCGACCTCACTCTTGTGAGTAATTACTACTTGATGCGACCCGGTACACTTGCCGGTGAGTTTAGGTGTTGAAATTTATTTCAACTCATCACTGCCCATTAACTATGTTTTCCACATATTCATGCATCCTAATTTTGAGTACAGTATATATGCATTGCTATCACCATTTACTTTGGGACATTTTGTCCCTTTTTTTATTTGCTCTTTTTTTTCTTCATTTTCTCTTTTTTTTTCTTTCTTTTTTTTTCTTTTGTTTTTCTCAATGCATATGATTAAGGTATTGAATGCAAGAATATGTGCTAAACTATTTTTTTTTCATTTTCACCAAAAATATACAATACCCAATTTCCAAACCGAATTTCTCCAAACCCAACTTCCCCACACTTAATTCATGAACACTTCTCACGAGTCTAAGGTAACCCAAGATTCAAATGAAGGATATTTATTGTTTTCCATTTAAAGTTAGTGATGTGCTAAAGTAAAGAATAAATAGGATAAAATAGGCACAACATTGGTTTGCAAAGGATAATGAAAGGGTAAGGCCATATGGGTATGTGAGCTATAGTGAAATAAGGCCTCAATCATGTAAATGTATGCATACATCAAACAATGGAAATATAGAATCAAGCAAGACAAATATCACAATTTTAGAGAGAACAACACACACCAAAACAAAGTATTGGTTGATAAGATGCAACTAATCAAATAGGTTCAAAATCTCACTGGTTTTGTGTGTTCGAGCTTTAAAACCATGTTCCAAATTAAAATTCTTCAAGCAAGTTCAACAAAAATTTTAATCCAAATTAGTGAAATGCTATAAAGTAGTTTCTTGGAAAAGAATTCATCACTACAACCAAGTAGTACACACATGCAAACAATTAACTACACTCACAATCTATTATGCAATGCAACAATTAACTAACAAAGAAAATTAAGAATTGGTGTTGAAAAAAAAGTAACTAACCCACGGAAGTCGGTCAACAAATTATCCTCGGTCAACGTTTAAATTGTTTGTCACTTAAGCAAACCCAATAAAATTAACCGAAGTATTTAAACATCGGGTCGTCTCTCAAGGAATTGCAGGGAAGTATACTTACTATTGGGTATGAGAAAAATATATTTTTGGGATTTTTGTAATAAGAGACACTAAATTAAAAATGGCAAGAAAATTAAGTAATAACTACGAAAGCTCTTAACAAGGAAAGAGGATTAGAAGTCCTATCCTTATTATCATTATCAATTGTGATGGTAAATATGGATTGCCTTCACTTAGTTAACCTCTAACTAATGGAGGAAGGTCAAGTGCATACAATTAACTTGAGTTCACAAGTCCTAGCCAACCCCTAGTGAGAGACTATCTTTGGTGAAGTTCAAGCTAATTGGAAATCTTCAATCACCAATCAACAAAAGACTTTTGATAACTCAAAAGTCTTTTGTTGATTGGTGATTGAAGATTTCCAATACTCAAAAGTCTCTAATTGATCAATCTAAGTTAAGAACAAAAAAATCTATTTTAAAATCCTACCAAGCATTTTATCAAACACATGGTAGGCATAAAATAAAAGCATGAAAAATTAACAAGGAATATTAAATCTAAACAACCAATTGCAAGCATCAATGACTAACAATTAAATGGAGTAACAATAAACATGGAAAACATAAATTGCATTAAAAGAAATCAAACATAACAAGAGCTCATAAACATAAAGATGACGAAAAAGGAAAATTAACATGAGAAGAAGATGAACTAAAGTGCTTAAACAAATAAAAGTAAGACAAAAACTAAATTAAAGGAAGATTGAACCTGAACCTAAAGAGAAATTGAAAGAAGAAACCCTAAACCTAGAGAGAGGAGAGAGCCTCTCTCTGTAGAAAACTACATCTAAAACCTAAAATTGTGCGTATGAATGTGAAGTGAATGAATGACTCCCCCTTCCTGCTCGACTCTGCAGCCTCTAATCTATATTTTCGGGCCTAAAACTGGGTCAAAAGCAGCCCAGAAATTGCCACCAGCGAATTCTGTTAATTACAGCACGTGACGCTCCGTCACGCGTACGCGTCAGCCACGCCTACGCATCGCTGAACGAATTCTTTGTC
The DNA here is from genome assembly GCF_059453495.1 of Arachis ipaensis. NCBI lineage: Eukaryota > Viridiplantae > Streptophyta > Magnoliopsida > Fabales > Fabaceae > Arachis > Arachis ipaensis. Next base: position 43,601,887 of record NC_142439.1, read on the forward strand.
TTGCGTAAGTGTCGCCAACGCGTACGCATCACTTGTCTGTTGCACCAGTCACGCGTACACGTCGCCCATGCGTGCACGTCTGATGCACGAAAAAACTTGTCCCTCAACAAATCTCCCTCGGCAAGTGTACCGAATTGTCGTCAAGTAATAACTCACAAAAGAGTGAGGTCGAATCCCACAGAGTTTAACGGATTAAGCAATCAATAGTTGATTAATTATCCTAGTTAGACGAATCATATTGGAGTGATAAGTAACAAGGAAATGTAAATGGCATAAAAGTAAAGAAAGCAATAAAATGCAGAAAAGTAAAATGGCAAGAAAAGTAAATGTAAGAACTAAAAATAAAATGAACATTGGGATCAAGAGATATTGCAATCCTCCGGATCAAGTTCATCCTCATCTCTTCCTCAATCAATGCATTCATTGATCTCCTTGGCAATCTTAAGTGATTGGATCCCAATTCCTTGGCAATCCAATCTCTCTAAGCTTGAACAATTTCCCAATTCCTTGATTTAATTGCTCATGGGAAGAGATAAAGTTTGGTCACTGATTATACCACACACATTCATAGATCAAAGTATTTCTAGGATTAAATGTCACAATTTCCATCCAACCCCCAACCTAATCCAATGTGAGAGAGCATTTCTAGCATGATTTTCTCATTCCTCTTCCAAGGTTCAGAGGAAATCCAAGTATAAGCAATTTCTCTTCCGAGACAATTACCCAATTGGATGAAGATCGAAAGCTCTCTAGTAAAATCAAGAGAAAAGAAAGAAGAAGAAGAATAAGAACTACAATTGATCCATTGAATCACAATAGAGCTCTCTAACCCAATGAAAAGAGTTAGTTGATCATTGCTCTACCAAAATAGAAAAGAAAGCATGTGCAGAAAAGTAAAGATGAAGATTGAAACTAAAATTGAAACTTCAAAATTCATAAATGAAAAGTACAAAGAAAATGAAACTACTCTTAAGGAAGAAAAGAAGAGAAAAGGAAGAAGAGTGGTTGAGGGGAGGGTTCCGAAGACCCACTCCCCTTGGAGTGTGCCAATTCACAGAAGTTTGAATTGGTCTTCACTCTCTTCCCCTTCCTTCAATTCTCCGTTCCCAGAATATCCCTTGAATGTAAAAACTAAGGCCTTTATATAGGCTCTCCTAAATTACAAAATGAAATTAAAAGCAAATTACAATGAAATGAAAATTTCTATTCTAGATGCTTCTTGTGGCCTTGATTGGTTGACACTTGTGGGCTTGCTTGCTTGAGCTTTGAAGTGGACTTGAGAGAGAAGTGAATCAAATTGAGGTCCAGGGTGACTTGGCTTTATTGTTTCCGTTAGCCACACTAACGCTACAAGTGTGGCGTTAGTGCTGAAGTTAGTGTGGCTAACGTCACACTTGCTACCCAGTTGGTGTTTTTGGGGCTTAAAAGATGCCTCTGGTTTGTGCTCCAATTTCATGCCCACTATAGAGTATTATATATCGTTGGAAAGCTCTGAATGTGAGCTTTCTAAGGCAACTGAAATCACCTCAATTGGACCTCTGTAACTCAAGTTATGCTCCTTTGAAGGTGACAGGGTCACTGGCATAGTCGCTAGCGTTACTGGAAAAAGTGAGTCACAATAACGTTAGCGATCAGGGGATGAATATTGCCAGGTTCTGAAGTTGAAACTTAATGTCCACCCCATACTATTATATATTTTTGAAAAGCCCTGGATGTCTACTTTCCAACGTCTTTGGAAGCGCATCATTTGGATCTCTACAGCTCGAGTTACATTTCTTGGAAGGTGAAGAGGTCAGCTGGCCTTACTACAAGTTGATACCATGTTCATCTTTGCACTTTCGGGGCAGATTTTCTTCCTCAAATTTAGTGTCCACCATGTAGTGCCATATATGCTTGGAAAGCTCTGAAATCCTACTTTCCAATGCCACTGAAATCACATCATTTGGAGCTTTGTGGCTCAAGTTATTCTTTTTTGAAGAGGGCATGGTCAGGCTGCCAGGTGAGATTACGTGGACATTAACGTGGGTCTTCCTTTGCTTCGCAAACGTTAGTGGCACTCACTTTTTCCACTAACGTTGGCGTTTCCCTTTCCTTCCACGTTAGTTCCCACGTTAATGTAACTAACGTGGATGCTAACGTGGGTCTTCTTTTACTTCGCTAATGCCATTAACTTTCTCACTAATGTTGGGGCTTCTCTTATCTTCCACGTTAGTGCCCATGTTAGTGGAGCTAACGGGGATGCTAATGTGGGTCTTCTTTCCTTTTGCTAACGTTAGTGGCGTTAACATTCTCACTAACTTTCCAAGCTTTCCATCCTTCCACTTTAATGGCCACGTTAGTGTCGCTAACATAGCCATTAACGTGGCTCTCCTCTCTTCTTTTGGTCTGAAATCAAACAAACAAAGTGTATCAAAGTAACATACAAGATAAACTTTACTATACTAAGTGTGCTAATATCGCTCAAAATCATACTTTCACTTAGTGTGATCTATTTCATCATATTTACCATGTATATTAACTAAAATTCACCTATGATTGAGATTTTGTTTCATGCAGAGATTTTTCATGCTTTTGCTCCTTTATCAACAGAAATTGTATGAAAACTGAATTAAAATCTACTGAAAAAGCATAGAAAAACAGGCCATGATGCCCTGGCATCACAACACCAAACTTAAATCTTGCTTGTCCCCAAGCAAGAAGAGAATCATGCAATAAGGTTTGAGAATCCAAGGTAAGAAGAGTAGCAGTGTAATGTTCATGGTTAGCTAGCTTTCTATGCATGAAACAATCACAAAAGAACTTCAGATGATTGATGCCTCTATCTAGCTCATTTTATGAAATCTTTTCTGTATGTTTCTTCCTTGAACAAGCTTTTCATTCTCTTTTTATCTTATCTTCTTTAGGTGCTTTGCACCATGATTTGAAAGCTACGACTCTAAATGCTTTGTTTTCAAGTATTACCACTTGATACATAAGCACCACAAGCATTTAATCAGAAGACTCTTTTAGCTCATTTTGTTTTCTTGTCTTCTTGACTCTCTAATCATTGATGCTCAGAGCCTTGAGCTTTGAGGGAGTGCTTTTGCACTTGAGCCTAGCCTTGTCTCTAAATGTTTTGTTTTCAAGCTTTTTGCTTGATACATAAACACCACAAGCACTTAACAATTGAATTGTCATTAGTACTCAGAACCTTCAGCTTTCTCATCCTCTCCCTTTTCTTTTCTTGCCTTAGTTGCAATTGCTTTTTCAAGGTTTTCATGATTTCAAAAATTTCATAAAATGTCCTAGATGAAAACTTCAATTAAATATATTCAAATACAATTGAGCAACAATAGTCATGCTAGCTTCCCAATACTTGTATGCTCATGCTAACTTCTTCTTAAATGACCTTGTTTGTTTATGATCATGAAACTACATTGCTTTGGACTCACAAAACTTCAAGATGGCAATCATAATGTCACAACAACATATTGTAATTCAAAAACTATGCTTATTCATAAGGAGTAAGCACACATACATACAAGGAAATTAGAAGACAATCATGCAATTGAATGTACTGGAAATAAGTAAGAGGAAAAGGGAACTTTACCACCTTGTAGTTCATCTTCATTGTTGTTACCCTTTTTCTCCTACTTTTCTCCCTTCCCACACCAATTTAGACTAATTTCTTGTCTTCAAGCAGCAAATAAAACAGTGGTCTTACATACTGAAATGTAAGTGATGTATGCGGTTAAGCAAGCAAAAATTAAGGATAACACTGCAGGCCAAAGAAGCACAGACATTATGATTATACAAATAAGTGGTGTTGCTGGATACATTGCATAGAAAAATAAATGGCACACCAAACTTAGTGTGACACTTTCTCTTGGAATTGATGCAAGTATCCAGAAAGATTGAAAACAGAATGTTACAGAGCAACACCAAACTTAGAATGTGATCATATGCCAATTTTATTTGAGAAGAAGATAAGTAAAAGAAACTGTTGTATTAATAACAAAATCACCAAGAGCCAGAGCTGTCACGAACGGGGGCTTCTTGGTGAGGCATTAACACAAACAGTTAGATAGCAAAAGAAATGAAGAAACAAAAGAAAACAAAGACAAAAGAAAAGTGTCTAATCTAGTAAATCAATCAACCGATAGTTTGTTAATCACAATTAATCCCCGGTAACGGCGCCAAAAACTTGATGCATGGAAACTTGTCTCTCAACAGATTTCCCTCGACAAGTATACCGAATTATCGTCAAGTAATAACTCACAATAGAGTGAGGTTGAATCCCACAGGGATTGATTAGTCAAGCAACTTTAATTGGAGTAATGTTCTAGTTGAGCTAAGCAGAATTTGATTTGAGAATTGCAGGAATTTAAATGGCGGGAAAGTAAATGGAAAAAAATGTAAATGCTGGAAATAAAGAGCTGAATATAAATGACGGAAAGTAAATTGTAGAATCTTAAATGGGGAATGGGGAATTTAGCATGAAAGTAAATGGTAGAAAGTAAAGAGAATGGGTAAGATCAGAGATAGGGGATTCATTAGGCTTAGGAGATGTTGCATTCTCCAGATCAAGTTCATTTTCATCGATCTCTTCCTCAATCAATGCATTCATTGATCTCCTTGGCAATCTTAAGTGATTGAATTCCAATTCCTTGGTGATTCAATCTCTCAAATCTTGATCAATAGCCAATTCCTTGGTCTAATTGCTCATGAGAAGAGATGAAGTATGGTCACTGATTATACCACATGTATTTCCAAATCAAAGTATTGGGAGAATTATATGTCACCATATCCGCCCAAATCCCAACTTGGTCCAACATGAGAAAGCATTTCTAGCATGATCTCTTCATTCCTCTTCCAAGGTTCCGAAGAGATCCAAGTATGAATAGCTTCTTTTCCAAGATAACTACCCAATTGGATGAAGATTGAAAGCTTTCTAGTAAAATCAAGAGAAAAGAAAGAGGAAGGATAATGAAAACTATTATTGATCTATTAAATTACAACAGAGCTCCCTAACCCAATGAAAGAGATTTAGTTGTTCATAGCTCTGGGAATGGAAAACAAAGATGGATAATACATTCTGAAAGTAAAACTAGAAGTTGCAGAGAAAGTAAAATTATACAGAGAGTAGTTCTCCCAATCCAAAAGCTTCTTCTCTAGTTCAAAACTACTCCTATATATACTACTCTTCTGATCTTCTAGTTGGCTCTTCAAGTCTTGGATATGGGCCTTTGGATCTTGAGTTGAAGTAGTTTGGAATCTTCAATGGGCTCAGCTTTACTTGCAAAGAAAGTGTGAAGTAGGCATGGACTTTAGCTAGGACGTTAGTGGCGTTAACGTTAAGTGAAAATGTGGGTTCGAGAACGTTAGTGACAATCACCTTTTGCATTAACGTTCCTAACCCAAGATGGTTCACGTTAACTTCAACGTTAGTGGCACTAACGTAACCACTAACATTGCCTCTTGGTCCATCGCAAGCATTATTGGCGTTTACCTTTTCCAATAACGTTGCCCTTAGCCCCTCCTTTCCTCACGTTAGAGTTCACGTTAGTATAACTAACATGGCTCTTAACGTGGGCATGCCTTAGTCTCGAGAGCGTTAGTGACACTTACCTTTGTCACTAATGCTCCAAACGCCTCACCTTCCCACGTTAGAGTTCACGTTAACTTAGTTAATGTGACTCTTAACGTGTTGAAGATTGCCATCTCCAACGTTAGTGACAAAGGTGAGTGTCACTAACGTTGGCTTACCATGCTTGGCTCTATATTACTCTTCACGTTAGTGGTCTTAACGTGACCACTAACATGGGCAATGTTGGCTTAGTCCAACGTTAGTGACAAAGGTGAGTGTCACTAATGTTGGCATTGTTTGCCCCTTCCACGTTAGAGTTCACGTTAACTAGGTTAACGTGACTCTTAACGTGGCCAATTGCCCATTTTGGAGCGTTAGTGGTATTCACTTTTACCACTAACGCTGGAGCTTCCTTTTCTTCCACATTAACTACCACGTTAATATAGTTAACGTGGCAATTAACGTGGGCTATGATGGCTTCGAAAGCGTTATTGGCGGTCACTTTTCTCATTAACGTTGTGAGTTCATTCCCATTCCACGTTAGTGGTCACGTTAATTAGATTAACGTGGCTGCTAACGTGGCTCTTCCTTGCTTCCTTTGTCCTGAAATCAAGCAAATACAATGCATCAAAACTCTAATCCAAGTTATGATATCATGCATCATCTATTTTATCATTCAATTCCTGCATAATTCTCATAAAATGAAGTAAAAAAATCATAGTGTTGCTTGAATCAAGATGTAAGTGATTATCTATCCAAAACTTGCTTATTTCCTAAGAAAGTGCATGAAACTACCTTAAAACAATAAAGAAAAGGTCAGTGAAACTGGCCGAAATGCCCTGGCATCAGTGTCGCTACTAGATTCTGAAATACTTCATTTCTTGTGTTCCTTCCACCTTTGCATGCTTCCTTTCCATTCTCTAAGCCATTCCTACCCTATAAACCCTGAAAACACTTAACAAACATATCATGGCATCGAATGGTAATAATAGAGGATTAAAATTAGTGAATTTAAGGCCAAAGAAGCACATTTTTAGTCATAGCACAAAATTAGAAATAAAAAATGCAAAACATGCGAATTCTATGAATAAAAGTGAGAATAATGGATTAAATAAACTCAATTCAGCATAAAATGTACCACGAAATAGTGGCGCATCAGGGGCTTTCTTCCCGGTCTGTTCGGTTATGTCGATTGTGATGGTCAGCTTCTAACTTCAAGAGCCTTTTGATGAATTCATATTTGATGATACTTTTTGGTTGAAATTGAGTGGATTTCATCATATAAACTTGCACTTATTCCCTTAAATAGCCTGCTTTTGAACTTTCCTCCTAATTTGTGCTTGATTATAAAAACATGCTCTTTTGTGCCTGATTTGATTAATTTTATCCCATTTCCCTTCCATTCGATGCCTTGATATTGTTTGTGAGTGATTTCATATGTATAAGGTAGGAATGGCTTGGAGAGAATGGAAGAGGAGCATGCAAAGTGAAGGAAGCATGAAGAATCAAAGGAGAAGAGCACATCGATGTGTGCGTACGCACAGGCCTGCGTGCGTACGCACAACCATCAGAGCAGAGCCACGCGGGCGCGTGAGCCGCATCGTGCGCGTCCTGCATTCATTCAAGCATCGCCTAGTGTGCGTGCGCGCAACCTCTTGTGCGTACGCATAGGAAGAGATTTTGGCAGAGTGTGCGTGCGCACACGTCTGTGCGTACGCACAGGTACCAGTGCGTGCCTTCATTAAAAACGTACGTTACTCGCGATTTTGGGCCTCTTTTGGCCCATTTCTGATGGCTTGGATGCTGAAACCAAAGGCTATATGAAGGAGCAACAACACATAACAAAGGAAGCTCAATTTTAGATAGAAAACATATAGTAGGAGTAGGAGTAATGTAGTATACAAATTCTCTCTTAGGGTTTTAATTAGGTTTTGATGTAGCATTTTATAGTTCAATTTTGGTCTTGGATTTTGCTTTCTCATTGTAAGTGTTTCCTTCATTTCCCATTTTATCACATTACTTGTTCTACACTTGCTCCTATTTCAATTTCTTTTGTTAATATATACATAGTTTTGCAATTTTGATTTCTAGTAAATGAATTTGATGTTTGATTGTTTTTATATGTTTGTTGAGTTACTTTTATTGGGTTTGATCATTTATGGTTCATAGCTTTATCATTTTTCCAATTTTGCCATGTTTTATGTTTATGCCCATTATGTGTTCGATAAAATGCCAATTTTGATTATGGGGTAATTTTCACTCCTTGGCTTGGGAAAAATGAGTTCATGGATTTTTAGAGCCATAAAGTCCGACATTTAGTGATAATTTTTGGGTTGTTAGTTGTTAATGTTTCCACTAATGCTAGCTTTTTACCAATTAATTTGGTAAGTTAACTAGGATTTGTGGATTAATGACAATTATGCTCACTTGACTTATTCTTCAATGTTAAGGTTGACTTAGTGAGATTAATCCATCATAATTATCATAGTTATGGTTATGGCAAGGAAGGGATTCCATAAATCATCCCAAGTCAAGGTTTCATTTATGTTTTGAACCAATTTTCCATCACTTTATAGCATTACTTGTCCATATTTCATACATTGTTCTTTTATTCCTTTATTAGTTTATTAATTGCAATTTTATATCTTCAATGTTTACTTTAATCATTGAAAACCCCTCGTTTCTAACAACCAAAATTATGTGCACTCATTGGCATTAGCTCCTAGGGAGAACGACCCGGGAGTCTAAATACTCTCGGTTATAAATTGTGTTTTGATTGTGACATATTCTTTAGATTAAACATTTGATTATGAGAATTCCTTGTTGGTTTGGACTATGCTACCAACGAATTGGTTCTTGTTTCTAAACCGATAAAAAATTCTCCTATCACCTTTCTTCTAGCTCCCTTCATTGTCTTAACTCTTTCCACAGCTCTCGTTTAACTTCTCGTTGTCGCTCAACTTCGTGCTTGAGCTGTTCTAGTCGTTCTCGTTGACCATGGACTATGTCCAGTATCTCTGTTGTTTAAGGGGGTTCCTGACCTTCAAGATGGTGGATCTCCGAATGAATCCTTTTTGGTTGGGGGTTTCCCAAGGTTCCCCCTTCATGAGAGGTATGCGTGTGTGTTGTGGCAGAGGGATTATAATGGCGTGGCCCTCTGGTTGAGCATTAGGTTCGGATTCAGAGGCTGTATGGCCGTCTTTATATTGGTGGACTGCCATAATTCAGAGGTTAGATCCCAGGTCCCCGACAACGGCGCTAATGTTTCGAGCATTATCTGAAATGTTGATTTGGGCCTGAACGTTAAGTCCAGATCCCTTTGTATGGCAGCATTCGACTTCTTAATACCGAGGTGCCACCTGTCCGAATTCTTCGTGAAGAGGTGAGGGTGGTAACTGCAAGAGACTCCGATGATTAAGTTAGCAAGGGATTTAGGCAGATTTTTAGTAGATTAGAACCTGTCTTATACCTGAGGGGTGCCAGTGTATTTATAGTAGAGTTGATAACCACCTTTGTTGGAGTAGTTCCACCTTTGTTGCTAGACGGCCGTTTCCATTATCTTGGGAGTTGTTAGGGCCTATCATTTTGGTGGAGATAGAGATACTTGGAGAGATTTGCGGAGGCAGTTACTTGCCTTAGGCAAGTAGATCTGGGCTCTCTTGTCGGTGTCTGACCTCTTTAAAGAGGTCGGGTACGTTTGTGGAGGACTCCTTCATTGGTGGGCCTTTTTGTTTATTGGGCATGGCTTTGCTTATTGGGCTAGGATATGAACATGAGTGAATTATGTTTTGCAGTTTTATTCATTAAGAAAAGTCTTATGCTTTGAGTTTTATTAAGAAAAGTATTATGTTTTGAGTTTGATTTATTAAGGAAATGATTATGTTTTGAGATTTATTTATTAAGAAAAGTATAATATTTTGAGTTTGATTTATTAAGAAAAGAATTATGTTTTGAATTCGATTTATTAAGAAATGAACTATGTTTGTGTTTTATTTATTAAGAAAAGAATTATGTTTTGAGTTCGATTAAATATGAAAAGGATTATGTTATGAATTTGATTAAAGAATTAAATTTTGAGCAGTTTTAGCAAATTTACAGTATTTGAGTTTGATTGGCAAAGAGAGATGATTTTGAGTCTTTCCAGGAAGTTATTACACTTGAGAATGAAGTTATTATAACGAGAATGAGTAATTGATAAGTGGCTGGAATTTATGAGCTTTGTAATGTATGAAAGAAGCAAGAGAGATTAATGTTAACTGAGTTGAGTTGTCCCGGCAAGGACGGTGGTTTAATCCCGCTTGTCGTGGTTATTGAACAATAAGTTTTGTCCTGGCAAGGACAGTGGTTTGATCCCGCTCACGTACTAGTGAATGGTGTAGCAAGGACGAAAGTGTGATCCTGCTTGCATATTGTTTAGTTTTTGGCAAGGATGGTGATTTAATCCCGCTTGCAGGTTGATTTGTGAATGTAACACGAGCAAGAATGGTGGTGTAATCCCACTTGTTCGAGGTGCCCAGTAAGGATGGTGGTTTAATCCTGCTTACTATAGGGGCAAGGATGGTGGTTTAATCCTGCCTGCGTGTTCCGAACAAGGATGGTGGTGTAATTCCGCTTGTTTATAGAACCTACGAGTAAGGACAGTGGTTAAATCATGCTTATCCGAGTCGGGTCTGGCAACATAACTGACACATGAGCTCATGGCCAGTAGGATAGGCATGCTTCATATGCATCTATGTGACATTATTTGGGTGTGCATATTGTATCTGGTTTGACTATGTGAATATTTCTATTTAACTGCTAATTGTCATACTTACTGTAATTGCTCTTGATTGTGTCTGAACTTTATTGCCTGTGATTGTGACTGTCTGGTTCGGACTATGGTGGTTGGAGTGGTGGTTTGATTATGCTTTGAGCTAGAGGCAGCGACTGTTTATATTTTGGGCCAGAGGTTGAGGTTGTATTTATGTTTGGCCAGAGGCCGTGATTGGTTGTGTTTGGGCCGGAGGCCATGATTGGTGAGTTTGGATTGATTGATCCTTTGGTATATATTGAATGTTATGTGATTCACCGAGAATGGAAATTTTTTATAAAATTCAAGATATGCAGTTGGATTTTCGGATTTGTTTATATGTTAATGTTTGAATGGATTCATAAGACGAATGATAATCACTGCAATTGAAATTAGTTTTCTTTATACGTATCCTCTTATGACAATTCTTTAAAAACCCTTACTAAGAACTAGTGAGGACGATGTTCTCATCCCCTACAGATTTTGTAAACCCCAAGTAATTAATGAATAAGTGGCTAATAAATTAATTATTATTTAAAGAAATTAGAAAATTAAATTTTATAGTTTAGGGAGGTAGAAATAATTAAAACACAAATTTTAACACTAACTTTAAAGATTTTGACCCAAAAACAGGCCAATGGGACAAACCAGTGGACTGAGCTCAAACCGAGCCCTAAGGCCCACATATAAATAGCTTAGCTTGGCCTTCTCTCCCCCACAATCACATTGAAACACACTGAAGAGGAAGGGGCAGCCATGGAACCCTAGCCTTCATCTCACTTTTAACTTCAATTCCTTCTAACTTTCAATCTGGAGCTCCGATGGACGAGCCGTCAACGGCCACATACTACGTAAAAATTAACTTGCGCCTACGCATGCCCTACGAGTACGTGTGATGTCCTAAAAGTCCCTTGTTACATGTTCGCGTGCTGTAAGTGTATGCGTGACAGCTGCGTTGTATGTGGAATCCCCAGCGTACTACGTGAAGGGTGATGGTCACGTGTATACACGCGACACGCGTACGCATGACATGTGAAATGTTTCCTAAGTAGTATGTGGTGGTATTCACATTGCACGCCCTTCATCTTCTCCTTTCGGTAAGCTTTCTGTCTTTCACAGAATACTTTCTGCTTGTTATTGTATGTTGATAAACCCCGATTTTGTGATTTACCTTGTGCTTATTTTAGGGGATTTTATCACCTTTTCCCACATTTATTCAATGAAATAGCATGGTTTTGTAATTCTCCCTTGAATTGTGCTTAAGTGTGAAAACATGATTTTTAGGCCTTAAATTGGTGATTTTAATTCACTTTAATTCCATTCGATGCCTTGATGTGTTTGATGAGTGATTTCAGGTTCATAAGGCGAGTATTGGATGGAAGAAATGAGGAGAAAAGTATACAAAGTGGAGAATGCATGAAGAAACAAGAATTGGGAATGCATTGATGGGCGCACACGCGTACAAGGCGCGCACGCGCCGAAGTGATTTTGCATAGAGACGCGCACGCGTACTTGCCGCGTACGCGCGGATGAAGAAACAGCCAATCGACGCGCACGCGTACATGGCGCGTACGCGCCGATACTCTCACGTGACCCACTTAAAGGCAAAATGCTGGGGGCGATTTTTGAGCTGCCCAGGCCCAAATCCAACTTGTTTATGAGTGTATTTCATAGTAGCAAATAAAAATTAAAAACGAAAATAAAAACAAATTTAAATTAAAAGGTTATTTAAATTTTGAATTTGAAAATTAAATTTTGAAATTTGAAATTTGAAATTTTGAAATTTGAATTTTTGAAATTTGAATTTTAAATTTTTGAAATTTGAATTTTTGAAATTTGAGATTTGAAATTTGAAAAATTTTTAAAATTGAATTTTGAAAATTTTTAAATTTGAATTATGAAATTTGATTTTTAAATTTTGAATTTTTGAATTTAATAAGGAAAGAGAAAAATAATAAAATGACAACAAACTTAAAAATTTTTAGATTAAAACGAAGAAAACAACTAAGAACAACTTGAAGGTCAAGATGAACACGAAGAACAACTTGAAGATCAAGATGAACACCAAGAAAAAATTTTTTGGAAAATTTTTTTTTATAATTAAATAAAAACCAATAACCTCTTAATTTACGAAAAAGCAAAAATAAAAACAAAAATAAAAACAAATAAACAAGCAGAAAGTAAATATTTACAATAACCAATAATAAGGCACATGTTTGCAATTCCCCGGCAACGGCGCCATTTTGAAGAACTGAAGATTGATGGTTTAGAGGTTATAGTAAACTCTCATTGCAAGTATAGTTACTAAACCAAGCAATTAACCTTTCTTACAAATGTTTTGGTTGTCACAAGTAACAAACCCCTTTGAAATTGATAACCGAGTATTCAAACCTCGGGTCGTCTTCTCAAGGAATTGCAGGGAGGTATGTTCTTATTATTGGTTATGAGTTTGTAAATCGGGGTTTTGGAAGTAAGGAGGGAATATGTTATATGACAAGTAAAATAAAATAATAATAATAAAATCTCTTGGCAAGGTATAAGAATTGGAATTCCTATCCTAGTTATCCTTATCAGGTGTGATGAGAATTGGGTTTTAATCCCACTTGGTCAGCCTTTATTAAACAAAGGAAGGTTAAGTGGACTGATTAGCTTGATTCTCAAGTCCTAGTCAACTCCTATGGAGAGACTAGTGTTAGAGCAATCCTAGCTCAAGCAGAATCTGCCAATTTCAATCACTTGCTAAGTTTGATAACTCAAGTACTACCAATTAGTTGACCAAAGCCAAAAGGGAGAAAAATATCTAAATTAAATTAAAAGCATTAATATAAATAAAGCAAAGCAATCTTAAATCTGAAAATACCTCGAATTGCATTAACAAAAGAAATTAAATCTGGCATAGATGTTCATAAATTAAATTGAGAAAATAAATAAAAAGAACATTGAACCTGGGATTGAGAGTCACTCCTAAAATTAAGAGAGGTCCTAAATCCTAAATCCTAAGAGAGAGGAGAGAACCTCTCTCTCTAAAAACTACATCTACTCCTAAAATTGTTAATGTCAAAGCTTGATTATGAATGGATTCATTCTCCCACTTTATAGCCTCTAATATGTGTTTTCTGGGCCGCAAATTGGGTCAGAAACAGCCCAGAATTCGCTGGTTGCGAATTCAAACACGCTGATTTTTGTCCCTGCGATGCATCCGCATGGAGCACGCAATCGCGTTGCCTAGCGTCAGGGTAACTATGGCATATTATATATCAAATCGAAGCCTCAGACGTTAGCTTTCCAACGCAACTAGAACTGCATCGTTTGGACCTCTGTAGCTAAAGTTATAGCCGTTTGAGTGCAAAGAGGTCAGGCTGGACAGCTTAGCAATTTCTCCAACTTCTTGTATTCCTTCCACTTTTGCATGCTTCCTTTCCATCCTCTGAGTCATTCCTGCCCTGTAATCTCTAAAATCACTTAACACACATATCAAGGCATCTAATGGTAATAAGAGAGGATTAAACATAGGGAACTTAAGGCCAAAGAAGCATGTTTTCAATCAAAGCACATAATTAGGAAGGCAAATGTAAAACCATGCAAATAGTATGAATAAGTGGGTAAAGAGTTGATAAAAACCACTCAATTGAGCACAGGATAAACCATAAAATAGTGGTTTATCATGCATCGTACGCGTCTGCGTCCATTCCATATCTCCCATCCACGTGCAGTCGCATATGATGCTTCCGCGCCAGTCACTTATTCTCCCACCCACGTGAACGCGCACGGTGTGCGCGCGCGTGGATTCAAAATTCCACTTACCCCAAGGATGCGAGAGCCCTAGAACAGTTGCACACCCCTTCTTCCTCTACCCAACGTCTCTCTCTCTGCTTCTCCCTCCATTTTCAACCTTCGAGCTCCTCAACCACTAACCACCCAGTCGCCTCCAGCAACCACATTCCGCCACCATCAACCGCCGCGCGACCGTCTCACCCTCCCCTTCTACCTTCTTTCTCTCTTCCTCCATTTCCCTCACTCCTTCACTCTCACAGTTCCACCGCCGCTGCAGCCGCGACCTCCATTGTCGCCGGCGAGCATCCCGCAATCACCACCGTCGCGACATTTTCCCCCCTCTTTCTTCTTCCTCCCTTCCTTGCCTTCTCTTTCTCCTTCTCACTTCTCCCCTGCTCTGTCCCCTCTCACCAGCAACCTGCCCCCACCACTGTGACCAAGTGCGCCGCCATGAGCATCGCTGCTAGCAACGCTGCCTTGCTCCTTCCTTCGTCTGTTTCTCCCTCTCCCCCATTTCTGCTTCTTCTCTGCTCCCCGGGTCTCTGCCCTTCCCCTATTCTATTCATTTTGTTGCTATAAATAGTTAATTTTGTTTTGCTTATTTTAGTTACAAATGCATGTTAGTTGATTAGGTAGTTAGAGAATTTGAGCTGGATAGTGGATTTTGGTTTGTTTTGAATAATGATGATGATTGAAAGTGTTGCTGCTTTATTAACTTTTTTTTGGCTTATTTGTTGCTGGATGGCTTGCCCTGTGCTGATTTAGTTTGCTTGATGCTGTTGCCTGGCTGTTCATTATTGCTTTTTTCTTGCTGAGTGTTGTGGGTTGAGTTCTTCTCCAATTTGCACTTCATTGTTGGATTCAATTATGCTTAATTGTTTGAATTCATGCTGCTTGCAAGTGGAATGATTATTGTCTTGGAATGATATTTGCAAATTGAGTTCAATGAATAGCATGCTGCATGAATTCATTATCCTTGTTCATTTGGCAGATTTGGTGCTATATTTTAAGCCAATATTTTTGTTCATTGTTCGAAGAAAGAATGTTATTTGTTGCTGGCTGGTTTAGTTTAAATTGCTTTTTGATGTTTTGCTGCTGAAAGATTGGCTTATTTGTTCCATTCATATGAACTCACATATGGTTTTTGTGTTTTTAATTATTAATGAATTCATATGGAATCTGGATTGATTGTTTGAAATTGGGAAATAGCCAATTTACTGTTGAAATGCTGCCGGATTTTTCCTAACCATGTTTTATGAAATAACATTGTTTTATTTGGTGCAACAAGCTTCTATTCGACGAAATTCTGTGTCAATAGAATTTTGTTTGCTAAATGGTTTTGGAAACTCCTCAAGAACTTGTCTACAAGTTTTGGTCATGCTTATCATATTCTTTGCTTGTTTATATTGCTGCTTTATTTCTATGCATTGAGTAGTTTGAATAATTTTTCAGATTGATTATAACTTGAAACTCTTTTGAGATTTAAGCCTCTTTTGCATAAACTCACAAGATTGAAAGTTTTAGTCTATGTGGCTGAATTGGTTCATTCTATTCATACCTAATTCACATTAAGTCACATAGATCATGAGGTTTTCCATTCTTGTTTCAACTTGTGACTTTTATGCCTCGTTGGATTTGGTGTTGAATGCTTCTTGGTTAACTTGTTTTTCAATATTTTGACTTTACCAACACCAATTAAAACGAGCCTAGTTACCTTTACATTGATTGATGATTTAACTCCCATATACATGCTCTTGTGCAAGTTTTCATATTTCATCATCAACGACTAAATGTCCCTCATGATTTTGAGTGTGCTTACAACATAAGTTGTGCTTTTCTTTTGAATTGAGCCAAGAACCGTCATTCCGCTAATCTTTGATCCACTTTTATAACTTCTAACTTGTTTAACCAACTAACTTCTCTTTTGGTTTTAAACTTAACTCTTTTGATCATTCGTTTGGATATGGTGTTTCTTAGGCTTAATACACAAAGCATTGTGCAATTGTGGTTTGAATTCTTGGTTTGTGACTTGATTTGAATTCTGAATTTTGTTACTTGCATTCCAATAATTCTCTTTTCTTCACTCACTTCATGAATATATCTTACCTTGAGTGCTTTACTTCTACTTGGCAAGTTGCTTATATCATATCACATCTATTTTCAGGATGTCAGATAAGGGAAAAGTCATAACTACTACCTCAAAGAAGAGGAAGCGTTCTAAAGCCTCTACCCCTTCACCTTACGCCAACTATGCTAAGAACCCCCTTAATGATGTGGACAAAGAGAATCAGCTACTCCCATCCACTGACCCAATCAAGTTTCCCAACCTCTACTATGAGCTTCGCTTCCCTAAATATCGAAAGACAAATCTGAACATTAAGAAGAAATTGGTCTTTCCCAATGATGTGAGACACGCCATCAATAGCCGTATTTTGGAGTTGGTATTGGACTTTGTTGATAGAGATTTGGGGAGGATAAACACTTTATGGGTGAGGGAGTTCTACTGTAACTTCTTTCGTGCCACTCTTGATTCAGTCCACCTGAGGGGTAGGGAGATCTTGATCACTGAGGCAGCTATTGAGGAGGCATTGCTTTGCCGACCTCGTACTGATGACCCATGCGCCTATCATCAGGCAGAGATAGCTATCCACTGCATGACTTTTGATTATGAGGCACTGAAGCGCGTGATTGCCACACCGGACGCCTCTTGGATGATGGATTCTGGCAACAAGAAGCCCAAGGGAATGCTATTCACTTATCTGTCGAGAGAGGCTAAGACTTGGCAGCATATATTCGCCCATTATGTCTTGCCCACCACTCACTTCTCAGAGATTCTGATGGATATGCTAGTCCTTATTGGCTGTGTCATGGAGGGGAAAGAGGTAGACTTCCCACGGCTGATCAGGCAGAGTATGTGGCGCGCACACACTCGTGGCCTACTGTCATTTCCTACACTGGTCACCAGCATGATTGAGCTAGCTGATGTCCTGTGAGAGGACGATGATGTGACACCATCACCCCCAGATGACGACGACAAGGAGGTTACTATTCTATGGGGTGGGTGGGTGCATCAGAAGCCTCCACCCAGACGCCGTTCTCGAGCCAGAGTAGTGGTGGATGCAGCTCAGCCTTCATCATCAGCAGCAGCAGCAGCAGGACCCTCCTCTACTTTAGCAGCAGCACCCTTGCCACCACCGCCAGCACTTGAGCCGACATACCTGTTAGTACAGCGCCTGTTTTGCTTCATGGAGCGCAGCGAGCGTCGTATCATGCGACGTCTCGATCACATAGACCAGGTGTTCGTATCACAGGGTATTGAGCTACCTCCTCTCCCAGACTCTCTCGCCTCCGATGAGCAGGATCAGGAGGAGGAGCATATTGAGGAGCCGACTCAGCAGGAGGCACCACCAGAGACACAGGCCACTACAGAGGTTTAGCAGAATCCACAGCCTAAGCCTGAGCCACAGCCACAGTCTAAGACCGAGCCACAGCCCGGCGCGACTGTTGACCCCCATCCCGAACTTTAGCAATAGCATCGAGGACGATGCTTCATCCTAAAGTGTGGGGAGGTCACCGTTCATGACCGGTGGATAGCATTTGTGTGGTGAACTTTCAGACATTTATCTTCTAGTTCTGCTACTTTATTTTATTTTGCACTTTATCTTTGAGATTATTTTGGGATTATTGTACATATTTGCTATTGTGGATACCCTTATTTTGGTTGTTGCACACCTTTATTATATATGTATATATTGCATTTTGACTTTTGATTATGATTGGAAAAATATTGTGAATTGTTGAAACCTAGTTGACCCTTTTTGTATAAGAATTGTGTTTTAATTGAAAAGAGGGTAAACTAGGAAAAATTTTTAAAATTTTCTAAATCACAACATTGCATTAGAATAAGCTTAGTCAATATGATGAAAATTTCCAAGAATTCCATTTCTAGAGCACCATTCCAATTGGTTGAAATTTTTTTTTTTAAACTTGCTTTATTAATACCCTTTGTGGATGATGTTTTGAGCTAAGAACACAAGCATGAGAGTTTTGAGCCTAATTGTGTGGTTACATCATAGAACAACTTATTTTTATTCTTGTGTGCATTATTCTCTTCCTATGATTGTAATCTTTGATTTGTTTGATTCTTTATGTCCATTATTTTGTGTATACATGCATTTATATGATTGAGGCCATTGTTCAAATAGCTCACTTACCCCAAATAGCCTACCTTTTATCTTCCATTGTTAACCAATTTTGAGCCTGTGCTTAACCCACTTATTCTGAATTGTAGCACATTACAAGCCTAAGTGAAAAATAATAAATGTCCCTTGTTTGGATCTTTGATTAGCTTAGGCTAGTGAGAGTGTTCATTACTTGATCTTGGGAAAGTTGGGTACATTGGGTAGAGATAAAAGTGTGTGTGTGTTTTTGTTGAAAAATTTTGGGAATTGGGTATATACTCATGTATTAATCGTGTGTAAACCTCATGCATTGATGTTCTTGTATATATTTTAGTTTGAAAAAAAAAAAAATATATATATATATATATAATAGAAATAGAAAAAGAAAGAAAAAGAATTGCAATAAAAGGGGGACAAAAATGCCCCAAAGTTCAAAGCTTAGTAATGATCAATGCATATGTGTGGTGATCAAAAGAGAATACATGAGTGTGTAGAAAAGTGAAGAGTGGGTAGCTGATGAGCGGATAATTTATACGCTTTTTGGCATTGTTTTTAGTATATTTTTAGTAGAATCTAGTTACTTTTAGGGATGTTTTTAATAGATTTTATGTTAAATTCATATTTCTGGACTTTACTATGAGTTTGTGTGTTTTTCTGTGATTTCAGGTATTTTCTGGCTGAAATTGAGGGACTTGAGCAAAAATCAGATTCAGAGGTTGAAGAAGGACTGCTGATGTTGTTGGATTCTGACCTCCCTGCACTCAAAGTGGATTTTCTGGAGCTACAGAACTCGAAATGGCGCGCTTCTAATTGCGTTGGAAAGTAGACATCCAGGGCTTTCCAGCAATATATAATAGTCCATACTTTGGCGAAGAATAGATGACGCAAACTGGCGTTCAACGCCAGCTCTCTGCCCAAATCTGGCGTCCAGCGCCAGAAAAGGATCCAAAACCAGAGTTGAACGCCCAAACTGGCACAAAAACTGGCGTTCAACTCCACAAATGGCCTCTGCACGTGTAACACTCAAAGCTCAGCCCAAACACACACCAAGTGGGCCCAGGAAGTGGATTTATGCATCAATAACTTACTTCTGTAAACCCTAGTGACTAGTTTATTATAAATAGGACCTTTTACTATTGTATTAGACATCTTGGAACGCATTGTTCTTAGACCATGGGGGCTGGCCACACGGCCATGCCTGGACCTTTCACTTATGTATTTTTAACGGTAGAGTTTCTACACTCCATAGATTAAGGTGTGGAGCTCTGCTGTTCCTCAAAGATTAATGCAAAGTACTACTGTTTTCTATTCAATTCATCTTATTTCGATTCTAAGATATCCATTCGCACCCAAGAACGTGATGAAGGTGATGATTATGTGTGACGCTCATCACCATTCTCCCCTATGAACACGTGCCTGACAAACACTTCCGTTCTACATGAAATAAGCTAGAATGAATATCTCTTAGATCTCCTAACCAGAATCTTCGTGGCGTAAGCTAGAATGATGGCGGCATTCAGGAGAATCCGGAAGGTCTAAACCTTGTCTGTGGTATTCTGAGTAGGATTCAATGATTGAATGACTGTGACGAGCTCCTAACTCGCGATTGCAGGGCGTTAGTGACAGACGCAAAAGGATAGTAAATCCTATTCCAGCATGATCGAGAACCGACAGATGAATAGCCGTGCCGTGACAGGGTGCGTGAGCATATTATTCACTGAGAGGATAAGATGAAGCCATTGACAAGGGTGATGCCTCCAGACGATTAGCCGTGCTGTGACAGGGCATTGGATCATTTTCCCGAGAGATGACCGAAAGTAGCCATTGACAGTGGTGATGTATCACATAAAGCCAGCCATGGAAAGGAGTAAGACTGATTGGATGAAGATAGCAGGAAAGCAGAGGTTCAGAGGAACGAAAAGCATCTCCATTTGCTTATCTGAAATTCCTACCAATGATTTACATAAGTACCTCTATCCCTATTCTATTATTTATTATTTGAAAACACCATTATCAATTTATATCTGCCTAACTGAGATTTGCAAGGTGACCATAGCTTGCTTCATACCAACAATCTCCGTGGGATTCGACCCTTACTCACGTAAGGTATTACTTGGACGACCCAGTGCACTTGCTGGTTAGTTGTATCGAAGTTGTGACAAATCATGAATGTGTAATCACGATGACGCGTACCAAGTTGCTCACGTGCCAGGAATAGTTTGAGCCTGGACATCACAATTTCGTGCACCAGTAGCTAGGATTGTTTAGAATTGTATAGCTAGTCAAAAGTTAGGTGGGAAGTTTAAGTTAATCAAAGATTCAAATGTCAAACTCACTTGACCATATGTACCCTACCTTGACCTTAGTCCTATTACAACCTATGGGAAAGCCCTCGTGATATTTGTATGCATGCATAGGATAATTGTTGATTGTTAGATGAAAAACAAATCTTGGAAAGCATGATTAGGGGAGAATCGAGTGAATCAACCCCATACACTTGAGTGCCTAGAGCGGATACACATCCGGCGAGGGTTTGATCGCTCAATTACATGTTTCCATCCATGATCATCTTTTCTTGCAAGATTGTGAAATCTCTTAATGATTCAACTCAATTGTGGGTTTGCTTTGATTGCTATTGCCTTTGTCCTTCTGCTTGCATACATATTCTTGGAGATTGATTTATTTTGACTAAAGCCATTGCATTCATGTAAATAGCTGCATATAGGTAGATTGCATTTAGTTAGTTCGCATTGAATAAATATTGATACCCCTTTGCTTCTTTCTTGATTTTAGCATGAGGACATGCTTAGTTTAAGTGTGGGGAGATTTGATAAACCCCGATTTCGTGGTTTATCTTGGGCTTATTTTAGGGGATTTTATCACCTTTTCCCAAATTTATTCAATGAAATAGCATGGTTTTGTAATTCTCCCTTGAATTGTGCTTAAGTGTGAAAACATGCTTTTTAGGCCTTAAATTGGTGATTTTAATTCACTTTAATTCCATTCGATACCTTGATGTGTTTGATGAGGGATTTCAGGTTCATAAGGAGAGTATTGGATGGAAGAAATGAGGAGAAAAGCATACAAAGTAGAGAATGCATGACAAAACAAGAATTGGGAATGTATTGATGGGCGCGCACGCGTACAAGGCGCGCACGCGCTGAAGTGATTTCACATAGAGACGCGCACGCTTACTTGCCGCGTACGCGCGGATGAAGAAACAACCAATCGACGTGCACGCGTACATGGCACGTACGCGCCAATACTCTTACGTGACCCACTTAAAGGCAAAACGCTGGGGGTGATTTCTGAGCTGCCCAGGCCCAAATCCAACTTGTTTCTGAGTGTATTTCATGCAGAATTGAAGTCCAAGCAAAGGGGGAGAAATTAGTTAGTCAACATGAGCCTTTCGTTAGTTTTCTAGAGAGAGAAGCTCTCTCTTCTCTCTAGAATTAGGTTAGGATTAGGTTAAATTGTCTTAGATCTTGAATTAATTACTTGATTTCATCTCGTTCCTTTATGATTTCTTGTTCCTACTACTTGATTTTCTTAGTTTTCATGTTAATTTCTCTTTTATGTTTCTTTGGTGATGATGAACTCATGTTGGATTTGATTTACATTTAATGAAATTTAATGTTTGATGTTCTTTTAATTGTTGATTTGAGTTGTGAATTTACTTTCCTTGCAATTGGTAGTTGATAGATTTATTATTCTTGCATTTTTACCATGCTTTCCATTTGTACCCACCAAGTGTTTGACAAAATGCTTGGTTGGGCTTTAGAGTAGACTTTGAGCATTCTTGGCTTGGAAAGAGTAATTTGGTGATCTTGAGTCATTAAGACCCAACTCATGTTGGCGATCTAGAGTTGTTAGCTAGCATTGTTTCCATTAACTCTAATCTCTTGCTAATCCCATTATTGTGTTGATTAGGACCTTTGGATTGAGATTAGCTAGTCTTGTTAGACTTTCTTCAAGTGTGAAGATAATGTGATACCTTCTTCCATCTTCGGGGATGACGTAATGAGATAAATTCTTGTTTATTATTGTAATATGATTGATTAGTCTTGTTTGACATTCTCCCTATGTGGGGATGACATGATACCTTCTTCCATTTGTTGGAGTTGACTAGATAAGATGAATTAATCATTGTATGACTGGGATAGAAAGCCTATGATCTCGATTCTTACCATGAATGTCTCTCTTTATTACTTGTTTTCTTTAATTACTTGCTTGATTTACACGTTTTGTCATTTACATTCTTGCTCCTTTATTTTATTGCCCCTTTTATAAATCAAACCCCTTTGTTCCTTCGTAGCCAATAATTGACCACTTCATTGCAATTCCTTGTGAGACGACCCGGAGTCTAAATACTTCGGTTAATTTTTATTCGGGTTTGTACTTGTGACAAAACCATATTTTAATTTGATGTAAGAGTTGTTTGTTGGTTTGGAGCTATGCTTACAACGAAGTAATTCCTTTCTTTAGGAAGAAAATATAGATCGACAACAATTTTTGTATCATATGTCATAAAGAACTTTTTGTTTTTGCTCCCTAGACTCCTTTTTGTCCTATTTCTTTTTATTTTTCTTTTAAAATTTCTTGTAATTAATGAAATTCAACTAATCAAAGTAATATCCATTCCAACCTTAAATTCATTGATTATTCAAGGAAATTCTTAATAAATCAATTAAAATAAAGAAGAAAAAACACTAAAGATGCGCATGCATCATCCTCAAGTTGGACAACTGAATGAAGCCTTTGCTATGGTGGCTTGTGCTTGAATTCTTCCTTGAATCTCCACCAATGCTTGCAATTCCAATGGTCTCTAGGATCCCATAATTTATTTGTCACCACCCTTCCTTGCCGATCTTCAACATTCCAATCGGGTGATTGATAAGCGGATATTTTATACGCTTTTTGCCATCATTTTCATAT
Organism: Arachis ipaensis; assembly: GCF_059453495.1. NCBI lineage: Eukaryota > Viridiplantae > Streptophyta > Magnoliopsida > Fabales > Fabaceae > Arachis > Arachis ipaensis. Next base: position 43,625,132 of record NC_142439.1, read on the forward strand.
AGTTTTTAGTATGTTTTGTTTACTTTTTATTAAGTTTTCATAGGTTTTAGTGTAAAATTCACATTTTTGGATTCTACTTTAAGTTTGTGTGTTTTTGTGTAATTTTAGGTATTTTCTGGCTGAAATTGAGGAGCTGGAGCAAAAGTCTGATTCAGAGACAGAGAGAGCACTGCAGATGCTGTCGAAATTTGACCTCCTTGTACTCGAAAGATCTTTTCTAGAGCTACAAAAGTTCCAATGGAGTGTTCTCAATGGCTATTGAAAGCTGACTTCCAGAGCTTTTCAGCAATGCATAACAGTCTATACTTTACTTCATATTAGAAGGCCCAAAACCGGCGTCCAATGCCAGCCTCCTGCCCCATTCCAAGAGTCCAGTGCCCAAAGGAGGAGACCAACGTCCAAAGGCCCAAAGAGGACCCCCTAGCCAGCGTTCAATGCCCTAGAGGCCTCATAGCACGTGGATCTCATCAAAGCTCAGCCCAAACAATCACCAAGTGGGCCCCAAAAGGGGATTTTAGCACTAAAAAGACATTTTTACCCTTCTTATGTAATCCTTGGTCATTAGTTTAGTATTTAAGGGATATTTTACATAATCATAAGAGGGCGAGGCCATATTTTTGTTCATCATTGTATTTCCTATCAGTATGAGTTTCAAAACCTCCTAAGTTGAGGGGAGGAGTCCTGCTGAGTTCTTTGAATTAATAAAAGTATTACTGTTTCTCTTCAATCTGTGTTCGATTTAATTCTAAGATGTATATTCGTTCTTCAACATGATGAATGGGATGACCCGTGAAAATCATCTTCGTTCTTCATACTAAGACCGCATGCCTGACAACCACCCGTGTTCTTCTTGGGTTCGTGTAAATACTTCAGTGGAAAGCATTGAACCGCCAGCTTGATTATACATCTCTTAGACGGATAATCCATGACTTCATTGGAGACTTCTCGAGACACCAGTTCAGCCCAGGTATGGGGAGATTAGGGTCTCTGTGGTAGAGGCTAGAACCAAGGCGTAGCATCCTCTGATCCGGAAGATTCGACCTTGTCTGTGGCGTTTTGAGTAGGATCACCAAAAAGAATGAACTGCAGGAACTTCACCCTCAATCAGAATGGATCCACACTAACCCTGGGATTCAGATCTGGAGGAGTATTGGCGGCTGCTCAAACCAACGTCAATCACATACAACCTGCCATATAAGAAATCATTCACAATTGAATAAGACAGCAATACCAGAGTTAATTCAAAAGGACAAAGCAACTCCAGGCCTTAACCACCTTCTTATCCCTGACTATAATTCAATTTACAAAGTATTTTATACACTTTTATTCCTTTTATGATTTTAACCAAATTCAAACCAACAACTCTTCTATCCGCCTGACTAAGACATGCAAGATAACCAAAGCTTGCTTCAAACCACAATCCTTGTGGGATTGACCCTGACTCGCTCAGGTATTATTTGGATGACCCAGTGCACTTACTGGTTCAGTTGTACGAAGTGTGGGGATTCGTGCACCAGTGACCAAACTCTTGAATTCTCATGAAAGCTCCAAATCCTCCTTTAAAATCTATTCAATTGTGTTTTACACCACCTTTGAGACTCAAACCATGAGGTTTCAACCCTTGTTAGCCTTAACTCACCATGCCACCACACATTGATCTCTTTCTTACTTAGCACTCCACAAAGGAGTCTAAGTTGATCATCCATTTCCAACAAAGCATATTCATGTAGAACAATGAAGTTAAAGGATGAGATTGTTACCCACTTAAATGGTGTGTCGGATGGTTGCTTAGGAAGGGAGACTTCCAATAGCCTTGAAATTTTCACTCCCTTGTGCTCCTCTTTGATCCCCTCCACCTCTTGACAGCTTACTTTAATTTTCTCTTCTTATTCACCAATGTCTTCTAAATCCTATTCATTGCTCAAATTATTTTCCAGAGGTTGTTGTGCACAGTCTTCCTCAACATTACTTTTAACTCCAAAGGAAGGGGATTCAATGAAATCAACAATGTCACTTGTTGGTGCGAAATTGTCTTCAATTTTGATATCCACCTCTTGTTCAATTCACCCCAATTCTTCAACCACTTCTTCAACTTTACTAAGCTCGACTTCCTCCACTTGAGGCGAATTATGCTTCAAATCTTCAACTTCCACTTGAGTTTTCAAGCCTTCCCTCATTCCACACTCTTCAATTGAGGTGGATTCTTCACATCCATCCATGAAACTGCTTTGGTTGTGGCATGAATATGGCAACTCTAAGAGTGTTAAGACTTTGGTCAAGGTAGCCATGATAGCGTCATGACGCTTGATCAATTCTTGTTGTTCATTATCGTTAGAGGGAGGTTGTGGTGGAATAGAAGATTCATTATATGGGAGAAAGCTTTCATATATAGGAGGTAGTTCATAAGGGTGAAGATATTGAGGTGGTGTATACAGAGGTAGCTGGTCAAGGGAATTATGGGAATAATGATGTCAGAGTGATGGTGGTTCATAAGGTGGGTTATGAGATGGATATGGAGTTTGATCCCATAGGGCTTGATTGCATAGATTGGATTGCCTAATGTATGGTGGTTGGTAATATAGATGGATAGGTCTTGTGGTTGGAAGTAGTGAGGGGCTTGAGAGTTTGATGGTTGAGGCTCATGTTGAGGGTATGATTCATAAGCATAAGGTGGTGGGCATTATACTCAAAGTAAGTTTCACCATATTCAGCGGGTTGGTATGCACCACGGAGAGGGTTTTGTTCCTTGTGATATGGAGGCCCTTGTCGCCAAGAAGGGTGTGTACACATTTGCAATTCCTCCCTCAACTGATCTCTCACCTCATGATGTGAACCAATATTAGCATTAACCTTCCCTGCAACATGATAACAACCAAACGCCAAGCCAAAAGGGTGATAGCTCATAGCAAAGATAGAAGACAAAATAAAAGGTATCAAGAAATAAGAAGAATAAACTCCTACTATTAACAAGTGTGAGGAAGAAATAAAAAAACAAGCTAACAATTAACAACTACCAAAAACTACCAAAACAAAAGAACTAGCTACAAATTAGTGTCAAGTGACAAACAAAAAAATCAAATATTCACACTATTCACATATTTACAACATCTGAAAATACGGCACCCAATTGCATAAACTCCTCAGCAACGGCACCAAAAACTTGGTGAGTGCCAAACCATCGGTTAGGAATTTTCTAAATAAGAATTGCGTTACGAGTATAGCCCCAACAGACAATTACGGTCCCGAATCAAAGTTTAGAGTAAGGAGGGTCACAATTCAATTCAATTAATCGGGAGTTTTACTTCCCGGGTCATCTTTCCACGGAGTTATCAATTGCGAGTGCACAAGTTTGGTGGTGGAGTTGGTGTTTCCAATCATAAAATGGAAATTAAATGAATTAAAGAATCAACAACTCAAACAATGAATTAATAGAAACCAAAATTAACAAGCAAGCAATGGAATAATAGTAACTAAGTAATAATATTGCAAATAATAAACCAATAATGAATCAAAGAATAATTAATACTAAATAGGAGGGAATAAGGTCAAAACTGGTGAAAATGAGGTTCAAAGCATAAGGAAATCTTGGCTTGGGATTGGGGATTAAGGAATTCTTTTCTTGTTATAACCACAACTATGGCATTTACAATGAGTTAATCCTACTTAGTCAACTCTTAACATCGAGAGTAAGTCAAGTGAGCATAATTGTCCTTAATCCACAAATCCTAGCTAACTTACTAATTAACTTAGTAAAAAGCTGGCATTAATAGAAACAAGAGCAACTAACAACCCAAAATCACCACTAAATATTAGACATTATGACTCTAATATCCTATATACTCATTTTTCCAAGCCAAGGAGTGAAAATCTACTCCATATTCAAAATTGACATTTTCACAAACACTTGGTGGGCATAATGACCAAATATAGTAATATTGCAAAAATACTTGAAATTATGACCAACCAATAACTAAAATCAACAATGGTAACTCAATCAAACATATAATAACTAACAAACATCAAATTAATCATCAAGAACTCAAAGATTCAAAAGGTATATATATATATATATATATATATATATATATATATATATATATATATATATATATATATATATATATATATATTTATATATATATAAAGTATGAGCTCAACTATAAGAAAGTGTGACAAAAGTGGTATAATAAAAAAGAAAATTGAGTATTACTTACAATGATGGTAGCTAGATTCTAAGATAAGAAATAGAAATTGTAGACTTCTAACATAAATCCTAATTAAACCCTAAGAAAGTTGAGAGAAAATTCTAGGAGAAACTAATAATAAAGCTTCCTAAAAACTATCTAAATGTTGTATGAATGAAAGTGTATGTTGCCCCCTTGCTAGCCCTTCCATATAAGCTTCAGACCTTGTAGAATTGGGCCAAAAAGCCCCCAAAATTATGAGTCAAGTGACTTTTTAATGAAGTCACACGTTAGGGCTTGTACGTACGCACAGGGTTGTGTGCATACGCACACTGGCTGAATCTCGTCTTGTGCATACACACACATTGGAGTGGTCTTCTCCTTTGTTTCTCCATGTGTTCTCCCATTTGCATGCTTTCCTTCCACTTTTCCCAAGCCATTCTTGCCTAGTTGACCTGAAATCACTCAACAAAATATATCAAGGCAACGAATGGAATAAAAGTGGAATTAAATTGATCAATTAAGGCACAAAATGCATGTTTTTACATTTAGGCACAATTTAGGGAGAAATCACAATAGTATTCTATTTAGGTGAATAAGTGTGAGTTTAAATGTGAAATTCACTCAATTTAAGCTAAAATTTACTATCAAATATGGACTCATCAAACGCTTTGAATTGTTGAGTTGTTGGATTAAATGTATATATGTATATAATGTATGATGATGACTGTTGATGGTTAGTGATCAAGCATGAAGATTGTGAATGAATGTGTGAAATGGTTGAAGAAGGATGGAGAGGTAATTGGTGGTGATTTTTTTATTGTAATTGAAGCGAATTGGATTGAGAATTTTGGAAAACTAGTGTTTGAAAACTTTTGGTAAAGGCTGATTTTTGACCAACTTTAGCGAGGAATAACTTGGCTTCCGAACTCCCAAATTTTATAAAACTCATTTTGAATAAAAATTGGGTCCATGAAGTTTATGCCGTTCGAAGAACAAATTAAAAAATATTTTTAACGGAAAAGTTATGCGAGTTCGAAGTTGGATGTGTAAAATAGAATTCTGTAGACTTAATAGTTTTTCTGAGAAAAGTGATACATGCATATGCGGACACATGCATGCAAACGCAAGAATATTCTTTGTTTCATACACTCGTGTATGCATGAGGTGGATGCGTACGCTACTTTGCCAAATTTTATAATCAAGAGTACGCATGCGGCATGCGGACGCATGAAATGCCATGTTTTGGGGGTAAGTGTATGCGATGATGTTCACGCGTACATGAGGCATCCCCTCGGTTTTGAGTACCCGCATACGCGGGAGGTGCTTGCATACACGAGATTGCCAAGAATCACATTCATGCGTACAAATGGTGTGGCATGCGTACGCATGACCACCTGTTTTAGAAAAATGGTATTTTTGAGTTTTAAACGTACTCACTAGCTTTCCGAACCTCTTTGACACTAGTTTAAGGTCAATTAGCGAGCTTTTAGACCTTAGAACAAAGTTGAATGTGTTAAATAAGTTGAGGAGATATTGGGAAGGATTTTGGAAAGTGATAACTGAACAAATGAGATGTTGGTAAAGTTGAATGAGAGGAGTGATGAGCGGATATTTTATACACTTTTTTGTACTATTTTCTTAGTGTTTTTAGTATATTTTGTTAAGTTTTAATATTTTTAGTAAGTTTTAGTGCAAAAATCACTTTTTGGATGCTACTTTGAGTTTTTGTGATTTTTCTATGATTTTAGGTGATTTTTGGGTGAATTTGGCAAGTTTTGGCAAAGTCTGATTCAGAGGCACAGAAAGGATAGCGAATGTTGTTGGATCCTGACCTCTGTGCATTCGAATGAGCATTTCTAGAGCTACAAAGGTCCAATTGATGCGCTCTCAATGGCGTTGGAAAGATAACTTTCAGAGCTTTCCAGAAATATATAAGAGTCTATACTTTTCTTTGGAAAGGACTGCCCAAAACAGGTGTTGAATGCCCAACTTACCCCCTTCCTAGCATTCAACGCCCAAACAGGACCAACATCCCAAGTTGAATGCCTAAATTGGCGTTCAATGCCAGCTAGGGAGCAGAAAATGCCCAGAACTTGATTTGAACGCCAGGAATCAACCCAAACACTCACTAAGTGGGCCTCAAAGTGTATTTTAGCACTTCTTAGCTTGTTTTATTTTCCTTTTGTAATTTTATTTAAAAAATAATATCTTTTAGGTTTAGTCTTAGAGTTTATATTATAAATAAGGGACTTTCTTCCTCCTTAGGACTATGCCTCCCAAGAGGGGAGAAGCACAGACACACTACTTCTGTTTTCTCTGTAAATTATGAGTAGCTAACCTCCTAGGTTAAGGTTAGGAGCTCTGCTGATTCCTATGGATTAATGCAATTACTTTTCTACTTCAATCTATGTTTATTTCTATTCTATGATGCATTGTCGTTCTTCATCCTTATGAATTTCGGGTATGACTCCCTGTTCTACATGAGTTCTTTACGAGTCCTAACCCGGATAGTATTGAGCTAAAGCTTGTGAGCGCATCATGGGTTCCAACAACACTACAAGAAAAGCAATATTTGTAACAAAAAAAAAATTGTTACAAAAAATTGAAATTTTGAAACAAAAGGATTTTGTAACAAAAAAAGAGGCCCTTGCAGTATGCCCCGTTACAAAAAGCTTTTGTAACAAAAAATTGAACTGTTACAATTCATAGTGATATTTTGAAACAAATTTTTTTGATACAGAAAACCAGAAGTCGTTACAAAAGTGGTAACAAATTTTGATCTTCAAGGTATTTTTGGTGAAAATCTATTTTTTTTCTATCATAAAATTTTGTTACAAAATGTAACTTGATTTTGTAACATTATTTTTCTTTTAGTTACAAAAGCAAAACAATTATTTTGTCACAATTTTTTTAATATAAATTGCATGCATAATTTACTAAATTATTTTTTTAATTAACTAATATATTAACTATTTTACTAAGCAAGTCTACATTTATATAATATGTAAAAGCATACATAATTCAAACATGCCTCATTTAGCTAAATTGTTTTAAAACAAAATATTAGTGAGTACATTGATTAGTTCTACAAGTTATGTGTCTTGCACAAGTTCAACCAAAAGTTAAAATTTCTAACATAGATTAGTGTCTCTATGAATCAAAATATTCTTGAGCCCTCAAGGTAGCATGTGGTCACCATTTTAGTACTCATGTAAATAAGAAAAAGCGAAACAAAAAATTAGAAACAAGATATAACACTAATTATAATTTTTTCCATTAAGTTTTATCCAAAATGTTTAGAAAAATTTGGGCAGAACCTCCCCTAAAACTTGAATATTTCCACCGTCTACGGTTCCAACAAAAACAACCGATTCACAACTTATTTCTCAGCCAATACACAACCAAATTTATCAAACCAAATAATAGGACATTTGTCATTTCTCAACCATGACACAAGTAAAATGTGATAAATAGATCCATATACAAATTAAACTATACTAATAATATAGGAATCATCTAGGAATATGTATTAAAACCATAAGCAATTTTAGGAGTACCTTTAGTTGTCTAGTTTCTTTCATTGTCAAAGCGCGCTATGAAAGAGTTCACAACGGCTTGTTGAGCTTCCAATTGAGCTTTCATTTGAGCTAGTTCTTCCTTTTACCGTGTTCGTTACTCTTCAAGTTCTTCTTTGAGCACATCTATTTCCTTTGTTAGCTCTTCACGGTCTTGCATTGCCTCTTGAAGTTGTGTTTGAATCCTTAACTTAGTTTTTGAAGCCTTTATGCCATAGCTTGCACCACTTTTCTCACCTCTCACAAGTAAAAAAGCTTTATTTGGAGTGATAGGATTTTCTGAATCATAGGATTCATTTATCATACAGCTAATATCATCCTGCACAATCCAATTTGTGATTTGAAAATGAAGATAAAACTTAACTTCCATGCAACAGTAAAAGGAAAAGGTTAGTAATGTTACATCAATTTGCTTAGCTTTTTCATTGACCCATTCTCCATTATTCTTTTGATGGGTAATTTGCCACAATTCTTGAATGTCAGGCTCAACACCAGTTCTAGGATGGCGCTGCAAATTTTTTAATGTGTAAAATATCACATGTAGTTTAAAGTGTAAAATATCACATGTAGTTAAGTGCAAATGCAAACGTGACATAGCAAAAAATATAACACCAAATTAAAACTTCAAGACTATTTACCTGATCACGTCTGACAACTTGAAATGTTCTTCGACCAACAATATGTGGTACAACGTGATGCTTTCTATTATCTTTGTTTCTTAAACTTTTTTCCTATAGAAGACCAAACTCACAAAAGACAAAAGGAGTTAAGTTATAATTATTTCATTGCCCTAAAATAGCAAAACAACATAAGAACACCTCAATAGTTGTCCACGATGAAAAATTCAAACCAGAAAAGAAGGACTTCCAAAGTAGGACACCAAATTGTCCCATGTCTCCAGAAAAACATTGTTCGGTGGATTTTGAAGGCGCTCCTCATCAGTTTGATACAACTCATAGTGCTCACGCAATCTTCAGCGCCAACTTCGATAACATATATTAGCCTTATCTAAAATCATTTTGCGTATTACTTGCGTATCCGCTATATCAAACTTTTTCTACATAAGATTGGTCAAAGTTAGTTAGCAGAAAAAAAGATTTAATATACATAATAGCAGAAATTATAAATATGTATTACCAAAACAAGGTCGCATATTTTTTGCTTGACATCATCTCTGGCTTGGCTCCATTTTTCTACATCCAAAGGAGCGTTTTGTTTTTTAACAGTACCCAATTCGGATGCAAACAGATTAGCATGGATGCCATTAGGAGCTAAGTTGTCCAAAGAGATTGGTGATTCCAATTTTCCATTTGCCTTTGTTTTCAACACCCTATTTGTTGCAATCCCACGCGAAGGTCCCCTTTTACCAATATCCTACGAAACAGGGGCAGTGGCTGGTGCTGAAATAGGGGCTGCCGGGGCTGCAGGGGCTGGGGCTGGGGCAGGAGCTGCTGGGGCTGGAGCAAGGGCTGGTGTTGTAGAAGTAGATGCAGTAGCCCTTGTCAACCTCCGTGTAGCTATTATGTTACGCAATCTACAATGAAACTCATAGAGATAATATTAAAGAAATAAAATAATAAAATATCTACATCATTTAATACACAATTACACAAAGAAAAGCACATCAATAAAAGTTGGACATGATTCAAAATATATTATACTTTTCAAAAAAGTTAAACAAATAGAACAAAGAGCGAATAACTTAGCAATTGCGAATATGATGTGAATTCATAAAGTTTAACTACTTTAAAGCCAATCACCATCCTATGCAAAAAGTGGATAACTTAACAATTGCAAATATCTTGTGATCCCCAAAATAAAAATACTAAGAAGTCAATCACTATCTTCTTCTTCTTCTTCTTCTTCTTCTTCTTCTTCTTCTTCTTCTTCTTCTTCTTCTTCTTCTTCTTGATCTATAGATATAGGCAGGTCCACACTTGATCCCTCTATGTCACCTCTACCCAATTCCATCAACAAATTGATATCACCCGAAGATGGTACTTGATTAAAGCTTCCCATTTCAGCTTGTTGGTATGCCTCTTCTTGCGTGATATCTTGCTTAGGCACATCATATGTATTGCGAGGCTTTACTCATACCACAGTACACTAATTAGGCCTTTTAATCGCCTTTACATAGTATACTTGCTCAGCTTGACATGCTAAAATGAAAGTCTCATCCTTATATCTAACATATGTAACATCCAAATTTATGAATCCATACTCATCTTTACAATATCCCCTACTTTGATTTTGTCCAACTGGAGGAACATCAAACCACTCACACTTAAATAAGATCACTTTATGTTTTCCGACATAATCTAACTCAATAATATCAGTCAACATGCCATAATAATCCACACCCCAGTCAATTCAGCTCCCTTCACAACTACTCCACAATTTTTAGTATTCAAAGATGCTTCATGGTTTTTGCTACGAAAAAGGGTTATCATAAGCTAATTTCAAATTCAATATTTTTGTTGCTTTAATTTTAGAAATTTCCTTATTAAAGATAATTAAAGCCAGTTTTGATTAATTGAATTTGAAATAAATTAAGATTATTATCCAATTTTACAATTATTGAATTATTTTCTATATTTAAATTATATAGTTAGTAGTTATGAAATAATAACAATTTTATATGATTTGGACTAAATTAATATTTTAAAATATTAATACTGCTGTTTTGGAAAATAAAGGAATTACTTACATTTTATTGAAATTAATTTATAAAAATTGATGAACAAATAGTATTTTTATACATTATTATTGTTGGATTAAAATTTATTTCTAATTTCTATATTATCCCTATTTTTATTTGGAATTACAAAACCACCCTTAAACCTAATTTTACCTAAACCCTAATTCTAAAATTAGGAAAACCCTAACCCTGAAACCCTAACCCAATTACCTATTTTCCCCCCAAAATCCAGCAGCACACACACAGTTTCCCTTTTCCATGAAAAAAAGGAAAAGAAGCAGAAAGGGAGAGAGAGGCAGAGAGATGCGGCAGAGGAGAGGAGGAGGGAAGCTCACCACATCGCCGTCACCCTCACCGCGTCGCCGCTGCAGTCCACGCTGTCTTTGTCATCGCCAGGGGAAGCCAGTGCCACCAGTGTCACCGTCGCCAAGCCTCCTCGCCGTCGCCACTGAGGGAGAAGTCACGATGCTAAAGGAGCCGTACCCAAACCTGTCACGTCGCGTCGCACGCAGGAAGGTCACTGGGGAAGAGCGGCGCCGAAGAGAAAGAGAGGCCGAACGTGGGGCCTTTGTTGTCATCCTCGCCGCTAACTAGCTCGCCACCGTCCAACGTGAAGCCAGCTGCTATTGTCGCATCTCCCAGTCGTCCCTGCCGCCGCCGTGCCACCGGGAAGGAGGTCGTCGGGTCGCACAGAGTGAGAGAGAGAGAAGGCACGGGAGCAGACAAGAGAGAGAAGGGAGAACTGTGCCAGTCACCACCGCTTCTGCTGCTCGAAATCCTACTGCCGTCGTTGGAAAATTCTGTCGGTAAGGGTTTTAAGTTGGTTCTCTTGTTCGTTGAGTTTCCGGGAACCTCATTGTCGCTGCATGTTATTCAGGTCGCTGCTGCCGCTTGAGGTGGCTTCCAGGCTACTGCCGAACCAGTTTTGGGGACCGCCACTGTTTCAGTTCAGCCGTTCTTTCTTCGTTTTGGTAAGTATTTTTGTTTTGAAATCCCTTTAGTTACTATTCTATGATCTTACACTAAGGTTTTGCAGCATTAATTGCTATAAGATTAAATTTCGGTTGTTATATGTCGCGATTAGAGTTGCTGTGGTTACTGCAAAAGTGGCTTGGAGCTGAGGTTGCAGTTGCCGTTGATTTTAGGTTGAGAGAAGAGGTTCTGTTGGCGTGTTTAGATTATGTGTTCGACGAGTCGAGGTAGGGGCCTTTTCAGAAAAGCATATTTTATAAATTGGAATTATTATATATGGATATTATGTGGTAAAAATGTATACTTGAGTGATTGTATAAGTCTTCTATAATGTTGGTTATTTTGGATGAATATGAATGCTTGGTTGATTCGAATATTATTTGGTTTTATGAAATGGACGGTTTTGAAGTGTTTCTTTAAAGTCGCTTCTTTAAAACTTTGTAATCAAGTTTAATCCGTTGAAAATTTACTTGAGTTTAATTTGGTTTCTTGAAATATGAAAATGGAATGTACCTTTGGATTCAGTTGGAATTTGAGCTGATTTGGTTTTGAACCCTTTAAAGAGGGTTATGGATTGGTTTGGATGGGACCCAAAAGGGTGGCAGAATCCAAGTCTTAGGAAAGGTGCTGTCAAAATTCTGATAGAATCCGGGACTCTATTGAAATGTTATTTGGAAAATTATGAGTTAAGACTTCTACTATTTTATTTGGATTATTTAAGAAAGGGGTGACTTATGCTTTTGAAATGAATTATTAAAAAGGAAATTATGATTTAGTCTTGTTTCTTAAGAAAAGTATTGTATCTCTTTTTGGGAGCAAGTTATTTAGATGAGACTTATGTTTTAAGGCTGTTTTAAAATGTGAAAAGAATTTATGTCTTTGAATTTGACTTGAGGGTTTCAATTGGAGGAGTTTTAGTGACTTTGAAAGAACCTGAATGTCTATTGACAAGTTTCATTTTACAATGTTTCGGGGAAAAGTTTTAAGTACTCCTTGAATTATGAATATTTGCAAGACTAAAACAATTTTTGAGCAGTTTGAAACGCTTTAGATTTAATCATGGAATTGAAGCTGGTTTTGCTTAAGTAAAGGAAATGGTTTTGAAAGGAGTAATTGATTACACAACTCGGTTTGGCTTAGATTCTATTTTTATTACTCAAATCAGGAAGCCAAGGTTTTAAAGATTTTGAACAAAATTGAGGAAATGAGTTATGTTATTCTCCCCTAAAGACTTGAGACTCTACCGAGGAACTTTTGTTATAAAATTCCATTGTTGGATGGATGATTTTGAATATTTCGAAAGAGATCTTTAATTTGCCATGGTTTTGGAAGTTTTGGAAAGAGGATGCCGATGGTGGCTTTGTTTTAAAAAGGGAACCTACTTTGAGTAAAAGTGGCTTATAAGCCTGATATGATTTGAGGAATGGGAACTTTAAAGCCAAGGCTGAACAGAATTGATTTTTGATTTCAAAGTGAAGTGAATTGAGAAAAAGTGATTTATGGCTTGAATGATGATTTTATGAATTTGATGATGTTGGATGGTGGAAGTGCTTTTTTTTATGAGCCGGAATGGCTGTATATGATAATGAATTATGGTTAATTGCGGAATATGTTATGAGCCGGATGGCTGACTATGAATCATGAATTTAAGCCGGATGGCTAAGATGAATGTTGATTTATGGGTGAAAGTAAATTCATATATGCTGAGTTATTGATATTGTGATTGTTGCACTTCCAATTATCTGAGATACAAGTTTCCCTGGGTAGAAGCAGTGGCTAGCCACCACATGCTCCAGGTTGAGACTCGATACTCTACTGACCTTATGTCGTAAGTGTGGCCGAACACTGAAAGTTTCGAATGAGCTCGCCCTCGTGAATATACACCAGTGAGGGTGTTGGATTTGAATTATGATTATAATTGTGAATAACTCGAGTTGAGGATGCACGATAGAGGGACAGTCCACTGGTTAGCTACCAGGACTTGTCGGGTTGGCTTTATAACCGACAGATGATATCATCAGCTACTAGAGCAGGCATTCATCATATGCATCTATGTGACATTGTATGGGTGTGCATATTGTACTTGTTTTGCCTCTGTGATTACTTGTGATTAACTGCTAATTGTTCTACTTGCAATAACTGTTTGTTTGTGCTTGAACTTTCCTATTTGTGTTTGTGACTGAGACTTTGTTGGACTGTGGTGATTGGTTATTGTTTGGGTTGTTGGGGCCTAGAGCCGTGGTTAATTATAAGGTGGGCCGAAGGCCATGTCTGGTTGATGTTTCTTGTTTGGAAAAGTATGAAAAACTAATTTGGTTCAGCATAGATGAACCCTTTGAAAAGCTTTCTTTGAATTTTTAAGAAATGAACAGTTCCTCTTTCAGAAAAGATTTTAGATTTTTCTTTTATAATAAACCCTTGCTTTTAAAAAGATGCATAAGGCGGTTATTAATCACTGGAAGGGTTATACCTTCACGTATCCTATTATAGTAATTCTCAAAACCCTCTACTGAGAACCCTTTCGAGGATGATGTTCTCACCCCCTACAAATTTCCCTTTTCAGGATATGGACGTAGAAGTCACGAAGAGTTTATCTAGTTGTTGTCATAATGTTTTGTATTGCTTTAGTTATTATTTATTGTTCCCTCACCTTTATCTTTATACATTCTGTAAGAGGGATAGGAATTGTATTAGTTAATGCTTGTAAAATTATTTAATATATATACATATGTATGTACTCTTTGTGAGTTTTGTAAGTTGTATGGTATGTATGGATGTACGTTACCTAACAAAAGTATTTTGGAGCGGTATTGTGGTATAAAGTTTTAAACAGGCTCATATTTTGGTATTAAATATTATAAGGGTCGTCGTAATACCGAGCTATCAGAGTGGTGCAGCGGAAAGCATGAGATTTTTATAGTTAGGGTGTTACAACTGCCAAGAGACTCTTCAATTCTACAGTTATCAAAGTTTATTCATTTACCTTCCTTTCAAACCATTTCACAAATTGATCCTTGTGCCTTTTCTGCAGATTTCTTGGATTTTCTCTTGTTAAATCTGCCATATGTTCATCAACCCACGGTTGAACTTCTTCACAATTCTTCAGCACATAGAATTGAGCTTCTCTATGCTCTAAGATACTAAGTTCCTTGTATGCCCCTTTACAACTAAACTAGCCAAGTACTTTGAACACAGCTATGTCTCGCATAGGTTCATTCTCGTCATGGTCAGAAATCTTAGAATTTTCATCCAAATATCTCCCCACAAGGGTCATTACTTCTTCAGATATATAACCCTCAGATATTGACCCCTCAGAACGTGCTTTGTTTCCCACATAACTCTTTAGTGTGCGCAAATATCTAAAATTGAATTTTCAAGGAAGGTTAGAAACCTACATATAGAATACTATAAGGTAGATTCTAAGTTGTTGTTAATTCCAAAGGGCTAACCTCTCAATAGAGTACATCTAGCGATATTGAACTGGTCCGGCTAACTTAGCTTCATGGGCATGATGAACGGTTAGGTGAACCATCACATCAAAAAAAGTTGGAGGAAAAACCGTCTCCAATTTACAAAGTGTTGTTGCAATCTGGGTTTCAAGTTTGTCTAGAATGCCCACCTTCAATTCCTTGGAACAAAGCTCTACAAAGAAAATATTTAGATGTATCAAAGGTTCACAAACTTCTTTGGGTAAAAGCTCACAAATTGCAAGTGGTAGCAGCCGTTCTAATAAGACATGGCAATCATGGCTCTTCAAGACATAAATTTTGCAATCTTAAACGTGCACACACCTTCCAATATTTGATGAATACAAATCAGGCATCTTGATTTCTTTCAAGAACTAACAAAGAAGTTGCCTTTCATTCTCCTTCTTGGTCTTTAAGAACGTATATTTGGCTATCGGCATCACAAACTTGTTGCCCACTCTACGAGGATGAAAGTCTCTCTTGATACCCATAAGTTGAAAATCAAGTTGTGCATTAAGATTGTCCTTTGCCTTTCCATCTAAATTTAACAATGTACCCAGTATATTATCGAAGATGTTCTTCTCTATATGCATTACATCTAAATTATGACGTAACAATAGTGTCTTCCAATAAGGCAACTCAAAGAAAATGCTTCTCTTTTTCCAATTTCTAGCCACCTTGTCATGCTCAGACTTCATTCTCTTTTTAGTAGTGTTCCCAAACTCTATTTGTTCAAAAGTCTTGAATTCTTCTAGGACATCATAACCAGAAAGTGGCTTAGGTGCTTCGCCAAGTTCCCTGGTATTGTCAAAAGAACTCTTATTCCTTCGCCATGGATGATCCTGCGGCAAATAGCGGCGATGACCCAAATAGCAATGCTTGTGTCCATGTTTCAGCCTTTTAGAACTAGTTTCTCTATGGCAACACGCACATGCTAGTGCACCTTTAGTTCTCCAACCGGATAACATGGCATAAGCTGGATAATCATCTATTGTCCATAAAACTGCAGCAGACAACTAAAAATTTTGTTTATGAACCACATCAAATATTTCAACACCCTCTTCCCACAATTCTTTCAACTCTCCAATTAACGGTTGTAAGTATCCATCAATAGAATTGCCAGGGGATTTAGGGCCTGGAATAAGTAGAGATAACATCCAATTTGAATGTTTCAAAACCATCCATGGAGGATAGTTATATGGAATGAGAACAACTGGCCAAGTACTATAGGAAATGTTCATATTGCCGAACGGATTGAATTCGTCACTAGCAACTCCAAGCCTAATATTTCTAGCATCACGTGCAAACCCTTCATGCTCCTCATCAGATGTCTTCCATGCCATCGAATCTGCTGGGTGTTTTAGGACTCCATCATCAAGTCGTTTCTCTTTATGCCACCTTATTGCTAGCGCTGTTTCTTCACACATGAAGATCCTTTGAAACCTAGGTTTTAACGGAAAGTATCTTAGTATCTTCTGGGGCACCTTCTTACGAGGGTCATCCTTTTTATTCCCTTTCCCCTTCACCCATCTAGATTGCTTATACTTTGGACATTCATCAAGATCAGCATATGCTTGCCCCCGAAAAAAATTCAATCATTCATACAAGTATCTATCTTCTCGTAATCTAATCCCAAATCTTGAATCACTTTTCGAGCATCATAAAATGAATTAGGACAAGAATTTTTCTTTGGACATATGCTTTTTAGAAAGAGCAACAAAGCATCAACTGAATTGTTGCTCCATCCATACCGACATTTCATTTGAAACAACTTGACAATGAAAGATAACCTTGATATCCCACTGTCCAGATACAGGCTTTGCTCATAATCCCTCATTATCCTCTAGAACCTCTTTGCCCCCTCATGAGGTTCTTCTTCAATATTGTCATCTACGTTGGCAGTGAAATCTCTCGGCGTATCCCCTAGTGTTTCTCCTCTAAAGATGTTATACAAGGTCTCATAAGTGGCAGAATCATTCTCCCTCTCACAATCAATTTTATTTAGATCAGACACATCTATAGTGGATGTATCTTGAAGAATCTCACCATGATGCACCCATATTTTATAAGAGGTCACTATCCCCCATTGGCGCACATGATGATGAACTTCATTTCTAAATTTGAACAAAAAATTGTTGCATTTGGGACAAGGAAACGTATTTGATTTTTCACATCGGGTTGAGGCACTTCCTAACCTCAGGAGTACACCTATCAAAATTAATCCAATATTTCTAGTAATTGACCATTGGACTAATTTCTGCAGGAGACGAGAACGGATAAAAGGAGGTAAAAAGTGGAAAAAAAAAGAGCAGCATGACATAACATAGCATCACAGCAACTATCATCACTTTCAAAATCATCAAAAAAAGTGCAAAAAATAGAATCAAAATAATAAAATCTAGAAACAAAAAATAGAATAAAAATATCAACTTTCCAAATAACCAAAAATTCAGATAATCAACCACATTATACACCAATATTTTCAACCACAACAACATCATCACAATCAACTAACAATATAGTTAACAATACTCAAATAAAATGCACTTACCTTCAACAGAGAAGCAGTCGGACCAGACTAGACCACCAGCAGAGGGAGGACAGCCGAATCAGCCAAGCAGAGGCAGCGGACAAGGCACGAGGCAGGATGAGCAGAGGAGCATTAACTATCCTAAGACACTATAATGTAAAAAACACAAAATTTCTAACAAAATTTAATCAATATTTCTTTGCTAATAAGGATAATGTAGTTACCTAACACACTCAATTCACAAACACAAAAATTTAAGAAAACAAAAGCTATCAAAATCACCAAAAAAAGTGTAAAAAATAGAATCAAAATAATAAAACCAAGAAACAAAAAATAGAATAAAAATATCAACTTTCCAAATAACCAAAAATTCAGATAATCAACCATATTACACACCAATATTTTCAAGCACAACAACATCAGCATAATCAACTAATAATATAGTTAACAATACTCAAATAAACTGCACTTACCTTCAGCAGAGAAGCAGTCGGACCAGACCAGACCACCAGCAGAGGGAGGACAGCTGAATCAGCCAAGCAGAGGCAGCGGACAAGGCACGAGGCAGGATGAGCAGAGTAGCATAAACTATCCTAAGACACTACAATGTAAAAAACACAAAATTACTAACAAAATTTAATCAATATTTCTTTGCTAATAAGGATAATGTAGTTACCTAACACACTCAATTCACAAACACAAAAATTTAAGAAAACAAAAAGTATCAAAATCACAAAAAAAGTGCAAAAAATAGAATCAAAATAATAAAACCCAAAAATCAAAAATAGAATAAAAATATCAACTCTCCAAATAACCAAAAAATCATATTATCAACCATAATACACAACAACATCAGTAGAATCAACTAACAATATAGTTAACAATACTCAAATAAACTGCACTTACCTTCAAGAGAGAAGCATTCAGACCACACTAGACCACCAGCAGAGGGAGGACAGCCGAATCAGCCAAGCAGAGGCAGCGGACAAGGCACGAGGCAGGATGGGCAGAGGAGAATAAACTATCCTAAGACACTACAATGTAAAAAACATAAAATTACTAACAAAATTTAATCAATATTTCTTTGCTAATAAGGATAATGTAGTTACCTAACACACTCAATTCACAAACACAAAAATTTAAGAAAACAAAAACAATCAAAATCACCAAAAAAAGTGTAAAAAATAGAATGAAAATAATAAAACCAAGAAAAAAAATAGAATAAAAATATCAACTTTCCAAATAACCAAAAATTTAGATAATCAATCATATTACACACCAATATTTTCAAGCATAACAACATCAGCATAATCAACTAATAATATAGTTAACAATACTCAAATAAACTGCACTTACCTTCAGCAGAGAAGCAGTCGGACCAGACCAGACCACCAGCAGAGGGAGGACAGCTGAATCAGCCAAGCAGAGGCAGCAGACAAGGCACGAGGCAGGATGAGCAGAGTAGCATAAACTATCCTAAGACACTACAATGTAAAAAACACAAAATTACTAACAAAATTTAATCAATATTTCTTTGCTAATAAGGATAATGTAGTTACCTAACACACTCAATTCACAAACACAAAAATTTAAGAAAACAAAAAGTATCAAAATCACCAAAAAAGTGCGAAAAATAGAATCAAAATAATAAAACCCAGAAACTAAAAATAGAATAAAAATATCAACTCTCCATATAACCAAAAAGTTAGACTATCAACCATATTACACAATAATATTTTCAACCACAAAAATATCAGCAGAATCAACTAACAATATGGTTAACAATACTCAAATATACTGCACTTATCTTCAGCAGAGAAGCAGTCGGACCACACTAGACAACCCGTAGAGGGAGGACAGCCGAATCAGCCAAGCAGAGGCAACGGACAAGGCACGATGCAGGATGAGCAGATGAGCATAAACTATCCTAAGACACTACAATGTAAAAAATACAAAATTACTAACAAAATTTAATCAATATTTTTTTGCTAATAAGAATAATATAGTTACCTAACACACTCAATTCACAAACACAAAAATTTAAAAAAAAATTATCAAAATCACTAAAAAAGTACAAAAAATAGAATCAAAATAATTAAACCCAAAAACCAAAATTAGAATAAAAATATCAACTCTCCAAATAACCAAAAAATCAGATTATCAACTATATTACACAACAATATTTTCAACCACAACAACATCAGCAGAATCAACTAACAATATAGTTAACAATACTCAAATAAATTGCACTTACCTTCAAGAGAGAAGCAGTCAGACCACCAGCAGAGGGAGGATAGCCGAATCAACCAAGCAGAGGCAGCAGACAAGGCACGAGGCAGGATGGGCAGAGGAGCATAAACTGTCCTAAGACACTACAATGTAAAAAACACAAAATTACTAACAAAATTTAATCAATATTTATTTGCTAATAAGGATAATATAGTTACCTAAAACACTCAGTTCACAAACACAAAAATTTAAGAAAACAAATACTATCAAAATCACCAAAAAAGTGTAAAAAATAGAATCAAAATAATAAAACCCAGAAACCAAAAATAGAATAAACATATCAACTCTCCAAATAACCAAAAAATTATATTATCAACCATATTACATAATAATATTTTCAACTACAACAACATCAGCAGAATCAACTAACAATATAGTTAACAATACTCAAATAATCTGCACTTACCTTCAGCAGAGAAGCAGTCGGACCAGACCAGACCACCAACAAAAAGAGGACAGCCGAATCAGACCAGCAGAAGCAACGGAGAAGGCACGAGGTAGGATGAGCAGAGGAGCATAAACTATCCTAAGACACTACAATGTAAAACACACAAAATTACAGACAAAATTTAATCAATCTTTCTTTGCTAATAAGGATAATGTAGAAAGAAAAATCAATAAAAAAGAAAGAAAAATATCAACTCTCCAAATATAGAATCAACTGAGCTACGAAAAAAGAACACATATATAGATTCAAAATAATAGCAAATTAAGTTTTGCTAATAAACTATGTTTTGCAAATAAACTATAGCTCAAATATCAACTATCAACTCTCCAAATAATAGAACACAGATACAGATTTTTTAACCAAAATAATAGAACACAACTACCAAAATTAGAATCAAATATCAACTCTCCAAATAACCAAAAATAAGATTATCAGCCATATTACACACTAATATTTTTAACCACAACATCAGCAGAATCAACTAACTCTAAAAGGTTCAATATTTCAGTTAAAATCAGTAGTTTATCAACTAAAAATGTAATTAACAATACTCAAATCAATTAAAGCTTACCTTCAGCAGATAAGTTATCGGACCAAAGGCAGAGGCAGAATACGAAAAGAACTACGTAGAGAAGCAGAGCACGATGAAGTACACGGAGAAGCCGAGCTGATGATGACAACAAACAGCGACGGTGACCACTACCACGAAGACCACCGCGACGAAGACCACACGGCAACGGCGCACACGACGTGTCGAAGACCACCAGGCCGCCGCTCACGACACAATGGTGGAGGAGACGGTGATAGCAAACGAGATGACGACGAGGAAAACGTTTTCCGGGGGCTACGCTGGTCCTTCTTCTTCTAGCAGGATCTCCATTGCGCTTCCTGGAGTGGTAGACGGCGTAGAGTGTTCGTGAGTGAGGGGGTGGGGAGACTTAGAGTTTTTTGCTCCAGTGTATCCCTTTTTACAAGTTTTAGTATTTTGGGTTTTTTTTCTTTCTTTTATATTTAGTTACTTTTATTTATATTTATAATTAATAAAATTTCTTTAAGTGACAAAAATTAATTTTTAGTTAATTTTAAAAATATGATTATTAATAAAAATTATATATTAATTATTTAGATGAATACAAAATAATATTTATAATTTTTAAAAATTAATGAATACATACACTATGTAAAAAATTTTAATTTTTGAAATAAAATAAAATTATTTTGAAAAAAATATATACGCAATTTTTCTTACTCTTAAAGTGTTTAACATTTTGAAAAAAAAATTGTTATAAAATATACTTATATTTTGTGACAAATAATTAACTTGTTACAAAAAATATTAAATTTTGTGACAAATTAATTTTTTGTTACAAAACAACTGGAGTTTTTTAAACAAAAAAAAATTGTTACAAAATATTTTGAATTTTTGCAACTTATTTTTTTTTTGTTACAAAATATTAAAATATTTTGTAACAAAACACTATATCATTACAAAAACTAACATAATTTGTAACAAAATAAAATAGGTTGTTACAAAATATTATCATGTTTTGTAACAATTTTAAATTTGATACAAATTTTTTGTTACAAATATTCCATTTTCTTGTAGTGCAAGTTACTTGGGTGAATTGGGATATGTGACTCTAAGGTCTAGAATCATAGAGCGTCATTCTCTGATCCGGAAGATCCGACCTTGTCTGTGGCGTTTTGAGTAGGATCATCAAGAGATTGAATTGCGCGCACTTCACCCTATCCCAGATTGATCTAGCCTGTTCGGGTGTTTGGTTTGGATCTGAGGAGATTAATGACCACGACCAATGGCTTAATCACTTACAGCCTTGCCATTGAAGGAATCATTCATCGTTTGAGTAGTTAGTATGACGTGTTAATCCAGAAGAATAAGCATCTCTGAAGCTGATAGGTGGAAAAATGCCAGTTAAGAATTTCTAAAAATTATATTTTCTAAACTGCATTGTGAGTACAGTCTTAACCGACGAAATCCCCACTATCAATTTAAAAGATGTCACAATTAAGAATAAATTATTAGGAGTAGAATTCCTAGGTCGTTTCCGAAAGAGTTGACACAAGGGTGTAAATTATTGATCAGGAATCTTCTGAGTATTTTTAAAGTTGAAAATGGAAAAATAAATAACTAAAATCAAAGCAATGAATGATAGCAAGAGGTGTTATGTATTTGAAATAAAAGGCCTTAGCTAAGAGAAGATTAATTGGAGTTTCTATCCTTGTTGACTTTCCCAAGTATAATAGTAAAAGGTTGTGCTTCCATTCAGTTATCCTCTTGCAGTTGCGAAGGAAGGTCAAGTGGGTAACACTAACTCTGATTCACAAGTCGTAATCCCTTCCTAGGGAAGGATTAGATTTAGTAAAAAGTGAGTTAGCCAGCAAGGTTGTGCGAGTCACAAATTAATTGTTCGTGATTGACAAACTACCAGTTGTCTTGCTCCATAGATCAGGTATTTTTTACTAGTTTTCTTTTAATTTCTTCTCTTGTTAAATTTCGAAAACTCTTTAAAAATCTTTTTCCAAAATTTATCTTTAGTCATATTTTTCTTTTGTTTGAGTCTTGTTTCATATCTTAAGTTTGGTGTCCCTTTGGTTTTTGTTTCTTTTCTTGAATCTTTGAAAATTGTTCTTGCATTTTTTTCTTTGTGTTCGAACTTTTCTTGGTATTTTTCTTTGTTTGATCTCAAAATCTTTAATTTTGGTGTTATTTAGTGTTTTTCCTTCAAAATTTTTGAAAATAATATCTTTGATTTCAAAATTTGTTTAGTTTGGTGTCTTGTTAGTGTTTGTTTCTACTTTTTAAATTTTTTGAAAATTTTTCAATTTAAATTCAAAAATTTTAAGTTTAGTGTTTTGATTAGTAATCTTGTTTTTCTTGTTTAACTTTTTTAACTTTAAAATCTTCCTCTTATCTTTTTCTTTGATTTCCAAAATTTTGTTTCAAATTTAAAACTTTAAATTTTAGTGTCTTGTTAGTTTTGCTTTCTGTTAAAATTTGAATTTTAAAATTTTTGAATTTTCTTATCTTATCTTTAACTTAAATTCAAATTTTAAAAGTTTAGTATTTTGTTTGTTTTTGTTTTCTTTTAAATTTGAATTTTAAAATCTTTAAATTTTTAAAATCTTATCTTTTCTTGTTTGACTTTTTCTTTCCAAATTTAAATTTTAAAATCTTTGATTGACTCTTTCTTTTTAAATTTCAAAAATTTTTAAAATCAAATCTTTTATTTTCATTTCAAATCTAGTTAGTTACTTGTTTGTTTTATCGTGTTTTAATTTCAAGTTGGTGTTTCTTTCTTTCACAATTTGAATTTCAAAATTTCTGATTGACTATCCATTTTTAATTTTCAAAATTTTTTCAAAATATCTTAATTTTCAAATCTTATCTTTTTCCTTCATTTTCAAATTTTGTTATCTTATCCTTAATTTTAAAAAGTTAAATTTTAAAAAGTTAAATTTTAAAAGTTGAGTATCTTGTTAGTTGTTCTTTTCAAATTGGAATTCAAATCTTTAAATTTTCAAATCTTATCTTATCTTACTTCTTTCTTTTGACTTTTCTTTCTTTAATTTTGAAATTCAAAATCTTTAATTGACTTTTTTTTCTTTTTAATTTTCGAAATTTTTAATTATTTATTTATTTATTTTCAAATTTAAAAAAAACTTTGAAAATCCTCTCTTTTGATTCTTGCATTCTTGTTTTTTTGGGATATCCCACTGGGAGCTCTCTAGATTTTGACATAGAGGATCTCCCTATTTTTCTTTGTCTCTTGTTTGCAGAGGAACACAAAAATTTCTATGGATCAGAATGAGGGTGCTCAATCCAGAAGAACCCTGGGGTCTTATACAGCCCCCACTCCTGACTTCTATGGAAGGAGTATTTGTATACCACCTATTGGAGCAGCCAATTTTAAGCTCAACCCACAGTTGATTACTTTAGTGCAGCAAAGCTTTCAGTATCATGGACTTCTACAAGAAGAACCCACAGAATTTCTTGTAGACTTTCTATAGGTTTCTGACACAGTACGAGCCAATGGAGTAGACCAGGATGTCTACAGGCTGTAGCTCTTTCCGTATGCTGTAAAAGGGCAAGCTCAACCCAAATCAAGCTTGAAAACATGGGATAAGTTGGTGGATAAGTTCTTGAACCACTACTTTTCCCCAAGGAAGCTAACCCAGCTAAGGCTGGATATTCAAGACTTCAGACAAGAAGAGATAGAGTCTTTTCATGATGCTTGGAAGAGATACAGAATGATGCTACAGAAATGCCCCATGGAAATATTTTCAGAATGGTTAAAGCTGGATATTTTCTGTTATGGACTCACAGACATAGCTAAGATGTCTCTAGATTATTCTGCTGGTGGTTCAATACACATGAAAAAGATAATTGACGAAGCTCAAGATCTCATTGAGACCGTCGCCAGCAACTAGAGTCTACTCATCTGGTGAGACTGCAATGAAAGGAGAGGTCAAGACAGTGTCCACTGAATCTAACCCTCTGGGACAAAGTGAATCATTAACCCAGTAGCTACACTCCCTCACACAATAATCTCTAAGTTTGTAAGAAGTGTTGCAGGAGACCCGAGCCTCCAACAAGAATATAGAAGCATAGTTGAACTAGGCTGAACAGCATTTGTCCAAACGGATAAGAGAACAGTGCCAAGCCATCCAATTTATGAATGTAAGGACACTGGATACCTAGCCTCAGAAAAATAGAGCGCAGGATGAAGAGGAAACCCCAAAGACTGAAAACACAGTAACCTAAGGCACTACCAAGGGCGTTGAACGCCCAGAGGGGAGTAACCCTAGAGTTCAATGCCCAGCAGGGGTCAACAAGGGGGTTCAACGCTTAGAAAGGGGAGGGGACACAAACACCAATTCAGAGGACATCCTCCGTAGACATCCTGACAATCCCTTTTCAGTTACACTGGACACTCATCCTGCAATTCTCAAGGCCTTAGAGTACAAGGCCAAGTTACCATATCCTCAGAGACTTCAGCAGGAAGAAAAGGATAAGCAATTCTCCAAGTTCCTAGAAGAATTCAAGAAGTTGGAGATCAAAATTCCCTTTGTAGAGGATCTTGAATAAATGCCTTCATATGCTAAATTTATTAAGGACATACTGAATAACAAGAGGGATTGGAAGCCAGTAGAGATAGTGATGTTTCCTAAGGAGTGCAGTGTAGTCATTCAGAGGAATCCTCCTAAGAAATTAAAGAGAACTCTCACTCTTCTAAGCAACACAGAGGTAAATCCAAGAGAAGAGTGCAAAGCCCTCAATATGGGAGGAGTGGCCGTACCAAAGGAGGCAGTGCAAGTTGCTGAAGGGTTAGAGGAGAAAGAAGCTCTAGAAAAGGCTACGGTTACCCTGTCACATGCTCCTTCTATGAAACTCATTCAAGAGCTTGGAAGTCTTCAAGAAGCTGTAAATTAAGATTCCCTTTGCTGGGATTTTAACGTAAAGGCCTCTCTCTACGGGAAGAAACCTCATTGATGCTGAGAGAGGCAAATTGGTGCTGAGGTTACATAAGGATTACATAGTCTTCAATGCTTTTAAACCTCCAAGACCCTCTGACAAAGTAGGTACTTGCATGAAGAGTACCATGTTGAAGCCTCCTCCCATGGTGGAAATTCATACAGTTTTCCCAGACATCAAACCTATGTTTGGTGTTGGGTATGCACTATCAACCAAGGAGGATGGTCCCAAGAGAAAGATGCCTAGGGGATGGAAGAACAAAAATATCCCTACTGAAGGCTTATCACCAGGGACGAAGGTAGTATTCCCTGCAAGCCCAATCCTGCCTCATGCAGTGAACAGGATCCTGTCTCTTGAGCATATTAAGCTGATCCATGAGAGCACAGCAAGGAAGCTCCCAACGAGGAGTGAGAATTTATTCCTCTATGACTATCTTCCTCCTTGAAGGAACTGACTGTCAAGTTAGTGACGATAAAAAAGCGCTTGTTGGGAGGCAACCCAACCATGAGTAGAGTACTATTATTTTTATTTCTTTTGTTTATCTCTATTTGCTTTCATTTTAATTATTTTCCATAAGTTTCCCTTATTTTTTAACGTTTGTGATCATGTGTAGCACTTACAGCAGAAATAGGAATGCGTAGGAGAGAAACAGAACACCCTGGAGGGTGTCCCTTACTGGCGTTCAACGCCAGAAGGGAGAAGAGAGTTTGGGCGTTCAACGCCCATGAGGGAAGCAGTCTCGGCGTTCAACGCCAAGAGTGGACCAAGTTTTCTTTGCTTGAGGACAAGCAAACTTTTTAAGTTTGGTGTTGCAGAGCAAGCTCTAGGTGTATATTATCATCAATGGCACCAAAGGGAGGTGAATCATCTTCACAGAAGAGCACAGCCAGAGCAACCATCAGTACTGAGGTGGTTGAGTTTCACCCCCATTTTTCTTTCTGTTTTTCAGTATTTCATTCTATTTCTGTTTTCAATTCTAGCTTTTGCATGATCTTTTTCAAAATTTTGCTTTAGTAGTTTATTTTCAAAATTTTCAAAATTTTTTATGGTTATAAGATGTCTCATGAATTGCCCACTAAGCTTAAAAAGAAAATTTTTTGAAAAAGTAGTAAAATGCATAAGATTTCGAGTTATATCATGAGTTATTCCAATTACTTAAGATGTGGTGGCCTTATCTTTATTTTCTGAGTGTATGAATTAACTGTGCATAATTGATATTGAATTTAAGTATATTGGCTCTTGAAGAACAGTGAATTTAGAGAAGTATTATTGGTTCTCTGAAAAATAAAAAATATTGATTCTTGAAGCAAGAAAAAGTAGCAAAAAGAAAAAAGGGAAAAAAAGATAAAAGAAAAAGAAAAAAAATAGTAAGCTCAAAAGAAAAGGAAAAGAGAAAGGATCCAAGGCATTAAGTATTAATGGTTAGGAGGGTCAAAAATTGGCCTAAAAAGCTCAAATGAGTTGCTATCCCTAACTAAATGCTTGTGGTGTGAAGGTGTCAAGTAAAAAGCTTGAGACTAAGCAGTTAAAGTCGTGATCCAAAGCAATAAAAGAGTACGCTTAAGAACTCTGGGCACCACTGTCTGAGAATTTAAGCAAAGCTAAATTCAAATCCAAAGGGTTTTCACAATTAAGTGCCTGTGGCGTTTATGTATCCGGTGGAAATACTTGAAAACAAAATGCTTAGAGTCATACCTAGGCTCAAAAGGTGCACAGCACCAAAAGAAGCTGTGTTCAAGAATCAAGAAAAAAATAAAAGAAGAGAATCAATAATATCATCCGGATTCTAATTCCAAGGGATGTTAATATTTCTGAGCTTCAAAGGAGAGTGAGATGCCAAAACTATTCAGAAGTAAAGAGCTAATAGCCCCATTCACTGTCTGGAACTGAGCTTCATTGGCAACTCTGAGACTTATTATATTTTTCTATTCTATTTAGTCCTACTTTGTTTTTGGTTGCTTGAGGACAAGCAACAGTTTAAGTTTGGTGTTCTAATGAGCGGATATTTTATACACTTTTTCGTACTATTTTTTTAGTATTTTTAGTATTTTGTTAAGTTTTATTATGTTTTAGTAGGTTTTAGTACAAAAATGACTTTTTGGATGCTACTTTGAGTTTTGTGGGTTTTCTACGATTTTAGGTGATTTTTGGGTGAATTTACCAAGTTTTGGTAAAGTCTGATTCAGAGGCATGGATAGCAGATGCTGTCGGATCATAAACTTCGTGCACTAGAACTAAAATTTCTGGAGCTACAAAGGTCCAATTGACACGCTCTCAATGGCATTGGAAAGAAAACTTCTAGTGCTTTCCAGAAATATATAATAGTCTATAATTTTCTTTGGAAAGGACTGCCCAAAATGGGCATTGAACGCCAAACTTACCCCTTCCTAGCGTTCAACGCCCAAACAGGACCAACCTCCCATGTTGAACGCCCAAACTGGTGTTCAATGCCAGTCAGGGAGCAGGAAACACCCAGAACTTGATTTGAATGCCAGGCATCAATCCAAATACTCACCAAGTGGGCTCCAAAGTGGATTTTAGCACTTCTTAGCTTATTTTATTTTTCTTTTGTAATTTTTAATTCAAAAAAAAATATCTTTTAGGTTTAGTCTTAGAGTTTTTATTTTAATTAAGGGACTTCCTTCCTCCTGAGGACTATGCGTCCCAGAAGGGGAGAAGCACAGACACACTACTTCTGTTTTCTCAGTAAATTATGAGCGGCTAACCTCCTTGGTTAAGGTTAGTAGCTCTGCTGATTCCTATGGATTAATGTAATTACTTTTCTACTTCAATCTATGTTTCATTCTATTCTATGATGCATTGTCATTCTTTATCCTTATGAATTTAGTGTATGACTCCCTGTTCTACATGAGTTCTTTATGAGTCCTAACCTGGATAATATTGAGCTAAAGCTTGAGAGTGCATCACAGGTTCCAACAAGTTACTTGGGCTAATTGGGATATGTGACATGAAATCCTGTTAGTCAGGGGTAATTGAGGTTCCTGTGGCTCTATGGGTAAGAATCATAGAGCATCATTCTCTTATCCGGAAGATCCGACCTTGTCTGTGGCATTTTGAGTAGGATCATCAAGAGATTGAATCGTGCATGCTTCACCCTCTCCAAGATTGATCTAACCTGTTCGGGTGTTTGGTTTGGATCTGAGGAGATTAATGACCACGACCAATGGCTTAATCACTTATAGCCTTGCCATTGAAGGAATCATTCAACATTTGGTAGTTAGTATGACGTGTTAATCCAGAAGAATAAGCATCGCCGAAGCCTTAACTGATCTCTCATTACTATTTCTATGTTTTATTGTTATTGCTTGTCTACAACAACCAACAACTATCTTTCTATTTGCTTGACTATGATCTGTAGGATAACCATAGCTTGCTCAATCTGGCAATCCTCGTGAGATTCGACCCTCACTCACCTGAGGTATTACTTGGACGACCCGGTGCACTTCTCGATTCAGTTGTGCGAGTCACAAATTTGTGCACCAAGGAAATTGATAAGGATGATGAAAGTAATAATGAGTTGCAATTAAATGAGAATGAATTGAGATGATGATGACTGATTATGATTGAAATATATGTGATTGGGTAAGATGCAGTGGCGTTGTCCACTTGCTCCGGGTATGGGTTGTGACTTCGGGTAAGATGCAGTGGTGTTTTCCACTTACTCCAGGTAAGAGTTGAGAAGCCGGGTAAGATGCAGTGGCGTTGTCCACTTGCTCTGGATAAGACTTCGAGACTCTAGATAAGAGGCAAGGGTTGAGTTCTGTCGTCGCTTGCTCCGGGTTGAGAATTACAACATCGAATAGGTAAAAGGCAAGGATGAGGTTATCCCCTTGCTCCAGGTACTCGGGTAAGATGCAAGGATTGCGGTTTGGTCTCACTTGCTCTGTGTTTAGTGTTCTGTCCAGGGTTTGCTACCGGACATGTTAGGTTTGGCTATATAACTAACAGAGTAAGACTCATCGGCTATAGGGTAGACATGCATCATATTTATTTGTATGCTTTGCTTAAGTGTGTATTGTTTTGGTTTGCTTAACTGCTTAACCCTGTTTATCTGTTACTTGTTCTACTTGTTGTAATTGCTATCTAAACTTGTGCTATCCTTGATTGTTTTATTTGTGTTTGTAACTGAGAGATCCCTTATGCTGGCGGAGGTGACGCTGAGGGTAGTTCCACGGTGAATCGGAGGGTTCGATAAAACAGAAAGTGAAATGTTAGATTAAGGTTAGATTAGAACTTGAATGCCTTAAAGAGTTTTACCTAATTTTTGGTTTAGTTGGATCTTAAGTTTAAATTTGAGTGTTGAAGTTCTAGGATTGCCTTTGACTTTTTCGGGACCTTTTATATTAACTATGCAAGCACCTTTACCATGTTGAGAACCCCCGGTTCTCATTCCAAACATATTTTGTTGTTTTCAGATGCAGGTCGAGAGGCACCCCGTTGAGCATTTTGGAAACTCTTGGAAGCGAAGAACTATATTTTAGGATTTAGAGTTTGTATTTTATTTATGTATATAGATTCTCCGGCTTGTAGTATTCTGTATCTTGTCCCTTTCAGTGTTTGACTTGGAGAAATAAGTGTTTGTCTTATATTTTGGGATGCTTTTCGGGTATATATATATATGTATATGTATACTCTAGCCGACCTTTGCTTCACAGGTCAAGTCTAGAGCTTGTTATTTGTCTATTTTGAAATTCTGATTTTATATATTATCCTTTTTCGTTCGATCTTATCTACCTTTCTGTGTTGATCCGATTGAGAGTGATGCGCTTTTCTATTGGTATTTCACTTAACTTTTTCTTTTCAAGGCTCCTAGTTAAACTTCCTTTCATATATGTATATCTATGTACATATTTTACTTTTAGAGATTGTAGCACCTCGCCACCTTTGATTTATGTCCTTATATGTATATCTATGTACATATTTTACTTTTAAAGGTTGTAGCGCCTCGCCACCTTTGATTTATGTCTTAGGCATAAAGCTTTCTGTGGTATGGTGTTGCATTATGGTATCAGAGCAGTTCGTTCCTGTAGAGCCTGAGGGACGGACTGACTATGCTTCTCGGCATTCTCTGGCTGTGTACATATGCTAATTAGGATATCTAACTGATATATGTAGCATACTTGGTCATGAGCATGCATTAGGGACTTTGAGGCACTAAAATTGAGATATTGAGACTGATCACCTTGATATCACTTGTTTGGTGTGAATAGAAACCAAATGGCGTCTCATGGACCTAGACGAGGTATTCAGGGAGTGCTTTCATCTACTTTCTTTAGTAACCAAAATTTTTTTATGGCAAAAATTTTTATTAGGGGGTAGGTTGTAAACCCCCAGTAATTAATGAATAATTGGCTAATAAATTAATTATTACTCAAAGAAATTAAAAAATTAAATTTTATAATTTAGGGAGGTAGAAATAATTAAAACATGAATTTTAACTCTAATTTTAAAGATTTTGACCCAAAAATAGGCCAATGGGCCGAATCGATTAGACTGGATCCAAACCAGGCCCAACATATAAATAGCTAAGCTATGCCTTTTCTCCCCCATAATCACATTGAAATACGCTGAGGAGGAAAGGGCAGCCATGGAACCCTAGCCTTCATTTCACTTTCGACTTAAATTTTTTTCTAACTTTCAATCCGGAGCTCCGATTGACGAGTCGTCTGTGGCCAGGCATTCATCTCGAAATTCCTTTTGATTCTATCTGAACAAAGTTGTAAGAATATTTGTTTTCATGCCCATCTCTTTCCTTCCACTCAGATGTCATTTTTGGGTTTATGGCTGCTGAGAATTTGGTGTTTGATGATATTAGGTGTGTTCTAGTGCTGGAAAATTATTGAGTTTTGCCCCAATCATCTGTGAAAAAGGTAAGAACCTTCAAACCCTTGTGCCCTATTCGAATTTATGAGCCCTATGTTAATTTTAGTGATAATGTGTGGAATTAGATTGAATTTTGCGATGATTGGAGTCATTTTGATGAATTGAAAGAAAGCTGTGGCGAATTAAAGCATGTTGAGTTGGTCTGGTGAATTTATGAGCCCTATGTTAATTTTAGTGATGATGTGTAGAATTAGATTGAATTTTGCGATGATTGGAGTCATTTTGATGAATTGAAAGAAAGCTGTGGCGAATTAAAGCATGTTGAGTGGGTCCGGTGACATTGATGCTTGCGAAAGAGAGATTTTTAGGTGTTGTTGGCCAAGGTATAGTTTTGGTTTTTCGTAGTCAATGTTAAATGTCATGTGAAAATTTAGGCTAGTGGCAACAAGATAGGCTTGAACGCTTTGAATTGTTGAGTTATTAGGTTAAATGTATATATGTATATGATATATTAATCCGTGAGCATCTTGTACCCTTTTTCTTACCATATTCTAGTTGTTTTTAGTTAGCTTTTATTTAGATTTATTTAATTTTAGTGCAAAAATCCTATTTGGATGCTACTTTGAGTTGTTTTAGTGTTTTTATGATTTCAGGTGAAATTTAGGCGAATTTGGCAGAGTTTTGTGCAAAAAACAAAGGAAGAAAGTAGAATGCAGTCAACCCTAACCTCCTTGTATTCCAACAAGCATAACTTGAGCTACGGAGGTCCAATTGACACAGTTCTAACAACGTTGAAAATCCAACTTTCAGAGCTTTCCAACGATATATAATAGTCTATATTTTTCTTCTGGAATTACTGCCAAATGTGGCGCTAAACGCCGAGCCTGGCGTTTAGTGCCCAAGAGGGACAAAATCGGCGCTAGAACTCCCCCCTGCCGGCGTTAAACGCCCAGAAAAATGCCAGATACGAGTCAAACTCACCCAAGGGAGCATCTTTAGTGGGATTTAGCTTTTAATTATTATCTTTTATCATATTTTAGTTATTTTTATTTATAAACAAAATTTTTTAGGCCTAGAATTTATTATTCTATTTTATTTTCAAATCAAATTAGGTTAGTATAAAAGGGAAAAGATCACTTAGGATTCGGATCATCTCTCTTCGGCATGCACGTTTCTCAGAACCCTAGTTTCTTTGTAAGTCATCAGTAACTAAACCTCTTGGTCAAAGTTAGGAGCTCTGTTTATTTCTATAGATTAGAACTATTATTCTTCTATTTTAATTAATATTTTAATTTAATTCTAAGGATCATTTTCGTTCTTAATCTTATGAATTTGGGTGAAACGAGAGTATGACCGTTATTCTATATGAGTTCCTGTGATTCTCGAGAGAGAGTTATCTCGCTTGAACTACAGCTTGAAAATAAATTCCTCTTAAATTGCTAATTACATGAATTAATTGGGATATGCGACATATAATCCTGTCAGCTTTGGGTAATTAGGGTTTTTGTGGCCATAAACTAGTTTTTGAACTTAACCCTCTAATCGGAATTAAGTGACCTCGAGAGTGGCGGTTAATGAAGGTTAGAGGATGCTAAATCACTAAGAGATTAGGGTTTAGACATTTACAGTTTGCCATGGAATGAATCATACATTGTTAAAATAGTTGGTAAGAACTTTTAATCTTTATCTTCGAAGCCTTAACTATTTTCTCATACTGTTTTCACACCAAACCCTTATTTGATTTCTTTATTTTCCTGATTACTGTTTCTTGCAAATTACAACCTACAAAACCTATTTTCTATTCGCCTTACTAAGTCCAACTGGATAGCCACTGTTGCTCAGTTTGACAATCCTCGTGGTATCGACCCTCACTCACCTGAGGTATTACTTGGATGACCTAGTGCACTTGCCGGTTAAGCTGTGCAAAATCTCTTTTCGCACACCATGTATGATGATGATTGTTGATGGTTAGTGATAAAAAATGAGGATTGTGAATGAATGTGTATGTTGACATGTTGAGATATATGCATTGTATATGTTGATGATTTGATGATTATGAAGTGATGATAATTGTTGATGTTGGTGATGATTTATGATAATTAAGAATATGGAATGTGAATTGAGTTGAGAAATTGGGTGTGAAATGGTTGAGGAAGGATGGAGAGGTAATTGGTAGTGATTTTTTTTATTGTAATTGAAGTGAATTGGATTGAGAATTTTGGAAACTAGTGTTTCGAAACTTTTGGAAAAGTTTGATTTTTTATCAACTTCGGCGGGCCATAACTTGGCTTCCAGACCCTCAAATTTTGTAAAACTTTTTTGAATAAAAATTGGGTCCATAAAGTTTATGCCGTTCAAAGAACGGATTAAAAATTATTTTTAACGGAAAAGTTGTGCGCGTTCGAAGTTGGGTATGTAAAATGGAATTCTGCAGACTTTACAATTTTTCTGAGAAAAGTGATGCATGCGTACACAAGAATATTTTCTATTTCATACACTTGCGTATGCATGAGGTGGATGCGTATGGGACTTTGGCAAATTTTACAATCATGCATACGCATGAAAAGCCAAGTTTTGAAGGTACGCGTATGCGACGATGTTCACACGTACACGAGGCAGCCCTCGGTTTTAAGTACCCGTGTATGCGGGAGATGCTCGCGTATGCAAGTTTGCTAAGAATCTTATTTGTGTGTACGCATGGGGTGCATGCGTGCACATGACCACCGTGTTTTAGAAAAATGATATTTTTGAGTTTTAAACGTACTCACTAGCTTTCCGAACCTCTTTGATACTAGTTTAAGGTCCATTAGCGAGCTTTTAAGCCTTAGAATGAGAGTGAATGTGATAAATAAATTGAGGAGATATTGGGAAGAATTTTGGGAAGTGATAACTGAACTAATGAGGTGTTGATAACGTTGAATGAGAGGAGATTGATAAGGATGATGAAAGTAATAATAAATTGCAATTAAATGGGAATGAATTGAGATGATGATGACTGATTATGATTGAGATATATGTGACCGGGTAAGATGCAATGGCGTTGTCCACTTGCTCTAGGTATGAGTTGAGACTTCGGGTAAGATGCAGTGGTGTTATCCACTTGATCCGGGTAAGAGTTGAGAAGCCGGGTAAGATGCAGTGGTGTTGTCCACTTGCTATGGGTAAGAGTTCGAGACTCCGGATAAGAGGCAAGGGTTGAGTTTTGTCACTGCTTGCCCTGGGTTGAGAATTGTAACACCGCATCGGTAAGAGGCAAGGGTGAGGTTGTCCCCTTGCTCCGGGTACGCATTTAAGATGCAAGGGTTGTGGTTTGGTCCCACTTGCTCCTTGTTTGGTGTTCTGTCCAAAGTTCACTACCAGACATGTCGGGTTTGGCTATATAACCAACAGATGAGACTCATCGGCTGTAGGACAGACACGCAACTTATGCATTTGTATGTTTTGCTTGAGTGTGCATTATTTTAGTTTGCTTAACTACTTAACTCTGCTTATCTGCTACTTGTTCTACTTGCTGTAACTGCTATCTATACCTGTGCTTTGCTTGTTTGTTTTATTTATTATTGCAACTGAAAGATCCCTCAAGTTGGCAGAGGTGACGTTGAGGGTAGTTCCACCGGTGAAACGGAGGGTTCGAGAAAATAGAAAGTGAAATGTTATATTAAAGTTAGATTAGAACTTGAATACCTTAGAGAGTTTTACCTAATTTCTGTTTTAGTTGGATTTTAAGCTTAAATCTGAGTGTCGAAGTTCTAGGATTGCCTTGAGCTTTCCCGAGACCTTTTATATTAACTATGTGGGCACCTTTACCATGTTGAGAACTGCTAGTTCTCATTCCATACATATTCTGTTGTTTTCAGATACAGGTCGAGAGGCACCTCGTTGAGCATTCTGGAGACTCTTGGAAGCAAAGAACTATATTTTGGGATTTATTGTTTGTATTTTCTTTATGTGTATATATGTATATAGATTCTCCGTCTTATATATTCTGTATCTTGTTCCTTTTAGAGTTCGACTTGGAGAAACATGTGTTTGTCTTATATTTTGGGATGCTTTTGGGGTATATATATGTATATGTATACTCCGGTCGGCATTTGTTTCACTGGTCGAGTCTAGAGCTTGTTATTTGTCTATTTTAAAATTCTGGTTTTATATTACCCTTTTTCGTTCAGTCTTATCTACCTTTCTGCGTTGATCCGATCGAGTGTGATGCATTTTTCTATTGGTGTTTCACTTAACTTTTTCTTTTCAAGGCCCCTAGTTAAACTTACTTTCATATATATATGTACATATATATTTTAATTTTAGAGGTCATAGAGCCTCGCCACCTTTGATTTACGTCCTAGGCATAAAGCTCTACGTGGTAGGGTGTTATAGATTTTCCTTTTCAAGACGAACGAAGAGTTTAAGGAGTTTCTTTTGAGCATCTAATTGTATTCTATATCATTGTACATACAGTTATAGTTTTTCCTCGCCTTTATTATTATATTTGTAGGAGGGATAGGAGTTGTAATGATATGAATGTATGTATACTTGTAAATTACTTATATAAGAAGTTTTGGATTTATATATATATATATATATATATATATATATATATATATATATATGATTGTCATTTGAATTGGGATACATATACATGCTTGATTGAAAAAAAAAGTATTTCTGATTTTTCAAAGAAAACAACGATACGGTTTACACAAGTCGTCGTAATATTCTCACTATCAGAGTGGCGCAGCCAGAAGCGTGACATTCAGATAGTGAGGACGTTACAACTTCTAAGAAAGGAGGTAAGATTTCGGAGCAATTGGCTGCAATGTTTCCTAATCAAAAAGCTTCACAGGTACAAACAAAATTATGAATTGCAATTTATTTGTTCTTGTTCTTGTCCTTAGTTTATGTATTGCAATAAATAGAAGGTAACAAGAGAGGTTAAAATATGAAAACTACTAGAATTGTATCAAATTAATCAAGTAGAAACTGACAAATTAAATGCAAAAAATAAAAAAAGTAAATTATGAATGAAAAAAGTGGATTGAGAAATTTAATGAAAAATATGATAGGACATTTGATTTCATAAACTATTGATTCCGCTATTGTTGGATTTCAATTACTACATGTTTATTAAAATTAACTCATGGTTAAATGTTGAAACTATTTTAATTCTAAGCCTTTCTTGAGGCATGTAACTCTCTTTGTTATTAAATTGATTTCCTAATCATATAGCACAAACAAATTTAGGAAGAAGGATGAAGTTCTATGATACCTAATATGATCATAGAAAATATATTTGTTAGCATTCTTACAACAAAGCAGTTAACATAAAACATTCAATAAAAACTAATTGGTGTGTAAGATAAAGACAATTATAGTGTACAGATCTAAGTTTGTACAGAGGTATTGAAAATCTAGGCCAAAGACTTGTTTTTTCCTTATCCTAATTGAATTGTGACAAAGGAATATGGAAAAGCCTAAATTGTTTTGATCATGACTATTTTCTTAATCTAAATTGTTTATTAGGCTCACAAATTATTCTCTTTTATAGGGATTAGATCAAGAGAGTGAGATTCTATTGCCAAAAGAGTTAGGAAGTAAGTCTTCTGAAGCGAGCAACAAGGAACCATGATTTCTCATTATGAAATATTATGTATTAAGGACCATATATTTAGATATGTATAACTGAAAAACCATGATATGTTTGATGCTTTATTTACTAGTTACAACTTTTGATTTTTGATAATTATGAATGAATTAAAAATGATATTATGATGTTTGGTTTATGGTAATTTTGGTTATTACGAAATTTTAAAGTTTTGAATTTCAAAATTGGAAGTTCAAATAAAAAATAATTATTTTATTATGGTATAAACGACTTTAAAAGGTAAAAAATATCATTATAATCAGGTATAAATGGTGGTTAAAATTGCCATTTTAAAGGGTATAAACTGCCATTTTATTCAAGTAAAAATGACATCTAAAAACTTCTATTTAAACGGCATAAATTGTCATTTTATTTAGGTAAAAATGGCAGTTAAAAATTGCCATTTTTAAGAAAGAAGCTGTCATTTTATTCAAGTAAAACCGACGGCTAAAAACCGTTATTCTATCAACATAAGCTGCCATTTTATTCAAGTAAAAATGTGGCATAAATTAATGTTTCATTCAGGTGAAAATGACGGTTTAAAATTGCCATTTTAAACAAAGAAACCGACATTATATCCTTAAAATACGGTGGTTAAAAACCACCATTTTAAGCAATCAGGAAATCGTCGTTTTATCTGGTTGAAACGGCAGTTCAAATTGCTATTTTAATCAATCAGAAAACTGTTGTATTAACCTTGGTTATTGTGGTGGTTTTCAAAATAACCAGGATGACGCTCTGGATTACGGCGTTTCTTGAAAACGCCATTTTTGGATATAATGGTAGTTTAAACCACAATAATGACCTCCAAAAACTGCCATTTTAACCATAATTTTTTTAGTGTTGGTACAGAAGAATCTATTTCAAATTCTGAAGTTAGCTTAGATATACATTATTTCTCTTGTTGGCCATCACAAAATATAGGTAGAGAGAACCATCATCATTACTCATCTCCTTAAGCTTCAGATATAGAAATAAGAATGGAAACCCAAAATGATTGCAAATAAAGAAATGTAAAGCTAGAGGCTACCCCAAAAAATGGAACCCTTATCTATTTGACTTGGTGGTTACTAAAGATTTGCCAAAGATGGAACTAGTATATTCTAAAACTCAAAACACCAATCATTATTAACAAGACATAAAAGAAAGTGGCACTAGGATTGAAAGTAAGTCATGCTAGTTCATAAGTTAGTTCGAACTCGACTCATTAATGGCTTGATAAACTGAGCTCATGAGATTGTTGTAAGAACCGGATATTTCACGGATAAAATAATTTAAATGCCCAAATTAAATTTCAGAAAGTTATGATGAGAATTTGGGGATTTAAATATGATTTTCGGACTCAGTAGGTCCTTCCGAGTCATAAAATGTGTTTTCTGTGAAAAACCGTGAAGAACCGTGAACTGGCAGTTAAATTGGTCGAACCGGTTCAAGTCTGCTCAGTGCTATGTGAGAAACAGTAAAAACAGCCGAAAACCTTAGAAATATATTAGCGATGGAAAACCGGGCGTTAGTGTTAAAAGTTTGGCCCAAAGTTGGGCCGAACGGGCTAAAAACGCTAATGGGTTAGACCGGGCCCAAGTTGGGCCCAAGTCCAACATATATAAGGGTTCATTAATGAATCCTTCACCCATAAACACACACACACCAGCTGCAAAGAAGAGAGGAGAAGAGAGAAGCGCACTATTCACTTCTCCATTTAATCCGCGATATCTTGAGCTACGGTGCTTTGATTCGTGTGCCGTCAGCGGTTACACGAAGCTCTTGCTGAGTCCCTCCTTTCTATCTAAGCATTGTGGTAAGTTTCTTGAGTTTCCTTGCGCAGTTTTCGTGCCTTTGAGAATTTCGAGTTTTAGGGTTTGGTTTTGAGTGAAATCTTGTGTCTTGGGTGTTTTAGGTATACTCTAGCACTTGATTGTTAGTGGTTTTGGCTTCCAAAACTGTTGGACAAGGTAAGAGCTCTTGAAACCTTTGTTAGATTATGTTTATGTTGAGCCCTAGTTTGATTAGTGATGTTTGGTGTGTATATAGCTTGTTTGTTGTGAGTTTGGAGCTTGTTGGTGATCTTTGTAGTACTCGTTGTGGGTTAAAGGCATATTGGGAATCGACCAAGGTATGGTTTTAGTTTCCTCTATGTAGTATATAATATTCATAGACACTTAGGCTAGTGACCCATAGGATAGGAATGAATTATAATGGTTGTTGAGGTGTTGAATGTTGATGTATGTTGAATAATATTGATATGTTGAGAATGAATAATTGTATGTGGTTGTGATGTGCGAGGATAACTTGTATGGAGATGATGATGATGATATGGAGTTTTAAAATAAGGAATATGTGAATTTGGATAATGATTGTTGGTATTTAAGGATTATGATGTTTGATGTTGGGTATGTGAATTATTGTTGTTGATATGGTTAATGATTGATGATTGATGATGATTAGTGATCTTGTTGGTATATTGAAGGTGAATGTTGAGATTATTGATAAATGATGTGAATTCTGATGAATTGATAAATCATGAATGTTGAATTGGTAAAGGTAGTGTGAGAGATTGAAATTGAAAGAATAGGGGATTGATTTTGATGTTGGTAATGATTGAATTAGGATTGAAGAAGGTGTTGGTGGTTGGAAATGGTATAATATGATAAAAAGGGTAGGTTATGATAGAAAGTAGAGCTTGAAGTGGTTTTGGTTTGGTTTGGTTGGAAATGTTGGTAATGTTGAGGTTTTGTGACTTTTGTAA
Organism: Arachis ipaensis; assembly: GCF_059453495.1. NCBI lineage: Eukaryota > Viridiplantae > Streptophyta > Magnoliopsida > Fabales > Fabaceae > Arachis > Arachis ipaensis. The sequence continues at coordinate 43,665,020 of NC_142439.1, forward strand.
AAATTGGGTTTTTGGTGAACTTTGTTCGATCATAACTTTTTCCTTAGTTTTTGAAATTGATTGAAATTTGTTTAGAATTAAAGATCTTTGAAAACCCTTTAAATCGATATAAAGTTTGTGAAAATTGGATTTTGGTAGAGGAAGTTATGATCATTCAAACTTGGTGTTAAAAATCTAAAATTTTGCAAGGTTGCAGAATTTCATGATTTCTGATATGTGCGAGCACACCCTCGTGCGGACACACACCTTGCAAAAATTTTGACCTGTGCAGATGCACACACATGTACGCACGCATAGGAAGGGAAATGCGTTCTGTTTGCAGTGCTAGCACAGCTTGTGCGCGCACATATCTAAGGAAGTATTTCAACCTGTGCGGACGCACACGTTGAGAAGGCCAGTCTGTTAGGGGCGCTGGCACAGGTTGTGCGAGTGAACAGATTCTGTAAGTTTTGCCACCTGTGCGTAAGCACACCCCTGTGCGTAAGCACACCCCTGTGCGTATGCACACCCCTGTGCATACGCACACATTTTAAAATCTCCTGGGCGTGCGCACGCACACACCGCTGTACGGCCGCATACGCCCTGTTTCTCAAATTTTACTTGTTTTTCAACTATTCTACCTTCCCAACAAGGTTGTAAGCTTCTATAACACCATTTTAAGACTTTTAGGCTCAATTTCGGGTATTAGAACATAGGAAAGATCTTAGGAGGTTTAATTTGATATTATCTTGAAAAACTAGAAAACGGAGGCTTAGGTTTCTGGTGTTCTGAGGATGGGTTTGATAGAGTGAGAAGAAAGAAAGATGTATTAATTGAGAAATTGATGAACTATTGAGTTCAAAAAGGAAATTATGAATTTATGATGGTTGCGATGAGTTGAGAATTTGGAAAGAAATGATGGAATTATTGAATTATGTAGAAAGTGTGCCAGGCACTATATCCTTGGAATGTTGAGAATTGATAATTGGAAGTGATTTAAGATGAGAAACGGTCATGAGTTTGGATTGATGGACTTGTGGATGTGGATAGTGAGCCAGGCATTATATCCTTGGAATAATTTGTGATGAATTATATGCTGTTGTTGTTTTCCTTCTCTGCCGCAAGAGTGTGCCAGGCACTATATCCTCGGAACAAAAGCATGCCAGGCGCTATATCCTCGGAAGTGGCAGAAAGGTGACATCCGAAAGGGTGTGTCGGGTTGGCATTTATAGACCGACAAGTGATATCGCGAGCCAATAGGACAGACATTCATCATATGCATCTCTTATATGCTTGTTTACTTTGACTACTTGAGCTAGCCTAATTGTATAACATGCCTACTTGCTTCTTGAATTACTTGTTATATATTTGAATATTACTTGTGTTTCCCTTGCTTGTATTATCTGTGTTTGTCTGGGTTTGAGGGGGTTCGAAAGGCGGTGGCGATGGAATCGCATGGACGGTCGGTTGGGAAGGATGTGGGACAGCGGTGTTGGATAGAATACAAATCCCCTATGATAGACTACCCGGTTTATGTATGTTAAGGTTTATTTTATGCTTAACTGTTCTAGTATGCTTTAAGTTTGAATCTTGTGATAGATATGGAGCTTAGGATTGCCTTTAGCGTCCCAGGGTCTTATATCCTACATCCCGGGGTCTCATACCATATTCTGTTGTTATTTTTCAGATGCAGGTCGCAGCCCACCTCGGTGAGTTGTTTGGTTGGTGACAGAAGCGGAGAATTCGGATATCTTTCAGGGTCTTTTGATTTATTTTACGATACACCTCTCATTTTTGTATTTTGTTTAGCCTAGAGGCATGTACTGAGAGAATAAAACTTGTATAAGCTATTTTTTACCGTCTGGTTTCACGTATGGTCTGTATATGGCTAGCCGGCTTAAATTCCGCGAATCATGGCTAGATCCTTATGATATTATACTATGATATTTTGATATAAATTGTATCTATTTCTTGTGCTTCAAGTTAGTTACTCCGTTTATACGTTTTGCGCTTTTCATATCCTACCTTTGAGCTATATCCTTCATCGGGCTTCTAGATTATATTAATTATTTCTATATATTATATGTATGAGCTTAGAATTGTCGTAATCTCTAATTATCGTTTGCTTTACGACACGAGGTAAAGCTTAGGCTAATTAGGGTGTTACAATTGTGAGTTTAAGATTGAGTTTTAATTCAAACTCATATATTAAATGAACCGAGTTTAAGCTTGCGTAAATTCCACGCATTGGCTTCTGATATATATAGGAATTATAACTTTAAATTACTTAATATAATTATTTATATTAATACATATATTATTAGTTTATATTTTTAGGGTAAAGTATACTTTTTGTCCCTGAAGTTTGACAAAAGTTTTAAAAATACCCCTAAATTTTATTTTGTTTCAATTTTGTCCCAGAAGTTTTTGATTTGCATCAATTATACTCCTAACGGTTAATTTTTCAAAAAATTTAAGACCAATTCAACAATAATTTCATAAGAACAACCCTCAACACAAGCAAATCAAGTATAATTTAAATGCATTATTGTTAGATTAGTCTTAAATTTTTTAAAAATTTAGCCGTCGAGAGTATATTTAATGCAAATAAAAAACTTTTGGGACAAAATTAAAATAAAATAAAACTTAGGGATATTTTTAAAACTTTTATCAAACATTAAGGACAAAAAATATACTTTACCCATATTTTTATTTTATAATAATATGTAATTTTATACAATCACACATAATTATAACATTTACTATTTTATAACATATATTTTTTATTTTCTTCATATCTAAATTGTATTATATTTGTTTATTCTATTGTAAGTTGGATATATAACTATAATATCTCCTGAATTAAGAGAATAACCTAATAAGGAATGAAGCAGGAAAAGCTTCTACTTTGCGAAGGGAGCAGATTACACCACTGTCTTTTTGTTATAAAATGAGAAATATAATAAAGGTAAAAAAACATTGAAGATATTTTTCATAACTAACTCACCACTTGAAAGTAAGTGAAAAGTGTGGATATGAGAGGCAGATTTGGATTTCACCTAATTGGAAAGAGAATAAGGTAGTGTTTAAAAGGAAGACAAAGACGGGTGGGACACAGATTAAATGATAAGAAAATTAAAATGAAGGATAAAGGGATAAGAAAAAGATGACATAAAAAGACACAGACAAAATTGGAAGTGATAAGAAAAGACGTAGCGGAAACATAAAAAGCTAAATAAGGGTTTTCCTACTAGATCTCTAAGAAACCTGTTCTTAGCAACCTAGGTCACTGGAAGGGTTTTTCTACTAGACCTCTAAGAAACTTGTTCTTAGCAACCTAGGTCACATGAAGAGTTTTCCTTACAATACCTTCAAAGAACCTGTCATTGACAACCTAGATTAGATGGATAAAAATCGAAAAAGACTAACACACAGAATTACCTTAGCGTTGGATCCTTCAATCTTCTTCATGCTACAAGCGAAACAAATCACTCATCTCACTTAATCATACAATAAAAACATGCATAAAACAACTGAAAAATTGTATTCATCAAAAATTGTTTAGAAAGACTCATAATAGTATTTAAATAGACCCCTAAAAGATAAGATAAGATAACTTAATCTAAATCTTCTAAAGATAAGATAACTAATTTAAATCAGATTTGATCTTATTAGATTAGATCAGATTTGGTTTAAATTTAAAATCCTAAAGATATGATAACCAATTTAAATCATATGTGATCTTATTAGATTCCATCAGATTTGATTTACATTTAAAATACCTAAAAATACTATTAAACAAAATAAAACCAAATCAAATCTTTTGATAAGTCTAACGACAATTCAAAATTAATTCTAACAAACAAAATTCGAATTTATGCCTTCCCAATGAACTTGAATTGCATTCTTGGGCTTCTTACTGTCCTTGATTATTCCAATGGGCCTTATGAGTTGTCATTACTTCAGCACCACTGTTTTTGAGATGAACTCTTAATTTTCTTGATGTCCAAGATCGGCATAGTATAATTCTTCTAGTATTCAAATCCTTGAACATGACAATATTTTCATTCTTTCCCTTGTCTTTAAAGTGACGAAAATGTCCCTTAAAACATGTATCATTAAATTACGTCTCTGTATTGCATTTGGTGTAAAGTGTATAGAACTGAGTTATGTCTCAGTATCTTATTTGGTTTAAGATAAAAATATAGAATTAAATAAGTAAAAATACTAAAATACCCTGACTAAATAAAAAAATAAAACAAAACCCTATCCAGTCACCCCCTATTCCCCTGGCTTTTCTCCTTTCCTAGCTTCTCTCTCTCTCTCTCTCTCTCTCTCTCTCTCTCTCTCTCTCTCTCTCTCTCTCATTTGGGTGGCTGGATAGGATTTTGTTTTATTTTTTATTTAGTCAAGGAATTTTAGTAATTTTACTTATTTAAGTCTCTATTTTTATCTTAAACCAAACAAAATACTAAGACATAACTCAGATCTATATACTTTACATCAAATACAATACAGAGACATAATTTATTGATACGTGTTTAAAAGGACATTTTCATCATTTTAGAGACAAGGAAAAGAATGGTAATCTTATCATGTTCAATGATCTGAATACTAGAAGAATTATACTATGCCAGTCTTGGACACCAAGGAGACTAAGAGTTTGTCTCAAAAATAGTGTTTCTGAAATGGCGACAACTCATAAGACCCATTGGGCTAAGCAAAGATAGCAAGAAGCCCAAGAATTCAATTCAAGTTCATTGGAAAGACATAAATTTGAATTTAGTTTGTTAGAATTAAATTTGAATTGTTGTTAGGGTTATCAAAAGATTTGATTTGGTTTTGTTTTGTTTAGAAGTATTTTTAGGTGTTTTAAATTTAAATCAAATTTGATCGAATCTAATAAGATCACATATGATTTAAATTGGTTATCATATCTTTAGAATTTTAAATTTAAATAAAATCTTATCTAATCCAATAAGATTAAATCCGATTTAAATTAGTTATCTTATCTTTAGAAAATTTAGATTAAGTGATCTTATCTTATCTTTTAGGGGTCTATTAAACACTTTTATGAGTCTTTCTAAACAACTTTTAATGAATACAATATTTTAGTTATTTTATGCATGCTTTTATTGTGTGATTAAGTGAGGTGAGTGATTTGCTTCACTTGTTGCATGAAGAAGATTGAAGGATCCAACACTAAGGTAATTCTATGTGTTAGTCTCTTTCAATTTTCATCCTTCTGATCTAGGTTGTCAAGGACAAGTTCTTTGAAGGTCTAGTAGAAAAAACTTTTCCTACGACATAGGTTGCTAAGAACAAGTTTCTTAGAGGTCTAGTAGGAAAATCCTTCTAGTGACCTAGGTTGCTAAGAACAGGTTTATTAGAGGTCTAGTAGGAAAGCCCCATTTATCTATCTTTCTGTGTTTTGTTGCGTCTTTTCTCCATCTTTTTCTTATCCCTTTATCCTTCGTTCTAATTTCTTGTCATCTAGTATCAATTACAGGTCGTAGGTAAATTCATATTTATCTACACATTCTAGGGTTCTTGTTTAGTCTCTTTATTTTTTTTCTTCAATTTTTACAAATTTACTTTAGAGTAAAAAAATTGAGTAAAAAAAATAGTTGAAAAAAAAAGTCCAAAAAAATCCCCCAAAAAAAAATAATTATCCAGTTTTCAGTTTTCCTTTTCAAGTTTCTTCAATAAAAACCATAAAATTTTCAGCTTTGTTTTAGCTTTCCAGAATTACTTTCAGTTCTAATTAGAATTCAAATTTTTCTAGTTTCTGTGTCCTTAGTGTCACTCATTGTTTTTTTTTCTTTTGTCACATACTTTGGTTGTCTTATTGTCAAGTTGAAAGTCTCTATCATTCAGATTATCTTAGTTTAGTGTCTCAATTCCTTAGTTTTTGAGTGTAACTTATTAAAACAATCCAAGAATGAAAAAAGGCAACAGTGGTGAGATCAAAAGAGGGTAAAAGTTACAAAGTGACTACAAATATGAGTGATACACATGAGAAGAGCATTGTGAGGTCTACTTTTATCCTTTTTTCATGTTTTCAAATCAGAAACAATGAGGATTGAGGATTATGATAGTGATGATGAAAGAATCACATATGTGAGAAAGGTTTTTAGGTTTCAAATCCCTGCATTTAAAGGGAAGAATGATCATGAAGATTATTTCAAATGAAAAAGGAAGGTATGATCAATTTTTGCACATTGCATGCTTTTTAGAGGAAAAGAAGGTTTGACTGGTAGAAGCAAAATTTTTTTACGATGCTCGTATATGATGGAATAAGTTAGGAAGATCTACAAGAAGGTATGGGAAAAGACCAATTTGCAGCTAGGATAAGATAAAGAAAATCATGAGGAATCAGTTTGTACAATCATCATACCACATGAGGAATCGATTCCACGAGTTTTTTAAAAAATTTTGTATGTTGCAACAAGGTTCACAATCAGTGAAGGATTGCCACTAGGAGTTTCTATATTTTATAGACAAGGCTAATTTTAAAAGAAGTCCTGAGATTTTTATGGTACAGTTTTTGTTTTGATTAAATAAAGAAATTACATATACGGTCAAACTTCACCATTATGCAACAATGGAGGATTTAGTCTATTTGGCCATTGAAGTGGAAAAGTAGCATCAATTTACGGCAACTTGATTTTCTTCGGACTCCAATTCTATATGGGGTTCTAAAGGAGCAAAGTTTGAGGATAAGACAAAATTCAAAGTTCCTAATTTCAAGAAGAATATTATAGATCGACATAAGAAGAGGAGTTCTTCTACGCGTATCTTTAATTCTTATTCAAAGCTAGAGATGAAAGAATTGGTTGAATATAATGTAGATGGAAATGTGTATTTGGAAGATCGAAAGATGCAAAATTTCTCAAATGGGTACTTGGGATGTGAGCAATTTGAAAAGCAAGAGAGAAAAGAAACTAAAAAAGAGAGGGACTGTTTAAGTGAAAAGAATCAATATTTGATTGAAAGCGAGAGTTTTGAGAGAAAATAAGAGAATAGTGAGCGAGAGGAGTTATTGAGAGAAAAAGAAACTGAGAACAATAAACACACTTGTGAGAGAGATTTAGCAAGTTTTAGCTTAAACAAGAGTGCATTAGCATCATTGAATTCGAAAGAGTCTTTAATTTCTCATATATCTAACCATGAATTTTTTTTTAGTAGTTTTATGTTAACTTTTCAAGTTTTTTCAGATTCACTGGTAAATTATGGAGGCATTAATATGAATGAAAAGAAAGAAAGACAACTAATTCCAAACTTTGAATAAGGGAATGAGAATGTGATTGCAAATGAGTTGTTCATAAGATATGATTTAATCACAACTCTTACTTCCAAATTCTTAGTATTTGATTATATGAAGTATTTTCATGCAACTAAATTTGATTTTTTTTCTATATCTATTACTTATGGGAATATTGATTTAAGTGCCATAGTGGAATAAAAAGAATCTCAAATATATTATCTATATATTTTTGTTGGCCTTATAGACGTAGGAGTGTTAATGAAATTTATTCTAATTTTATTACATGTAAGAAAGTTGAATCTCAAGCTTTCTTGAATATGTAGTGCATTCCTTTGCTTATTCCTACTCATATATGGATTGATATTTCTATGAATTTTCTACTTAGTTTGTCTAGGATTAGAAAATATACATATATCATTAATTTTTTAGTGGATAGATTTAATATAATGGTATTTCTAATTGCAAGTCAAAATATTAAAGATTCGACACACATTGCTGAGTTATTTTTCAAAGAGTTTGTTTATATTCTAATTTATGCTAGTTGTTTGGATAAATATATCTTGCATGTTAAGCTTGTTTTTTGCATAATTATGTGCAAGACATTGAGCATCCTCATAATTCTGATATTTATAACTTTGTTAGGTGTTATCCTTGTGAATCTCTGAATGTTTTTAAGTCTTTTACTATTTTAAAATTATTATTTTTGCCCTTGAATAATGGTGTTACTTTAGATGGTGAAAGTAAGATTTAAAAGATTGAACTTGAATACATGAGGGACATAGCTACAATTCAGTGGGTAGAGAAGAGCCATCAAACCATGGTATTTGAACCCGGAGATTGGGTTTGGATTCTTAGAAGGGAAGAAGAGCTTCGAATTCAGAGAAAAACAACACTAGTTGATCGAGAAGATGGTCTATTCCAAGTGTTAGAGATTATCAAGGACAATTCTAGAAAGAATATTTTTCTTGGTAGGTATTATGGTCCAATGGTGTTTCGTGTATCTAATTTTTCTCCTTTTGATATATATGCAAATTCGAGGATGAATCTTTTCGAAGAGGGAAGGATGATACGTATTTAGGAGGGCATTTTCATTATTTTAAAGACTAGGGGTAGAATGCTAATCTTGTTATGTTCAAGGATTTAAATATTAGAAGAATTATACTATGCCGATCTTGGACGTCAAGGAACCAAGAGTTTTTCTCAAAAATAGTGGTGCTGGAATGGCGATAACTCATAAGGCTCATTAGACTAAGCGAGGATAGCAAGAAGCCCAAGGATGCAATTTAAGTTCATTGGGAAGACATAAATTTGAATTTAGTTTGTTAGAATTAAATTTAAATTATTGTTAGGATTATCAAAATATTTGATTTGGTTATGTTTTGTTTAGTAGTATTTTTAGGTGTTTTAAATTTAAATCATGCTGGTCAAATCTAATAAGATTACATATAATTTAAATTGGTTATCATATCTTTACGATTTTAAATTTAAATCAAATATGATATAATCTAATATGATGAAATTTGATTTAAATTAGTTATCTTATAGGTTAAGTACAATTTTGGTCTTTAAGGTATAGGCCGAAAATTTTTTTCGTCCCCAACTTTTTTTTCATACAAAATTGTAACACCCTCACTATCAGAATGTCACGCTTCCGGCCATCCGACCCTGATAGGAAGAAGTATTACGACGACTTTATATACTTAATATTAAAATAGGAGCCTTTGACTCGACACTGTATCGCTGATTACTTTAAAAACTGGAAATAAATACTTTATTCATTTAAGAAAAACAAACAGTCATAGATTCATAAACAAGACTCCTTACATAATATCTTATAATATAATATGCATATAAAACATACAACTCCTATCCCTCTTACAAAATTGTAATAACAAAAACGTGGGAAGGAAAAAATCTAATTAATACAATAACATATAAACCAAACGCAGAATAACTCTTTATAATGCTTCTTCATCCGGTTCTTGAAAAGAGAAGCCTGTAGGGGGTGAGAACCTAACCACATGGTCTCACCATAGATTTTCAGAATTTGTTATAAGAAGATGTATAGTAGGTAAATTGTTTTTCAAACTCAGTGATTAAGTATCCAGAAATTCCAAACTCAGTCTTTCCTATAAAAGAAAATTAAAAGTTTCCTAACAGTATGAATGATCAATCACAGCTTTCAACTTAGCGAATCAAACAATTCCACAACCAAATCATCATCTCATCACCAATATCCAAACTCAAAAGTACCACAATAGAAACAAACACGGGCAAAACATACAAGGAAAACACAGGTATAGATTGCAGATACAGCAAATAGCTCAGATAGCAGTTAATAATAGTTAAGCATTTAGGCATACCCAAACAAATTCAAACTCAAGCAAAGCATACAAGTGCATATGATGAATGCCTATCATATGGCTGATGATATCATCCGTCGGTTATATAGCCAACCCGACATGTCCTGGTAGCTAACCATGGACTGAAACACCCATCGCGGAGCAAGTGGGCTTGAGCTACAACCCCTTTGCTACTACCCGCTCAACTCAGAGCCAGTGGAATAACCACTACTGCGGCTACTACCCAAGCGGGTGTTTAAAAGCTCAACCTGAAGCAAGCGGGACGAACCACCATCCTTGCTACTACCCAGGCATCACAAACAGACTTTTTTTCAATTTAAATCAAGCATGATCATTATCAATTCTCAAACATTAACCTGGAGCAAGTGGGACGAACCACCATCCTTGCTACTACCCAGGTATCTCAAACATACACTTATTCATTCCATCTCATTTCAATCATCAAACATCATATTATTCACAGTCATTTATAATCATTTCACAACCATTCATTATTGCTATGTCATCATCAACTTCTCATACCTTCACATCATTCTCATCATACCACTTGTTACTTTCTTTAATAATTCAGATTCAAAATATAATTTATTCTTTTCTAAATAAACCAAGCACCAAATGTAAACTTTTTCTTCGTAATTCTCAAAAATTAAATTATAAAATCTTTGAAAGTTTGAGTCTTTCAAAATAACCATTTTTAAACAGTCTCCAATTTTTATAAAAGTTTGGGCAGCATCTCCTTTAAAATTTGGACTATGCCACCCTCGCGGGTCCCATCAAAATCACAATTTCCAACCCAGTCTCAACTAGTTTTAAATATCAAGTCCTCTCCAAAATCAAACCCAATTCCAACATTTAAACATCTTCTAGTGATTCAAGGAAAATCAATTCAATAACGACCAACTTAACAAACCAAAACAGCAAATCAAAATAACTAGCTTCCTTAATAATTCAATAAACCAATCAAATAAATGATCACAGCCATCCAAACAGTTCAATTCAATTCATAAAACTCATGTAATTATAAAAATATAATTTTCATACTATTATCGACTTATAACAACTCTTAAAAGTAAAATGAATTTTAAGAAAATGCCCCTACCTTGATAAGTCGAATCCCATAACCCAACACATCACAAAAAAGTCCTTTCTCTCGGCCTGCGGTCAACAGAAGCCGCAAATCTTGGCTCAAACCATTCTTTCAGCAACCACAGCAACGTTTATGCAACATGCAATATTTAGAACTCGAACCTACGTTACCAAACCTCAGAGTTTATAACAAAACACAACAAAAAACTAATGCAAGGGTTTCCAAAACTTAATTACTTACTGAAATAGCAACATGAAGCAGCCGAAAACTTCGAGCACGACATGCAAGCACCGATACTCAACCCTATGATAGACAACATCGCAACACTTCAGCATAAAATAACAGAATAGTGACTACACTAGTTTTCGGAGTAAAGCAATGATAAACCCATATTTTATGATGTATTTTGTGCTTAATCTGAGCGATTTATTCAATCCTTCACCCACTTATTCATATTAATTGCATGGTTTTACTTTCCCTTCCTTATTATGTGATGTATGTGAAAAATATGTTTCCTATGCTTAAAAATAATTATTTTGATTACCCTTTATTTCCATTCGATGCCGTGATTCGTGTGTTGAGTAGTTTCAGATCTTCTAAGGCAGGAATGACTTAAAGGATGGAAAGGAAACATACAAAATTGGAAAGAAAGCATGAAACGGAGTTTTTGGAGAAACTGGCAGCCACGCGATCGAGCGCCACAAGTAGAACGCACATGACGCGGCCGCATGACTGACGCGACCGTGTGATAAGGAAAACTCCAAATGACGTGACCGCGTGACCCACGCGGACGCGTGACAGAGGCCACGCACCAAAAATTGTAGAAAACGCTCATAGCGAATTCTGAAGCCCTTTTTGGCCCAAATCCAAGTCCATAAGGCATAGACCAGAGGTTATGAAGTGGGGGAATGCATCCATTCAAAGAGAGTCTCCAATTAGTTAGTTTTCCATGATTTAGATTTAGTTTTGAGAGAGGTTCTCTCCTCTCTCTTTAGGATTAGGATTTAGATTTAGGACTTTATTCGCTTTCAGGATTATCTCTTTATCAGGTTCAATATTCCTTTTTATTATTTTCTCAATTTTATTTATGAATTCTTCCATGTTACAGATTATTCTTTGAATTAATGTTATTGAGGTATTTTAGTTTATTATTGCTTTCTTTAATTTGTGTTACTGTTGCTTCCAATCTGAAGACATTTTTATTCCAGTAGATTTACTTTTTCCTTTTTGGTCTTGGTTAAGAAATCAGTAACTCAGGAGTTATCAAACTCAAACATGATTGATAATTGTTATCTTTGGTAATTGAATTGAAATTCAATAATTCCAATCATTCCTTAGGGATTAACTAGGATTTGAAGATCAAACTAATTAGTCACTTGACTTTTCTTTACTTTAAGTAAAGACTAACTAAGTGGAATTAAGATTCAATCTTCATCATCATTGATAAGGATAACTAGGATAGGACTTCTAATTTCTCATACCTTGCCAAAAGTTTATTTTACTGTTATTTATTTATTTTACAATCATTTACTTATTTTGATTGCAATTTAAATTACTTGTTCCTTATCTTCAAAACCCCGATTTACAATCTCCATAACCAATAATAAGAACATACTTCCCTGCAGTTCCTTGAGAAGACGACCCGAGGTTTGAATACTTCGGTTATCAATTTATTTAGGGGTTTGTTACTTGTGACAACCAAAATGTTTGTACGAAGGAATTTCTGTTGGTTTAGAAACTATACCTACAACGCGACTATTTTTATAAAATTCTTTACTGGCAAAAATCCTAATGTCAAAATGGCGACGTTGCCGGGGAACTGCAACTGTGTGCCTTATTATTGGTTATTGTAAATATTTTTCTTTTACTCGTCTATTTGTTTTTATTTTTTTTCCTTTTATTTTCATTAGTCACTATGAATTCTTACCCCTCTCGCTTTGAGTTTGGTTCTAATATTGTTGAAAGGAATGAAAGTTATAACAGGAACATGCATCAAGGTTAGAGCAATCAAAGATGGATGGAGCCAAGAGGATCTGATCAACCCTTTAGGCAGCAACACCCTCCAAGATATCATGGACAAAGACCATTCTACAATGCATACCAAGGCAATGGACATGGTGGGTAACCTCGTAGTTACCAACAAGCCCCACCCTATGCTTATAAGCCATCCTCTCAACACAACTTTGAACCACCACACTCACAAGCCCCTTTTCACCATTCACTACCATATGATCCTCATTTACCCCGATTCCAATCCAATTACTCCCAAACACCACCACTTCCCAATGTACCACATCCAAATCCATCACCCCGAGAATCAGAAGTTCACCTCAAGGGAACAGTAGATCAACTTCAAACAACCCTTCATCAACTGGAGCAAGCAATAAGTCAATTATCTTCTAGACGTTCGAACATTCAAGGGACTCCCAGAGCCCCATGTGGACAATCTAATGAAGGGCGTAATATGAAGGAGATATTAGAAACTCCAGTGGACAAGACAGAGCATGACTTCATATTAGAACAAGTAGAGGAAGCTGTCATTATACAAGAAGAAGAGTTGGTTGAAGACTTAGGAGACACTGAACTTCCACGGGAATCTAAAGTTGTGGAGAACTCTGTCAAGGACGTTACAAATGATGCTAAGGAGGATAGTACACAACCCCCAGAGCAAGTCTTTTATGAAGAACTAGACGGAATAATCCAAGAAGCAAGTTTCCTTGATGATGATAGTCACAAGTCAAGTTCTCTTAGTAATGAACTTGCATCCACAAGTGAATTCTCTGAGATCGAAGAATCTTCCCCAAGTGAATACGAAGATGATGCGGAGGTAGATTTTTTCCAACCTCCCGCTTATGACTTGAGTGATGAGGAAGACATAGAAGACTTTGATCAGGAAGAAGTTGCATTTGAAGAGTTCTGCAAAGAAGTGCAGAAATTCACAGAAGAGCACAAAGGAGTAGAGCTTACAGAACCACTGGAAACACCTATCCCAAGGCCATTACCACCCAATACAAGCTTCAAGTGGGTACACTCCTTAACCTTTAGCTTTATCTTTCCACTTGAATATGGTTTGCTTGAAACATATGGCCAGCTTAGAGCTCTCTACGGCTTTAAGAGTAAATGGGAAATGGCTCGTGCTCAGAGCTGGTGCACAAAGTTCCATAAGGTTCCACACTTCAACTCGAAGTGTGCGGATTGGCATCATGATATATCAAATGGATCTCGGAAAAAGTTTGGTTATCTTGGTGAGAATCTAATTTCTAAACCGCTCGGATGGAAAATTATAGATCAAGACGAAGGCGGATTTAAAAGCCAAGTTTGGGATCCTGGAATCTATTCTGACATTCGTCACCCCGGGAGCCTGGGAATCTATTTGAAGCTGCTCAAAAGCTTTACATGCCTAGTTTGGGACCCCGGAGGCTATTGGCACTCCAAGCATTGGTGGAGATTTCTGGATGAATTTAAGAATAAGCCGCCATAATAGGAAGCTCATCCAATGTCCAACTTAAGGACTTTAACTAAAAGTGCTAAGTGGGAGACAACCCACCATGGTATGATCGTTCCTTTTTCAATTTTAATTTTATTTCGTTTTGTTTATTTTTGAGTTTTATTTTATTTATTTCATTGAACCTGGAATCATGCATAACATTCATATTAGCACTGCATTCTGCATTTTGCACAAAAAAAAAGGGTATGCGACGCGACCGCATCATTCATGTGATCGCGTCAAGTTGCGAAAACACTCTCCACGCATCCGCGTCATTCACGCGGCCACGTGATCTGGAGATCGGCGTAAACATCCAACGTCCAGAAAGTTAAGCTGGAATCATCCGGCCATTGTGCGTTTTGCACAAAACGTCCACGCGGTCGCGTCCCTGAGGCGATCGCGTCACTTGCACAACGTCAATCCCACGCGACAGCGTGAGCGACGCGATCGCGTCGCATGGATTACACAACAACCCAAAAGGAGACAGAGAGTTGTGCTGAAACGACGCTGGAATCGTGCGTTTAGCACAATTTCCAGCGACGCGATCGCATGCCCCAGGCGATCGCATCATTCGCTCCCTAATCCATTCCACGCGATCGCGTGTCCCACGCGATCGCGTCAACCACCACTTCAGCCCAACCACGCGAACGCGTGCCCCACGCGATCGCGTGGATTCAAATTCCATAACCCCCCCAGTCACGCGAACCCTACCATTCGCGCCCCCTCCCCCCAAACCCATCTCCTTCCTCTCTTCTTCTCCAACCACCCAACCACTACCCAGCCACCATCACCGACCGCCGCCACCCTGCCGACCACCCAGACCCCGTCGCCACGCCACCCCCTTCCTCATTCCCCTTCCTTCTTCTTCTTCCTTCTCCTTCCTCCCTCCACCACCACTGCCCCCCTCCGCGATCACCACCACACCGCTCCGCCGTCACCGCCGCGTCCCCATCCGCCACCCACCCTTTCCTCCCTACCCTCATTACCCTTTGGTATTGCGAAATTGTTACTCTGAGGTTGTAAAATTTGTTGCTCGTTCTCTTCCTGGTAATGGCGCCAATAACTGGTGCACAATACCATGGTCCAAACATAACTTCACAACTTCGCACAACTAACCAACAAGTGCACTGGGTCGTCCAAGTAATAAAACCTTACGTGAGTAAGGGTTGATCCCACGGAGATCATTGGTATGAAGAAAGCTATGGTCACCTTGTAAATCTCAGTCAGGCAGATATCAAATAGTTATGGAGTTTTCGAATTATAATAATAAATAAACAGAAAATAAAGATAGAAATACTTATGTAATTCATTGGTGAGAATTTCAGATAAGCGTATAGAGATGCTTTCGTTCCTCTGAATTTCTGCTTTCCTGCTGTCTTCATCCAATCAGTCTTACTCCTTTCCATGGCAAGCTTTCTGTAAGGGCATCACCGTTGTCAATGGCTACATCCCATCCCCTCTGTGAAAATGATCCAAATCCTCTGTCACGGCATGGCTAATCATCTGGAGGTTCTCGATCATACTGGAATAGGATTTACTATCCTTTTGCGTCTGTCACTACGCCCAGCACTCGCGAGTTTGAAGTTCGTCACAGTCATTCAATCCCAGAGTCCTACTCGGAATACCACAGACAAGGTTTAGACTTTCCGGACTCTCAAGAATGCCGCCATCAATCTAGCTTATACCACGAAGATACTAATAACTCGGACTCGGTCCCCTGTATTAGATATCTAAGAGATATTCATTCTAGCTTGTTTGCATGTAGAACGGAAGTGTTTGTCAGGCACGCCTTCATGAGTGAGAATGATGATGAGCGTCACATAATCATCACATTCATCATGTTCTTGGGAACGAATGGATATCTTAGAAGCGGAATAAGTTGAATTGAATAGAAAACAGTAGTACTTTGCATTAATTCATGAGGAACAGCAGAGCTCCACACTTAATCTATGGAGTGTAGAAACTCTACCGTTAAAAATACATAAGTGATGAAGGTTCAAGCATGGCCAAGAGGCCAGCCCCCAAAACGTGATCACAGGATCAAAAATACAATCCAGGATGTCTAATACAATAGTAAAAAGTCCTATTTATACAAAACTAGCTACTAGGGTTTACAGAACTTGGTGTGTGCTTGGGCTGAGCTTGAAGTTTACACGTGGAGAGATCATTCTTGGAGTTGAACACCAGTTTGTAACGTGTTTCTGGCGTTCAACTCTGGCTTGTGACGTGTTTCTGGCGTTTAACTCCAGACTGCAGCATAGAACTGGGGTTCAACGCCCTTTTGCGTCGTCTAAACTCGGCCAAAGTATGGACTATTATATATTGCTGGAAAGCCCTAAATGTCTACTTTCTAACGAAATTGGAAGCGCGCCATTTTGAGTTCTGTAGCTCCAGAAAATCCACTTTGAGTGCAGGGAGGTCAGAATCCAACAGCATCAGCAGTCCTTCTTCAACCTCTGAATCTGATTTTTGCTCAAGTCCCTCAATTTCAGCCAGAAAATACCTGAAATCACAGAAAAATACACAAACTCATAGTAAAGTCCAGAAATGTGAATTTAACATAAAAACTAATGAAAACATCCCTAAAAGTAACTATTTTCTACTAAAAACATACTAAAAACAATGCCAAAAAGCGTATAAATTATCCGCTCATCACAACACCAAACTTAAATTGTTGCTTGTCCCCAAGCAACTGAAAATCAAATAGGATAAAAAGAAGAGAATATACTATAAATTCCAAACTATCAATGAAACATAGCTCCAATCAGATGAGCGGGACTTGTAGCTTTTTGCCACTTGAATAGTTTTGGCATCTCACTTTATCTATTGAGGTTCAGAATGATTGGCATCTATCGGAACTCAGAGTTCAGATAGTGTTATTGATTCTCCTAGTTCAGTATGTTGATTCTTGAACACAGCTACTTTATGAGTCTTGGCCGTGGCCCTAAGCACTTTGTTTTCCACTATTACCACCGGATACATAAATGCCACAGACACATAACTGGGTGAACCTTTTCAGATTGTGACTCAGCTTTGCGAAAGTCCCCAATTAGAGGTGTCCAGGGTTCTTAAGCACACTCTTCTTTTGCTTTGGACCTTGACTTTAACCACTTAGTCTCAAGTTTTCACTTGACACCTTCACGCCACAAGCACATGGTTAGGGACAGCTTGGTTTAGCCGCTTAGGCCAGGATTTTATTCCTTTAGGCCCTCCTATCCACTGATGCTCAAAGCCTTGGGATCCTTTTTATTTACCCTTGCCTTTTGGTTTTAAGGGTTATTGGCTTTCTGCTCTTGCCTTTTGGTTTTAAGAGCTTTTGGCTTTTTCTGCTTGCTTTTGCTCTCTTTTTTTTTTCCGCTATTTTTCTTTCTTTTCTCTTTTTTTTTTCTGCAAGCTTTGTTCTTTGCTGCTTTTTCTTGCTTCAAGAATCATTTTTATGATTTTTCAGATTATCAAATAACATGTCTCCTTGTCATCATTCTTTCAAGAGCCAACATATTTAACATTCTTAAACAACAACTTCAAAAAGACATATGCACTGTTCAAGCATTCATTCAGAAAACAAAAAGTATTGTCATCACATCAATATAATTAAACTAAGTTCAAGGATAAATTTGAAACTCATGTACTTCTTGTTCTTTTGAATTAAAACATTTTTCATTTAAGAGAGGTGATGGATTCATATTCACTATTTTAAGGCATAGACACTTAGATACTAATGATCATGTAATAAAGACACAAACATAGATAAACATTTAGCATAAGAAAATGAAAAACAGAAAATTTAAGAACAAGGAATGAGTCCACCTTAGTGATGGTGGCGTTTTCTTCTTGAGGAACCAATGATGTCCTTGAGCTCTTCTATGTCTCTTCCTTGTCTTTGTTGCTCCTCCCTCATAGCTCTTTGATCTTCTCTAATTTCATGGAGGATGATGGAGTGCTCTTGATGTTACACGCTTAGTTGCTTCCAATAAGTGTGTGGAGGAAAATGTATCCCCTGAGGTATCTCAGGGATCTCTTGATTTGCAGTCAAATGTTCTACCACTGAGCTATAGACCCTTTACATGAATCTCTCCATCTCCTATGACCTGGAGGTGGAGGCTTTTGTCTTCCCTTTCCTTTCTCTAGAGGTTTCTCTGGCCTTAGGTGCTATCAATGGTTATGGAAAAACAAAAAGCTTATGCTTTTACCATACCAAACTTAGAATTTTGCTCGCCCTCGAGCAAGAGAAGAAAGAATAGATGAAGAAGATGTGGAAGAATCTAGGATTATGAGGAGGGAAAGTGGGGATCCTGTGGGGTCCACAGATCCTGAGATGATCCTGTGAGGGCCACAGATCTTGAGGTGTCAAGGATTTACATCCCTGCACCAATTAGGCATGTAAAATGCCTTTGCATGCAATTCTGGCGTTTAAACGCCGAACTGATGCTTGTTCTGGGCGTTCAACGCCCAGATGCAGCATGTTTCTGGCGTTGAACGCCAGTTCTATGCTTGTTTCTGGCGTTCAGCGCCAGATCCATGCTCTGTTCTGGCATTGAACGCCAGCCAGATACTCCTTACTGGCGTTTGAACGCCAGTGAACTCCTCCTCCAGGGTGTGCTGTTTTTAATGCTGTTTTTGATTTTTCTTCAATTTTTCCAGTTGTTTTTGTGACTTCACATGATCATGAACCTCTGAAGACATATAACTAATAAAAAATATAATTAAATAAAAATTGGGTTGCCTCCCAACAAGCGCTTCTTTAATGTCAATAGCTTGTCAGTGGGCTCTCATGGAGCCTCACAGATGTTCAGAGCATTGTTGAGACTCCCCAACACCAAACTTAGAGTTTGGATATGGGAGTTCAACACCAAACTTAGAGTTTAGTTGTGGCCTCCCAACACCAAACTTAAAGTTTGACTGTGGGGGCTCTGGTTGACTCTGTAGTGAGAGAAGCTTACTGTGCCTCTTTTCCATGTTTATAGAAGGATGTCCTTGAGTTTTAAACTCAAGGGAGTCCTCATTCAATTGAAGGACTAGTTCACCTCTGTTAACATCAATCACAGCTCTTGCTGTGGCTAGGAAGGGTCTTCCAAGGATGATGGATTCATCCTCATCCTTCCCAGTATCTAGGATTATGAAATCAGCAGGGATGTAAAGGCTTTCAACCTTTACTAACATGTCCTCTACTTGTCCATAAGCCTGTTTTCTGGAATTGTCTGCCATCTCTAATGAGATTTTAGCAGCTTGTACCTCAAAGATTTCCAATTTCTCCATTACAGAGAGGGGCATGAGGTTTATCCCTGACCCAAGGTCACATAGAGCCTTCTCAAAGGTCATGGTGCCTATGGTACAAGGTATTAGGAACTTTCCAGGATCTTGTTTCTTCTGGGGCAATCTCAGTTGATCCAATGCATTTAGTTCATTGGTGAACAGGGGAGGTTCATCTCCCCAAGTCTCTTTACCAAATAGATTGGCATTCAGCTTCATGATTGCACCAAGGAACTTGGCAACTTGCTCTTCAGTAACATCTTCATTCTCTTCAGAAGAAGAATACTCTTCAGAGCTCATGAATGGCATAAGGAGGTTCAATGGAATCTCTATGGTCTTTAGATGAGCCTCAGAGTCCTTTGGTTCCTCAGAGGGAAACTCCTTATTGATCACTGGACGTCCCAGGAGGTCTTCTTCCTTGGGATTCACGTCCTCTTCCTCCCCTGTAGGTTCGGCCATGATGGTTATATCAATAGCCTTGCATTCTCTCTTTGGATTCTCTTCTGTATTGCTTGGGAGAGTACTAGGAGGAGTTTCAGTGATCTTCTTACTCAGCTGGCCCACTTGTGCTTCCAAATTTCTAATTGAAGACCTTGTTTCATTCATGAAACTCACAGTGGCCTTAGATAGATCAGAGACTAAACTTGCTAAGCTAGATGGATTCTGCTCAGAATTCTCTGTCTGTTGCTGAGTGGATGATGGAAAAGGTTTACTATTGTTAAACCTGTTTCTTCCA
Organism: Arachis ipaensis; assembly: GCF_059453495.1. Taxonomy (NCBI): domain Eukaryota; kingdom Viridiplantae; phylum Streptophyta; class Magnoliopsida; order Fabales; family Fabaceae; genus Arachis; species Arachis ipaensis. Next base: position 43,685,189 of record NC_142439.1, read on the forward strand.
CCATTATTAAAGCCTTGTTGAGGCTTTTGTTGATCCTTCCATGAGAAATTTGGGTGATTTCTCCATGAGGGGTTATAGGTGTTCCCATAAGGTTCACCCATATAATTTACCTCTGCTATTGCAGGGTTCTCAGGATCATAAGCTTCTTCTTCAAAAGATGCCTCTTGAGTACTGTTGGATGCAGCTTGCATTCCATTCAGACTCTGAGAAATCATATTGACTTGCTGAGTCAATATTTTATTTTGAGCCAATATGGCATTCAGAGTATCAATTTCAAGAACTCCCTTCTTCTGAGGCGTCCTATTACTCACAGGATTCCTCTCAGAAGTGTACATAAACTGGTTGTTAGCAACCATGTCAATGAGTTCTTGAGCTTCTACAGGCGTTTTCTTTAGGTGAATGGATCCACTTGCAGAAGTATCCAATGACATCTTAGCTAATTCAGACAGACCATCATAAAATATATCCAGGATGGTCCATTCTGAAAGCATGTCAGAAGGACACTTTTTGGTCAGTTCCTTGTATCTCTCCCAAGCTTCATAGAGGGATTCACCTTCTTTTTGTCTGAAGGTTTGAACATCCACTCTAAGCTTACTCAGCTTTTGGGGAGGAAAAAACTTGGCGAAGAAAGCCTTGACCAGCTTATCCCAAGAGTTCAGGCTATCCTTAGATTGCGAGTCCAACCATATTCTAGCTCTGTCTCTCACAGCAAAAGGGAAAAGCATGAGCCTGTAGACTTCAGGATCTACTCCATTAGTCTTAACAGTATCACATATCTGCAAGAATTCAGTTAAGAACTGAAAAGGATCTTCAGATGGAAGTCCATGGAACTTGCAGTTCTGCTGCATCAGAGAAACTAATTGAGGTTTAAGCTCAAAATTGTTTGCTCCAATGGTAGGAATTGAGATGTTTCTTCCATGTAAATTGGAATTAGGTGTAGTAAAGTCTCCAAGCATCCTCCTTGCATTATTATTATTTTCGGCTGCCATCTCCTCTTCCTGTTCGAAAATTCTTGTAAGATTGTCTCTGGATTATTGTATTTTAGCTTCTCTTAATTTCCTCTTCAAAGTCCTTTCAGGTTCAGGGTCTGCTTCAACAAGAATGTTCTTGTCCTTGCTCCTGCTCATATGAAAAAGAGGGAACAGAAAAATAATAATAATAGGGATCCTTTTTGCCCAAGTATAGAGGTTCCCCTGTGTGAGTAGAAGAAAAGAAGAGAAAATCTGAACTCAGAGAGAGAGAGGGTTCGGATTTTTGGCGAGTGAGGGAGAGATGTTAGTAGATGAATAAATAAATAGAAGGAGATGAAAGAGAAGGATTTTCGAAAATTATTTTTGAAAAATGGTTAGTGATTTTCGAAAATTAAAAAAAGAAAAAATAAATTAAAATTAAAATTTGAAACAATTAGTTAATTAAAAAGAATTTTTGAAAAAGAGGGAAGAGATTTTCGAAAATGAGAGAGAGAGAGTTACTTAGGTAGTTTTGAAAAAGATAAGAAACAAACAAAAAGTCAATTAGTTAGTTGAAAAAGATTTGAAAATCAATTTTGAAAAGATAAGAAGTTAAGAAGTTAGAAGAGATATTTTAAAATCAAATTTTTGAAAAGGATATGATATGAAAAGGTATGATTTTGAAAAAGATAAGATAAAAAGATATTTTTGAAAATATATGATTGAAATTAGTTTTGAAAAAGATTTGATTTTTAAAAATCAAAATTAATGACTTGACTCACAAGAAATCACAAGATATGATTCTAGAACTTAAAGTTTGAAGCTTTCTTAACAAGTAAGTAACAAACTTGAAATTTTTGCATCAAAACATTAATTGTTGATGATATTTTCGAAAATTATGAGATGAAATTAAGAAAAAGATTTTTAAAAAAATATTTTTAAAATTTTCGAAAATAAATAAAAAAAATAAAAAAGATTTGATTTTGAAAATGATTTTGAAAAAGATAAGATTTTTAAATTGAAAATTTGATTTGACTCATAAAAACAACTAGATTTTAAAAATTTTTGAAAAAGTCAATCCAAATTTTCAAAATTTATGAGAGAAAAAGGGGAAGATATATATTTTTTTATTTTTGAATTTTTAATGATGAGAGAGAAAAACATGAAAATGATGTAATGCATGAAAATTTTGGATCAAAACAATGAATGCATGCAAGAATGCTATGAATGTCAAGATGAACACCAAGAATATTTTGAATGTCATGATGAACATCAAGAACACATTTTTGAAAAATTTTTTATGCAAAGAAAACATGCAAGACACCAAACTTAGAAATTTTTCATGTTCAGACACTATGAATGCAAGAATGCATATGAAAAACAAGAAAAGACACAAAACAAGAAAATATGAAGATCAAACAAGAAGAATGGCCAAGAACAAGATCATGAAGAACACCATCAATGCATGAATTTTCGAAAAATGCAAAGAATTTTTAGAAAAAATGCAATTGACACCAAACTTGAAATTGACTCAAGACTCAAACAAGAAACACAAAATATTTTTTATTTTTAGGATTTTATGATTTTTTTTTTGGATTTTTGTATATATATATATATTTTTTTTTTCGAAAAACATCTAGGAAAAAGAAAATAAGGATTTCAAAATTTTTTTATATGAATTCCAGGAATCTTATGCTCTTTAGTCTAAAGCTCCAATCTGAGGGTAGGACATGGCTTAATAGCCAGTCAAGCTTTAGCATGTAAATCAGGTGGATCAGGAACAGCAGCAGGTGGATTAGCAACAACTAGCTTGCTCTTGATAATGTTGGGTTGGAAGCCCCAGTCCAAATGAATTTAGACATGGCTTTACAGCCAGTCAGGCTTCAACATGTTTCATGAAACACTAGAATTCATTCTTAAAAATTCTGAAATAATTTTCGAAAATAGATGAAAAATTTTTGAAAATAAAACAAAAAGAAAATTACCTAATCTGAGCAACAAGATGAACCGTCAGTTGTCCAAACTCGAACAATCCCCGGCAACGGCGCCAAAAACTTGGTATTGCGAAATTGTTACTCTGAGGTTGTAAAATTTGTTGCTCGTTCTCTTCCTGGTAATGGCGCCAATAACTGGTGCACAATACCATGGTCCAAACATAACTTCACAACATCGCACAACTAACCAGCAAGTGCACTGGGTCGTCCAAGTAATAAAACCTTACGTGAGTAAGGGTCGATCCCACGGAGATTTTTGGTATGAAGCAAGCTATGGTCACCTTGTAAATCTCAGTCAGGCGGATATCAAACAGTTATGGAGTTTTCGAATTATAATAATAAATAAACAGAAAATAAAGATAGAAATACTTATGTAATTCATTGGTGAGAATTTCAGATAAGCGTATAGAGATGCTTTCGTTCCTCTGAATTTCTGCTTTCCTGCTGTCTTCATCCAATCAGTCTTACTCCTTTCCATGGCAAGCTTTCTGTAAGGGCATCACCGTTGTCAATGGCTACATCCCATCCCCTCTGTGAAAATGGTCCAAATGCTCTGTCACGGCATGGCTAATCATCTGGAGGTTCTCGATCATACTGGAATAGGATTTACTAACCTTTTGCGTCTGTCACTACGCCCAGCACTCGCGAGTTTGAAGTTCGTCACAGTCATTCAATCCCAGAGTCCTACTCGGAATACCACAGACAAGGTTTAGACTTTCCGGACTCTCATGAATGCCGCCATAAATCTAGCTTATACCACGAAGATACTAATAACTCGGATTCGGTCCCCTGTATTAGATATCTAAGAGATATTCATTCTAGCTTGTTTGCATGTAGAACGGAAGTGTTTGTCAGGCACGCGTTCATGAGTGAGAATGATGATGAGCGTCACATAATCATCACATTCATCATGTTCTTGGGAACGAATGGATATCTTAGAAGCGGAATAAGTTGAATTGAATAGAAAACAGTAGTACTTTGCATTAATTCATGAGGAACACCAGAGCTGCACACCTTAATCTATGGAGTGTAGAAACTCTACCGTTGAAAATACATAAGTGATGAAGGTTCAGGCATGGCCAAGAGGCCAGCCCCCAAAACGTGATACAGGATCAAAAATACAATCCAGGATGTCTAATACAATAGTAAAAAGTCCTATTTATACTAAACTAGCTACTAGGGTTTACAGAAGTAAGTAATTGATGCATAAATTCACTTCTGGGGCCCACTTGGTGTGTGCTTGGGCTGAGCTTGAAGTTTACACATGGAGAGGTAATTCTTGGAGTTGAACGCCAGTTTGTAACGTGTTTCTGGCGTTCAACTCTGGCTTGTGACGTGTTTCTGGCGTTTAACTCCAGACTGCAGCGTAGAACTGGCGTTCAATGCCCTTTTGCGTCGTCTAAACTCGGCCAAAGTATGGACTATTATATATTGCTGGAAAGCCCTAAATGTCTACTTTCTAACGAAATTAGAAGCGCTCCATTTTGAGTTCTGTAGCTCCAGAAAATCCACTTTGAGTGCAGAGAGGTCAGAATCCAACAGCATCAGCAGTCCTTCTTCAACCTCTGAATCTGTTTTTTGCTCAAGTCCCTCAATTTCAGCCAGAAAATACCTGAAATCACAGAAAAACACACAAACTCATAGTAAAGTCCAGAAATGTGAATTTAACATAAAAACTAATGAAAACATCCCTAAAAGTAACTATTTTATACTAAAAACATACTAAAAACAATGCCAAAAAGCGTATAAATTATCCGCTCATCACCCTTCCCGAAGCCCCTGCCCCCGAATAGCAGCCACCGCCTCCACCACCCTCCTCCGCCGTGCCAGACGCCACCGCCACCATCCCCCAGCCACCTCTCTGCCCCACTCTCCTTAATTTGCCTACCAGGTTCCGACGAACGCCACCCTTCTATCTATTCGTAGTTAATTCATATTTTTCTGTTTATGTTCATATTTAGGCTAGTTAGATATGCATGTTGTAGTGGATTTTAGGTTGTTAGGTAGCCTAGGATGTGGTTAGTGGATTTAGGCCTGTTTAATTGCGCTGTTCGTGTTTCTTGTTTTATCATTTCACAATTCTGCTGTTGCTGTGATGTTCGTATTGTTCATATGCTGAAATTTACTGTTTCGTGCTGCTCTTTACACTGCTTTTTCATGTTCATATTCCCTATATGTAATTACAGCTGTATTTTTAATTCATATGAACTATTCTGACTGCTGTTTATTTTCCGGGACAACCCAATTTTAGCCGGAATGTTGCCCAAATTTTTATACACTGTTTTTGACTTTCATTCATGTTTTGGTTTTTGCTATTTAAACTCTGCTTTACTCTGCTTTTACCAGAACAATTAATGAATGCCAGGGCAAGCTTTCCTATTCTCTTTGATTTCCTGGTTCATAATCTACATTTTTGATGATTAGATTCCAATTTTTGCTATTTCTATATCTATCTGAATCATCATCAACCTAATTTCCTTGTTTGGATATGAGTTACCTATATCTTCTCATTTTGAATGCCTATTATTTGGAATATGATCATTATGCCACTTTCCTTAAACCACTTTTTACTAACTCCCTAATTTTAACTTCCTAAACTCTTTTTCAATTCTGACCAACCTAACCTTTCACAACATCTCTTCTGTTTTTTTTTTTCACTTTCTTTTAACCTTCTAACCAAGGCATAATGTTAATTTTCCTAATTAACATGACTTCCATTACATTTTGGATTGTGAATTCTACTTTTCGGACTTTTAACTCCTATACAATCCTTAATGCACATTTACTTAACTCATTTTTATTATCCTATTGCTCCTTTGCCACTTTGTGTTTCTTTTGATTATTTGCCTATTTGCTTTTCCTGTTTTTCTTATATCTTGGTTTTCTATTTTTCAGGATGTCTGCCAGCCAACGAAAAGGAAAAGCAAAGGCTACTACTAGCAAACGTAAAAGAAGAGAATCCTCTATGTCCATCATGGATATCATGCACAATGACTCCTAGCGGGAGAAAAACTTTACCCCGCAGGAGAAGGCCGACCAGCTACTCCCTGCTACAGATCCAGCAAAGTTTGCAAACCGATACTGTGAGCTGAAGTATCCAGTGTTTGCAACCTCCAGGAACCTATACCTGGAGAGGACTTTGAAAATCCCAGAAGAACTCAAGCAATACACCTCTGAGCAAATCAAACAAAGAGGCTGGTTCTTCCTGGAAAGAAACCTAACTGAGGTCAATGCATCTTGGGTAAGGGAATTCTACTGCAATTACTTCAAGACTTCCCTAGATGCAGTGAACCTAAGAAGGAAGCAGATTCTGGTCACTGAAGAGGCCATAGAGGATGTTCTGAAGCTTCTGCCTAAAACCGATTAGCTGGATGGTTATCAAAAGGCTGAGGAGGACATGCGCTTCATGAGATTTGACTGGGATGCAGTCAAGGCCAGGATAGCACTTGACCGGACCGTTCCATGGATCATGGGTCAGAACACCACCATGCCTAAGGGAATCAAGCGGATTTACTTAAATGATGAGGCTCAACTATGGCACCAGATCCTGAGCAATTTTGTCATGCCGAGTACCCATGAGACAGAGATACCTGCCGCTATGATCATCCTCCTATGGTGTGTGATGGAGGGTAAGGACCTGTACCTGCCACGCTTTATCCGGTACCACATGGCCAGGGTCTATGTTCGAGGCACTCTTCCCTTTCCTTATCTGATTCAACAGCTAGGCCGTCGAGCTGACGTACCTTGGGAGGATGCTGATGAAAAGCCACCTGCTGCAGAATGCAAGAAGATTATCCCTCACAGCAGGAACTTTCTGGCTTTGGGCTACTGACCTCCATTCCTCACTGCTACTAATGAGACAGCCACACCATCTGCCGGCCCCTCTTCTTCCACAGCTGCCCCAGCTACCCCTGCCACCACCACTGCACCTCCACCTGCCTCAGAGCCAGTTTATCACCTAGTGCACCGCCTGTTTTGGTGGCTCGACCAGATGGAGCATCGCAATAAGCGACGCTATGAGCACCTGAAGCTGATGATCCTATCTGGTGGCGATATTCCCTCAGAGCTTGACACACCATCTGAGGAGGAGGCGGATGATCACGAGGCAGTGACTCATCCACAAAGTGAGGCTGCACCAGTAGGCACAGAGTAGGCTGCATCACATCAGGAGGCCCCGCCTCAGATTCAGGCTGTAGATCCCGAGATCCTTATCCAGTCAGCACTTCCTCTGCAACAGGCAGATCCTCAGACCACCACCACAGAGACTCCAGCTACCCACCCTTTCAGTGATGACACCCCTTCACACCCTGCTTGAGTGAGCATCAGGGACGATGCTTCATTTTAAGTGTGGGGAGGTCGCCATCTCTGGCGTATTTTTTTGGTGAACCACTACAGGCTCTTTCATTTTATTTTGCTATTTTTCTGTATTTTTCTCTTTATTTTTATCTTTATTTTCTCAGTACTTATACATTGCTATTTTCATGTATTTCTACTCTATTTCTGCATTTCGCATCTCTAGTTTATATTTTAGCCATTTAGTTTAGTTGCAATTCTAACTTATTAGTTATAGAAATTGTGGATTAATTAGTATAGTTTACCCTTTTTAGCATAAGATAGCTTAGTTTATATTGAAAATATAAAAAGGAAGTAAACTAGGAACTTGAACATAATAGAAACAATCCACAAACCTTGTATATATAGCATTAAATGTTAGTTAGTTAACAACATTTCATCAAGGAGAAACACTAGAACTTTAAAGCCACCTTAAGTTTTACATTGAGAATAATGGGAACTTTTAATTTTACTTGCATGACATACATAATTGATAAATGATTTTTGAGCTAGAGAATACACAGCCTGTGAGTTTTGAGCTTAATTGTATGGTTACATTCAAACCATAATATTTTATTCCTGTGTGTTCCACCCTTCTTATTTATTCTGATGTTCTTTACTTTGTTTTAATCTATATGTCCAATTATAGAATAGAAATACATACCAAGAGAGTGATTGAGGCCATTATTTGATTTTAGCTCACTTATCCCAAATTAGCCTACCTTTTACATCACCCTTGTCAGCCCCCTTGAACCTTTAAACCCCCTCTTATTCTATAAACCACAATACTAGCCTTAAGCAGAAAAACAAAATAAAAATCCCAAGTTGAATCCTTGGTTAGCTTAAGATAGAAAGTGTGTAATTGTTTAAGTGTGGAAAACCTATTGGGAACATGGATGATAAAAACAAAAGGTAGAAAAGTTGAAAAGAATAAAATTATTCAAATAAAAATTTTGGGAAGCATGCTCATGTAAAATCAAATAATTGAATTACCATATGCAATAAAAAAATGTTATTTTTCAGTATCTAAATAAAGGGGATACAAAAGAATTCCCCAAATGCAAAATAAATGCACATGGGACGAAAGTTAAAGTATGAGCACGTAACATCAAAAGTGGGAAAAAGTGGAAAAATAGGTAAAGAAGTTTTGCTTTACAAAGTATGTATGTTAGGTGAGATCTTAGACTAATCAAGGATTCACTTAATTAGCTCACTTAGCCTTATACATATACCTTTACCTTTACCTTGGCCCCATTACAACCTTAATTAAAGACCTCATGACTTTTGTATGCCTATATTCTATAATTGTTGATTGGTTAGATGAAGAACAAAGTTATAGAAAGGAACGATAAAAAGAAGAATAGAGTGATTAATCCAATAAACACTGAGTGACTAGAGAGTAAACACAAAATCCAGTGAGGGTTCAATAGCTCATTAACATATATCTCTGCTTAAATTATAAATTGTCTTGCAAGTTTATAAAATGTTTTTCTCCCATCTCAATTGTAAAGGCACTTTATCACTATCTAAGGCTTGGCTATATATATGATTCCTTGAGAATGTGAATTAATTCAACTACATGTAAGCTTTATATACAAGTGAATAAAAATTTAGAATTGCATGATTCAATTAGGTAGTTACATTTAGATTAGATTGCATTGCATGACATTCCACCACTTTAACATAACATTACTCTTGGATTTAGCATGAGGACATGCTATTGTTTAAGTGTGGGGAGGTTGATAAACCCATATTTTATGATATATTTTGTGCTTAATCTGAGCGATTTATTCAATCCTTCACCCACTTATTCATATTAATTGCATGGTTTTACTTTCCCTTCCTTATTATGTGATGTATGTGAAAAACATGTTTTCTATGCTTAAAAATAATTATTTTGATTACCCTTTATTTCCATTCGATGCCGTGATTCGTGTGTTGAGTAGTTCAGATCTTCTAAGGTAGGAATGACTTAAAGGATGGAAAGGAAACATACAAAATTGGAAGGAAAGCGTAAAATAGAGTTTTTGAAGAAACTGGCAGCCACGCGATCGCATGGGCGATTCGGCCGCATGCCAGCGCGAATCAACAGCGACGCGACCGCGTGACTAACGCGATCGCGCGCCGCAAGCAGAACGCACATGACGCGACCGCGTGACCCACACGGACGCGTGACAGAGGCCATGCACCAGAAATTGCAGAAAACGCTCATAGCGAATTTTGAAGCCCTTTTTGGCCCAAATCCAAGTCCAGAAGGCATAGACCAGAGGTTATGAAGTAAGCGAATGCATCCATTCAGAGAGAGTCTCCAATTAGTTAGTTTTCCATGATTTAGATTTAGTTTTGAGAGAGGTTCTCTCCTCTCTCTTTAGGATTAGGATTTAGATTTAGGACTTTATTCGCTTTAAGGATTATCTCTTTATCAGGTTCAATATTCCTTTTTATTATTTTCTCAATTTTATTTATGAATTCTTCCATGTTACAGATTATTCTTTGAATTAATGTTATTGAGGTATTTCAGTTTATTATTGCTTTCTTTAATTTGTGTTACTGTTGCTTCCAATCTGAAGACATTTTTATTCCAGTAGATTTACTTTTTCCTTTTTGGTCTTGGTTAAGAAATTAGTAACTCTGGAGTTATCAAACTCAAACATGATTGATAATTGTTATCTTTGCTAATTGAATTGAACTTCAATAATCCCAATCTTTCCTTAGGGATTAACTAGGATTTGAAGATCAAACTAATTAGTCACTTGACTTTTCTTTACTTTAAATAAAGACTAACTAAGTGGAATTAAGATTCAATCTTCATCATCATTGATAAGGATAACTAGGATAGGACTTCTAATTTCTCATACCTTGTCAAAAGTTTATTTTATTGTTATTTATTTATTTTACAATCATTTGCTTATTTTAATTGTAATTTAAATTACTTGTTCCTTATCTTCAAAACCCCGATTGACAATCTCCATAACCAATAATAAGAACATACTTCCCTGTAGTTCCTTGAGAAGACGACCCGAGGTTTGAATACTTTGGTTATCAATTTATTTAGGGGTTTGTTACTTGTGACAACCAAAACGTTTGTACGAAGAGATTTTTGTTGGTTTAGAAACTATACCTACAACGCGACTGTTTTTATAAAATTCTTTACTGGCAAAAATTCTAATGTCAAGCAACTTACTGAAATCGAGGCTAAGTGGGGGAACGAAACTGCAGCGGCTCCAACAAGCTCCAACAGCGACCAAAACTCCGGTGACGGTGGCTGTAACAACATGCAACGACAATAAAGCTCCCAGAATCTCAAAAGGATGTAAACCAAACTCAAAACCCTTACCAGCAGTGTTGTCGACAACGGCAGCGACGTTCCCAGGTGGCAGAAGCGGCGGTAACCCCGACGGCGGTGCTGACAACGATGGCTCCCTCTAATGACTACCCAACCACGGCGATGGCAAGGAAGTCATGGCAACGGCGGCAACAAGCTCCTCTCCCGTGGGCTCCTTCTCTCTCCTGCATTTGGCTTAGCAGCGACGGAGGCCTCTTCTCCTTCTTCTGCCCGCGACCAGCCTCGACGATGATAGAAACCAGCGATGACAGCAATGATACGGCTGACAGTGGTGGCTCCTCGGGCAGCGATGTGACTGGGTGGCGCGACTCCCTCTCCTCGCGGTTCTGGCGGTGACAGCAGCGTAGCCTTCTCTTCTCTTTCTCAGATCCCCTCTCTTCTCTCTTCCCTTCTCCCCCGTCGCAGCCCACTCATCCCTAGCATTCTCCCCCTCTCAGACCTCCCTCTTCCACCATTCCCTTTCTTCTTTCTTTTTCTTCTTCCATTTTGTTTCAGCGTATGTGTGTGTGTGCTTGTTGAGTGTGAGTATGTAACTGTGAGTGGGGGGGTAGCGTACCATGTGTGTGTGTTTAGTGTGGGTAGGGCTTAGGTTAGTGAAGATAAATTAGGATTTGTATTATGTAATGGAATTAGGAATTTTAGGGATTAAGATAAGGTAGTAATTTAAAATAAAAATATAAGTATAGAGTAAATATCTAAATTCAAATTAAATATATATTAATCATCTTTGAAATACCATTTTATTATCAACTTGAAATCTATTTTCGAATAAATGCTAATTCAACGAAAATTAATGATAATTAGATTAGTTCTCCTTCATTTGTAAAACAAGATTAAAAATCTAAATATTTAAAATTAAGGCATAGAAAATATTCACTATTTTTCAATTATAAAAAATCTAAATAATAAATAAGAATATATTTAACTTATATATAAAAGTTTCTAAAAAAATAATATTAAATAAATATAATAGATCGTAAATAATTTATTAGTAACTTTTTAAAATTGTGGGTATTACAAAAATCGTCCCTAAGTTTTAAAACCAAGTTTTATAATCGTCTTTTTTACTTAAATATTAAAATTTAGAAAATTATCCATAACAAAAAATTATAAAATAAATAAAAAAAGAAAAAGTAAGAGAAAGACAGTGTTTCTGCTCCTGCGAAGGGGGAAGGGAAGAAGAAGAAGTTGTCTATGATCCACCTCTGCCTCCACCTGAGCCACCACCTCTGTACAATTTTGGTCCCTAAGGTAAAGATGATTTTAAAATTAAGTTAAACCTTAGGAACGATTTTGTATGTAAAACAAGGTTCAGGATGAAAAAAATTTTCGACCTATATCTTAGGGACCAAAATCGTACTTAACCCTTATCTTATCTTTCAGGCTAGTCTGTTAGGGGTTTATTTAAACACTTTTGTGAGTCTTTCTATATAACTTTTGATGAATAAATTTTTCAGTTTCTTTATGCATGTTTTTATTCTGTGATTAAGTGATGTGAGTGATTTGCTTCACTTGTTGCATGAACAAGATTGAAGGATCTAACACTAAGGTAATTCTGTGTGTTAGTCTCTTTCAATTTTCATCCCTCTAATCTAGATTGTCAAGGAAAGGTTCTTTGAAGGTCTAGCAGGAAAAAGCCTTCCCGTGACTTAGGTTGCTAAGAACAAGTTTCTTAGAGGTCTAGTAGGAAAACTCTTTGAGTGACCTAGGTTGCTAAAAATAGGTTTCTTAAAGGTCTAGTAGAAAACTCTATTTATCTATCTTATTGTGTTTTTGCTGCATCTTTTCTTCATCTTTTTCTTATCCATTTATCTTTCGTTTTAATTTCTTATCACTATGTATGAAAGGGAACTAATGATCATTGTTTTAGCTATTTAGAGATGGAAACATTAATTGTTGGAGTAGCACTTGATCAATGGATTGAGGGTAAAGATCAGTAGAAATGGATGACAAAACTCCTCTGTTATAACTCTGAGATCAGATATAAGGAGAGTGGCAGTAGAGAGAACTATACGGTTGATGCTCTCTCAATGAAATTTCAGTTTGCTTTTCTATCCATAGTTAGTGCAACTAAAAAATTGGAGGCTTGATTTCATAGAGATGAGAAATACCGAAACAACATCTAAGGCTTGATTCAAGAAAAGAAAGAGTTGGCAGGTTATGAATTGAAGAAAGGGAAGCTAATGCACAAAGGGAGATTAGTGATTCTAAAACATTCCAAATAGATTCCCAAAATTTTGAATAAATTTCATAAGTTTAGAGGGATATTTGGGTACTTTAGACGTCTACAAGGATTGCATGGTATTATTTTAGGGAGGATAAAGTGGACCATAATGGATTATGTGAAGTTATGTGAAATGTGTCAAAGGAATAAACATTCCACTATAACTCTTGCTGATTTACTTCTACCGCTGCCTATACCAGATAATGTATGGTCGAACGTAGCTATGGATTTTATCAGGGGTGTTCCAAGGGCAATAGAGAAAGATGCCACTATGGTGGTGGTGGATAGAAAGTTAAAATAATTTGTCAAAAGGAATATGACTCTCCATATATTCCCATCCCCATTATTTCCAATAGAGACCTCTTTATGAGATGATTTAAAATGTCCAAGGTAGCAAGTACTTCACTCAAAATGAGCTTGGCATATCAGTTAGAGAAAATAGACAAAATGAGGCAGTTAATAAATGTGTCGAGACGTATCTTCGTTGTTTCACAGGTGTGAGACCTAGTCAGTGGTCCAAATGGTTGAACTAGGCAGAATATTAGTATAACAACTATCAATGGCTCATGATTTCTTGTGTGGTGGGGGTGAAGCCTCGTTCAAAGTGATGAACAAAATGTTAGACGAATTAAAATATTGTATAGATAGGACTCAGGGGAGAATGAAAGGGTATGCAGATAAAAAATAGATATAGGAGTTTGAAATAGGGACTAGATCTTTCTCAAATCACAACTTTACTAACTGAAATATGTAACACCCTTACTTTTAGCACCTCATGATTGTACTAAAGATTCAGGCATTACTTACCTCCAATCTGTTAATTTCATATTATAATTATTTAATATTGAGCCTTCGCGAATATAAACCGAAACCTTGGTTACGAAATCGAAAAGCCTTTATTTTAATTCACATAATCACACAATTATATCCACATAATAATAAATACATAGACTTATTCCAAACCCTCAAATACAAGTCACGCCCCTCTAAAATCTCAAAATGACAAATGACGAGGGGTAAATACAGAAAATACAATATATATGTAAATCTTGTAGATTAGTCGGGGCTTCACGCCAATGCTTTCTGAACCTGTTATTAAAAAGAAATTCTGTAGGGGTGAGAACGTCATCCTCGTAGGTTCTCAGTAGCGACGGAAATATCATCAAAGTAAAAAAATACTTGCAAATAGAATAATTTTCATTATAAAAACAGTTTACCCTTGAAATAACCTTTTGGAAAAGCTTTCCGGAAAATCTTACTTTAAAAGGTCGTAAAGAAACTCTTTTAATTTACAAACCCGGCAGGTGAATAGTTTAAAGGACAAAAAGAACCAAAGATATGCCTGAGGGCTTTCTACCCCATAACTTACCCCACTCAAAATTCGTAACCGGGTATAACTACAATCTACACACCCAAGCTTTTATCCAACACTTCACTCGGCCTATCTCTTTCCATTTACAAAGTCTATTAGCATATAACTCAGAAATTCAGTATTAAAACTCAGTTTTCAACAAACATCCCAGCATCAACCTCAAGAACAATCCTCGGTGTCACCACCGCCCACATGAGGGATCTCTCAGTTGTCAAACACAGACAAGACAAAGCAAAGCATACACAATTTGATAGTAAAGATAGAGCAATTAGGTCAATTAGCAGATAGATGCAATTATTCAATTAGGCAAACCCACAAACAAGATTCACACCCAAACAATACACACAAATGCAAATGATTCATGCCTGCCCTATGGCTGATTGATGAGCGGATAATTTATACGCTTTTTGACATTGTTTTTAGTATGTTTTTAGTAGGATCTAGTTACTTTTAGGGATATTTTCATTAGTTTTTATGTTAAATTCACATTTCTGGACTTTACTATGAGTTTGTGTATTTTTCTGTGATTTCAGGTATTTTCTGGCTGAAATTGAGGGACTTGAACAAAAATCAGATTCAGAGGTTGAAGAAGGACTGCTGATGCTGTTGGATTCTGACCTCCCTGCACTCAAAGTGAATTTTCTGGAGCTACAGAACTCAAAATGGCGCGCTTCCAATTGCGTTAGAAATAGACATCCAGGGCTTTCCAGCAATATATAATAGTCCATACTTTGCCCAAGTTTAGATGACGCAAACTGGCGTTCAACGCCAGCTCTCTGCCCAATTCTGGCGTCCAGCGCCAGAAACAAGTTGCAAAGTGGAGTTCAACGCCCAAAATGGCACAAAAGCTGGCATTCAACTCCAGAAGGAGCCTCTGCACGTGTAACATTCAAAGCTCAGCCCAAGCACACACCAAGTGGGCCCCGGAAGTGGATTTATGCATCAATTACTTACTTCTGTAAACCCTAGTAGCTAGTTTATTATAAATAGGACTTTTTACTACTGTATTAGATATCTTTGGTCTCAGTTTTAATCCATTGTTCATCTTAGGAGACTATTGATCACGTTTTGAGGGCTGGCCTCTCGGCCATGCCTGGACCTTTCACTTATGTATTTCCAACGGTAGAGTTTCTGCACTCCATAGATTAAGGTGTGGAGCTCTGCTGTTCCTCAAAGATTAATGCAAAATACTACTGTTTTCTATTCAATTCATCTTGTTTCGCTTCTAAGATATTCATTCGCACCTCAACCTGAATGTGATGAACGTGACAATCATCATCATTCCCTATGAATGCGTGCCTGACAACCACTTCCGTTCTACATTAGATTGAATGAGTATCTCTTAGATCTCTTAATCGGAATCTTCATGGTGTAAGCTAGAATGATGGCGGCATTCAAGAGAATCCGGAAAGTCTAAACCTTTTCTGTGGTATTCCGAGTAGGATTCAATGATTGAATGACTGTGACGAGCTTCAAACTCGCGATTGCTGGGCGTAGTGACAGACGCAAAAGGATAGTAAATCCTATTCCAGCATTATCGAGAACCGACAGATGAATAGCCATGCCGTGACAGGGTGCGTTGACCATTTTCACTGAGAGGATAAGATGTAACCATTGACAAGGGTGATGCCTCCAGACGATTAGCCGTGCCGTGACAGGGCATTTGGATCATTTTCCCGAGAGAAGACCGAAAGTAGCCATTGACAATGGTGATACATTACATAAAGCCAGCCATGGAAAGGAGTAAGATTGATTGGATGAAGACAGCAGGAAAGCAGAGGTTCAGAGGAATGAATGCATCTCCATACGCTTATCTGAAATTCTCACCAATGATATACATAAGTATTTCTATCCCTATTTTATTAATTACTTTCGAAAACCCCATTACTATTTTATATCCGCCTGACTGAGATTTACAAGGTGACCATAGCTTGCTTCATACCAACAATCTCCGTGGGATTCGATCCTTACTCACGTAAGGTATTACTTGGACGACCTAGTGCACTTGCTGGTTAGTTGTGTGAAGTTGTGAACCATGGTATTGGCATCATGTTTTTGGCGCCACTGCCAGGGAAAGAAAGAGCAATGAATTTTACATAATCAAAGTGTAATCACAATTTCTGCGCACCAAGTTTTTGGCGCCGTTGCCGGGGATTGTTCGAATTTGGACAACTGACAGTTCATCTTGTTGCTCAGATTGGGTAACTTTCTTTTCATTTTCTTTTCAAAAAGTTTTCAAAAATTTTTCAAAAATCTTTCAAAAATTTTTCTTTTGTTTTCAAAAAAAAAAAATAATAAAAATAATGTTTTCAAAAATAAATTATTCTATGGCTTCAAAACTTTCAAGAATGAATTCTAGAGTTTCATGGTAACATGTTGAATCCTATCTGGCTGAAAAGCCATACCCAAACTCCTTTGGGATTGGTCTTCAACTAATCACCTCAATGGATGTAAATCCATTCTAAAGCTTGACTGGCTATTAAGCCATGTCTAACCCTCAGATTGGAGCTTTAGACTAAAGAGTACAAGATTCCTGGAATTCATATGAAAAATTTTGAATCCTTATTTTTTCTTTTTCAAAATAATTTTCGAAAATTTTAAAATAAAAATACAAAAAATTAGAAAATCATAAAAATCAAAAATATTTTTTGTGTTCTTGTTTGAGTCCTGAGTCATGTTATAGGTTTGGTGTCAATTGCATGTGCATCTTGCATTTTTTGAAAAAATCATGCATTCATAGTGTTCTTCATGATCTTCAAGTTGTTCTTGGTAAGTCTTCTTGTTTGATCTTTGCATTTGCATGTTTTGTGTTTTTTCTTGTTTTTCATATGCATTCTTGAATTCTTAGTGTCTAAGCATTAAAGAATTCTAAGTTTGGTGTCTTGCATGTTTTCCTTGCATTAAAAATTTTTCAAAAATTTGTTCTTGGTGTTCATCTTGACATTCAAAGTGTTCTTGGTGTTCATCTTGACATTCATAGCATTCTTGCATGCATTCATTGTTTTAATCTAAAAATTTCATGCATTACATCATTTTTCTTGTTTTTCTCTCTCATCATTAAAAATTCAAAAATCAAAAAAATATCTTTCCCTTTTTCTCTCTTAAAATTTCGAAAATTAGATTTGACTTTGTCAAAAATTTTTAACATCTAGTTGTTTTTATGAGTCAAATCAAATTTTCAATTTAAAAATCTTATCTTTTTTAAAATCTTTTTCAAAAATCAAATCTTTTTCATTTTTCTTAGTTATTTTCGAAAATTTCAAAAATATTTTTTTAAAAATCTTTTTCTTAATTTTACATCATATTTTCGAAAATAACAATAACAATTAATGTTTTGATTCAAAAATTTCAAGTTTGTTACTTGCCTATTAAGAAAGATTCAAACTTTAAGTTCTAGAATCATATCTTGTGATTTCTTGTGAATCAAGACATTAATTGTGATTTTAAAAATCAAATCTTTTTCAAAAACTAATTTCAATCATATCTTTTCAAAAATATCTTCTTATCTTATCTTTTTCAAAAATTTGATTTCAAAATATCTTCTCTAACTTCCTAACTCCTTATCTTTTCAAAATTTGTTTCAACTAACTAACCAACTTCTTGTTTGTTTCTTATCTTTTTCAAAACCACCTAACTAACTCTCTCTCTCTAATTTTCGAAAATGTCTCCCCCTTTTTCAAAAAAATTTCTCTTTAATTAACTAATTATTTTAATTTTTAAATCTTAATTTTCGAAAATTACTAACATTTTTCAAAAACTATTTTCGAAAATCACTAACTCTTTTTCAAAAAGTATTTTCGAAAATTCCTTCTCTCTCATCTCCTTCTATTTATTCATTCATCTACTAACATCTCTCCCTCACCCACCAAAAATCCGAACCCTCTCTTTCTCTCTTTCTGAGTTCAGATTTTTATCTTCCTCTTTTCTTCTACTAACAATAAGGAACCTCTTTGCTGTGACATAGAGGATTCCTCTTCTTTTCTTTTTCTCTTCTCTTTCTTATGAGCAGGGACAAAGAAAAAGGTATTCTTGTTGAAGCTGATCCAGAACCTGAAAGGACTCTGAAGAGAAAACTAAGAGAAGCTAAATTACAACAATCCAGAGACAACCTTATTGAAAATTTCGAACAAGTAAAGGAGATGGCAGCCGAACCCGACAACAATAATGCAAGGAGGATGCTTGGTGACTTTACTGCACCAAATTCCAATTTACATGGAAGAAGCATCTCCATTCCTGCCATTGGAGCAAACAACTTTGAGCTGAAACCTCAGCTAGTTTCTCTGATGCAGCAGAACTGCAAGTTTCATGGACTTCCATCTGAAGATCCTTTTCAGTTCTTAACTGAATTCTTGCAGATATGTGATACTGTTAAGACTAATGGAGTAGATCCTGAAGTCTACAGGCTCATGCTTTTCCCTTTTGCTGTAAGAGACAGAGCTAGAGTGTGGTTGGACTCTCAACCCCAGAGATAGCCTGAACTCTTGGGATAAGCTGGTCACGGCTTTCTTAGCCAAGTTCTTTCCTCCTCAAAAGTTGAGCAAGCTTAGAGCTGATGTTCAAACCTTCAGACAGAAAGAAGGTGAATCCCTCTATGAAGCTTGGGAAAGATACAAGCAGCTGACCAAAAAGTGTCCTTCTGACATGCTTTCAGAATGGACCATCCTGGATATATTCTATGATGGTTTATCTGAGCTATCAAAGATGTCATTGGATACTTCTACAGGTGGATCCATTCACCTAAAGAAAATGCCTGCAGAAGCTTAAGAACTCATTGACATGGTTGCTAATAACCAGTTCATGTACACTTCTGAGAGGAATCCTGTGAGTAATGGGACGCCTATGAAGAAGGGAGTTCTTGAAGTTGATACTCTGAATGCCATATTGGCTCAGAACAAAATATTGACTCATCAAGTCAATATGATTTCTCAGAGTCTGAATGGAATGCAAGCTGCATCCAACAGTACTCAAGAGGCTTCTTATGCAGAAGAAGCTTAGGATTCTGAAAACCCTGCAATAGCAGAGGTGAATTACTTAGGTGAACCTTATGGAAACACCTATAATCCATCATGGAGAAATCATCCAAATTTCTCATGGAAGGATCAAAATCCTCAACAAGGCTTTAATAATGGTGGAAGAAATAGGTTTAGCAATAGCAAGCCTTTTTCATCATCCACTCAGCAACAGACAGAGAATTCTGATCAGAATCCATCTAGCTTAGCAAATTTAGTCTCTGATCTATCTAAGGCCACTGTGAGTTTCATGAATGAAACGAGGTCTTCCATTAGAAATTTGGAAGCACAAGTGGGCCAGCTGAGTAAAAGGATCACTGAAATCCCTCCTAGTACTCTCCCAAGCAAAACAGAAGAGAATCCAAAAGGAGAGTGCAAGGCCATTGACATAAGTACCATGGACGAACCTGTAAGGAAAGGAGAGGACGTGAATCCCAAGGGGGAAGACCCCCTGGGACGTCCAGTGATCAATAAGGAGCTTCCCTCTGAGGAACCTAAGGAATCTGAGACTCATCTAGAGACCATAGAGATTCCATTGAACCTCCTTATGCCATTCATGAGCTCTGATGAGTATTCCTCTTCTGAAGAGAATAAGGATGTCACTGAAGAGCAAGCTGCCAAGTTCCTTGGTGCAATCATGAAGCTAAATGCCAAATTATTTGGTATTGACACTTGGGAAGATGAGCCTCCCTTGTTCACCAATGAACTAAGTGATCTGGATCAACTGACATTGCCTCAGAAGAGACAAGATCCTGGAAAGTTCATAATACCTTGTACCATAGGCACCATGATCTTTAAGGCTCTGCGTGACCTTGGTTCAGGAATAAACCTCATGCCCCTCTCTGTAATAGAGAAACTGGGAATCTATGGGGTGCAAGCTGCTAAAATCTCATTAGAGATGGCAGACAATTCAAGAAAACAGGCTTATGGACAAGTAGAGGACGTGTTAGTAAAGGTTGAAGGCCTTTACATCCCTGCTGATTTCATAGTCCTGGATACTGGAAAGGAAGAGGATGAATCCATCATCCTAGGAAGACCTTTCCTAGCCACAGCAAAAGCTGTGATTGATGTGGACAGAGGAAAATTAATCCTTCAATTGAATGAGGACAACCTTGTGTTTGCAACTCAAGGATCTCTCTCTGCATCCATGGAGAGGAAGCATAAAAAGCTTCTCTCAAAGCAGAGTCAAACAAAGCCCCCACAGTCAAACTCTAAGTTTGGTGTTGGAGAGTCTCAACAATGCTCTGAACATCTGTGAGGCTCCATGAGAGCCCACTGTCAAGCTATTGACATTAAAGAAGCGCTTGTTGGGAGGCAACCCAATTTTTATTTATCTAACTATATTTTTCTTAGTTATATGTCTTTATAGGTTCATGATCATGTGGAGTCACAAAATAAATATAAAAATTGAAAACGGAATCAAAAACAGCAGAAGAAAAATCACACCCTGGAGGAAGCATCTGCCTGGCGTTCAACGCCAGAACAGAGCATGGTTCTGGCGCTGAACGCCCAAAATGGGCAGTATCTGGGCACTGAACGCCCAAAATGGGCATCATCTGGGCGCTGAACACCAGAATTGCACCCTGGAGAGGAGCTGGCGCTGAACGCCCAGAACAAGCATGGTTCTGGCGTTCAACGCTAGAAATGGGTAACAAATGGGCGTTGAATGCCCAAAATGGGCACCAACCTGGCGCTGAACGCCCAGAGTTGTGTGCAAGGGCATTTTACATGCCTAATTTGGTGCAAGGTTGTAATTCCTTGAACACCTCAGGATCTGTAGACCCCACAGGATCATCTCAGGATCTGTGGACCCCACAGGATCATCTCAGGATCTGTGAATCTCACAGGATCCCCACCCACCTCACCCTCTCTCTCTCTCCATTCATGGTCATCCCTTCTGTTTTCCATTCACCACTTACATCCATACACACATCCCTCTATCTCCTCCATATCTTCTTCTTCTTCATCTATTCTTTCTTCTCTTGCTCGAGGGCGAGCAATATTCTAAGTTTGGTGTGGTAAAAGCATAAGCTTTTTATTTTTCCATTACCATTAATGGCACCTAAGGCCAGAGAAACCTCAAGAAAGAGGAAAGGGAAGACAAATTCTTCCACCTCTGAGCCATGGGAGATGGAAAGATTCATCTCACAAGCCCATCACTAAGAAAAGGATGGAGCAAACAAGAGAGCACATTCATGAATCTCAACAGGCACATGAAGAAGCTCATCATCAAGAAATCCCTGAGATACATCAAGGGATGCACTTGCCTCCACAGAATTTTTGGGAGCAAATCAACACCTCCCTAGGAGAATTAAGTTCCAACATGGGACAATTAAGGATGGAACATCAAGAACACTCCATCATCCTTCATGAAATTAGAGAAGATCAAAAAGCAATGAGGGAGGAGCAACAAAGACAAGGAAGAGACATAGAAGAGCTCAAGGACATCATTGGTTCCTCAAGAAGGAAACGCCACCATCACTAAGGTGGATTCATTCCTTGTTCTTACTTTCTCTGTTTTTCGTTTTCTATGTTAAGTGCTTATCTATGTTTGTGTCTTCATTACATGATCATTAGTAGTTAGTAACTATGTCTTAAAGTTATGAATATCCTATGAATCCATCACCTCTCTTAAATGAAAAATGTTTTAATTCAAAAGAACAAGAAGTACATGAGTTTCGAATTTATCCCTGAACTTAGCTTAATTATATTGATGCGGTGACAATGCTTCTTGTTTTCTGAATGTATGCTTGAACAGTGCATATGTCTTTTGAAGTTGTTGTTTAAGAATGTTAAATATGTTGGCTCTTGAAAGAATGATGACTAGGAGACATGTTATTTGATAATCTGAAAAATCATAAAAATGATTCTTGAAGCAAGAAAAAGCAGCAAAGAACAAAGCTTGCAGAAAAAAAATATAATTAGGCGAAAAAAAATATAGAAAGAAAAAGAAAAAGCAAGCAGAAAAAGCCAAAAGCTCTTAAAACCAAGAGGCAAGAGCAAAAAGCCAATAACCCTTAAAACCAAAAGGCAAGGGCAAATAAAAAGGATCCCAAGGCTTTGAGCATCAGTGGATAGGAGGGCCTAAAGGAATAAAATCCTGGCCTAAGCGGCTAAACCAAGTTGTCCCTAACCATGTGCTTGTGGCGTGTAGGTGTCAAGTGAAAACTTGAGACTGAGCGGTTAAAGTCAAGGTCCAAAGCAAAAAAAAAAAAAGAGTGTGCTTAAGAACCCTGGACACCTCTAATTGGGGACTTTAGCAAAGCTGAGTCACAATCTGAAAAGGTTCATCCAATTATGTGTCTGTGGCATTTATGTATCTGGTGGTAATACTGGAAAACAAAGTGCTTAGGGCCACGGCCAAGACTCATAAAACAGCTGTGTTCAAGAATCATCATACTGAACTAGGAGAATCAATAACACTATCTGAACTCTGAGTTCCTATAGATGCCAATCATTCTGAACCTCAATAGATAAAGTGAGATGCCAAAACTATTCAAGAGGCAAAAAGCTACAAGTCCCGCTCATATGATTGAAGCTATGTTTCATTGATAGTTTGGAATTTATAGTATATTCTCTTCTTTTTATCCTATTTGATTTTCAGTTGCTTGGGGACAAGCAACAATTTAAGTTTGGTGTTGTGATGAGCGGATAATTTATACGCTTTTTGACATTGTTTTTAGTATGTTTTTAGTATGATCTAGTTACTTTTAGGGATGTTTTCATTAGTTTTTATGTTAAATTCACATTTCTGGACTTTACTATGAGTTTGTGTGTTTTTCTGTGATTTTAGGTATTTTCTGGCTGAAATTGAGGGACTTGAACAAAAATCAGATTCAGAGGTTGAAGAAGGACTGCTGATGCTGTTGGATTCTGACCTCCCTGCACTCAAAGTGGATTTTCTGGAGCTATAGAACTCAAAATGGCGCGCTTCTAATTGCGTTGGAAAGTAGACATCTAGGGCTTTCCAGAAATATATAATAGTCCATACTTTTCCCAAGTTTAGATGACGCAAACTGGCGTTCAATGCCAGCTCTCTGCCCAATTCTGGCGTCCAGCGCCAGAAACAAGTTGCAAAGTGGAGTTCAACACCCAAAATGGCACAAAAGCTGGTGTTCAACTCCAGAAGGAGCCTCTACACGTGTAACATTCAAAGCTCAGCCCAAGCACACACCAAGTGGGCCCCGAAAGTGGATTTATGCATCAATTACTTACTTCTGTAAACCCTAGTAGCTAGTTTATTATAAATAGGACTTTTTACTATTGTATTAGATATCTTTGGTCTCAGTTTTAATCCATTGTTCATCTTAGGAGACTATTGATCACGTTTTAAGGGCTGGCCTCTCGGCCATGCCTGGACCTTTCACTTATGTATTTCCAACGGTAGAGTTTCTGCATTCCATAGATTAAGGTGTGGAGCTCTGCTGTTCCTCAAAGATTAATGCAAGGTACTACTGTTTTCTATTCATTTCATCTTGTTTCGCTTCTAAGATATTCATTCGCACCTCAACCTGAATGTGATGAACGTGACAATCATCATCATTCCCTATGAACGCGTGCCTGACAACCACTTCCGTTCTACATTAGATTGAATGAGTATCTCTTAGATCTCTTAATCGGAATCTTCGTGGTGTAAGCTAGAATGATGGCGGCATTCAAGAGAATCCGGAAAGTCTAAACCTTGTCTGTGGTATTCCGAGTAGGATTCAATGATTGAATGACTGTGACGATCTTCAAACTCGCGATTGCTGGGCGTAGTGACAGACGCAAAAGGATAGTAAATCCTATTCCAGCATTATCGAGAACCGACAGATGAATAGCCGTGCCGTGATAGGGTGCGTTGACCATTTTCACTAAGAGGATAAGATGTAACCATTGACAAGGGTGATGCCTCCAGACGATTAGCCGTGCCGTGACAGGGCATTTGGATCATTTTCCCGAGAGAAGACCGAAAGTAGCCATTGACAATGGTGATACATTACATAAAGCCAGCCATGGAAAGGAGTAAGATTGATTGGATGAAGACAGCAGGAAAGCAGAGGTTCAGAGGAATGAATGCATCTCCATACGCTTATCTGAAATTCTCAGTAATGATATACATAAGTATTTCTATCCCTATTTTATTAATTACTTTCAAAAACCCCATTACTATTTTATATCCGCCTGACTGAGATATACAAGGTGACCATAGCTTGCTTCATACCAACAATCTCCGTGGGATTCGACCCTTACTCACCTAAGGTATTACTTGGACGACCCAGTGCACTTGCTGGTTAGTTGTGCGAGGTTGTGAACCATGGAATTGGCATTATGTTTTTGGCGCCATTGCCAGGGAATGAAAGAGCAATGAATTTTACATAATCAAAGTGTAATCACAATTTCTGTGCACCACTGATGATATCATCTATCGGCTATATAGTTAACCCGACATGTCCTGGTAGCTAACCATTGGACAGTCCCTGCAAGCTCACATCCCCATGCTCAAAATCATAACCATTCAATATCTATATATCCATGGGGGAGAGCTCATCCGGAAAGGAATAAGTGTCTGGTCACACTTACGACGCAGGATCAACAGAATCTCGGATCTCAACTTGGAGCAAGTGGAGCCGGCCCACTGCATCTACCCAAGAAAATCCTAAACTCAGATAATTTTACAAATTTCAAATCATTCTTGACTAGGAGCAAGTAGAGGCTAACCACTGCATCTACCCCAGAAGACTCAAACTAAACCCGGAGCAAGTGGATCAATGCCACTGCATCTACCCAAGTAGGTATATATATATATATATATATATATATATATATATATATATATATATATATATATATATATATATATCAAGCAGAATCAATTTCAATATGAATTTCATTACCACTTTTCATTATCCATCTCATCATCAATCCCATCATCAATCTCATTCCCAATTTTGTTATCAATATCATTCTCAATCTCATATTCAATAGTATTTAAACTCACTCATCATCATTTTTCATTATCATATTTAATTACCGTTCATCATCACAATCACCCTCATCATACATTACTTATTATTTTGTTCATTTTCCTCTAATTCATTAACTTAACTCTTTAGGTTTCGTTCCTAACCCCTCTATCCTTAATTCCACTGGCTTTAAACTCGTATAAGGATTATAGACTCGAGAAATGGTTGAAAGCCTAAAAATTCATTTTTCGGAAAACAGGGGTGGTCGCGTATACAGCCCATGTTTGCGTACGAATGAGTGTTGGCAGTGGCCAACTCCCGCGTACGCACGATGAGTTCCGCGTACGCATTACATATCAATACTTGAAAATTTCTGATATGTTGCAGAAACCAGTTTTTCAGTCCAAAGTTCATACCTTCGTAACTTTTTCTAGAAAACTCATTTTTCATCCATTCTTGAACCGTTGGAAAGATCAATAACTAGATCTTCATAAAAATTCAAGTTTGTAAAGTTTTTTCCAACTCTGAGGGATGAGTCATGGCCCGCCGAAGTTAGCAAAAAAATCATTTTGAACCAAAATATATAAGTTACCAACCTTTCCAAAGATTCACAAGCCTTATCAGTTTCTACTCAATATAATGATTTCCAAACCTTTCCAAATCATTCATTCATAATCGACCAAACTTAAAATCATCCAATTCACATCTCAACTCCTTAATCAAAACCAATTATCACTAATCACATCTCAATCTCAAGCATGACCTTCAAACTCACACTCCTATTCCTAAATCCTTGAATTTATAAATAATTTACTTATTAATATCATAAGCTAGTTAACCAAATCTCTTCTCGTTTCTATTAAAATTACATAAGTTAAAATCATAAATCAAATAAATCATAAAAATCCGATTCTCCTTGAAATCCTTTAAAACATTCAAAACTTGTCTCTTTTGACAATTAATTAAAAAAAACTCATTTTCGAAATCATAACCAAAACAACTTCAAATTCTTAGAAAAATTTCGGCAGCACCTTCCCTAAAAACTGGAGTTTACCACCCATCACGGGTTCCCTCTTTTCAGCCTCAATTAAACAAAACCAACATTTAAATGTATCGTTTTCAAATATGGCCTTTAATGACCAATCATTATCGATTTAAAGCAAAGAAAACCGAAATCCACAGATTCAATCCATTTCACCAGAAATCAACCAATTCAATAACAAACACAACATATCAATATCAACAGAAAATCATTTACATCGCAGATATTCATCCATTTGTATTAATCTACTAAACTTATCAGGTATTCAAATCCCAAAATATTTTCTTATTAAAACAAACCCCTACCTCAAGGAATCAAGTCTGTAGCGACTTTAACGCGATAAATCTCTTTCTCCCTCGGCCCGCAACAGCGTCGACTGTGCCCACAGCGCCGCTTACGTCCGCAACAACAGAAACGGCTTTGATCACAACATGCAACTTGATAACTCAATCCTAAATCATCAATGTCATGAAATCCTTAATAACATGTAACAAAATACTAACGATGAGGGTTCTGAGATAGAGATACTTACTGAAATAACAGAACGAAGCAACAGCGTTCTTTGAACCGATCTGCGAGCAGCTCCGACAACTATCTCGAGCGACAACGGCGACCAGAACTCCAGTGACGGCAACTGTAACAACCAAGCAGTGACAATAATCTTCCCGGAATCCAAAAGAACACAAACTAAATTCAAAACCCTTACCGGCAATGGACCTCAGCAACGGTAGTGCCATTTTTCCAGTGACAGAGTCTCGGCCACCCACCTCCAGCAGTGGCGACGGAGCATGCAACGATGGCGGCTGGGCTTGTCAATGACGGCGATTCCACACGCAATGGTGACAGCGACAAAGCTTAGTGACGGTGGTGTAAGACCCGGTTAATTAACGGCTAATTAACCCATATATGAGAATTTATTCTAGAAAGCCAAAAATGATATTTTTATGGCTTAATATGATAGAGGAAATTGAGACGAGAATTTCGGTACCAATTTTATAGAATTCGGACCAAGATTGGACCGAACGGGCCAAACCGGGCCAACCGGACCCAAAGTGGGCCCTTGGCCCAACATAACTAAACCAAAACCCTAGTTTTCAGCACTCTCTCTCCTCACAACACACTCAAACACGCTGAAATTGAAGAGAGGGGAGGAAGAACACTCTCTCAAGTTCTTTCTCTCACTTGATCTTCAAACCACCATAACTTTTGATCTAGAGCTCCGATTGCCGCTCCGTTTGCGGCCACGCGTTCACCGCGGAGAGCTCTACAAAACCCATACAACTAATCTTGAGGTAAGCCACGTGTTTCTGTTCGAAATTCCAGCCCTTATTTTCGAGTTTCATGGGTAAAATGTTGAGATTTTGGGTTCTTTGATGTTATAGGACCCAACTCTCTTGAAGGAGAAGGTTAATGTTGTCTCCTTGGACCTTGGGTGTGGTAAGATTCTCAACCCTAGTGTGATTTTGTTGTTCTATGATGTTTGGGTTTTGAGATGTTGTGTATGGGTATGATGATTGTGGCTTAGGTTGTGTATATGTGAATATTGGAGCTTGATTGGTGATTTTGGAAAGCTTGGAAGAGGGTTTTGTGTGATAAAATCTGTTCTTGGAGGTGTTGATACCTTGAGAGCTTGTGGACAAGTGGTTTGGAAGTGCTCCGGTTGAGC
Organism: Arachis ipaensis; assembly: GCF_059453495.1. Lineage (NCBI taxonomy): Eukaryota > Viridiplantae > Streptophyta > Magnoliopsida > Fabales > Fabaceae > Arachis > Arachis ipaensis. The sequence goes on from NC_142439.1 coordinate 43,713,069, forward strand.
TTGGGGAATCGACTAAGGTATGGTTTCGGTTTCCCGTATCTAATATGTAATGTGGTAGGAAATACTTAGGCTAGAGGCCCTAAGATAGGCATTGAATTGTTGGTGTTGTTGAATGGTTGAGATATATGATGTGTTCATATATGTGATTATGAATATTGATGTCTTGATTGTGTGATATATAAGAAATGCATGTTGTGATATATGCTTGATGGATGATTAAGGTTGAATTGGTGGATGGTACCATGTTGATGGTGAGTATGATGTTGATTATGTATAGTGATTGTTGATTGGAAATGGCATTGTTGGAAAATTGGGATGAGGAAGGATGTATGACGTGATATTGTGTTTGTCCTTTAGCCATTTGATAGAGAAGTGTTAAAATGGTTGGATGTGGTTTTGGAAATTTTGGTAAAATGTCAATGTGTGAGTTGAGGATGGCTTGTTGTTGATTTTGGTACATTTTGAATGATTTCAAAGAGAAGGGTTGAAATTGGCATGTTTTGATTGATTTTGAAAAGAGTTGAAAGTGGCTTGTTTTGAAAATGGCACTTTGTGGTTTTGAATGAAAACATGGTTTTTGGGCATACTTTGACGGGACATAACTTGGACTACGGATCTCTGATTTGTGCCAAATCTGTTTAGAAATGAAATTGGATCCGGGATGTCCATGCCGTTCGAAGAACGGGTGAAAATGATTTAAAATGAGAGAGTTATGACCGTCGGAAGATTGGGGGTTGAATCTGTGAATTCTGCAGTTTTTAACTTAGAAAATTTTTAGCAGAATGACCCCCCGCGCGTAGGCGCACTTGGCGCGTACGCGCCGTTCTTTCAGGAAGCGCCATCCACGCATGCGCGTGATGTGCGCGGGCGCGCCGAATGTGCTGCACCCAATGCCCAGCCATTTTCCCGAGAGTTGTGCCAAAGTTGTGCCAGTTTTGTGCCTGGGGCGCAAGAGTACCCACGCGTACGCGTGGCTGACGCGTGCGCGCCGTTTGGCTAATTTTCAACCCACGCGTTCGCGCATATGATGCTTGCGCGTCGATGAGTTTTAAGGCCATCCACGCGTGCGCGTGGAGTGCGCGTACGCGTGGACCTGTTTTCATCCCAAAGTTGATTTTTGAGTTTTAAAAGCCAAATTTCATACTTCTAAGCCTCCGATCTCACCACTTATGTCTTAAATCATTATGATATGCCTAGCATGAGAAAAAGGGCTAGTGAATGTGGTAACTTGCGAGTGAAGCAAGGGAAAAAATGAATGATCATTGAGGATCAAAGATGATTATGTGAGATGCGGAGAATGGCGGTGGAAGTGCTTGTTGTGCCATGGGCCGAAGGGCCGTAATTGTTAATGAATTGGCTGGTTATGGATTTAACCGTGAGCCAGATGGCTAGATTATTGCCGTGTTACGGCGGAGCCATGTTTATGGCCAAGTATAAATGCATATATGATGTTGATTGAATTGTGAAGGTTTGCACTTCCACCATTGGAGATGAGGGTTTCCCTGGGTAGTAGCAATGGCTAGCCACCATGTGCTCCAGGTTGAGACTCGAAGCTCTTTTGACCGTATGTCGTAAGTGTGGCCGGGCACTGTGAAAGGCCCGGATGAGCTCGCCCCCATAAATATTCACCAGTGATGGTGATGGATAAATATTCACCAGTGAGGGTGATGGATATGGATCATGATTATGATCAAGTTTATGATGAGTATAACTCGAGTTGGGGATGCACGACAGAGGGACAGTCCAATGGTTAGCTACCAGGACTTGTCGGGTTGGCTCTATAACCGACAGATGATATCATCAGCCACTAGGGACAGGCATTCATCATATGCATACTATGTGAATTGTTTGAGATTGCCTATTTGACTGCATATTACTTGCTAATTGTCTAAATGTCTTAACTGCTCCTATTTGTATATTCTTTGTCTGATATAACTGTGTTTGCTATAATATACTCCTGCTGGTGGTTGGGAGGTTTGAAGGAATTGGAAAGGGAAGTATTAGTTAGACTGAAGAATCTTTAGTCAGATACCCTTATATGGTTTAGCTTGTTTATAAGCTTTGATATTATCTGGAGGAAGTTCTAGGATTGCCTTTGGCTTTCCTCTATTATTATGTATTATATATGTGGAAGCTGTTACCGTGCTGGGGACCTCTGGTTCTCACCCATGCGGATTTTGTGGTTTTCAGATGCAGGACGCGAGGCTTCTCGTTGAGGCATGCTGGAGACTTCTGGATTAGCGAAGATCCTTTGTTCTTGGGACTCTGTTTTGGTTTATATATCTTGTTTAGATACTTTTATCTCCATTAAATAATACAAACTGTGATGACTCCTTCTAGAGGGGATTTTGGAGAATAGGTTGTATGTATTTGTGTCCCTTTGGGTTTCCTTTGGGGTTTCCTTATTTTATTATATGTATATATTATTATGCTCGGACCGGTTATCTTCGCAGCCGGATTTTGAGTCTTGATATTCCCGTTTTTGACACTCTTTATATATATGATCTTGCGTTAGCTTATCCTTTGCTCGTTACGTTATCGATCGGAGTGTTGCGCGTTCGAGTTACGGTTTTTGTTTACCCCTTTTTCTACAAAGGCTCCTAGTTATAATCAATTATTCATACTACTATACGTACTAAATTTTTGTTTTAGAGGTCGTAATACCTTGCCATCTCTGAATTATGACTTAAGCATAAGACTCTGTATGGTAGGGTGTTACAGGTGGCGCAACTACTTCGCCTCCTTCCGCACGCGTTAATCTCCCATCAGTCTCTCTCTCACTCTTCGCAAATTCTCTCTCTTCAGCTTCAATTTCGACGACGGTAGCTCAATGGTGGCGGCGGTGGCAAGTTGCGACAATAGTGGCAGCTCTTCTCCCCTACGCACGCTCTCTCTTCTCCATTCTGTGGATATGGTTCGCGGCTTCCTCTCCCTCAACGGCGACACGCTGGCGCGGCGGCAGTGATACCTGCCGACGCCATCCTCCCTCTCTTCTCTTCTAGCCCGTTGCAGCTCACCCTTCTTCTTTCTCCCTTTTCTTTCTTTCTTTCATTCTTCCATGGGTGTGATAGGGGAAGGGGGTTAGTGGCAGCTGATAGGGTAAAAGGAGATTAGGATTTTGTGGAGATAAGCCTCAAAATGGTCCCTGAAGTTGCACTCGAGTCTCATAGTAGTCTCTGAACTTAAAAGTTACCCATATTTGTCCCTGAAGTTGCACTCCGAGACTCAGATTTGTCCTTTCGGCACATTCCGTCCACCTGGCACCACCGGAAAGCTGATCTGGACTCCTTCGTGACACGCTGGCTAGGTAACGGTTAGATGACGTGGATTAGTAAACTTTTATGGTGCAATTTCATCCCTAAATCAAAATTAAAAATTTTAATCTCCAAATTTAACCACCATTCCCTTCTCTACAGTAATCCCTCTTTTCTCTACAGGCATAGATCTTCATATCCCAAATTCACAAGATTTTTCTTTTTGTTTATTTTTAGTTGAAGTATCTTATAACAATAACAACAACTAGAGTCTTCTTAACAACCATTATTTGAACAAGTTTAACCGCTTTTATCCCTTTTTTTTGTAAGAAAGATGATGAAATTATAACAGAAAAAAAGTTATGTGATATATATAATTAAAGAAATAATGCAAAGTTTAGTTTCTAAAATTGTGAACATTCATAAAAATTTGTTGACTTTTAAAAATGATTAAATTGATTCCTAAATTCATAAATTGTGAATCTCAACTCATCTCTAATGCTAATATAAAATGTTAAAATGTTAGCATGACATTTGCAAACAAAAAGATGATATGATTAATATTTTAATATGATCAAATTAGTGTCTTCAATTAGTTAATTATATTTATTTTGCTTAATTAATTTTTTATTAATTAGAGACTAAAATAATAAATATTAAATTAGGTAAATTTTTACTATTTTTTGTTTCTCTAATATTACCCTTAATTAATTTGAAATACCTATTTAATTATAATAAAATCTTAAACACGTCATTTTAATAGAGATGTCATATGATTTGAAATGCCATAATATAACACTTTATATTAATACTATGTGAATGACAGTTAAATTAAGATGATGCATGGTTATTTTGGAAGAGGATTCAAAAGAAAATGTAATGTAGTATATAATAATAACGATGTAACTTTTTAATTCCATAAATACAAGAGATAGATTTTTGTAAAATCATATAAAAATATAAAATTGAATTTTATAAAATATTTTAATTAAACTAGAGTTAAATGAGTGTATAAAATGTTAAATACAAAGACATAGTATGTGACTTTTAATTAACAAAATATATGCGTGCTTTCAATGAAGTTGTAATTTGTAATCTCTTTCACATTCATATAGAGAAGAGAAGAGAAAAAAAGAAAAAATAGGGGTTACTATTATAGAGAAGAGAATAATAATTAAATTTGGGGATTAAAATTTTTAACTTTGATTTAGGGACCAAATTGCACCATAAAAGTTTACTAATCCACGTCAGCTAGCCGTTACCTGGCCAGCGTATCATGAAAGAGTCCAGATCAGCTTTCCGGTAGTGCCAGGTGGATGGAATGTGCTGGAAGGACGAATCTGAGTCCCGGAGTGCAACTTCAGAGACGAATATGAGTAACTATTAAGTTCAGGGACTACTATGAGACTCGAGTACAACTTCAGGGACCACCTTGAGACTTATCTCGGATTTTGTGTTTTATTTTTAGAGTTAGAATTTGATTTGGGACAATTTGAAATTAGGGATATTTTGGTAAATTGAGGTTGGGGTAATTTTAATAAAATTTGGGGATATTGTAATTAATTGAAAGCTAATTTATTTCCAAAAATTATTTTAAAAGTATTATTTAATTATCAATTTGCTAATTAATTCTCAATTAAGTATTTTAATTTAAAATATAAGATGATATAATTAATTTTTTTTATTTATAAAAATTAAAATAGTAAAATTCAAAATTTCAATTATTTAAACTAAATTATATGAAATTTTTATTCTTTTACAACTGTTAAACTTTATAATTTAAATATAGAAAATTATTCAATAGTTATGATATTAAGTAAAATTTTTATTTTAATTATCAAAACTTGATTTAATTATTTTTAATGAAATAATTTTTGCAAATAAATCTCTAATAAATAAATAAATTTAAAATCGAGTTATAATAAGATTTTTCAAGAATTCTAGGTCTTACAAAATATCTACCTAAAAGAAGCAATGAAAACTTTAGCCCCACTATTATGAGTTGTTCAAGGTGCTGGAATGTATTGAGAAGGTTACCTATCCGACACTGGATTCAATGGTCCCAAAACGCTTGGACCATTAAATGGTCCTATAACAAAACATGTTTTTTAAGTTTTTCAATAATTGTTAAATAGTCCGTTTCTAATTTTAATTATAAATTAACCCCATATATTTTATTTAATTATAAAAATTATTTTTATTTTATAAATTATTATTTTATCATTCATCTATTATGTTTATTAATAATTAAAAAAAGGGTAAAGTATATTTTTTGTCCCTAAAGTTTGACAAAAGTTTCAAAAATATCCCTAAGTTTTATTTCGTTTCAATTTTGTCCTAAAAGTTTTCGATTTGCATCAAGTATACCCCTGATGGCTAATTTTTCAAACAATTTGAGACCGATTCAACAACAATTTCATAAGAATAATCCCTCAACACAAGCAAATCAAGCATAATTTTCATGCATTATTGTTAGATTGATCTTAAATTTTTTGAAAATTTAGCCGTTGAGGGTATATTTGATGCAAATCGAAAACTTTTGGGACAAAATTGAAACAAAATAAAACTTAGGGATATTTTTGAAACTTTTATCAAACTTCAAGGACAAAAAATATACTTTACCCTTAAAAAAAACAATAACAAATTAGATCGTAATAACTTTTTGATGATTCCAATCGATTAAAAGTTTATCTTTGATCCATTACATCCGTCGAGAATTTTGAAATCGTGTTTCTTAAAAAATCAATCGATTGGATTAACAAAACAATCGATTGAATTTCAGATTTTTCATAACTCAATCGATTGGGTAATATGAAAATTTATTAACCATTAGTCACGGCGCAATTCAAAATTTATAAAAGAGATATGAAAATTGAGAACAGCGCGATTCAAAATTCAATTGATTGGATTATCCTACCAATCGATTGAATGCAGAAAAAAACTTATTTACGTCACATTTGAATCGATTAAATGATCATACCAATTGATTGAATTGGAATATACCATTAGTCACACACAAAATTCAATCGATTGTATTATCATATCAATCGATTAAACTTTCATATATCATTTTAATAGCGGCCTTCAATCGATTGGGTAATATAAACAATCCATTGAATTATAAAAAACCTATATTCTAGTCATCGTTCAATCGATTGGGTAATATGACTAATCGATTGATTTTTGCGAAAACCATATTGCCTTGCAACTTTCAATCGATTGTTTTTTGGTAACCTGAAGTCCAATCGATTGAGTTATGGGAAACCTGAAATTCAATCGATTGTTTTGTTAATCCAATCGATTGATTTTCTAAGAAACACGATTTCAAAATCCTCGACAGATATAATAGATCAAAGATAAACTTTTAATCGATTAGGATTGCCAAAAAGTTATTACAATCAATGGAAGATCTAATTCGTTATTGTTTTTGTTTTTTATTATTAATAAACATAATAGATGCATAATAAAATAATAATTTATAAAATAAAAAATTATTTTTATGATTAAATAAAATATATAGGGTTAATTTGTAATTAAAATTAGAAATAGACTATTTAGCAGTTATTGAAAAACTTAAAAAACATATTTTGTTATGGGACTATTTAATGGTCCAAACATTGTGGGACTATCGAATCCTTTCCTACTTATCCACTAGAGTTATCAGAAGACTCACGAGTGCATCCTATTTTTCTTGCGTCACTGCCAAAAAAAAATAGTCAAGACAGCAATCTCAACCCAACCTTTACTTGCAGTATTGAGTAAAGATTATGAACTCTAAGTAGAACTTAGGAGCATTGTGGTTGAGAAAAAATAACATTTGACAACTTAAAATTCTAGTTTGATAGAAGAATTTAGCAGAACTTCAGACATCATAAAGGGAGTAGTGAAGATTCAATAAGTATTTTCATTATTACACCTTGATGATAAGGTGAAATTTCACAAAAGGTAATATAACATACCTGAACTAACAAAAGAGCTTAGTAAAAGCCGAGGAGAAGCATTTGAGAAGAGAATAGAATGTACTACTGTCTTCTGATTATAGATGGTGAAATAGAATTGAGGGTAAAAGAGAAAAAAGTGTTAGTATGAATATTTTTGCTAACTAATTACCTAGTAGTAAGTGAAGAGTGTGGATATGCATGAGAGACAGGTAGTTATTTCGCATGATTAGAAAGAGAATTAGGAGGAGTATTTGTAATGGAATTGAGATGAAAAGGTGTAAATTTTTAGTGAGAAGTATAGATTAAATTCGGAGAGAAGGCTGACTTTATGATCTCAACCACAATTTTCTCTATTTTCTCAAATATGTACTTTTCTATCAACAAGAAAATAAAGTTAGAGCTCAAATGGTATAGTTTCTCTATACTCACTTAAGAGGTCGCAGGTTCGAATCTCCTTATCTTTGGTAATAAAAAAGGTGAATCATCTTGATTCATTTTCCTTTGCAATTTTCTTGGTGCATATGTGCATGTGCATTTTATTTTTTTTGTGCAAATACTAGTTGTTACAACAAGAAGTTTAATTAAATTACTTATAATAGAAGAGAGCAAAACATCTAAATACTAGTATTTGCTTTTGATATGAAACATAAACTATAATTTATTATTTAAGTTTGTCCGTGAGTTTTTGGTAAGCAAAACCAAACTTTATAAATGTATTGATTAATAATGAATCGAGCTATGAGCAGCACTTATGCTTGACCTAGTTTGGTCCAATTCGCCTCATTTTCAATCTTAAGTGGAGTAAAAAGATTACCTAAAAAAAAGATTGAAGGTTGAAAAAAAAATGCAAACCCTTTTGCTAATATCCTTAATCTCCTAACGGAGGAAAAGAAGATATCATACTCTTGTAAGGGAGTGAAAAACCAAAGAAAGGGTATGGATGAAATGAAAGTTGCAAAATAGAGATCATTTTTTCCATAATTCAAATGAGGGTACAAGTGGTACTACACTAACACCACTTGGGACAAAATAGTTATCACACTCGAAGGTCATAAAGTCCACCATAATTTCTCACATGATATCAGCAGACATAGAGATCAAAATGTCAATTTTGTTTGAAACATTCCCAGAATGCTCAGCATAATCGTCCCATCCCCATGAAACCTTGCCAAGCGCCCTTGACAACAATGCTTTGAACTAAACAATCCTTCCTAGCATGACACCTAGGAAAGAAAAGCTCAAGAGTCATGGAATTTCTTATCCTCATTGGCTCGTATAAGTGCTAGAGTACCATCAAAGGAGTTGAAGATCTCGGATATTAGCAACCACCCCGTCAATGGTTATCTGTACCAAGCTTTTTCAAAGAGGTTTCTAAAAATAAGGGGGATATCTCTTCATTCAAAGTAATTTACTTATTCTATCAAGATATTGTGAACATAATCTGACTTGAACATTGGAGTACAATGAAACCCCTTTTTCCATCAATCATTTGAAAGAAAGATCCTAAATTGATCATTGGAAGCAATGTGAGTAGTTAACTTTTACTATTTAGTAGTTTAGTATGTCCTAAACAAAACATAGTCATATTCCAATCTTATGAAGTTGTCAATATCCTTCATCACTTTTCAACTTTAGAGCCACGTATGATATATCATCATTCCAATTTTACTCGGACCTAGAGATCAAATATATCGCCAAATTGCAATGTTATCATAAGGTAGTTCAAGTACATATCTTTCTTTCATTTTATATAGATTTAAGGCCCAAAATCCTCCATCAAAATTCAATTTCATAAAGCAACTATAACATCAGACTTCCATGTTATTGGATAAAAAAAATACCAAATATATTACCTTCCCTCACAATATGACTTTACAAGATCACTCATGCTCATTAGAATTTTTAAAGCACTTCTCAGAATACATGAAAAAATTAGATACAAAACATGCTCAAATTTAGATTAGCAATTTTTCCATTGTTTTTCACCAAACAAATATAAGGGACTAAACAAATATCAGAAGAGGATAAAACCGAAACTAGGATCTCATCTACACTTCTATCAAGATGTAATGGCTCAATTTTATTCAACCCAGATGAGGCCCTACAAAATTATTCATATACAACGTAAGAAACTCGTGATAACACATTTTGGAAAAAAAAAATAATTCAGGCAACATCATAAGGAGAAATGAACCGATCATTTTCTGATATCCCCAAAACATTGTAAGCAGTATTAATAATGGACAAAGATTCGATAAAATCAATAAAAGATACTGTTAGCCAAAATATAATTTTTATAAGAAAATTATAAAAAAAAATAATTAATTATATGGTGATGTCTTTATATATAATATTTATATTTATTTTAATTAAATTAGGTCATTTGACAGTTTGGTTATTTATTTGATTTTTGGAATTAACAATCAAACAAGAAGTGTGAGAATAGTTACAGGGCAATTCAAATTTTTTACAAGTGGTGTACAAAAGGTAACTGTCAGCTGACATTAAGTTAGTCTATAAATAGAGCTTTGGGAACACATTGTAGGGAGTTCAATTCTTTTGAAAAACACTTAGAAACCCAAAACGCTCTCAGCCCCTTGGCATCACAGAGTAAAATTAGGAATCTTAAGTAATTTCTCTGAACTCAAACACTTGTAATTTGTTTTTTTCCGTTTTTATTAATAAAATTTCTTTACTTTTACTTGTTCTTCTTTTTACGTTTATGTTTCTTTCTTCATCTTCTCTTTAATTTCTTGTTTGTTTTAATTTCGGCAATCTACTTTGCCTCCGGCACCTTGCATTTCTTTGTTTATTTGTTACTTTCAATTCTTTTTAATTCTTATTGACGATACAATTGCGACATTGAGATACCCACATTTTCTTTTAAACTTAACAAAATTTGAGTAAAACAAATTGGCATGCCCGGTGGGACCTTGTCAATAGATTGTATTTTGTAAAAGAAAATTAGGAGTTTTGAATTTGCATGTGGTTACGTAGTGGGAAGATTGTGTTTCCAGAGACCAAGAAATCAGCGTCAGTTGACATGTCAAATACATCTGCAGCATCTTCTTCTACTTCCAGCAATTAGACTAGAGAAAATGAGTCTGGAAATTCTCTCGTGAGTTCAAACCCAGAGCCTACCTTGCTATCAGTGAGGCATGATGGCGTTGGCCATGCCCATCCAGGATTAAATGCAACTCACATAAATACCGTGAGGTGGCCGCCTTATGGCTTGCCACCGGGGTATGTCCCCTCATGGTGACACAAGGATTTTCTGTGCCTCTCTACTCAACTTTTCAAAATTCTTTTTACCAGAATGCATATGGCATGTCAAATGTACCTATTTCTGGGATGTCAGGTTCACATATATCACAGTAAAATTTTTCACATGCTATTAACACAGGAAATAACAGCACACCTAATTCTACTACACCCACTGTTACTAGGGTAGAAAATTTCAGGCATGTGTTTCCTGACATATCAAGAGCAATGTCTGTTAATCAACCTAGGATCTTTAGCAAATATTAGGCAATAGATGGATGAAAGTCACCATGATATAGTAAACATGTTAACTCATCAAATGGTGACGGTTTTGAATCTTGTTTTAGAAAACACAAATACTAGAATTGAACAATTAAACAGGCAAGTTAATAGAATTGCTACTGTGGTAAATTTAGAAGAAAATAATAACCATGGTTTAGGGCTTAATAATGTCAACCAAAATGGCGGAGCAATTCCTAATTATGACGTTCATATGCCTAGACATGGTTAAAATGTTAATGATATGTTAGAAATACTTAGGCAAAATAACTTAGGAGGGCAATATAATCTAGCTAGGAATGTTGAACAAGTTTTAAACCGTTTGAGATTTAATGTTGGTTGCTTAAATAGGCAATATTTCGTGTCTGCTTTTCCTGAATGTGTCCAACAAGCAGAGCTTCCAAGGGGTTGGAAAATCTGAAAATCCCTTACAAAATTTTTTAGAGAAGAAAATCAGTCCACAGCAGAGCATATGGCTCCATATACTGTTGAGATTGGGGATGCAGCTTCTAATGAATATCTCAAGATGAGATATTTTCCTTCTTGTTTAACAAAAAATGCATTTACATGGTTCTCCAACTTGAGACCAAATTCTATTCATTCTTGGGCGCAGTTAGATAGAAATTTTCATGATCAATTTTTCTGAGGTGAATTGAAAGTTAGCCTTACGGATTTATTCTCTGTCAAACGTGCAGAGGGGGAATCCATTGACACTTATTTGGAACGGTTTAGAAATATGAGAAATAAGTGTTTTATTCCGATTCCAGAAACTGAAGTTATCAAAATGGCTACTAATGGGTTAGAATTTGGAGTTAGGAAGAAAATTGTCAACCAACATACTTTAGATCTTTCTCAATTAGCTGAGAGAGTAAGACAAATAGAGAAAATTAAGAAAGAAAAATAAAATTTCAAAAAAGGTTCTAAAAAGGTTGCATATGTTGATTGTTTTTCCGATAGCAGTGATTCAGATGAGAAAGAAGTTTATATTGCTAAATTACGTAGGGGTCTTCCTTATGTATGCAAATATTTGAAGCCTGTTAAAGGAAAAAAAAGTTTCTTCATATTCTAAAATTGAAAATAAGACTTATTCTTTTGATATTTTCAAGGCAGATCAAATATTTGAAGTTTTATTAAAAGATAAGCAGTTTATTTTATTGGAAGAAAAAAAGATGCCTTCAGCTGATGAAATAAAGAATAAAAAAATTTGAAAGTTTCATCAGGTGGACACTGAACTGTTTGCTGCTGATTCAAATTATGTTGAGCCATTTAATTTGTCAGTCAACATGGTAGGAATTGATGCTACAGTGACTAGTGCTCAAGATGAAAATAAAGACCTGAGAATTTTTTAGCAAGACAAAAAGCCAGTTTCTCCTCGTCCTGGTGAGGATTTGTTTGATTTTTTGTTGAGAATTAAAGAATCTGACAGCACTATCGCTATGTGCCCAAAGTGCAGTGTTGTTTTTGACAAGGAAGTTGCAAAGAAGTTTGAAAAGTACAAAGTTGAAGAGAAAGAAAAGGCTGAGTTGAAAAATAGGATTGCTAAAAAAGAGAATGAAACTAATTAGCTAAAACAAAAGATAGCTGAGGAAAAACAAAAGCTGAGCGGTCATACTCCTTTGAACAAGTGTGTCATCAACGCTGGGATACAACCCGTCAACCAGAAGATGAAGACTGTAGTCATGATTGACGGAAAACTCGATCGATTTTCTCAAAAGACAAGGGTTTCTCCCAACAAAATTTCAAACAATAAATGGGTCCAGAATGTGAAAAATGTGCAGAATCGACCTACCACTTTCTGAAGAGGAAAAAACAAGTGGGTGAGGCCTAGACCTTTTAAGCCTAGATACAATGAGTCCCAGTTATGAAACCTGAATTATGTATAAGATGGAGGTAGTGTATATTTTCCAAAAAATATACCTATTCCCTCAAAGCCAAGTTATTCTTGTTATAATCCTAACATGCAGCAGGTTCCTAATTATTCTCCTTGGTCAAATTGTCAAAATATTCCAAAGTATTCTCCTTTTACAACCTTTGAGCAAAAAGATAATATACCTGAGTATGTTCCTTTAGATCCATACAAGGGGCACAGTGTAGATTTTCCTCCTTTCCCAACCATGGCTAAGTCTACAAAAACAGGCAATTCTTCCAATCACCCTAAATGCAATAAAAATATAAAGAAGAATCTTGCTAGAAAGAAGGTAATAATAGCAAAGGAGAAAAAGATGAAGATTTAATTATTGACAATTTTGACACTGGTTTTGATGATAGCTTAGAAGCGATATTTGGGGTTAAGTAACATATAGTTGTGGTGTCAATACTGCCTGAGGAGTATAGTCAAGTCCGGAAAGTGGAATCATCAGAAGATGATTGTTATGATGTCTTTCCTGGAAGTGAATGCCTATTGCTAGATGACAATATGTGTGGAGGAAGACTGTTTGAGAAACCTACTGAAAATGATAAAGAACATTTGCGTCCACTGCATAACAATCATGTTGATGGAAGGATAGTCAATAAGATTTTGGTTGACGGGGGAGCTACTATCAATCTCATGCCTGAAAGAATGATGGGAAGGCTTGGAAAGATTGAAAAAGATTTGATTAAAAGTAGCATTGGGGTGACAAATTTTAATGGAAGGACTTCTTTTGTTAGAGGTGTGGTTCTACTGTCAATTGAGGTTTGTTCTGTCAATAGGCCAACTCTGTTTGTTGTTGTTCCATCTAAAGCTAGTGTTAACTTGCTTCTGGAATGTGATTGGATTCAAGGAATAGGTGCTATTCCATCCACTTTACATTAAAAATTGATTTTCTGGAATGAAGATGGAGGAGTGGAAGAAGTTCTTACTTACAATAGTACCTGTTACTATGATGAAATGTATGTGGAGTTCAGGATGTATAATCCTGGAGTCAAGCCGTTGACAGTTGACACCAAGGCATTTAATCCTGAAAGTATTGAGATGTGCAAAATAGATATGAAAGGCTTTATTTTGGTCCCTAAGATGATGAGTTTGACGAGCCAACTAGCTCAGCTGTCAGCCTATATGGCGGACAAAGAAGGGTGCATTGACAATGTACCTTATGATTGTATATATGATGATGGTCCTTTAGCTTTTGAAAAAAAAATACTAACAATGTGAAAAAGATTGAAGTGCAGGATCCTTTGGAGGAGGTAGATATTGGTAACGGTGATCATCCTAGACCAACATATATGAGCAAGATGTTGCCTGATGATTTCAAAAAAGAAATGGTGGAGATATTAAAGGAATATTGTGACTGTTTTGCATGGGATTATGAAGAAATGCGAGGTTTGAGTCTTGAATTAGTAGAGCATCAATTGCCACTGAAGGCCAATGGAAAACCTATAAAGCAACCACCAAGGAGATTTGCTCCTGAAGTCGTGCAGAAGATTAAAGAAGAGATTGAAAGACTTCTTAAGGCTAAGTTCATAAGAACAACAAGGTATGTCAACTGGATTTCTAATGTTGTTCCTGTCATGAAAAAGAATGGAAAATTAAGGGTTTGCATTAATTTTAGAGATTTAAATTTTGCAACACCAAAAGATGAAAATCCAATACCTACAGCTGATATATTGATAGATTCTACTGTTGGTCATGAAATTTTAAGTTTTATGAACGGATATTTAGGTTATAATCATATATATATCGCTGAAGAAGATGTGTGAAAAACTGCATTTAGGTGTCCAGGGGCTTTGGAAACTTTTAAATGGGTTGCAATGCCATTTGGGCTCAAAAATGGTGCAACTTATCAAAGGAAAATGAATAAAATTTTTCATGACTTTATTGGAATTTTATGGAAATTTATGTTGACAATGTGGTTGTTAAATCAAATGCTAAAAAAGAGCACCTAGAAAATTTAAAAAAAAAATATTTGAAAGAATGAGAAAGCATAAATTGAAAATGAATCCCTTAAAATGTGCTTTTGGTGTGAGTGTAGAGAATTTTCTTAGTTTCTTGTTGCAAAAAAAAAAGGGATTGAAATTGACAAGAATAAAACAAAGGCTATCTTAGAGGCTCTTCCTATAGCTAACAAAAAATAACTACAAGCATTTTTAGGGAAGGTCAATTACCTTAGAAGGTTCATTTCCTATCTGTCAGGGAAAACTAAGGTTTTTGCGCCTCTGATCAAGATGAAAAAAGAGGAAGAATTTTAGTCGAAGGTAGAGCACCAGGAAGCTTTTGACAATATCAAGCAGTACTTGACTAATCCTCCTATTATAACACCTCCAAGGTACGGAGCACCTTTAAAACCTTATGAATCAGCTTTTGAAGTAACAATTGGTGGAATGTTGGCTCAAGAAGATGAGGACGGCAACGAAAGAGTAATTTATTACCTAAGTCGTGTGCTAAATGATGTTGAGAGCCGTTATTCTCCAATTGAGAAACTTTTTAACTTTATATTTTTCTTGTTTAAAACTAAAGTACTATTTAATTCCTAGGAATGTTTATGTAATTTCTAAGTCTGATGTTCTTAAATATATGTTGTCTTCTCCAATATTGTATGGTAGACTAGGAAAATGGATGTTAGCCTTAATGGAATTTTCTTTACATTTTGTTCCTGCGAGAGCCGTTAAGGGTTAGGTTCTAGCTGATTTTTTGGTTGACCATCCTTGTATTGACATTGATGAGAGTTTACTGGGTTTTGTTAGTTTGGTGCCATGAAAATTATATTTTGACGGTTCATGTCATAAAGGTGGTATTGGTATAGGTATTTTAATTATTTCTCCAAGTAGCAAGCCAAGTAAATTCCTCTTTGAATTGAATTATCATGTTCCAACAATGAGGCAGAATATGAAGCGTTAATAATGGGCCTGGAATTATTATTAGAAAGAGGAGTAAAAAATGTGGAAATTTTTAGAGATTCACAGCTTGTAGTCCGTCAAGTATCACTTGAGTATAGGTGTGTTAGTGAAAATTTAAGAAAGTATTTCAATGTGGCTACAAAGCTGTTGAGCGAGTTTGACAATGTCATTGTAAGGCAGGTTCCAAGGGAGTTAAATCAAGAAGCAAATGAATTAGCTCAAATTGCTTTAAGATATAAGATCAAGTTCTCAACACTAGAAAAATTGGTAAGGATAAATGACATATTTATGCCTTTGAGAGAAAGAGAAGTGTTGTTATTAGAAAAACTAGACCCAAAAGATTGGAGAGTACCAATTGTGAAATATTTAAAAAATCCAAGTTTTAGTGTCGATAGAAAACTTAAATACAAGGCTCAAAGTTATGTTCTAATGAATAATGCCTTGTTTAAGAAATCTGTTGATGGAAATTTTTTAACATGTTTGGGAGACAAAGAAGCGTATTTGGCTCTCGCTGAAGTGCACGAGAGAATCTGTGGTGCCCATCAGGCAGGAGAAAAATGAAATGGATGATAAATAGGAGAAGATTGTATTAGCCAACTATACAAAGAGATTGTATAAATTATGCTAGGTCCTATGAGGAATTCCATAAACATGGAAGCCTTCAACATATTCCAACGTCAGAATTGCATGTTATAATTAAGCCATGGCCGTTTAAAGGTTGGGTTTTAGATCTGACCGGGAAGATTCACCCACCTACTTCTAAAGGTCATAAGTTCATTTTGGTTGGTGTTGATTATTTTTCTAAATGGGTAGAGGCTGTCCCTTTAAGGGAAGTGACTCACAATGAAATAATTGATTTCATTGAGGAGCATATTGTGCATAAGTTTGGAATTCCTTAGTCTATTACCACTAATCAAGAAACCATGTTTATTGGGAAAAAGGTCATCGAATATGCCAAGTTTAGGGATATAAAAATGCTTTCTTCTACACTGTATTATGCCCAAGCCAATGGACAAGTGGAGGCAGCGAATAAAATTTTGATTGCATTAGTAAAAAAACACATTGGAAGGCAGCCAAGAAATTGGCACCAAACTTTCAGTCAAGTTCTTTAGGCTTACCAAAATTCTCCAAGAGGTTCTACTGGAACCACCCCGTATAAGTTAGTTTACGGTCATGATGCGATGTTGCCAATTGATATTAATTTGCAAAGTATAAGGGTGGCTAGACAAGATGAGATACCAGTAGTAGATTATTGGAATTCTTTATATGATGAGCTCAATGAACTAGATGACGAAAGGTTGAGAGCTTTAGAGCGGGTGATTCGACGAAAAGATGTTATGTCAAAATCATACAACCGCCGTGTTAAAGCAAAGACATTTGCGGTTGGAGATTTAGTGTGGAAAACAATTTTGCCTATGGAAGAAAAGTCAAAAACTTATGGTAAGTGGTCTCCAACTTGGGAAGGACCTTATGTGATTGACAAGATTTATTCCGGAAATGCCTATAAGATTATTGAAGTCGGATTAGGAAGAAGAATTACTTCAATAAATGCCAAGTATTTAAAAATATATAGGCCAGGTATTCATGAGATAACATTCCACATGTTTAAGAATACAAAAATATCCAGTTGAAGTGTCAAGGGATAAAATAAAAAGCTAACTAATATTTGCAATTTAGTTTGTAAAAGCTAACATATCCATGTGATTTCTATAAGTTGCAAGTTCCAATGACAGTGTAAAGCATTAAAGATTATGAGGCAGATATGTGTCCAAAGCATTAATTTAAAATAGGAGTCAATACAGAAAATAACTTATCATTCCTTAAGTGCAGTACAGTACATGCCAACATATAGAAATAAAAGGTTTAGTGAATAAACATGTGTAAAGCTAGAGGCATGTCAACAAATGCATAGTTGACTTACTTTGACAGCACTTGAGGCGAATGCACAAGAGATGGCATACACCAGTGCAACCTAATATAAACAGAAATGGAGGTCATCTTAAATGAAATATAAGAGAGGTCACTATGATATTAATAATTGGTTCAGTGTGAAGTAATGTAATAACTTCACAAAGATAACAAGTGTCAACCAGTCTACACGATTAAGATAAGGTGCATACAAAGACAAATTAAAAAAAAACTCAAAGTTCAAAAAGTGAAGATTGCAGGAACATATTAAAATGACAGAAGTTCACATAAGAAATACAAGACTAAGCTTCAAAGATCTCCTTCAAGCGAGTAATTTCAGTTTGGAGAATGGTTTGGAAGTTCCTGGCTTCTTTTGCAGCTTCATGTGAGGAAAGCATCTTCTCTTAAAGTGACTGTAAGCATGCATTGCTACTGTCAATCATGCTGTTTGCTTTGGCAAATTGACCCTCATTCTTTATCAAAGCAGCATCCAGCCTATTTTTTACTTCTCTCTTGACAGTCAACTGTTGTTCCAAGTCTCGAATCTCCACAGATAACTTATGAGCCCGATCTTTGGTTTTGCAATATGGGCAGCCAAGGTAGTTTTGGCAGTCTCAAAAGATGAGGTGTCTCGTTTCAACTTAGAAAGAGTTTTAGTTGATTGTTGATAGGATGAGATAGCTGCTTGAGAGTCCGGAAATTTGACGTAAAGGTCCTTGATAAACCCATATTCTATGATATATTTTGTGCTCAATTTAAGTGATTTATTCAATCCTTCACCCACTTATTCATGTAAATTGCATGGTTTCACTTTCCCTTCCTTATTATGTGATATATGTGAAATACATGTTTCCTATGCTTTGAAATTATTTATTTTAATTACCCTTTATTACCATTCGATGCCGTGATTTGTGTGTTGAGAAGTTTCAGATCTTCTAAGGCAGGAATGACTTAAAGGATGGAAAGGAAACATACAAAAATGGAAGAAAAGCACAAAATGGAGTTTCTGAAGAAATTGGCAGCGACACGAACGCATGGACGACGCGGTCGAATGCCCAGCGCAAAAAGGCAGCGACGTGAACGCGTGACTGACGCGGACGCGCGCCATGAGCAGAACACAGATGACGCGTACGCGTGACCGAAGCGAACGCGTGACAAGGAAAACTCCAGATGACGCGACCGCGTGACCCACGCGGACGCGTGACAGACGCCACGTACCAGAAATTACAGAAAACGCTCCCAGTGATTTCTGAAACCCTTTTTGGCCCAGATCCAAGTCCAGAAGGCACATACTAGAGGTTATAAAGTGGTGGAATGCATACATTCATTATCATGTCTTCAATTAGTCACTTTTCATGATTTAGATGTAGTTTTTAGAGAGAGAGGTTCTCTCCCCTCTCTTATGTTTTAGGATTAGGATTTCTTATTATTTCAATTTAGTATTCCAACTCGTTATCAGGTTCAATATTCTTTTTACTTTATATTTCTCTTTTACTTTCAGATACTTTAATGCTTTCCTTTAATTACTTTTGTTGCCAAATTGGCTTATGAACCATTCATGTTTAGATTTGATTTTCTATTTAATATAATTTGAGGTATTTCAGAATTATGATTGCTTTTCTTTATTTATATTAATAATTTAGATTTTTCCCTTTTGGCTTTGGTTGATTAATTGGTAACTCTTGAGTTGTAAAACTCATCGTGATTGATAATTGTTATCCTTGCTGATTGATTTAAATCCCTATAACTCTAGTCTTTCCTTAGGAATTGACTAGGACTTTAGGTGTTAAATTGATTTACCCACTCGACTTACCTTCATAGTTAGAGGTTGACTTAGTGGAGAGCAAAATATAATTCTCATCACCATTGATAAGGGTAACTAGGATAGGACTTCAAATTTTCATACCTTGCCAAGAGTTTATTTTACAGGTATTTATTTATTTTATTTGTCATTTAAAATACTTGTTCCTTACTTTCAAAACCCCCAATTTACAAAACTCATAACCAATAATAAGAACATACCTCCCTGCAGTTCCTTGAGAAGATGACCCGAGGTTAAATACTTCGGTTATCAATTTCAAAGGGGTTTGTTACTTGTGACAACCAAAACGTTTGTAAGAAAGGACTTTTGTCAGTTTAGAAGCTATACTTGCAACGAGGATTTATCTGTGAATTTCTAGACCACGCAAAAGTTCTCTCTTCAAAATGGTGCCGTTACTGGGGAACTGCAAACGTGTGCCTTATTATTGGTTATTGTAAATATTTTTCTTTTATTTGTTTATTTGTTTTTGTTTTTCCCTTTTTACTTTTATTAGCTACTATGAATTCTCACCCCTCTCGCTTTGAGTTTGGTTCTAATATTGTTGAAGGGAACGGAAGTTATAACAGGAATATGCATCAAGGTCTAAGCAATCAAAGATGGATGGAGCCAAGAGGATCTGATCAACCCTTTCGGCAACAACACCTTCCAAGATATCATGGACAAAGACCATTCTACAATGCATACCAAGCTGATAGATATGGTGGACCTCCTGGTAGTTACAAACAAGCCCCACCCTGTGCTTATAGACCGTCCTCTCAACATAACTTTGAACTACCACACTCACAAGCTCCTTTTCACTATTCACCACCGTATGATCCTTATTTACCCCAATTCCAATCCAATTACTCCCAAACACCACCACTTCCCTATGTACCATGTCCATATCCATCACCTCAAGAATCACAGGCTCGCCTCAAGGAAATAGTAGATCAACTTCATACAACCCTTCATCAGCTGGAGCAAGCAATACATTAATTATCTTCCAGACGTTTAGACACTCAAGGAACTCCAATAGCTTTATATGGAGAATCTAAGGACAAACGTAGCATGAAGGAGACATTAAAAACCCCAGTGGGCAGTAATGAGCATAACTTTGTTCTGGAACAATTGGAGGAAGCTCAAATTATCCAAGAAGAAGAAGTACTAATTGAAGATTTAGGAGATGCTGAACCTCCATGGAAATCCAGAATTGTGAAAAATTCCGTCAAGGACGTCACAATTGATGCTAAGGAGGATAGTGCACAACCCCCAAAGCAGGTATTTTATGAAGAACTAGACGGAATAACCCAAGACACAAGTTTCCTTGATGATGATAATCTCAAGTCAAGTTCTCCTAGTAATGAGCTTGCATCCACATGTGAATTCTCTGAGATTGAAGAGTCTTCCCCAAGTGAATACGAAGATGATGTCAAGGTAGTTTTCTCTCAACCTCCAACGTATGACTTGAGTGATGAGGAAGACATGGACGACTTTGATCAAGACGTGGTTGCATTTGAAGAAGTTTGCAAAAAAGTGGAGGAATTCGCAGAAGATTACAAGGGAGTAGAACTTACAGAACCACTGGAAACACCTATCCCAAGGCCATTACCACCTAATACAAGCTTCAAGTGGGTACAATCCTTAACCTTTATCCTTACTTTTCCACTTGAATATGGTTTGCTTGAAACAAATGGCCAGCTTAGAGCTCTCTGCGGCTTTAAGAGTAAGAGGGAAATGGCTCGCATTCAGAGCTGGTGTACAAGATTCAATAAGGTTCCACGTTTCAATTCGAAGTGCAAGAATTGGTATCAAGTTCAATTGAATGGGTCACGGAAGACGTTTGGTCATCTTGGTGAGAATACAATTTCTAAACCGCCCGGATGGAAGCATATAGATCAAGACAAAAGCAGATTTAAAAGCAAAGTTTGGGATCCTGGAATCTATTATGACAATCGTCACCCCGGGAGCCTGAGAACCTGTTTGAAGCTGCTCAAAAGCTTCACATGCCTAGTTTGGGACCCCGGAGGCTGTTGGCATTCCAAACATTGGTGGAGATTTTTGGATGAATTTAAGCATAAGCTGCCATAACAGGAAGCTCATCCAATGTCCAACTTAAGGACTTTAACTAAAAGTGCTAGGTGGGAGACAACCCACCATGGTATAGTCGTTTCTTTTTCAATTTTTATTTCGTACTGTTTGATTTTATGTTATATTATTGAACCTGGATGTTATTCATAGCATTTGCATTAGCATTGCATACTGCATAATTGCATACCTGCAAATAAAAAAAAAGGGAAGGCGTGCGACGCGACCGCACTGCTAACGCATTCGCGTCAGTTGCGAAAACCACCTCCCACGCGTCTGCGTCAATCACGCGAACGCGTGATCTGAAAATCGGCGTAAAAATCCAACGCCTAGAAATCTGGGCTGGAATCGTGTGGCTGGTGTGCGTTTAGCACAACACAGCTCACGCGTTCGCATCCATCACGCGAACGCGTCATTTGCAAAATACCCATCCCACGCGAAAGCGTGAGCGACGCGTCCGCATCGCGTGGATTGCATAACACCCCAAATGGAGACAGAGAGTTGCGCTGAAACGACGTTGAACTTGTGCGTTTAGCACAATTTCTAGTGACGCGGTCGCGTGCATCCTTTTTCCCATTCCATGTGATCGCGTCGCTCACGCGATCGCGTCAACCCATTCTACCCAAGCCACGCGATCGCGTGCCCCACGCGTTTGCGTGGATTCAAATTCACTAACCCCAGTGACGCGAAACCCTACCCCTATCGCGCCCCTATTCTCTTCTCCCCAAACCCCCCCCACTGCTCCCTCTCTACTCCTTGCCACCCACAACCACCACCACTACCCCCAACCACCTCCGACCACCGCACCCTCACCAACAACCCGAACCCACCGCGCCGCCCACCCCCTCCTTCTTCCTTCTTCCCTCCTTCTTCTTCTCCCCTCCCTTCTCTCCCTTCCACCACCGCGGCCAGCCACCGCCACCGCGCCATCACCGCCGCGACTCCCACCACCAACACCCTCACCCCCTCTCTTCCTTCCTCCTTAACCCCCTCCCCACCATTACCCCAACCCAAACCCTTACCACCGTACAGCCACCCACCGCCGCGCCAACCACGGTTTGCCGCCGCGCCGCCCTATGTCACCGCCGCATTGCCGCCAACACCACCCCACTCCCACCACCTCTCTTAGTTCCATACTTGTGCCTCTAACCATCAGGTTCTGCCGAATGCCACTTTTCTTTCATTCGTAGTTAGTTACATATTTTTCAGTTTATGTTTAAATTTAGGATAGATAGAGATGTATGTTGTAGTGGATTCTAGGTGGTTAGGTAGCTAGGATGTGGTTAGTGGATTTAGGCCTGCTAATTGCACCGTACTTGTTGCTGTTTTACCTATTCTGCAATTCTGTTCTGCCTGTGATGTTAGTATTGTTCATATGATGTTCTTACTGCTCATGCTGCTATTGAGACCGCTCTTTCATGTTCATATTATTTATGTCTATTTGCAGCTTTATTTTAATTTTTATGAACTATTCTGCTTACTGTTTATTACCCGAGATCATCCAATTTTAGCCGGAATGCTGCCCAATTTTCTGTAAATTGTTTTGATTTTCATTCATATTTTGGTTTTGGTAATTTGAATTTGGCATTCCTTAGCTTTTTCCAAACCACTTCATGAATGCACGGGCCAGCATTCTTATTCCTTTCGATTTCCTGATTAATAAATTGCACTTTTGATTATTCAATTTTAATTTTTGCTATTTTTATATCTTTATGAATCATCGTCAATAACTTGATATTTTTTATGAGTTGACTAGTCTTTAAATTTATAAATTTCTTGTTACTTAGGAAACAATTCTCAATGCCACTTACTTTAACTTTCTTTCTTCTAACTCACTGCTTTCCACTTTTTCACTTCTAACCGCTTTTAACTTTCTAACTTCTCCCTTTGCTCTTTTTACTAACTCCTTCAACTTTTTAACTCATAGCATGATTATTGTTTCTCCTAATTAACAGGTGTTCTACTTTTAATATATTTTGGATTGTGATTTCTCATCTCAGCTTTTTAACTCCGAAACAATCCAAAATGCACAATTATTCAACTCATTTCATAATTCCACTGCTCCTTTGCCACTATGTGCTTATCTTGCTATTTGCCTACTTGTTTTCCTGTTTTTATTCTTCAATTATATCCTAGATTTCTGTTTTTCAGGATGTCTGACCCTGAACGAAAAGGAAAAGGAAAGGCAACAACTGGCAAATGAAAAAGAGGTGAATCCTCTATGTCTATCCTAGACATTATGCATGATGACTCCTGGCGGGAAAATCACTTTACCCCGCAGGAGAAGGCTGACCAGCTCCTCCCTGCCAATGATCCCATTAAATTTGCAAACAGATACTGTGAGCTGAAGTATCCAGTGTTTGCCACCTCCAGAAACCTGTACCTGGAGCGAACTCTGAAAATTCCAGAAGAACTACAGCAGTACACCTCTGATCAGATCAAACAGCGAGGCTGGTTCTTCTTGGAGAGAAACTTGACAGAGGTCAATGCTTCCTGGGTAAGAGAGTTTTACTGCAACTATTTCAAGACTTCCCTGGATGCAGTGCACCTCAGAGGGAAACAGATACTGGTTACTGAAGAGGCCATTGAGGATATTCTGCAGCTTCAGCCTAAGTCAGATCAGCCTGACGGTTACCAAAAAGCTGATGAGGACATGCGCTTTCTGAGATTTGACTGGGATGCTGTCAAGCAAAGGATATCCCTTGACCCTACTGTCCCCTAGGTCATGGGAAAGAACACAACAATGCCTAAGGGAATCAAGCTGATATATCTGAATGATGAGGCTCAGCTCTGGCACCAGATCCTGAGCAACTTTGTTATGCTGAGCACTCATGAGACGGAGCTGCCTGCCACTATGATCACCCTTCTTTGGTGTGTGATGGAGGGTAAGGACCTGTACCTCCCACGATTCATCCGGCACTATATGGCCAGGGTCCATGTCAGAGGCACCCTTTCTTTCGCTTACCTGGTCACCCAGTTACGCCGTCGAGCTGACGTGCCTTGGGAGAATGCTGATGAGAAGCCACCTGCTGCGGACTGTAAGAAGATTATCCCTCACAGCAGGAAGTTTCGGGCTTTAGGCTATACACCTCCATTCATGACCGCTTCTAATGAGACAGCCACGCCTTCAGTTGCCCCTTCTTCTTCCACTGCTGCACCAGCCCTACCCACTGCACCTCCACTTGCCTCAGAGCCCGTTTACCACCTCGTGCACCACTTATTCCAGCAGCTGGACCAGATGAAGCGCCGCCACAAGCGACGATATGAGAGATCCGAGCGTCGCAACAAGCGACGCTATGAGCACCTCAAGATGATGATCCGATCTGGCAGCGACTTCCCCTCCGAGCCTGACACACCATCAGAACCATCTGAGGAGGAGGCAAAGGAGCATGAGAAGGAGACCCATCCACAGAGAGAGACCGAGCAGGCAGGCTCAGAGCAAGCTGTGCCACAGCAAGAGGAGCCACACCAGATATAGGCTGCAGATGCAGAGATTCCTATCTAGTCAGAGCCTCCCCTGCAGTAGACAAATCCTCTTACCTTTACCCAGTTTGCATTTCCTCAGGCCACCACCGAGACTCCAGCAGCCCATCCTTCCAGTGATGACACTCCTTCACACCCAGCTTGAGTGAGCATCGAGGACGATGCTTTATTTTAAGTGTGGGGAGGTCGCCATCCCTGGCATATTTCTTTTTGGTGAACCACTATAGACTCTTTCTATCTTATTTTGTTTATTTTTTTGTATTTTTATCTTTGTTTTTATTGTTCAGTACTTATACACTATCCTTTTGCTGTATTTTTACTCTATTTCAGCATTTTGCACTTTAGTTTATACCTTAGCCAGTTAGTTTAGTTGCAATTCTAAACTTATTAGTTATAGAAAATGTGGATTAATTAGTATAGTTTACCCTTTTAGCATATGATAGTTTGGTTTAAATTAAAAATAAAAAGGAAGTAAACTAGAGACTTTAACATAATCAAAAACAATCCACAGACCTTGTATATATAGCATTACATGTTAGTTAGTTAACAACATTTCATCAAGGAACAACATTAAAACTTTAAAGGCACCCTAAGATTTACATTGAGAATAATGGGAGCTCTTAATTTCTACTTGCATGATATGTATAAATGATATATGATTTTTGAGCTAGAGAACACACAGCCTGTGAGTTTTGAGCTTAATTGTATGGTTACATTCAAACCATAATTTTTATTCCTGTGTGTTTTGCCCTTCTTTTTCATTCTGGTGTTCTTTACTTTGTTTTAATCTATATGTCCAATTAGAGAGTATAGATACATACTAAAGAGATGATTGAGGCCATCATTTGAATTTTTCCTCACTTATCCCAAAATTAGCCTACCTTTTACATCACCCTTGTTAGCCCCCTTGAGCTTTTTAATCCCCTCTTGTTCTATAAACCACATTACTAGCCTTAAGCAGAAAAACAAAATAAAAATCTCAAGTTGAATCCTTGGTTAGCTTAAGATAGAAATTGTGTATTGTTTAAGTGTGGGGAGCTTTATGGGAACATGGATGATAGAAACAAAGGTGGAAAGTTAAAAAGAATAAAGATGTTTCAAAATAAAAATTTGGGAAGCATGCTCATGTGAAATCAAAACAATTGAATTACCATGTGTATTAAAAAAATTTTTTCGGTATTTAATTAAGGGGATGCAAAAAATCCCCCAATTGCAAAAATAAAAAGAATCAATGCACATGGGATAAAATTTAAGTTAATGCATGAGCTTGCAATACAAAGTGAGAAAATTTGGGCAAATAGGTTAAGAAACTTTGATTTATAAAATATGTATGTTAGGTGAGATCTTAGACTAATCAAGGATTCACTTATTAGCTCACTTAGCCTTATACATATACCCTTACCTACCTTGGCCCCATTACAACCTTGAAAAAGACCTCATGATTTTTGTATGCCTATATTCTATAATTGTTGATTGGTTAGTTGAAGAACAAAGTTATAGAAAGTAAGGATAAAAAAGAAGAATAGAGTGATTAACCCAATAAACACTGAGTGACTAGAGAGTAAACACAAAATCCAGTGAGGGTTCAATAGCTCATCACCATATATCTCTGCTTAAATTGTTAATTGTCTTGCAAGTTTGTAAAATATTTTTACCCATCTCAATTGTAAAAGTGCTTTAACATTATCTAGGGTTTGGCTATGCATATATGATTCCTTGAGAATGTGAATTAATTTAACTACATGTAAATTTTATATACAAGTGAATAACAATTAGAATTGCATGATTTATTTAGGTAGTTTGCATTTAGAGTAGATTGCATTGCATGAGATTCCACCACTTTAACCTTACCTTATTCTTTATCTTGGACTTAGCATGAGGACATGCTATTGTTTAAGTGTGGGGAGGTCGATAAACCCATATTCTATGATATATTTTGTGCTCAATTTAAGTAATTTATTCAATCCTTCACCCACTTATTCATGTAAATTGCATGGTTTCACTTTCCCTTCCTTATTATGTGATATATGTGAAATACATGTTTCCTATAATTTGAAATTATTTATTTTAATTACAATTTATTACCATTCGATGCCGTGATTTGTGTGTTGAGAAGTTTCAGATCTTCTAAGGCAGGGATGACTTAAAGGATG
The DNA here is from genome assembly GCF_059453495.1 of Arachis ipaensis. Taxonomy (NCBI): domain Eukaryota; kingdom Viridiplantae; phylum Streptophyta; class Magnoliopsida; order Fabales; family Fabaceae; genus Arachis; species Arachis ipaensis. The sequence goes on from NC_142439.1 coordinate 43,740,049, forward strand.
GAAAGGAAACATACAAAAATAGAAGGAAAGCACAAAATGGAGTTTTTGAAGAAACTGGAAGCGACGCGAACGCATGGACGACGCGGTCGCATGCCCAGCGCGAAAAGGCAGCAATCCGAACGCGTGACTGACGCGGACGCGCGCCATGAGCAGAACACAGATGACGCGTACGCGTGACTGAAGCGAACGCGTGACAAGGAAAACTCCAGATGACGCGACCGCGTGACCCACGCGGACCCGTGACAGACGCCACACACCAGAAATTACAGAAAACGCTTCCAGCAATTTATGAAACCCTTTTTGGCCCAGATCCAAGTCCAGAAGGCACATATTAGAGGTTATAAAGTGGGGGAATGCATCCATTCATTATCATGTCTTCAATTAGTCACTTTTCATGAATTAGATGTAGTTTTTAGAGAGAGAGGTTCTCTCCTCTCTCTTAGGTTTTAGGATTAGGATTTCTTATTATTTCAATTTAGTATTCCAACTCGTTATCAGGTTCAATATTCCTTTTACTTTATATTTCTCTTTTACTTTCAGATACTTTAATGCTTTCCTTTAATTACTTTTGTTGCCAAATTGGCTTATGAACCATTCATGTTTAGATTTGATTTTCTATTTAATATAATTTGAGGTATTTCAGAATTATGATTGCCTTTATTTATATTAATAATTTAGATTTTTCCCTTTTGGCTTTGGTTGATTAATTGGTAACTCTTGAGTTGTCAAACTCATCATGATTGATAATTGTTATCCTTGCTGATTGATTTAAATCCCTATAATTCTAGTCTTTCCTTAGGAATTGACTAGGACTTTAGGTGTTAAATTGATTTACCCACTCGACTTACCTTCATAGTTAGAGGTTGACTTAGTGGAGAGCAAAATATAATTCTCATCACCATTGATAAGGGTAACTAGGATAGGACTTTCGAATTTTCATACCTTGCCAAGAGTTTATTTTACAGTTATTTATTTATTTTATTTGTCATTTAAAATACTTGTTCCTTACTTTCAAAACCCCCAATTTACAAAACTCATAACCAATAATAAGAACATACCTCCCTGCAGTTCCTTGAGAAGACGACCCGAGGTTAAATACTTTGGTTATCAATTTCAAAGGGGTTTGTTACTTGTGACAACCAAAACGTTTGTAAGAAAGGACTTTTGTCGGTTTAGAAGCTATACTTGCAACGAGGATTTATCTGTGAATTTCTAGACCACGCAAAAGTTCTCTCTTCAGTCCTCATAAACCTTTTTCAAGCGAGCCAACAAAGGATCAATAGTCACAGGATGTGGTGTAATTGAAAAGGTCAAAATAATATCAGAAAGCTGAGCCTTAAAGTTCGGATCGATGGCAAGTGTCAAAACAGGTTTGGATAGAACAGCACTGTAACACCCCAATTATCCTAAGCCTTACCTCTAGCCGTAAGGCAAAGGTTAATCAAAGGTTATGACATTCTAAGGCTTATACATATTTATATAGAAGGAAATAATATATTCTAGAAGCCCGATGAAGGATTCAGCTCAAAAACAGGATTACAAAAGCGCGAAACGTTCACACGAAGCTAACGCACTAGACACAAGTTATAGATGTAAAATAATGGAGCATATATATAGATATAAAAGTTTAATAATCATAGGGAACTAGCCGCAGCTTGTGGAGTTTAAGCCGACTAGTATATACAGACATACAGAGTTTTGGAGTTAAAAACAACTTATACAACTATTCTCTCAAATAAGCCTCTAAGGCCATAAAGATAAATATACAAAAGATGTGAGAGTAACTACCACAAGAAAATAGAAATAAACCAAGGAGAAATCATACTCCGCTCTGTCACTATACCCGCAATATCACCGAGGTGGATTTGCAACCTGTATCTGAAAAATAACAACAACATATGGTATGAGAACCGGAGGTTCTCAGTATGGTAACAGTGCCCAATAATGTAAGATGTAAAGCTCCGGGATGCCGAAGGCAATCCTATAACTTCACACCAAACCGATAATCAAGCTTAGAACAATTATAATTAACGTAAACCATAAACAACAAACAGGGTTTTCTAAACTTAAAGGATTTCTAACTAGTACTAGTCACACCGCTGTATCCCACAGCCTTCGTCAACCTAACCTCCGTGCGATCCCATCACCACCACCTACCTAACCTCCTCAGCACCAGACAAACATAAGATAATGTAAGCAAGTAACACACAGATAGTTTTCATATACAGCAAGTAATTCAAGAAGCAAGTAGGCATGTTATACAATTAGGCAAACTCAAGTAATCAAAGCAAACAAGCACATAAGAAATGCATATGACGAATTTCTGTCCTATTGGCTCGTGATATCACTTGTCAGTCTATGTATGCCAACCCGACATATCCTTTCGGATGTCACCTTTCTGCCACTTCCGAGGATATAGCACCTGGCATGCTTTTGTTCCGAGGATATAGTGCCTGGCACACTTGCATGCTCAATCCGAGGATATAGTGCTTGGCACACTCTTGCGGCAGAAAAGGAAAACAACAACAACATATAAGTCATCACAAATCATTCCAACGATATAGTGCCTGGCACACTATCATTCCAAGGATATAATGCCTGGCTCACTATCCACATCCGCAAGTCCATCAACCTCAAATCATCATCATTTCTCATCTCAAATCACTTCCAATTATCAACTCTCAACATTCCAAGGATATAATGTCTGGCACACTCTCTTTCAATCATTATCATCCCAAGGATATAGTGCCTAGCACACTCTCAACATTCATCACGATCATCATTCCATTAACATTCTTAAACATTCATATTTCTCAAACTCATTATAAGAAATTCCATTCCGAACTCATCATTTCACCAATTTCTCACTTTGTTGTCAGTAATCACCAAGTTCACTACTCTTCCCTCTCTGTCAACCAAACTCGTCCTCAATACACTAAAACCTAAATCTCCGTTTGCTAACTTTTCAAAGATAAACCCAAATTAAGTCTCCTAGGACCCTTCCCATGTTTGATGCCCGAAAACAAGTCCAAGAATCTTAAAAAGGTGTCACAGAAGCTTATAAGCTTGTTGAGAAGGTAAAATAGTTGAATAAAATAAAAAGGAAAACCATTTCTCTTGCAAAAACTGATTTTAAGTATGAAATCTCTGCACCAAGACACCAAGCTACCCTGTTCTTAGGAAATCCACCAAAAATCATATTTTCATTTGATATATCTAAACTTTTCCAGAAATGAAATAGACTCATAGAGATTTAATCAGTCAAAGTCTCATAGAAAATTTATTTTTCTGGAGAGAGCTATACTGATTACAAGTTTACTTTCAAAAACTAGTTTTGCTGTCAAAATAGCTAAGAGCTCTATCTTTAAAACGAGCACAACTCCTTCTACAAAATTTATAATAGTCTAAAATTTTGACACAAACAAGAAAACAGTCCAAGTCTCAATGTCTATTTAGTCTCACTCAAAATTATGGCCAGGAGTGGGAGATATAGGCTTGGAATGTTGCTGGTTTGATTATGTAGCAGCAGAAAATCAGTTTTAAAGTAATAAACTTCAAAAATTTATATCTCCTAATCCAACCGTTAAACTTTAACCAAAATTTCCAGGATTTTTCTACACATCACATAGATTCGAGAAAAATTAATCCCATGCAATTGTGATCGTTAGATCATTCCCAAAAAGCGTCCAAAGCTGCTGCCAAAAAATAGATTATGCAGAATTTTGCCAAACCTCAACTTTCAAAATATTTCAACCAAAAATCAAACCAAAACCATACCAACTCCAATTTACCTCATAACTCACCCTTTGTGTCACAATCTACCATTCATACTAAATTTTTCATTCACCCTTCAATATCCTCAATCTCAATATCAAATATATAACACTATAATCATTCCTCCACCAACCACATTCACCAATCATCATTCTTTCACTATCCATCTTCATCAACAACCCATTCATGCTTTATACCAATAATCAACAATATACATTCATTCAAATTTAATATACATCATACCTCAACATCATTATTTAACAACATTTACAAAATCAATTCGTCAAGCATCATCAACCAACCAACATCAACAACCACTACAAATCCTCATCAATTCCAACAATTTATCACCAAACAATAACTAACATTAACCAACATCATAATACATCATTAGCACCAATAATCCTCAACCATCACCATCATCATACATATACCACAAACAACCACATATCCAATTCAATCCTATCCTATGGGCCACTAGCCTAAGTGTCCATAAACATTACATATTACATAAAGAAAACCGAAACCATACATTGGCCGATTCCCAAACGTACCATACATCAAAACGAAGCTACCAAGCTTGATCCAAAGCCTCAACCAACTCCAACAAACACCCAAAACTCAATCTAACATCATATATATATCAAAATCAAAACCTAAGATACACATAACAACTAAACACAAGGATTTAGTAAAACCTTACCTTGCCCAAAAAGATTAGGAGTAAAATCCAACAATTTCCCGCTACTAGAGATCACCTAGATAAGCAAAATCACAAAAACCACTCAAAAACCAAATCCCAAAAACGCAGAAACTTAGGGCTGGAAACTGGAGTATGAAGAGAGGAATTTTACCAGATTTATTTATATAGAAACGTAGAGCTTGACAAGAGCTTCACGTGGCCATAAACGGCTCGTCAATCGGAGCTCCGTAGCTCAAGTTACAAGCGAAAGAAGGTGAAGGTGAATAGTGTTCTTTCTTCTCCCTCTCCTCTCAACTCAGTAGCGCCCCCTTCTTCAAATGAGGGTGGAATGAGCTGAAAAGCTCATTTAATGAGGTTATATATGTTGGGCCTTGGACCCAACTTGGGCCCGATCCAACCGCGTAGCGTTTTTGGTTCATTTGGCCCACTTTGGGCCAAAACCTTTAAGATTAGTGCCCGATTTTCACTTCTAAATTATTTTTACCTTTTCTAAACAATAAATTCATTTTCAAAATATTATTTTTCTTAAAACACAGTACCGGACAGGTTTAAACCGGTTCAACCGGTTCAGCTACCGGTTCTCGGTCTTTCGCAGAAAATACCTTTTCTGCCTCAGAAAAATTCACTGAAACAAAATTTCACCTTTTTATTTTCAAATTAAAACTTCTAAATTTTGAATCCATCTCGGGCACTTAAAATTATTATCTTATCAAAATGGTTTACGTGAAAAACCCTGGTTCTTATATTCTCCTCTCCTAATAAAATTTTCGCCCTCGAAAATTCGAATTACGCTATATATTCTCCTCAAAGCGTTCTACCGTGTCAATGTCCCCTCTCGCCTTTCGCTGCGTCACTCTGATTATCGTCATCAGTAGTCCAAAAGTTTCCTTAAAACAAATACCGATTGTTGGAACATTTTCCAAAATCTCCAAAACAAGTTTATTCTAAACCAACTCATTGTGAAAGTTTTTTCAAAATGGTCAAAAATCATTTACTGAAAAGAAGATTACTTTAAATCACGATTTTCTTAAATAAAAACCTTTCAATTTGAATCCTTCTTGATAAGAGAATTCAGAAACCAAATCCACAATTGAACAAAATCAGAGACTCACTCTTCTTTTAAACCATAACATTTAAACCAAGAGTTCTGTCCATCTTGCAAAACCAAATTATTTAAACCAAAGTTCCGAACCAAATTTCAAAATCATTTTAACCTTTAAATTTTTTTTAACATGGTTCAAGACCATACCAGTTAAAAATTGAAAATTAGAATTAAAAACCGCAAAAGCATCCATCAATACCTCCCCTGCCACTAGTGCTTAGCCGCATCCATCCACTGATATGCCGCAAACTCCACGAACTGGTCCTCTTGAATATGTTGAGATCGAAACCCATAGACTAGGATAGCCATCCTCACTACCTCTCCATTAACGTGATCGACCTTATCCGTGAGTTGCCATTCGGGTTTCCTTTCCACACCAAACAATCGATATCAAGGTGATCAGTCTCAATATCTCAAGCTCAGTGCTTCGATTATCCCCAAAGGCATTCACAAATAAGCATGCTATGCATATCAAGTAGATGACCTAAATAGCATGAAAGAAAAATGACCCAGAGTGTGCAATGAAGCACAATCGGCCCACTCCTCAGGCTCACGAGGACGAACCGCTTTGATACCACTAAATGTAACACCCCAATTACCCTAACCCTTACCTCTAGCCATAAGGCAAATGTTAATCAAAGGTTACGATATTCTAAGGCTTATACATATTTATATAGAAGGAAATAATATATTCTAGAAGCCCGATGAAGGATTAAGCTCAAAAATAGGATTACAAAAGCGCGAAACGTTCACACGAAGCTAACGCACAAGACACAAGGTATAGATGTAAAAGAATGGAACATATATATAGATATAAAAGTATAATAATCATAGGAAACTAGCCGCAGCTTGCGGAGTTTAAGCTAACTAGAATATACAGACATACAGAGTTTTGGAGTTAAAAACAGCTTATACAACTATTCCCTCAAATAAGCCTCTAAGGCCATAAAGATAAATATACAAAAGATATGAGAGTAACTACCACAAGAAAATAGAAATAAACCAAAGAGGAACCATACTCCGCTCTGTCACCATACCCGCAATCTCACCGAGTTAGATTTGCAACCTGCGTCTGAAAAACAACAACAACATATGGTATGAGAACCGGAGGTTCTCGGTATGGTAACAGTGCCCAATAATGTAAGATGTAAGGCTCCGGAACACCGAAGGCAATCCTAGAACTTCACACCAAACTGATAATCAAGCTTAGAACAATTATAATTAACGTAAACCATAAACAACAAATAGGATTTTCTAAACTTAAAGGATTTCTAACTAGTACTAGTCACACCGCTGTATCCCACAGCCTTCGCCAACCTAACCTCCATGTGATCTCATCGCCACCACCTACCTAACTTCCTCAGCACTAGACAAACACAAGATAATGCAAGGAAGTAAACACAAATAGTTTTCATATACATCAAGTAATTCAAGAAGCAAGTAGGTATGTTATACAATTAGGCAAACTCAAGTAATCAAAGCAAACAAGCACATAAGAAATGCATATGATGAATGCCTGTCCTATTGCCTCGTGATATCATTTGTTGGTCTATGTATGCCAACCCGACACATCCTTTCGGATGTCGCCTTTCTGCCACTTCCGAGGATATAGCGTCTGGCACGCTTTTGTTCTGAGGATATAGTGCCTGGCACACTATCATTCCGAGGATATAGTGCCTGGTACACTCTTGCGATAGAAAAAGAAAACAACAACAACATATAATTCATCACAAATCATTCCAAGGATATAGTGCCTGGCTCACTATCCACATCCGCAAGTCCATCAACCTCAAATCATCATCATTTCTCATCTCAAATCACTTCTAATTATCAACTCTCAACATTCCAAGGATATAGTTCCTAGCACACTCTCTTTTAATCATTATCATTCCAACGATATAGTACCTGGCACACTGTCAACATTCATCATGATAATCATTCCATTAACATTCTTAAATATTTATATTTCTCAAACTCATCATAAGCAATTCCATTATGAACTCATCAGTTTCACCAATTTCTCACTTCGTTGTCAGTAATCACCAAGTTCACTACTCTTCCCTCTCTGTCAACCAAACTCATCCTCAATACACCAAAACATAAATCTCCGTTTGCTAACTTTTCAAAGATAAACCAAAATTAAGTCTCCTAGGACCCTTCCCATGTTTGATGCCCAAAAACAAGTCCAAGAATCTTAAAAAGGTATCACAGAAGCTTACAAGCTTGTTGGGAAGGTAAAATAGTTGAATAAAATAAAAAGGAAAACCATTTCTCTTGCAAAAACTGATTTTAAGTTTGAAATCTCTGCTCCAAGATAACAAGCTACCCTATTCTTACAAAATCCACCAAAAATCATACTTTCATTTGATGTATGTGAAATTTTCCATATATAAACTAGACTCGTAGAGCTTTAAATCAGTTAAAGTCTCATAGAAAAATCATTTTCTGGTGAGAGTTATACTGATTACAAGTTTACTTTCAAAAACTAGTTTTGCTGTCAAAATAGCTTAAAGCTCTATTTTTAAAACGAGCACAACTCCTTCTACAAAATTTATAATAGTCTAAAATTTTGACACAAACAAAAAATAGTCCAAGTCTCAATATCCTTTTGGTCCCACTCAAAATTATGGTCAGGAGTGGGAGATATAGGCTTGGAAAGTTGCTGGTTTGATTATGTAGCAGCAGAAAATCAGTTTTAAAGTAACAAACTTCAAAAATTTATATCTCCTAATCCAACCGTTAAACTTTAACCAAATTTCCAGGATTTTTCTAACATCACATAGATTCGAGAAAAATTAATCCCATGCAATTGTGATCATTAGATCATTCCCAAAAAGCGTCCAAAGCTGCTGCCAGAAAATAGATTATGCAGAATTTTGCCAAACCTCAACTTTCAAAATATTTCAACCAAAAATCAAACCAAAACCATACCAACTCCAACTTACCTCGTAACTGACCCTTTGTGTCACAATCTACCATTCATACTAACATTTTCATTCACCCTTCAATATCCTCAACCTCAATATCAAATATATAACACTATAATCATTCCTCCACCAACTACATTCACCAATCAACATTCTTTCACTATCCATCTTCATCAACAACCTCATCCATGCTTTATACCAATAATCAACAATATACATTCATTCAAATTCAATATACATCATACCTCAACATCATTATTTAACAATATTTACAAAATTAATTCGTCAAGCATCATCAACCAACCAACATCAACAACCACTACAAATCTTCATCAATTCCAACAATTTATCACCAAATAATAACTAACATTAACCAACATCATAATACATCATTAGCACCAATAATCCTCAACAACCACCATCATCATACATATACCACAAACAACCACATATCCAATTCAATCCTATCCTATGGGCTACTAGCCTAAGTTTCCATAAACATTACATATTACATAAAGAAAACCAAAACCATACCTTGGCCGATTCCCAAACGTATCAAACATCAAAACGAAGCTACCAAGCTTGATCCAAAGCCTCAACCAACTCCAACAAACACCCAAAACTCAATCTAACATCATATATATATCAAAATCAAAATCTAAGATACACATAACAACTAAACACAAGGGTTTAGTGAAACCTTACCTTGTCCAACAAGATTAGGGGTAAAATCTAACAATTATCCGCTACTAGAGATCACCTAAATAAGCAAAACCATAAAAACCACTCAAAAACCAAACCCCAAAAATGCAGAAACTTAGGGCTGGAAACTGAAGCACGAAAAGAAGGATCTTACCAGATTTATTTGAATAGAAATGTAGAGCTCAACAAGAGCTTCGCATGGCTGCAAATGGCTCATCAATCGAAGCTCCATAGCTCAAGTTACAAGCAAAAGAATGTGAGGGTGAATAGTATTCTTTCTTCTCCCTTTCCTCTCAACTCAGCAGTGCCCCCTTCTTCAAATGAGGGTGGAATGAGCTGAAAAGCTCATTTAATGAGCTTATATATGTTGTGCCTTGGACCCAACTTGGGCCCGATCCAACCGCGTAGCGTTTTTGGTTCGTTTGGCCCACTTTGAGCCAAAACCTTTAAGATTAGTGCCCAGTTTTCACTTCTAAATTATTTTTACCTTTTCAAAAAAAATACATTTTCAAAATATTATTTTTCTCAAAACACAGTACCGGACAGGCTTAAATCGGTTCAATCGGTTCGGTTGCCGGTTCTCGGTCTTTCACAGAAAATACCTTTTCTGACTCAGAAAAATTCACTGAAACCAAATTTTATCTTTTTATTTTCAAATTAAAACTTCTAAATTTTGAATCCATCTCGGGCACTTAAAATTATTATTTTATCAAAACGGTTTACGTGAAAAACCCTGGTTCTTACAAGCACGGAGTTGTTGGGCCAATAGAAGTAGGAAGGATTTGTCGCCAGTCTTGGTTGTGGGGCATGTAGTATATAGCTGCTCTGTTAAAAGGTGACTTTGAATGGTAGAACAAGATGCAACTATCGCCTTCTGTGTATCCATACTACATGCATATGCTTCATTCAGACTTCCTAAGTCAGCCAACAAATCATCCACTACATTAGGGGTCTAAGCATGAATGGAAGTGATTGGTATTTGTTTTTTCGACCGCTCACTCGAGGGAATTTTAGAATTTTAAAGGTAAACAAAAATGCAAAGAAAGTGTCAACATAATAAAAAAAAGAGATACCAGGAAGAGATACTAATAATCAGGCTAAATAAAATGTCATACCTTATCAGCGTTGGCATTAGGTGTAGGCTGGTCAGATATGGCAGCCATTAGATTTTCAGCGCTAGACACAATCAAGGAAATGGTAGGAACCGCAGTGACCTAAAGCAAGAAGTGAAATGATGACAAAGGTAATTAATGAGAGTAAAAATCAGTATGAGAGACATCATCATCATTTAAGCTCTTCAAGATAATGCTATTTTTAATATGGAGGATGTGAGAACATATAAAAATACCTGAGAGACAAGTTGACCACTGAGACTAAGAGCGTCGACATCATTATCTTCCGAAGAGGATTTACTCACTACTTTATCACTAAACGAGTTGCTCTCATTTTCCTTTTCATTTTTCTGAGAGACTACCGGTCCGTCAAGGTTGCCATCGGATGCATTTGATGTGTCATCCTTGTCATCACTATTTGAAGATGTTGACACTGCAATTGGTTCAAGTCTTCTCTTTACCTGGCGGCTTGAGTAATTAAAATTGAGTTTCTTTTTTCCTACAAGCCTACCAAAAGTTTTCCTCAAGGGAGGATTGGCATCAAGTGAGGTGGTCTTTTCCTCTATATAAAAAATATAATAATAATAATAATAATAAAATAAGTAAAATAGGTGTCATTCTTAGAAGGCATTATGCATGAAGGAAATAACATTAAACAGCATAGAGAAGAGCATAATTTTATGAATTCAATTGACAAATAATTTGGCTGTAATTACCTTTTTTACGGTTGATGCTCTCCTTACTTGTTGCATTACAAGAGCAGTAGTCATCCTTTGACAACAGGTACTAAAAGTGACCTACATGGAAGAGTAATAGGTTTTCCACCAAGAGAAGAATGAGCATGTGGTTAACAGGCAAGGTTTAAAAGTGAATAGGTGGAATTTATTTCTCTGTGAAGCATTGTCCTTTTGAAAGTTCAACAGATCTTCTAGTGAAGTAGTTTTGATGTGCAAAGATTGAGACCCTTGAAGATGGTAAGATGACGGAATGGCCTGAGCTAACCCAAACTGTCTAGAAACGGCATTTGGAATGTAGACTATGGTTCTTAGGTCATCTTCACCTGAAAATCCAGCAAAAAGTAGTTGGGGAGTTAAGAATTGTGACCAAATACTGATACTTTCCTTTTGTGAAATCTTAGCTGGGGTAAGAGATTGCATCAACCATTTTGGACCAGTTTGACAATTAGCAAAAGGAGTTAAATTGATGTTGTGGTCTTTGATGCTTGAGCATCTTTCCTATCTTTTTTTAGTGAATTTGCATTTAAATTGTTGAGTTTAATCAAGAATTAATTATCTTTTAGCCACTAGGGATGCTACTTTGAGTCTTGTGCAATTCTATTTATTTTAGGTAGCATTCGGATGAATTTGATGGAGTTTCTGCAGAGAAAGAGAAGAAACCAAGGAGCTGACCAGCAAGGAGCGATGCATGCGCGTGCCTAACGCGTGCCTGATGCGTGCGCATGATTTGGAGCTTTCCATGGCGACGCGTGCGCGTACCTGACGTGAACGCGTGAAAAGCGAAATTGCATAGCGACACGTGCGCGTACCTGACGTGTAAGCATGACACGCGAAGAAGACCAACGACGCGTACGCGTGACTGACGCATACGCGTGACATGCGCGACATGCAGAATCTGTAGAAAACACTGGGGGCAAATTCAGGCCAAGTTTCGACCCAGTTTTTACCCCAAAAAGCACAGATCAGAGGCTGCAGAGTGAAGGAATCAAGTGGTCCCCATCCATCAATTGAAGACTTGGTGATTGCCATAATTAACTCTGATTTAAATTTAAATATTATTTTAAAATAGGAAAAGATATTATTTTAGTTTTAAAAGATAGATTTTAAATTAATTAGGATTTGATATAAAAGGGAATTCCAACAGGGGGATTCAAGCCCAACATTATTCCATTCAAACTACCAAAATACATTTTTATCAGAATCCTTATTTTCTCTCTGAACCATGAGCAACTAAACCTCCACTGTTAAGGTTAGGAGCTCTGTCTATTGTATGGATTGATTTTATTGTTTTTCTATTTTAATTCATGTTTTGATTTATATTTCAAGAATTGTTCTCGTTCTTTATTTTATGAATTTGGGTGGAACGGAAGTATGACCCTCTTTCTGATTGAGTTCTTGTATAACTTGAAAAAGCTCTTTACTTGAACAACAGCTTGAAAACAACTTCTCCTAAATTTCTAGTTTATCTGAATTTAACGGGATACATGACATATAATCCTTTTATATTTGGGTAATTAGAATTTCTGTGGCATATAACTAGAATTGAACTTCACCCCATAATTGGAATTAATTGACCAAGGAATTGGCTGTTGATGAATTTTAGAGGAGACTAGGAAGGTCTAAGGAATTAAGGTCTAGTCACATATAGTTTGCAATGAATTAAATCTTACATGATTAAAATAAATTAATAAGAAAAGTCAATCCAGAAAATAGATAACTCTGAAGTCTTAACTGTTTCTCCATATTTTCTTCCCAACTTATTTACTTGCCTTTCTTTAATATTCTTGCTATTGTTTAATGTCTTTGAACTCCCAAACATTATTTTCTGTTTGCCTAACAAAGTAAATCAATTAACCATTGTTGTTTAGTCCTTCAATCCTCGTGGGATCGACCCTCACTCACCTGAGGTATTACTTGGTACGTCCTGGTGCACTTGCCGGTTAGTTTGTGGTTAGAAATTTCACACCAAGTTTTTGGTGCCGTTGCCGGGGATTGATAGTGATTAACAACTATTAGTTATTTGATTGCTTAGATTAGGCATTTTAGTTTTAATTTTATTTAAATTTTACTTTAGTATATTTCAAAAAAATATATATTTTTTTAAAAAAAATAGCAATAATATTTTTCCTTAATTTCTAAATTTAACTTTGGTGTCACCTAGTTAATTTTTTTTTGTTTATTTTCCCTATTAATTTTCAAAATTTTCTATCTAATTTTAGTTATAAATTTCAAAATTTGTTTATTTATTTTATTTAGTATTTTTATTTTATTATTTTACATAGGTTACCTCACAGAGACTTCTCTGCACTCTGACGTAGAGAATTCCATCTTTTCTTGTCTTCTGTTTGTTTATGCGCAGGAACGGGGACAAGAAACCTCTGTTAGACTTTGATCCAAAACCTGAAAGGACTTGTAGGCGACGTTTACAACAAGCAAGACTCTACAAGGCTGTAGAATCCACTATGGATCACAATAATACTGTTAATGCCAATATGGCAAATCCGAATGGGGATGATCAACAAAGGAGAGTGCTTGGCTCTTACTCTACTCCTACTACAGATCTTTATGGAAAAAGCATTGTGGTGCCTCCTATAGCTGCGAACAACTTTGAGTTGAAGTCACAATTGGTCACCCTGGTGCAACAAAACTGCCAGTATCATGGTCTTCCCCACGAAGACCCAAATCAATTTATTTCTAACTTTCTGCAGATTTGTGATACTGTGAAGACAAATGGAGTGAACCCGGAGGTGTACAAACTCATGTTCTTCCCGTTTGCTCTGAGGGATGGAGCAAAGCTTTGGCTAGATTCCCGATCCAAGGAGAGTTTGGATACTTGGGACAAGGTTGCTACTGAGTTTCTTACTAAATTTTTCCCACCAAAGAAGCTGACTAAGCTTAGACTGGAGGTTCAGACCTTCAGGCAGAAGGATGGTGAAACTCTTTATGAAGCTTGGGAGAGGTACAAGCTACTGACTACGCAATGCCCTCCGGACATGTTCTCCAAATGGACCCAACTAGATATCTTTTATGAAGGATTGGGTGAAATGTCCAACATGTGCTTAGATAATTCTGCAGGTGGTTCATTGCAGAAGAAGAAGACACCGGAGGAGACTATTGAGCTGATTGAATTGGTTGCTAGCAACCAATATTTATACTCATCTAACAGGAATTCTGCAAACTCTGAGACTCCTCAGAAGAAGGGTGTTATGGAAGTAGAAACTTTTAATGCTCTTCTTGCTCAGAATAAGCTTATGTCTCAGCAAATAAGTCTACTTACTCAACAGATGGGTGGCATGCAAATCTCAGCTATCAACACCCAAAATCCACCTCAAGAGGTCTCTTATGACATGACAGGTAATTTTGTGCAAAATGATAATTATGGTTATGTTCAATCCTCTTCTGAACAGGTCAATTACATGGGGAGTGCTCCTAGAAACCCCAATAATGATCCCTATTCTCAAACCTACAATCAGGGGTGGAAAAATCACCCAAATTTTGGGTGGAGAAAACAACCTCAGAGGTCACAGAATTTTAATAATAATTCTCAGGGTAGTTTTCAACAAAAAAATTTTAATAACCACCAGTTTCAGTCATCTCAGCAAGCAACTTCTCAGCCCTAGCAGAACAATGACTTGGAAGCAATATTGGCAAGTTTCAGACAGGAAACCAGAGCATCCATCAATAACTTGGAGATTTAGATGGGTCAGCTAGCCACAAAAGTTAATAAATTGATCAGAGGACCACTAATAGCCTTCCTGGTAACACAATTCCAAATCTAAGAGAGGAATGCAAGGCTATCACCTTGATAAATGTACAAGTGGCAAGTATAGAAGCACAAGTTAATGAGGAGCCAGTTGAAAAAGAAGATTGCAAGATTATTCAATTGAGAAGTGGTAAAGTAGCTGGCTCTGAGACCAAGGTCAATGAACAGTTAGTTGAAAAAGAAGCTTCAGATGAGAAGAAGGAAGAAGTAGAGCACGTCCCTCCAAAGCGTGCAGACAACCCATTCCCAGACTCTCTTGACACTTATCCTACACTGCCAAAAGCTCCTGAGTACAAGCCTAAAATGTCATATCCTCAGAGACTTCAAAAGGAGACCAAGGACAAGCAGTTTTCAAAGTTCTTGGAAGTCTTCAGAAAGTTGCAAATCAATATTCCTTTTGCTGATGTTTTGGAGCAAATGCCTCTCTATGTCAAATTCAGGAAGGAGTTGTTGTCAAAGAAGAAGTCTTTAAAGGGAGATGAGACAGTGGTCCTGACTAAAGAATGCAGTGCCATCATTCAAAATAACTTGCCAAGGAAGATGCCGGATCCAGGGAGCTTCCAAATTCCATGCACCATTGGGAGCACAACCTTTGCGAAAGCATTATGTGATCTTGGAGCAAGCATCAACTTAATGCCTTTGTCTGTGATGAAGAAGCTGCAAATCCAAGAGGCACAACCCACAGGGATAGCATTACATATGGCAGATAAGTCTATGAAGCCTGCATACGAATTAGTGGAAAATATCTTGGTCAAAGTGGGTAAGTTCTTCCTCCTAGCAGATTTTGTGATTCTTGACACAGGGGAGGATGAGAATGCCTCTATAATCCTAGGAAGACCTTTCTTAGCCACTGAAAGAGCTCTCATTGATGTAGAAGTGGGTGAATTAATGCTCAGAGTGCATAATGAGCAACTGGTCTTTCATGTCTTCAAAGATATACATTCAGCAGGTAAAGAAGAGAGGTGCATGCAGACTGAGCTTATTGATCCAAACCTTCAAGAATCCCCTGATAATACACAGCAGAAATTGCAGCTCAAACCTCCTTTAGTGACAACTAATAAAATCCCTCCTGATATCAAACCTAAGTTTGGTGTCGGGAATGCATCATCCACTAAGGAGAAGGTTCCCAAAAAGAAGAAAATACCCAGGAGATGGAGAAACAAAAAGATCCCTACTGAAGGTTTCTCCCCAAGAATGAAGGTGGTGTTGACTAGAAATCCAGTATGGATTTATACAGTAAACAGAATCCTCTCTCTGGAGCATATTGAGCTAATGTATGGAGACACAGGAAAGAAGTTCAAAGTAAGGGGTGAAGAGCTGAGCCCCTATGATCCTCCTCCTTAGAAGAGCTGACCATCAAGCTAGTGACGGTAAAGAAGTACTTGTCGGGAGGCAACCCGATAATTTCATATCCTTAGTTATTTTTCGTAGTAGTAGTTTTCTTACTTGTTTGATTTTTTTTATTGAGTTTTTACTATTTTTCTGATCATGCAACTATTTTATAATAGGAACCGAACACTTCAGGCGACACACACACTCACATAAAAAAACGAGCATACGACGCGCAAGCGTCGCTGACGCGTACGCGTCATGTGTGTGCATGTGAAAAATTAAATTGGACAGAGAGTTTAGCAGGAGTGGGGCTGGAACCATGCTGGGCGCATAAGTCGCATCACGCGTACGCGTCCTTGACGCGTGCGCGTCGTTTGCGCAAATGGCCACCAACGCGTACGCGTGACCTTGAAAAATTGACGTAAATGGGTGCATGGCCGAAAGTTGTGATGGTGTGGGGCTAGAATGATGCTGGGAGTACAAGCCCCATCACGCGTATGCGTCCCTAACGCGTGCGCGTCCTTTCCTCAAATGGCCATCCACGCGTGCGCGTGCATGACGCACATGTGTCATCTAAAAATTTTGATTCCCAGGCCATGCGAACAGAGAGTTGCGCATGCGCGCGGCCGCCTTCGCGCGATTTGCACAAACCAAATCCACGCGTACGCGTGCCTTATGCGTACGCATCGCACGCGACGCCCAAATTAAACCCCTCAGTGCCTGAATTCAAATCATCCACCCCCTCAATCCTAATTCTCTCTTGTTCATTTATCCTTTTATTATTCTTTCATCTTACTATTTGTTTTTTTTTTTTTCAGTTACTCATTGCTTGAGGACAAGCAAACCTTTAAGTTTGGTGTTGTCGCTACGCTTATGGCTTCTCTGTTTATTTTAATAGCACTAAAGGAAGATGAATGTTCTTCATGGAGGAATGAGATGGCCACCAGCATAACTGAGGTGGTTGAGTTCCCTTCATTCTATTTTTCTTCCATTCTTAGATTTTTATTTTCTGTTTTCTATTACTTTGATTGCCTGCATGATATTTTGTACTTTTAGTTCTTAGAAATAGTTTCATTCTGTTATTTGTCTCATGTACCGCTCACTAAACTTGAAATCTAAAAAGAAAAAGAAAAAGAAGTGGTATATTGCATGAGAAATTGAGTTTATATTGAAGAGTAGTCTTATTCACTTAAATCTGGTGGTATTTTCTGTGATTCTGAATGCATGATATGAATAGTGCATTTTTAAATTTGAATCAAAGAATGTTGATGTACAAGGAACAGGAATTTAGAGAAGTATTATGACTTCTCTGGAATAAATAAAAATTTAATCCTTGAAGCAAAAGAAACAGTGTATATATATATATATATATAAGCAAGGTCCAAGGCTCTGAGCATCAATGACTAGGGATGTCAGACATGATTAAAAGCTCAAAGAGTTGTTTCCCTAGTTACATGCTTGTGGTGTTCTTGTGTAAACTAATCCTTGAGACAAAACATTTAGAGTCGAGATCAATTTCAATTAGAAGAGTGTGTCAAAGGCTTTGAGCACCACTGTCTGGAAGTAGCTGAAAAAAAAAAATCAAAACTCCAAAAAGAGTTTCCCAGTTAAGTGCCTGTGGTGTTTCTGTGTCAAGTAAAGCTTGTGACAAAACTTTAAAGTCACGGCTAGGCTCAAGGTGCAAAGCACCAAAGAAAAGAAAAAAAATTACTGTGTTCAAGGGTTAGATTAAGCTACAAAAGATCAGAGAATTCATAATATTATCCAGATTCTAATTCCGAATGACACTGACATCCTTCTGATTCAAAGGAGAGTGAGATGCCAAAACTATTCAAGATTGCAGTTGTAAACCCCACTATAAGAAGAGACATGAGCTTAATTGAACTCTCACTCTCATGCAAATTCACATTCTAAGCCTATATTAATTTGGTTACTTAAGGACAAGCAACAAGTCAAGTTTGATGTTGTGATGCGTGAGCTTCTTTCCTATCTTTTCCTAGTGAATTTGCATTTAAATTGTTGAGTTTAATCAAGAATTAATTATCTTTTAGCCACTATGGATGCTACTTTGAGTCTTGTGCAATTCTGTTTATTTTAGGTAGCATTCGGATGAATTTGATGGAGTTTCTGCAGAGAAAGAGAAGAAACCAAGGAGCTGACCAGCAAGGCGCGACGCGTGCGTGTGCCTGACACGTGCGCGTGATTTGGAGCTTTCCATGGCGACGCGTGCGCGTACCTGACGCGTACGCATGAAAAGCGAAATTGCACAGCGACGCGGGCGCGCACCTGACGCGTACGCATGACACGTGAAGAAGACCAACGACGCGTACGCGTGACTGACGCGTACGTGTGACATGCGCGACATGCAGAATCTACAGAAAATACTGGGGGCGAATTCAGGCCAAGTTTCAACCCAGTTTTTAGCCCAAAAAGCGTAGATCAGAAGCTGCAGAGTGAAGGAATCAAGTGGTCCCCATCCATCAATTGAAGACTTGCTGATTGCCATAATTAATTCTGATTTAAATTTAAATATTATTTTAAAATAGGAAAAGATATTATTTTAGTTTTAGAAGATAGATTTTAAATTAATTAGGATTTGATATAAAAGGGGATTCCAACAGGGGGATTCAAGCCCAACATTATTCCATTCAAACTACCAAAATACATTTTTATCAGAATCCTTATTTTCTCTCTGAACCATGAGTAACTAAACATCTACTGTTAAGGTTAGGAGTTCTGTCTATTGTATGGATTGATTTTATTGTTTTTCTATTTTAATTCATGTTTTAATTTATATTTCAAGAATTGTTTTTGTTCTTTATTTTATGAATTTGGGTGGAACGGAAGTATGACCCTCTTTCTAATTAAGTTCTTGTATAACTTGGAAAAGCTCTTTACTTGAACAACAGTTTGAAAATAACTTCTCCTAAATTCCTAGTTTATCTGAATTTAACGGGATACGTGACATATAATCCTTTTATATTTGATTAATTAGGATTTCTGTGGCATATAACTAGAATTGAACTTCACCCCTAATTAGAATTAATTGACCAAGGAATTGGCTGTTGATGAATTTTAGAGGAGACTGGGAAGGTCTAAGGAATTAGGGTCTAGTCACATATAGTTTGCCATGAATTAAATCTTACATGATTAAAATAAATTAATAAGAAAAGTCAATCCAGAAAATAGATAACTCTGAAGCCTTAACTGTTTCTCCATATTTTATTCCCAACTTATTTACTTGCCTTTCTTTAATATTCTTGCTATTGTTTAATATCTTTGAAGTCCCAAACATTATTTTCTGTTTGCCTAACTAAGTAAATCAATTAACCATTGTTGTTTAGTCCTTCAATCCTCGTGGGATCGACCCTCACTCACCTGAGGTATTACTTGGTACGACCCGGTGCACTTGTCGGTTAGTTTGTGGTTAGAAATTCCGCACTAGTCTTTTTTTGGAAAATGATAGAAAGCACGGAAGAAGTGTTTCATTTTATCATGTGAGGCTATCAACTTATCGGGAAAAACTAAGTTGAGCAGATGGTGTCCTGCAATCACAGAATCTGTAGGACCTTTTTGGGTCAAACGCGGTTGTAGCTCTGACTCAAAAATAGCAGACAGCCACAATTGAAAGAACCAAACAAGACCGTCAACATTAGTAATTCTCTTCTTCTCCCTCCTAAGGTCCTTGATCCAATCCAGAGTGAGGTATAGTCGAGCTAGAAACAATTTGGCTAAACACAACTTCCTACCTTTGGCTAACATAATGGCCATTGGGAGATAAGTGACTTCAACTTGAATACTCCAGGCACAGAAAATAACACCGCTCAACCAATAGAAAAGAAAGGCTATGTGCTCATCATCAGAAACAGGTGCTTCATCTTGACCTCTGTTATTGAGAATGAAGCTCTGATAAGTGGTGGAAGAGATATCAATGGCATACTTAACTCCTGTGGTCGATTTGGTGGTAGTTAAAATTTTCTCTCTCAAAGGAGGTAGACCGGTTATAGCAGCTACATCCAGAAGAGTAGGCGTAATCATACCATATTGGGTGTGAAAAGTGTGAGAAGTCTCATCCCAGAAATACAAAGCACCTCCCATTAATCCTAAATTGACAATGTAAAAGCTTTTACTAAGCTGAATTAGATCGTATATTCCAATGCCTTTTGTAAGACCCAGAATCTTTGAAAAGTCTTTTTATGATCAAGTCTCAAATCATATGGTTATTTATAGCCTTAATTTCAGAAATTATTTTATTAAGGGTAATTAAGGGAAGTTTCGATTTATTGAATTTGAGATTAGTTATGATTATTATCCAATTTTATAATTATTGGATTATTTCCTATATTTGAATTATAAAGTTGATAGTTATGAAATAGGATTTTATACGATTTGGATTAGATAAATAATATTTTAAATATTACTATTGCTATTTTGGAAAAATGAAGAAAATAAGTATATTATTTCTAATTATTTGGTGGGACATTTTATTGAAAATAATTTGTAAAATTGATGAGCAAATAGTATTTCTATACAATATTATTGTTGGATTAGAATTTATTTCTAATTACTATATTATCCCTATTTTTAAGTGAAATTACCATAATGCCCTTAACCCTAATTTTACTCAAAAACCCTAACCCTAAAACCCTAACCCAATGACCCGGTTCCCTTCACCCACACTCAGCAGCAATAGCTACTGCCTCTCTACCCTAGACACCCATACGTAGAGGCAAATGGAAGAAAGAAAGAAATAGAGAGGGAAGGGAGAAACGGGATCCGTGGAAGGAGGAAGAGAAGAGGAGGGAGGAGGCTACGCCGGCGCGCTGGGCTTCACCACCGCCGTCGCGTCGTCGCCGCCCCTGCTAGCTGCCGCCATTTCACGAGAGAGAGAGAGAGAGAGCCATGTTAGGAAGGAGGAGACGCCGCCGAGGTGCCATTGTCGTTCCTTCGTCGCCGCCGCGACTGTTAGCCGAGCCGTCATCTCTAGCCTGTGCCGTTGCCAGTTGCGCGAGAGGGAGACGCGCCGTGAGGGAGAGTCGTCACGTTTCTGCCATCGCCGGTTCACACGCCGCCGCTGTGCTCCTTGCCGCAGCGCCACCACTGGAAGAGGAGGGCTCGCCAGTTCTGCCTCTTACTGACCGCCGCCATTCCGCCGTCGCCGTCAAGGGGTTCTGCCAAGAGAGAGAGGACCAGCGTGCGTGAAGAAGAAGGGGAGAGGTCCGAGGATGAGACGGTTTCCGTCATTGCTGTCTGCCTCTGTCACTACCGACCTGCTTCTCCGCGGTGCTTAGCTGGAGCTTCTGCTACTGTCGCCGAAGTTCAGAGGCCACCGGAACCACCGCCGGAGCTTCTGGCTGCTTTTGCCGTCGCCGAAAAAGTCTATCGGTAAGGGTCTTAAGTTGGTTCCCCTTTCCGTTGAGTTTCTGGAAACCTCACTGTCACTGCATATGGTTCAGGTCATCGCTGCCACTTGAGGTGGCTGCCGGGCTGCCGCCAAACCTGTTCAGAGACCGCCGCTGCTTCGGTTCAGCCGTTCCTTCTTCGGTTCGGTAAGCGCTTAGATTTGAAAGCCTTTTAGTTACCGTTCTGTTATCATACGCTGAGGTTTGTGGCGTTAATTGCTATAGGATTGAGTTTTGGTTGTTGTATGTTGCGATTCAAGTTGTTGAGACTGTTGCGAAAGTGGCTTGGAGCTGAGGTTTTGGTTGCCGTCAGTTCGGGTTGAGGCGGAAAGGACTTGATGAGGCGTTTGGGTTATGGAATTGCGTTTTGAGGTAGGGGCGCTTTCCAGAAACTATATTCTTATATATTGGAATTATTACATATGGATACTGATGTCAGAAAATGTGTATTTGGTGATTGTATCGGCCTTATGTATTATTTGATTGACTCGAATGTTTATGAATGTTGGTTTGGCTGAGTTGTTGTACGGCTTTGTGAAATGTAATGTTTTGAAGCTGATTCTTTAAATATTTGAAATCTGAGTTTAATCCGTTGAGGATTGATTTGAATTGAGTTGATTATTTTGATGATGTGAAAGATAGAATACTCTTGAAATTCAGCCTGGGTTGCTTTAATTGATTTGGTTTTGATAAATGATTTATTGCTGAACCGATTCTTTAAAGCTTTGGAAATGAGTTAAATCGGTTGATATTGAGTTGACTTTGAAATGGTTTTCTTGAGATATGCCACTGAGGCGACTGTTGGATTTAGCTTGCTTTGAATTGATTTCTGGTTTTGAGCTGTTGAAAAGGAATGAGAAACGGTTTAGTTGGGACCCGAACCGGGTGGCAAAAGTCCAAGTTTTAGGGGAGGTGCTGCCGAAATTTCTACAAAATCCTAGTCTTGTTTAAAAAGTCATTTAAAAAGGATTGGGTTTGAGAAGTGGTATTATTTGATTTATTAAGAGAATATTTATATTTTCAAGCTTAATTTATTTAGTGAACTTTATGCCTTGAGTTTGACTTATTTAGAAATGAACTATTTTTACCGTTTGAATCACTGAAGGAAAGAATGATGCTCTAATATTGATTTCAATATAAAAGGGAGCTTTTAGTGATTTCAAAGGAATCTAGACTTTTGATTGAGTAATTAAGTTTGAGGCATTTTGGAAGAGTTAGAAAAATGGGTCCCAAAAAGAAACCTGAAAGTGGTTTGAATCAAATGAACCGATTCCTTTTCAAATGAGTTGATTTTAGGACCGGGTTGGAACTTGTGATTTTGTGTGGTCGGTTTCATAAGAAATTCAGTTTTATTTACTTGAACCGAGAATCCATGATTTTAATAGTTTCAATGAATTTAAAGGAATTGATATAGGTTGACCTTCCCTAAAGACTTGGGACTCTGCCGAGAAACTTTTGTTATAAAATCCCATTGTTGTATGGGTGATTTTGAATACTTTGAAATAAATCCTTAACTTGCCATGGTTTTGGAAGTTCTGGAAAGAGATTGCCGAGAGTGGCTTTGTTTTAAAAAGGGAACTAACTTTGAGTAAATTTGGCTTATGAGCCTGAGATGATTTGAGAAACGAGATTTCTAAAGCCAAGGCTGAAAGGAGTTGAAACTTGATTTCAAAGTGAAACAATTTGGGAAAAAGTGATTTATGGCTTAAATGCCGGTTTTATGAATTTGATGATGTTGGATGGTGGAAGTGCTGTTTTTATTATGGGCCGGAATGGCTGTGTATGATTATGAATATTGGCTGGTTCTGGATTGAACCGTGAGCCGGAATGGCTGTGTATGATATTGGTTTATGGTTGGTTGCCGAATGAGTTATGGGCCATATGGCTGATTATGAATTATGAGTTTAAGCCGAAGGGCTGTATTTATTTATAAATTGGCTGATTCTGGATTGAACCGTGAGCCGGATGGCTGAGATGAATGTTGTATGTGAAAATGCTTGTGATTTCCCTCTGGTTGTAAGGGTGACAGGGCACCGATACCCTCTAATGGCGACAGGGCGTAAATACCCTCTAAGGATAATAATGCGCAACAGAGAGACTGTGTCCGGGTTAGCTACCGGACACGTCGGGTTGGCTTGGTAACCGACAGATGATATCATCAGCCACTAGGGACAGGCATGCATCATATGCATCTATGTGACATTGCTTGGGTGTGCATATTATACTTGGTTTGCCTATGTGATTAATTGCTAATTGTTCTACCTGCAATAACTGTTTGTTTGTGCTTGCATCTTCCTATTTGTGTTTGCTACTGGGACTCTGTTGGACTGTGGTGATTGGTTGATGGTTGGATTGTTTGGGCCTAGGGCCGTGGTTGGAATGAGATGAACTGATGGTTGATTTCGGTTTTGTGTTTCTGGTTTGGAATAAAATATGAAAGGCTATTTTGGTTTCGCATAGATAAACCGTTTTGAAAGGCTTTGAGTTTTTGAGAATTGAACGGTTCTTCTTTCAGAAAGATTTTTAGACTTTACTTTTATTGTAAACCGTTGTTTTTGAAAAGGAGGCATAAGACGGTTATTAATCACTGGTACCGTTTATCTTCACGTATCCTATTACAGTAATTCCTAAAAACCCTCTATTGAGAACCCTTTCGAGGATGATGTTCTCACCCCCCTATATTTTTCCCCTTTCAGGATATGGGCGCAGAAGTTACGAAGGGTTTATTTAGTTGTTGTTGAGATACTCTGTATTGTTTTAGTTATGGTTTATTGTACCCTCGCCTTTATCTTGATATATTCTGTAAGAAGGATAGGAATTGTATTGGTTAATGCTTGTAATATTATATATATGTATATATATGGATGTGCTCTTTGTGAGTTGTTGTAAGTGTATTGTATGTACAAATATATGATGTATAACGAAAGTATTTTGGGAGCGGTATTACGGTTTAAAGTTTCAAATAGGTTCATATTTTAATATTAAATAGTATAAGTGTCGTCGTAATGTCCGAGCTATCAGAGTTGCACAACCTGAAGCGTGAGCTTTGGTAGTTAAGGTGTTACATTATGGTATCAGAGCAGTCCTTCCTGTAGAGCCTGAGGAATGGACCGACTATGCTTCAATTGCATACTCTGAGCGTTTGTCATGTATTAGGTCTTGTCGAATGACGAGAATTAGAGCTTTATGCACATGACGGTCTATTGATTAATGCTGTTAGTCTTGCATTGCATAATTCCTGATATTAAGTTTGGCCAGCTTAATACTAGTGAATTATCTATATGAGAGCACTAATGGGTTATCATAGATGATATACGAGTTTTGAGTAAAGCGAATCGCGGGTTTTGGGAACGCTAGAAACTATTTCTCGAGGCTATTCAGTTGTGTGTCTTGAATTCTGTTCGAGTCGACCTGTTCTTTCGTATCCTAACTTGAAGTTCTTGGTTGTTAGTCCTTTTGAAAAGTAGTTTGATTTTTTAACTTTATTCCTCTATTCATATGCATTCTTGTTTGATCTTAATTACATATGCTTGTTTGGAATCCTTGTTGCATCTATCTTCCTCTGTTTGAGTTCTTCTTGATTCACGTGTTCCTTGATGTAGCCTTGAACTTGTCTTAATGTGCCGTGACTTTTAGCTCCGGGTTCCGAGTTCATTCTTAGAGAACTTGTTGATTCAGTTTTCCTCTTACTTGACAGTGATTACAGCTAATTTTGAGATTTTTATAAAAATTGCTGTTGACTAGATATACACTTATCTATACGTGGAACTTTGAAGATTTCTTATACAGTTTAACAACTATTTATTTCTAATACCTCACCTGTACTTTTACTGATTTGCGGAACCGCATTTACTTCAAATACAATTTGACTTTCTAGTAATTTTACTATAGTTCCAATGGACATCTTTATTTGATTATGTATTTGGGTATTTTCAGAATTTCTGGAAAGAAAGGGGATTTCTTGCTTTATCCCGGTTGAGTTTCGTTTGATAAACTTTACTTAATTCATTTTTATTTGAGTTTGATTTAGCATACTACATGGCTTATGCCATTGTTGTTCTTTTGAAAATGTTAGACTCATAACTTTCTTCTTATGAGCGGACTCGTTCCTTCTTAAGCTTTTCACCTCTATGAATGTCATACGTGATTCTGTTTTTAACTAATCTTTTACATCTTGTGAACATTACCATTGATCTTGGTTTGTCCTCTCTTGTGAATCTCATTCTTATGTGAGTCAGTTTGATTCGTTTCAAATTAGTGCATTGTTTATTCTCTCATTTTCTCTACAAGAGTTTTTAGTCAAAGATTTATCATTGAGAAATTACAAATGATTGAGTTGTCTTTTTCTATGACTTTTGTATTCTTTTGGATCAATTGAAAGCTTGTTTGATGACTCATGCCTAGTGAATCTTGTTTGAACTACTTTGATTTAAGATCCTTTCTTGCAAGGCTTGACTCCTTTTTAGTACATCTTAAACTTCTTGAATGTTCTTCTGAGATGGTGATTTTAAGAACACTTTTGGAGTCTTGTTTTGAACTTTTTAAAGAAGTTTTGAATTCTCTTGTAAAAAGTTTTAAATGGAATTTATTTTCTGTTGCTTGATTTAGATTGAAACCATTGTTCAATTTTGACGAAGTTAATTTAAAGTTAGGATGCGCTATTTTAAATGAAGTTTTGAAGAACTTCCTTGTTTAGTGGAAACCGGTTCGTTTGTAACGCACCACTTATTTCCTTTACCAAATTGTAAGCAAATTTTTACTTCGGAGTCTCTTTTCTAAAAAGAGTTTAACTTCCTCTTTCGTACTTACTATAAATGTTATACACGCTTGTTTGAATATGGACTTTGGGAGTTTCTGAACAAGCATTTGATTTCTCTCCTGAGTTTTGTGAATTACTTTTGGTTAAGATTGTGCACTTAACTAATTTTCTAAAATATTTGATGAAAATATTTTAGCTCTTAGCCAAGCCGGTGTGCATCTTGTTTTTAAAACTCTACATGATCTATTTCAACATGAAATTGTATTGAAGTGAAGCCATGTTTATGCTATTGCTACTCTCTTGAAGAATGTTTGTTGCTCAACTTTTCTTCTAGACTGCAAAGTGGTTTTTTCGCAAGTTTTCGACTCTTTCATGAACAATGTATTCGAAAGTATTTTTAATCATGCTCGAGTTCTGTGAGCTTTGTCTTGGGTTTGAAATATTCTCTTCTGTAAACCTCATGCTTCCTCAACTCAGCTTGAGTTTGTTTTAAACTAATGCGCTGATTTTCTGCTTATTGGTCCTATTAAATTTCTTTGATCCAAGGGTTATTTTTGAAGTTGTCAATGAAATTGTGTCTAGCAAACTTCATTGCTTGAGCATCCTTGTTTATCTGGAATTGGATATATTCTTTCAAATCTATGAGTATCGTCTTTGACAATTGTCTCCCCTTTCTAAGATCTCGTATTCTTCTGAGTAGACTCGAGAATTGTTTTGATATCACGTGCGATCTGTAGATATAGTAACGCGATGCGTTAGTTCTTTAAGATGTGATGTGTGCATACGAAAGTTGAAGCGGTAGGTGTGCAACGTTAAGAGTTGTGGGTGTTTTATTCCTTGTGAACGGGTTTGCGATCGTTAGGCTTATGATCGGATATGGGGATTGTAAAGTGCTTGGTGGAGTTGGGAGATTGAAGTTCTAAAGTGGGAACGAGATTTGTCAGCAAACGTTATGCCGCTGTTTAAATACCAACATGCTTTGCAGCCTTTTACCACACTAATTACCACTTTGCTTTGTGAACGCCTATCTTGATTTGCACCCTATTTTGGCACCTCAAGTTTTTGTGAGGCATTGAGATCATATGACCTTGTGCATTGAGCCTATCTTATAACGTTTGCTTTACAATCACACTCCTGCCTTTGTATTTTTATGCATACGACCATCCAAGTATTTGAAAACTGTATATATATTTATATTTTGAGATATTTTTGCTTCTTCCTCAAATGTGTTCAAGGGTGGACTGTTATGAATTTTCTTTCGTTTTGTATCAATTTTCGAGGGCAAAAATTTTTATAACGTGGGTAGAATATAAGACCCAGAATCTTTGAAAAGTCTTTTTATGATCAAGTCTCAAATCATATGGTTATTTATAGCCTTAATTTCAGAAATTATTTTATTAAGGGTAATTAAGGCAAGTTTCGATTTATTGAATTTGAGATAAGTTATGATTATTATCCAATTTTATAATTATTGGATTATTTCCTATATTTGAATTATAAAGTTGATAGTTATGAAATAATAAGGATTTTATATGATTTGGATTAGATAAGTAATATTTTAAATATTACTATTGCTATTTTGGAAAAATGAAGAAAATAAGTATATTATTTCTAATTATTTGGTGGGGACATTTTATTGAAAATAATTTGTAAAATTGATGAGCAAATAGTATTTCTATACATTATTATTGTTGGATTAGAATTTATTTCTAATTACTATATTATCCCTATTTTTAAGTAAAATTACCATAATGCCCTTAACCCTAATTTTATTCAAAAACCCTAACCCTAACCCAATGACCCGGTTCCCTTCACCCACACTCAGCAGCAATAGCTGCTGCCTCTCTACCCTAGACACCCATACTTAGAGGCAAATGGAAGAAAGAAAGAAATAGAGAGGGAAGGGAGAAACGGGATCCGTGGAAGGAGGAAGAGAAGAGGAGGGAGGAGGCTACGCCGGCGCGCTGGGCTTTACCACCGTCGTCGCGTCGTCGCCTCCCCTGCTAGCTGCCGCCATTTCACGAGAGAGAGAGAGAGAGAGAGAGAGAGAGAGAGAGAGAGAGAGAGCCGTGTCGGGAAAAAGGAGACGCCGCCGAGGTGCCATTGTCGTTCCATCGTCGCTGCCACCACTGTTATCCGAGCCGTCATCTCTAGCCTGTGCCGTTGCCAGTCGCGCGAGAGGGAGACGCGCCGTGAGGGAGAGCCGTCACGTTTCTGCCGTTGCCGGTTCACACGCCGCCGATGTGCTCCTTGCCGCAGCGCCGCCACTGGAAGAGGAGGGCTCGCCAGTTCTGCCTCTCACTGACCGCCGCCGTTCCGCCGTCGCCATCAAGGGGTTCTGCCAAGAGAGAGAGGACCGGCGTGCGTGAAGAAGAAGGGGAGAGGTCCGAGGCTGAGACAGTTCCCGTCACTGTCGTCTGCCTCTGTCACTACCGACCTGCTTCTCCGCGGTGCTTACCTGGAGCTTCTGCTACTGTCGCCGGAGTTCTGAGGCCACCGGAACCACCGCCATAGCTTCTGGCTGCTTTTGCTGTCGCAGGAAAAGTCTATCGGTAAGGGTCTTAAGTTGGTTCCCCTTTCCGTTGAGTTTCTGGAAACCTCACTGTCACTGCATATGGTTCAGGTCATCACTGCCACTTGAGGTGGCTGCCGGGCTGCCGCCAAATCGGTTCGGAGACCGCCGCTGCTTCAGTTCAGTCGTTCCTTCTTCGGTTCGGTAAGCGCTTAGATTTGAAAGCCTTTTAGTTACCATTCTGTTATCATACGCTGAGGTTTGTGGCGTTAATTGCTATAGGATTGAGTTTCGGTTGTTGTATGTTGCGATTCGAGTTGTTGAGACTGTTGCGAAAGTGGCTTGGAGCTGAGGTTTTGGTTGCCGTCAGTTCGGGTTGAGGCGGAAAGGACTTGATGAGGCGTTTGGGTTATGGAATTGTGTTTTGAGGTAGGGGCGCTTTCCAAAAACTATATTCTTATATGTTGGAATTATTACATATGGATACTGATGTGAGAAAATATGTATTTGGTGATTGTATCGGCCTTATGTATTATTTGATTGACTCGAATATTTATGAATGTTGGTTTGGCTGAGTTGTTGTGCGGCTTTGTGAAATGTAATGTTTTGAAGCTGATTCTTTAAATATTTGAAATCTGAGTTTAATCCGTTGAGGATTGATTTGAATTGAGTTGATTATTTTGATGATGTGAAAGATAGAATACTCTTGAAATTCAGCCTGGGTTGCTTTAATTGATTTGGTTTTGATAAATGATTTATTGCTGAACCGATTCTTTAAAGCTTTGGAAATGAGTTAAATCGGTTGATATTGAGTTGACTTTGAAATGGTTTTCTTGAGATATGCCACTGAGGCGACTGTTGGATTTAGCTTGCTTTGAATTGATTTCTGGTTTTGAGCTGTTGAAAAGGAATGAGAAACGGTTTAGTTGGGACCCGAACCGGGTGGCAAAAGTCCAAGTTTTAGGGGAGGTGCTGCCGAAATTTCTACAAAATCCTAGTCTTGTTTAAAAAGTCATTTAAAAAGGATTGGGTTTGAGAAGTTGTATTATTTGATTTATTAAGAAAATATTTATATTTTCAAGCTTAATTTATTTAGTGAACTTTATGCCTTGAGTTTGACTTATTTAGAAATGAACTATTTTTACCGTTTGAATCACTGAAGGAAAGAATGATGCTCTAATATTGATTTCAATATAAAAGGGAGCTTTTAGTGATTTCAAAGGAATCTAGACTTTTGATTGAGTAATTAAGTTTGAGGCATTTTGGAAGAGTTAGAAAAATGGGTTCCAAAAAGAAACCTGAAAGTGGTTTGAATCAAATGAACCGGTTTCTTTTCAAATGAGTTGATTTTAGGACCGGGTTGGAACTTGTGATTTTGTGTGGTCGGTTTCATAAGAAATTCAGTTTTATTTACTTGAACCGAGAATCCATGATTTTAATAGTTTCAATGAATTTTAAGGAATTGATATAGGTTGACCTTCCCTAAAGACTTGGGACTCTGCCGAGAAACTTTTGTTATAAAATCCCATTGTTGTATGGGTGATTTTGAATACTTTGAAATAAATCCTTAACTTGCCATGGTTTTGGATGTTTTGGAAAGAGAATGGCGAGAGTGGCTTTGTTTTAAAAAGGGAACTAACTTTGAGTAAATTTGGCTTATGAGCCTGAGATGATTTGAGAAACGAGATTTCTAAAGCCAAGGCTGAAAGGAGTTGAGACTTGATTTCAAAGTGAAACGATTTCGGAAAAAGTGATTTATGGCTTAAATGCCGGTTTTATGAATTTGATGATGTTGGATGGTGGAAGTGCTGTTTTTATTATGGGCCGGAATGGCTGTGTATGATTATGAATATTGGCTGGTTCTGGATTGAACTGTGAGCCGGAATGGCTGTGTATGATATTGATTTATGATTGGTTGCCGAATGAGTTATGGGCCATATGGCTGACTATGAATTATGAGTTTAAGCCGAAGGGCTGTATTTATTGATAAATTGGCTGGTTCTGGATTGAACCGTGAGCCGGATGGCTGAGATGAATGTTGTATGTGAAAATGCTTGTGATTTCCCTCTGGTTGTAAGGGTGACAGGGCACCGATACCCTCTAATGGCGACAGGGCGCAGATACCCTCTAATGGCGACAGGGCGCAGATACCCTCTAATGGCGACAGGACGCAGATACCCTCTAAGGATAATAATGCGCAACAGAGAGACTGTGTCCGGGTTAGCTACCGGACACGTCGGGTTGGCTTGGTAACCGAAAGATGATATCATCAGCCACTAGGGACAGGCATGCATCATATGCATCTATGTGACATTGCTTAGGTGTGCATATTATACTTGGTTTGCCTATGTGATTAATTGCTAATTGTTCTACCTGCAATAACTGTTTGTTTGTGCTTGCATCTTCCTATTTGTGTTTGCTGCTGGGACTCTGTTGGACTGTGGTGATTGGTTGATGGTTGGATTGTTTGGGCCTAGGGACGTGGTTGGAATGAGATGAACCGATGGTTGATTTCGGTTTTGTGTTTTTGGTTTGGAATAAAATATGAAAGGCTATTTTGGTTTCGCATAGATAAACCATTTTGAAAGGCTTTTGAGTTTTTGAGAATTGAACGGTTCTTCTTTCAAAAAGATTTTTAGACTTTACTTTTATTGTAAACCGTTGTTTTTGAAAAGGAGGCATAAGACGGTTATTAATCACTAGTACGGTTTATCTTCACGTATCCTATTACAATAAT
The DNA here is from genome assembly GCF_059453495.1 of Arachis ipaensis. Classification (NCBI taxonomy): domain Eukaryota; kingdom Viridiplantae; phylum Streptophyta; class Magnoliopsida; order Fabales; family Fabaceae; genus Arachis; species Arachis ipaensis. The sequence continues at coordinate 43,771,611 of NC_142439.1, forward strand.
TCCTAAAAACCCTCTACTGAGATCCCTTTCGAGGATGATGTTCTCACCCCCCTACATTTTTCCCCTTTCAGGATATGGGCGCAGAAGTTACGAAGGGTTTATTTAGTTGTTGTTGAGATACTCTGTATTATTTTAGTTATGGTTTATTGTACCCTCGCCTTTATCTTGATATATTCTGTAAGAGGGATAGGAATTGTATTGGTTAATGCTTGTAATATTATATATATATGTATATATATGGATGTGCTCTTTGTGAGTTGTTGTAAGTGTATTGTATGTACAAATGTATGATGTATAACGAAAGTATTTTGGGAGCAGTATTGCGGTTTAAAGTTTCAGACAGGTTCATATTTTAATGTTAAATAGTATAAGTGTCGTCGTAATGTCCGAGCTATCAGAGTTGCGCAGCCGGAAGCGTGAGCTTTGGTAGTTAGGGTGTTACACCTTTCCACAGGGTCATCTTCCCAATTTCAACTCTATCCAACCAAGTACGGTAACCTCCAATGTTGATCTTTGGGGGATTTTTGAATAGCCTGTTATTGGAGTCGAAGTATCCAATAGGAATGTTGTCCTGAAAAGCAACGGATTTTCTTTGAGGGTGACCAGGAAAAGAAGTTTTTTATCTTGTTGGCGACTTTGGGAGAGATAATAGGGCCGACAAAAGTTGAGTCTACACCATCAATGGTGAAAGGGAGTAGCACCTGTGATTCCCATATTTTTTATTTTGAGGTCTCTGGTTCAGGAGCAAAATTTTTGCCATTTTTGACAACAGACTTATCACAAATGGCCATTTAATTTAGATGAAGAAGGAGGACTTGTTGACCGATGGGGGCTTGAGTTGTCATAAATATGCAGATTGAAAAAATCCAAGTATTGGGTGCCGAGGTTGTCAATGATCAACAAACAAACTGTAAAGGTAGAAAATAAAAAGAAAAATGAATAAAAATTGAACTTATATGGGTTTAATTTGGTTGAAGCAGTAAGCAAGGATTTAACATGAAACAAGACTTAATACTGCTTGTCAACACTCATGAATATTAGAGAAAAAAAATTTTCCATAAATGAAGCATATGAAAAAATTCATTATCTACTATATTGATCATTGCTAAAAGTAAAGAGAATATGTATATAATATAAGCAAGATAGAAGCATATAATATAGGTATGCATCCCTTTGTTTTCTATTGCATTTGTGTAACGTACTTTAGAGGATTGCCAGGAATCCTAGAATTGCATTCTTCATTAAGAAAACCAATGGCAAAAATGTTGCATAGGCTAAATTATTCCTAATAAGTAGGGCCACAACATAGCAATTGTTTCCACTTATATTGGAAAAAGTCTAGTTAAATTAAAATATATCATATTAGTGAAGGGGGCAAAATAAGTTCACTTACTGTTAGAAAGAAACCGGCAAGTACATACACAAAGAAGTCTGGTAAAGCATCTCTTTCATCAAGACCTCAAGGATTAGAAGACAGTCGAACCAGCGGGAAGCAAACTGAAGAAATTCAAGACCTTGATCTTCAACACGACGTGAAACAGGTTCTGGAGCAGCACACAATTTTCAATTAGGGAACATCAGGTTATATTTTTAGATATAATAATATATATTACCAAAAAACAAGAGAGGGGGATAAAATTTCGACATGTTTGTGCCAAGAAAATAAACCATCTCTTTTATCCTGTTTTTGGGAGCAAAATTGACAGAAATATTCTTCTTTTTTCATACTTGAAAACAGAAAAAGACAGTAACATAGTAGAATTGAAGAATAAGAGTTCAACAGTCAAGTCTTAATTTGAGTCAAAGAATGTAAAAGAATCAAAGAGAATGCTCTTTAGAGAAAGATTTTCGTACTCATAAATAACACAAGGGATATTTTGTATACCATTTTTGGGGGTTAGGGCTCCTCTAAATCAACAATGGAAAAGAGAAAGATAAAAATGGAGCTAGCAGTGAAATCTTACATAAAATATCAGAAGAGTTAGGTATAGTCGAACTCTTGTGAATGGAGGAAGCCTACTATAGTAGATGAAATTCGAAAGAATGGGAAACACCGAGTTGAAGAAGAAGCTTTTGAATGTTCAAACACTAACGTATTCTCTCTCTCATAAGTATTACAAGACAATAGGGTACTGGATTGTTTAATTTTTTTTTTTTTTGTCAAAATGAAAATAAATAAATAAATAGATATATAAATAAATAAAATAATAAAAAAAAGAGAAAGAGTACAAGTACTCTTGTGTGCTTTCTAAGTGACGTTTCAAAATATCATTCTTGTCAATGCGTGTTGTTATTTTATATATATATATATATAATAAAATAAAAAATAATAATAAAAAATTAAAAAAAACAAATAAATATACGTTTGTATATATTCTTTTTATTATTATAAACAACAAAATTTTTTCACTTTAATCACTGTACGACTTTAAGTGAAAATTTTGGGGGATACTATATTAGACAAATTATAATTTTTATAAGAAAATTATAAAAAGAAATAATTAGTTACATGGTGATGTCTCTATATATAATATTTATATTTATTTTAATTAGGTCATTTGACAGTTTGGTTATTTATCTGATATTTGAAATTGACAATCAAGCAAGAAGTGTGGGAACAGTTACGGGGCAATTCAAAGTTTCCGCAAGTAGTGTACAAAAGGTAACTGTTAGCTGATATTAGGTTAGTCTATAAATAGAGCTTTAGGAACACACTGTAGGGAGTTCAGTTCTTTTGGAAAACACTTAGAAACCCAAAGCCAAGGTTCAGAAACCGGACCAGTCATCGAACCGCTCTAGTCACTGGTTCACTGGTTCATTGGTCTAACCGGTTCAACCGTGGTCCAACCAGAAAAACTGTTTTAAAATAAAATAATAAATAAATTATAAATATATATCCTAAAAAATAATTATCATCTAATATAAATCTTAAAATATCTTTTACCATATAATCTTATCAAAATATAAATTCAAAATTTTTTTTAAAACACTCTTACAACATGTTTCCGATCACTTTTGTCATCATCATCTTCATCTTTACACTCATCACTCATCTTCAATTAAACAATTCACAACCCTAATCCTCTATGATTTCTTTTGGAAAAATAAAATTCCGTTTAAGAAGAAAACCATAGTGGTAAGTAATTGAGAATATTTGTTAGACTTAGCACCAAGACATAAAACAAGTATACATATAGGACAGTACCAAACAATCCAATTCTCAATTCCATGAATCATAAACAAAAGGGTGTCTAAAATATCCACATAATCAATCAAATTCAACATTTTAAAAAATATCAAAAATTAAATTTTTCAATTGAAAAAATGAAGTAAAGATAGGATTTTATACTCACAAATTCCCCTTAATCTTAAACCATGTCTTAGCACAACCCAATTCAATTGGAATATCAAACTCAGAACTATCACTCTCCAAACCCATGTGACAAATTCTACAATTCCTCTCCACTTTATGATTAGTATTACTAATAATATTATTAATAATATTAACATTGCCAACTAATTAGTGGATATTGGAACTTTAAACTCTCTTTGACTACAAGCTGTAACATGACCCAAATAACAAATTAACCAATTTAATTAATACACAACTCCAAACACAGCAAGTAATCTGCTTCATACACTCCTTAAAAGTGGTCCCAAATCATTTGCAATAACAGTGAATTATGCTTCATAAACAACTCAAATTGTCAAAATCAGAAACATGAAGCACACTATTTAGAATCTACAGAGTCATACCAACTTCAAGAAATACATAATTGGCACAATTTATCAAGCATGGAAAAACTAAGTTCTCAAAGAAAAATTTAAATTGAAAACAAAAACACAGCACAACAGTCAACAGAGCACAGCAGCAAAGAAGAACATAACAGTACAGTACATCACAATAGTAGTGAACAGAGCTAATCAAAAATCAATTAATCATTCAATAATCCATATAATTGCTAAACAAAAATAAAACAAAAAGAAGAACAAGCACTAGCAGTGAGTAGAGAAGCCATTGCCTTCTTCGATTTGAACAATCTGACCAGGGTATGAGAGAAAGTGGTTAAGCACAATGGACGACGGCGACTAGGCAACAAGCACGACGATGGATGGCAGTAGAAGCGCAGATGAGAAGAGGTAGACCAGACGACGAACGCTAAGCTTGACGAAGAAGCTACGATTGGAGTGAATAGGGGTTGGAGAACTCAAGAACGACGACGGCGCGACGGCGTGACGGACGGCGACACTGTCTCCCTCCTTGCCGCGGCGGTGGAGGCTAGTGTAAGCTAGGGTTTCTTTTTTGGGAGAAGAGAGCTTTGTTTGAGAGAGTGAAAGTTGAGAGGAGTTGGAGTAAACAGGAGTTGGAGAGCTCAAGAACGACGACGGCAATGTCTCCCTCCTTGCGGTGGCGGTGGAGGTTACTGCTAGTCTGCTAGGGTTTTTGTTTTGGGGGGAAGAAAGTTGCTTGAGAGAGTGAGAGTTGAGAGGAGGCACTGAACGTCTGAAGGCTTCCCATTTTTTCTTTTTATCCAAAACGCGAAACGACACTGTTTTTGGAAAATCGGCCGGCTCCCGGTTCGGTCCAACCGGCCGGTTCTCGGTCGATTCAGCGGTTTTTAAACGATTTTGTAACTGACAGTTTTATAGGTTAAACCAAACCGTAAAAGCATTCGGTTCGCGATTAAACCGGTCGGACCGGCTGATCCGGTCCGATTTTCAGAACATTGCCCAAAACGCTCTTAGCCCCTTGGCATCACAGAGTAAAATTGGAAATCTTAAGTAATTCCTCTGAACTCAAATACTTATAATTTGTTTATTTCCCATTTTTATTAATAAAATTTTTCTACTTTTACTTGTTCTTCTTTTTACGTTTATATTTCTTTCTTCATCTTCTCTTTAATTTCTCATTTGTTTTAATTTCTGCAATTTACTTTGCCTTCACACCTTGCATTTTTTTGTTTATTTGTTACTTTCAATCTTTTTTAATTTTATTGATGATACAATTACGACATTAAGATACCCACATTTTTTTTTAAACATTACCAAAATTTGAGTAAAACAAATACATGTTATATTATCAATCCTACTTGTTGCATAATCACCAACTTTATATATAATACATCACACAACCAAGAACCCGTCATATGATCTAATTTGATCATTGTCTTTGATAGCTATATGCATCCTTCTTATAGTTCAGCTTTGGATTTCTTTTTGCACCAAATTAGAGCACAATTTTTAATACTATATTAAAATTCTTCTAATTGGAGTATGTATCTTTCCCCCAAAACAAATAACAGCAAAAAAAAGTAAATACTTCTTTTTTTTATCCGAAAATAGTGCTTCCCCATACTTAGAAAGAACACAAAACTCGATCACGATGGTTCATCATTCAATAATGTGAAATAATGGATAAATAAAAAAACCATTCTTTTTGTAACATCCTGTCTTTTGCGGTAGAGTTGTGTATGCGAGTTTTATGTTTTATTCGTATAACGTCTATAATAAATTTTTTTGCGATCTTTAAATAAAATAAATAATAATGTAATATTAATATTATGTTATTATTTAATTTTATTTGACAAAAGACGATCACTTGATATTGAGTCCAGAAGATTCAAAAAATTCGGTTTTACTAATGTCATTTACATTAGTAATTTACTCGATCTTTATTCTAATTAAATACTGAGATAATTATTTGAGTTTTTACCATATTCCATTATCTTAATTACCTTTCAAGATATTTTAAAAATTTAACCTCGCTGACTCAGCGGCTCAAAATTGCGACACGCGGGGATTAATGCGCCACGTGTCACGACGCATGCCATTACCCTAATTAAGTGACACTTAGCCAATTAATTACCTCATATAAAGCCCAAAAATTCTCTCTCTCCTTCCTACTTCAGCCGAAGCCATGCATGGAAAAAAGGGGAGGTTTTGTTAATTTTCTGACTTTCCGATCTCGATTTCTTGAGATCCGTGACCCCACAAAAATTCTGATCTGATAGAAGTGATCGTATCTTCATCCTCTACATGGTGATCGTATCTTCAGAAACCAGTTCGGCGAACCAAAGGAGAAGAAGAACCATCGAATTTTCGACGTTTTTACTCCGTTTGATCGATCAGAAACCTCCTTCGGTATCTTGTGTGTGTTCTGCACTTCACAGGAGTAGGATTTGACTCTTTAATCAGTTAAAATTATGAATTAATTGATTTATGTGGTTAGACTGTTGTTTGTTGATGTCTATTGTTCAAATCTATGATTGTTGGCTGCTAAAAATTTAGCTGAATTACTGCTGAATTTGTTGTTATGTTTCATCCATAATGAAAAATAAGGCACTGTGATGTTGTTGTTGAATAATTGGCTGAAATCTGAGTTATATAATAGTATACGACTGAGTTATAACTAAATGAGTATTTTGAACCGAAATTTCGAATAAAAAGGAGCAGAGGCTTAGCTTTTGAGAAATATTTAATGAATAAAATTATTTATTTATAAATATATGAATTTTGTTGAAATTGATTGAGTTTGGTTTTTGAAGAAAAAATAATGTGTTGCAATAAAGGGTTTAAAGTGGAAGACGATTTTGGGAGAAATATGATTTTAATTGAACAAAAAAAGTTTTATTTTGAAAACGGAAGAATTGTGCCCAATATACTTATTTTTTTAATGAAGTTTTGGGTGTTTGAAAGTTTATAAAATATTTTGAATAATTTATAAAGTAACTAGTAAAGACTGGATCTCTTTTATAAAAGTTTAAAGTTATTTAGAGTAATTTTAAAGTACATCAATTTATTAAAGTAACTTGTAGAATATGCCATTTTTTAAAATTTAAGCATATTTATGTATTTTATTCCCGTGGGCATATTTATGCATATTCTTAAAATTATTTATAGAATTTAAGAATAACTCTGAGATATTTGAAAAAGTGATTCTAAAGTTAAATCTCATGACCTACTCTATTTCAGTTTATTATTTTGGAGAAATTGTGGTATTATGGATAAAGAATTATTATATTTTGAAAGATATTTGATTATGTGATGAGATGATTAAGGTTTAGAAAGGCAACACTATTGACTCTTCTTATCATCAATTTATCCGACAGATTGCCGAAGAGCGGTACGGGCGTTATAGCCCAAGAGTGTGACCCGTCACTTTAATCGTGGGAGCGGTACAGACGCTATAGCCCAAGAGCGTACGGGAACTAATCCAAGAGTGTATTGGACACTATACCCCGAAATGATGGCAACGGGAGACAACGTCCATAAGGATGTAATGTCGAGCGCCGGTCAAAAACCGACGAATAAGCTCATTACCTGCACTAGGGCTAGACATGCATCATACTTGTTTGTGCATATTTCTTGTGTGTTTTGAATTCGTTCTTGTGGTTTATGTTATGTATTGTTTGCTCTTGATTGTTGTTTGCCCTATGTTTCTTTGTTGTTGTCTGATTAATCTAGGACACGTGGTCGATTTATAAAAAGTAACTTAACTTGTTTCACCCCGACCTTACTAAGAACTCCCCAGTTCTCACCCCCTATCTTTCTACCCCCATTCAGACGGAGTGAGCTCAAGCAGCCTTATGTGTACGAGGATCCTGTTCTTCACAGCTTCTATGTAGTGGTTGCGGAGCCTCGAGTTTGTAAGTACGTAGTTAGAGATCATCCTTTTCAGCACTCGCTAGCTTCAACCCTCTTCGATCCTAATGCACCGTACGCTTTTCCGCTATCTTAGTTACATCCCGATTCTGTCCACCATCCCTTTGATTTCATGCATGGAGGTCCTGTTCTAGTACAACAGGATGGTCAGGCGGTGCCTGAGTTTGGCTCTATCATCCATGACTATATCCCTGAGTCTTCTCCAATGGTTTTGGATAAGTCGATAGAGTCTCTTTCTACTCGCTCCTCTAAATTTTTCACTATAGGGCCTATCGGGACTTCAGCCATAGCTTCTGGTCAGCCCTCAGCAGTTGAGCATGCAGGTTTCTCCTAGTGGTACAGCTTTCGCAAGTGACAGCAGTGATGGTAGTCCCCATAATACATCAGAGGTCATAGTTATTTTTGGCGATGAGGATATCGAGTAGATAGAGATTGTGGATATGACTTCTGAGGACGATGAGGATCCTAAGATGGATATAGAGATCGTAGACTTGACTTCTGACAGCGATTAGATAGCGACATCAGCATCTTCTTTTGGCATCTCTCCGGTTTAGTATTTTTTTTAGACTCTCACTTTTGTTTTTCGAGAGATAAGGTTAGAATACTAGGCTAGTATGGGCGTCAGATTATGGACTTCCTATATGAGCCAGAACTCTGGAGATGTTTTAAATTGTATATATGTATATAACTGTGAGGGAGTAACTAACTTTTTTTTCTTTTGGGTGCTATATATATATGAGTAAAGTATCGTTTTTGTCCCCAACATTTGGGGTAAATCCTATTTGTGTCCCTAACGTTTAAATCGTCCTATTTGTATCCCTAACGTTTGTAAAAGTGATTCAATGTTATCCTACCGTCAATTACACATCATGAGCACTTTAGTTTGAGTTTTAAAAATCTCTTCTTGAAGTTAGAATACAAATGTCTGGGATAGAATCGATAATCTATTCCGAAAAATAGCTTATCAAATGTTGAAACTAATTCCTACAATATTTACATAATTCACTTTTCTAGGGACATAATTGAATCTAAACACAAATAGTGGGTATAATATTAAAATCGACCTCATCCAAGTGAGACCTAATTGAGAATGAATATATCCAAGTGAGAATAATTGAAAAATATAATCTGATTTGTTAGTATAATTGATAGTAAGATAACATTGAATCACTTTTATAAACGTTAAGGATACAAATAGGACGATTTAAATGTTAGGGATACAAATAGGACTTACTCCAAATGTTAGGGACAAAAACGATACTTTACCATATATATATATATAATAGTTTACTATCCTGTTTGTATATGTATCTGTTTATCGTTTTGGTTGCGATTTTGTTTTCTTTAAGGAAGATTTTTCATAAAAATCAAATTCTGTTAATCTGATTACAGGCTTGATATTATTAATAACAGTGTCAGTGTAAATTGTTATACTGAAAATTGGGTCGTTACACTTTTCAAAACCATTTTATTCCAAGGGTTACCAACAAGTAAAACCACCAATCAAAAGAAATCCTTTTTCTTGGACTTGTATATTCCATAACAAAAAAGATATGTGAAAAAAATTCATCTTTATGAATCTATCCATATTACTAAAACTTGCAGAAAAAAATGCAAAGATTGAAGTTTCTTTCGTTAATTCATACATGCTTTTTTCTAGTCTTGATTCATACATGCTTAAAATCCTAAGTTTATCATGGTGTAAAAGTCAAGGAAATGGATTCTCTCCATTTTTTTTTCACTGGAGAAAATAAAGTGTAATCTCCCACCTTTAATTCTACAAATGGGACCAAAAATAAATGTGAGAAAGAATGCAATGAAGGGTGAGATCTTCTACTGGATACCATCCAGTTTTTTTTCCACTGGAGAGGATCCACTCCCAAAAGTCAACTATTTATTATTCTGCAACAATTTCTTGTTCTTTCTTTTTTTCTTTTCGGAGCCTCAAACAAACATTGCATCAAGCCATCAAGTAGAATTGAAATAATTTAAACTCTCGAGTCACATCCAAACTATAAACATAAAAGAGAAACCAGTGCTTCTCCAAACTTGTCAAGATGGCGAAACTCAATCACAATGGTTCACAATTCAATTACAGAGAAATAATCTTGGAAATAAAAAAATAAAAAAATAAAAAAACAACCTTTTCAAAACGTTTCATCCCCAAGAAAGAACGCAGCAATTAGGAAGAATAAAAAAGGAGGACACCACAGATAACTAAAATTAAGAAGAGCAAGAATCACGTATAGAGAAACCACAGCCAAATTGCAAAGTGAAATTGAAAACAAAGTCTCGCATTGATATATAGATGAGTTTTTTTGTGGCTGAGATATTGGTGGCTAACTGTGACTATTTTTAAACCGACAAATGAGAGTATAACACGTGCTTTGGTAGAATCTTCCTCGAAGAGCACAGAAAAAAATACAATTAAAGAAAGAGAAATTATAGCGTACAGATTTGTTTATACAGATTAATGGATTATGTGACAAGTGTCAAGTGACACTATAATGTTTGAAAAGAAATAGGCTTGGCAGCACTTGCAAGGAGAGCCACGGCTTAAAGAAAAATAACCAGCTGCTTGCAAAGGAGGTGACCCATTATTTTAATATTTGGTCATAAACTGTTTTTTGTGGTTATAGAATTTCTTCTTTTTGTTTTATTTATTTTTTATTTTTTTTTTGTCAGGGTGCTTAATTAGATAGACTTTTTTCTTGATTTTTTTTATTTGGTTAGATTGAACTTTATTTTTAAAAAAAATATTATATTAAATATGTATTTAATTTTTTGTTATTTTTTATGAAATTCTAAGAATGCATATAAATATTTAAAATGAAATGATAATAAATTATTTCATTTTAAATTAAGAATGCTAAGCTTAAGAAATTAAAGAGGCTTTAACGAATTTATATATATATATATTTCATATTAGATATTCAATACAAAATAAGTATTTTTATAAAAAATAAACCAATGACAATTAATTTTATGTTGAATAAATAATTTTTATTGAAGTAAAATATCTTAAAATATTGACCAATTGACTAGTTATTCATGTATATTTTATTTTGATTTAATAATGATAATAATAATATCAATAATAATAACAATAAAAAACAGATAGTAATAGTGTTAAGAAACAAAAAATAATAAGATAGTAAAATTATATTTTTGGAAGAGCATAAATGAAAGAGTAATAAATTATTTTAGAAAAAATAATACAATTAAACTCTTATGTCGTCTCATTTAAAGGAACAAATGTAATCGAATAACTGTATGAAAATATTTTATATTGTTAGTTCATTGAAATTAAACTATAATTTGTATCTTAAAATATAAGATAAAATACATATTAAACCAAATTTAATAAAAAAAATTTTGAAACATTATTATAAAATAATAAACTTATTTAGTTGAAGTTTATATGAATGAGTTTTTTGGCTCAAATTTATTATTATTATACTTTCTCTAATTATAGTTTGAGGTATAAATTATCATCGTTGTCTTCCTCTGTATCGGAGGAAGTGTAACTACAGATCTTTTCTAAATTCTTTGAAACAGACTCCTCCTTTCTACCACTAATCAAAACTAAAGTCCAACCACTAAATGAACCCAACTGCAGGCACGATTCCAAAATTCAGATCACAGCATCAACGATGACACACCAGATTACAGTACATCACACCACAAGCGACCACACCTACTCAACAATCATATCATACACTACCCTTTTTTTCTTATCATTCTTTATACATGTATAACTATTATTATCTCACAATCAGTCCGTCATTATTATGTTGCCTTGTTTTATTCCCTTTTCCTTTTTTTTTTTATCTATTCACCTTAACTGCAATTAATTATCACCATACTATTATTATTTTTTTAGATTTTTTAATTTTTATTTTTATTATTCTTTTTTCTTACTATTCTCTATATACATATTTATCATTGTCTCACGACCATTGTTATATTGACTTCTTCTTTCTTCCTTTTTCCTTTTCTTATTCTTTTTCCACCTTCTCTTTTTCGATCCCAACTAATTACCACCATGTATTAGTTTATAATTATTACACTAAAAAATAAATACTACTTTAAAAATAAATTAAAAATATCATAACTCTTATGTGAATCATCTACGCTCCTATAAATGTAATGAAAGAGTAAATTTAATTTCTTCTACTATGAGTATTTTTTGTTTTATATTTATCTTTATAATAATATAAATGGGGAGCTCTTATACTGACGTGGTGCTCATACATTGAGTTTGGGACTTTATTTGCTTAGGTGTTGTCATTATAAATTTTTAGGATTTTATTTATAAATTATAAATTATTATTTGCTTAGGTGGTTTTTTTTTAATTTTAAATTATGTTTTTTTAGGTTGTTAGGTATTTAGTTTTTAATATTGTTGAACTAATTATTTGTTTAGGTGTCGTCACTAGAAATTTTTAAAAATTATAAATTTTATTTGCTTAAGTTGCTATTTTCAAAATTTTGAAGTTATTTTCTTAGGTTGTTACTTTTTAATTTTAATTTATTTGCATATTACTCTTTTGAATTTTTAAAATTTTATTTATAAATTATAAATTATTATTTGCTTAGATTGTTACTTTTTAAATTTAAGTTATTTGCTTAGATTGTTATTTTTTAAATTTTAAGTTGTTTTGCTTAGTGATTATTATTTCAATCATTATCACATGTAGGGCTTTATTTGCTAAAATCAGTGTTCATCCTTACCTTGTTTTGTCAAGAGTTAAGAGTCGTAGTGGTCTCAAGGTTCTAATTCTAGACGAAGACGACAAATTAAAATATAAGTATGTGCATCGCACGGGTTTAACACTAGTAGCAATACAAATAAAAAGTTTTTTTGGTGACATAGCGCTCATATGTTGAGTTTGTGGATTATTTTCTTAGGTGTTGTCGTTAGAAATTTTTGAAACTTTATTTACAAATTAGTAAACAATAAATTATTTGGTTAGGTTGTTAGATATTAACAAAGATTTAGTTTTTGAATTTATTAGCAAACTTGTTAAAAATTTAATTTTTATTTTTAATATTATTGAATTAATTTAAAATGCTGACATAACGCTCATATATTGAGTTTGGAAATTATTTACTTAGGTTTCATTATTATAATTTTTTAAACTTTATTTATAAATTAATAAATTATTTGATTAGATTAATAGATATTAACAAGAATTTAGTTTTTGAATTTACTCGCAAGGTAGTTAAATATTTAATTTTTAATATTATTAAATTAATTAAAAAAATATTTATAAATTATTAATAAATTAGTACCATTAGTGAACCTTAAAGTATTGATTAATAAAAATAATTTTTAATACGTTTAATTTAATAAATCATTGTGTGCATTTCTTCTATAACAATATAAACTAAAATCTTCTATGTTTTAGCAAAAGCTTAAAATTAATTGAACTAATTTAAAAAATAAATTATTTAATTGAACTGGAATGCCCTTCTATAAAGATGGATTTCACTTTTTTTTTGTTTATATTATCAAAATCAAAATCACTTCAAGTTCATTTTTGTTTTTTGAATACCCAATTCGATGATTCATTGGTGTTAAAGTCCATTTTACAAGTTAGTAGCTACCATTTCCATTCATCAGGCTTGGCTTAGCCACAACCATTATCCAAGCCCTGCCAAGACTTATATCTATCAATGCCATGTGTTGATATGTTATTGAAGCAGATGGAATATCTGTAAATCTATACCAAACAGCATCTGTACCATAGTGCAACCCCTTAAAGAAAAGCACAGTAACATATTAACATCAATCTGTTACTACAGAGCCATTTATGTAATTTTGCATATGGAAAATGACATTTTTAAAGTGGACTTTGGACTGAACAGACAAAAAGGCCATGAACAGAAACAATCTCAGGCTGCCCTAAGCCGAATAAAAGTTACATATATATTTGGTAGTAATGTAAGTAGTAATTTATATCTTCTGTTTAATTATTCTAATTTATATCTTATTTTCAAACTATCTGCACTCACGAGTTTAACCCCATACTTAGCATAATTTAGGCCGATTATAATTAATATCCACTTATAATAACTTGTCACAGACTGATTATGAACCACCTATATTATTGTACATATTGAAAATATCAAAATACGACACCAAATTACTGCTACCCCTAAACCCTTTATACATTTTGCAAAAATTACCTATTTAAAAAAATTTTAAATAGACGAAAACCTATTAAACAATTGGACACGATTTTTAAAAATAATTTTAAAATGTTAGAAATTGCTTTTACTTTTAATTTTCTTTTAAGAAAAAGGTATTATTTTCTTTTAATTAGGACAACTAATTTAAATTTTTAGTAAAAGTACTTCTTACAAAATGTGTATCCAAATAATTTTCGAATTCCATAAAATTATTTTATTCTTAAAAAAAAAATATTTTTAACTCAGCATATAGATAATTCGTTTGATTCTTCATATATATTTGCAACATATTTTACAATAGAAAAATACTAAGGGCATGAGAATTTATTATTTTTTAGTAATTATTTAGTTATTAACTCAATTTTTTTTTTTAATTTCTTTAGTCTAATAATCTAATAATATACTTTATCCCATATTTTTAAATATTAATGGCTAACTGATATCCAAAAATAATAAATTCTGATGACTCTCTATCATTTTCTTGTTTGCAACATATTTTCATTCATTAAAATTAATGTTATTCTATTGAGGAATTATTATTCAAATTCATTCTTGAAAGATCCAATTTTTTAAATTGATTTTTAAAAAATTAAATTAGTCATATTAATCTCTACAAGATATATAGAACATAAGTTCAATCGGTCCTTACCATCAGTTAGATGATGGTGTGTCACGTTAAGTGTCACATGATATGATGACATAATAGGTTAATGTCACGTGTCACAAGATAATTGGTTGATGTGTGATAAACCCCAATTCTGTGGTTTATCTTGTGCTTATTTTAGGGAATTTTATCACATTTTCCCACATTTATTCAATGAATAGCATGGTTTTGTAATTCTCCCTTAATTTGTACTTAAGTGTAAAAACATGCTTTTTAGACCCTTAAATAATTTTCATTCACTTTAATTCTATTCGATGCCTTGATGTGTTTGTTGAGTGATTTCAGGTTCATAAGGCAAGTATTGGATGGAAGAAATGAAGAGGAAAGCATGCAAGTGGAAAATTCATAAAGAAATGAGCAAAATGAAGAATTAAGGGCCACGCGCACGCGTCATGCACGCGTACGCGTGCATTGAAGATTTGCAAGCCATGCGCACGTGTCAAGCACGCGTACGCGTGAGTGGAGGTTTTTGCCATTGACGAGCACGCGTGACGCTCGGCACGTGACCCACTTAAAGTGAAATCGCTGGGGGCGATTTCTGAGCTGCCAAGCCCCAAATCCAACTCGTTTCTGAGGGTATTTCATGCAGAATTCAAGCTAGAGCAGGGGGCACTTAGTTAGGAATGATGAGCCTTTAGTTAGTTTTCTAAAGAGAGAAGCTCCCTCTTCTCTCTAGAATTAGGTTAGGATTAGGTTAATTTCTCTTAGATCTAGGTCCAATTTCATGTTTTCATCTTGTTTCCTCTACAATTTCTTGCTTCTACACCTTCATTCTCTTAGTTGTGATGTTAATTTTACTCTTATGCCTCCTTTATATTCATGCACTCATGTTGGATTTGGATCTCTTTTAATGAAATTTGATGTTTATGTTCTTTTATTGTTGAATTGAGTTGTGAATTTTACTTTCATTGCAATTGGTAGTTTGTAGATTTTACTATTTCTTGCACATTTATTATGCTTTCCATTTATGCCTTCCAAGTGTTTGACAAAATGTATGGTTGGATGTTAGAGTAGATTTTGAGCATTCTTAATTGGACAATCTTGAGTCATTGATACCCAATTTAGATTGATGATCTAGAGTTGTTAGTTAATATCATTTCCATTAACTCTAATCTCTTGCTAATTCAATCGGTGAGTTATTTAGGATTTTTGACTTGAGACTAACTAGTCTTGTTTGACTTTCTCTCATGGAAAATAACTTACACCTTCCCACATTAGAGATAACGAAATAGGATAAATTCTTGTTAATTATTGCTATTAGTGACTAGGATAGAAAGCCTATATTCTTAACCCTTGCCATGAATGTCTCTCTTTATTACTTGCCCTCTTTACTTGCTTGATTTACTTTTCTTGTCATTTAATTCATTGTCCTTTTATAAACCAAACCCCCTTGCACCTTCATAACCAATAATTGACCACTTCATTGCAATTTCTTATGAGACGACCCAGAGTCTAAAATACTTTGGTTAATTTTCATTGGAGTTTGTACTTGTTACAAAACCAAATTTAGTTTGATTTGGGGATTGACTATTGGTTTGGACTATACTAACAACGGAGTTATTTTGTGAAATTCCGAACCGGTATAAAACCCTCGCTCATCAATGTGTCATTTGATGTGTCATAAATTTATTTAGAGTCAAATTAGTTCATAAATATACAGGCGTAGGACATTTTCATCATTAAAATTTTAAAAATTGATCAAATTTGTCTATATATAAATCTCTCTTATTTTTTCTTCATAATATTAAATTTTTAATATTCCTTAATCCTACTAATTGTAATCTCATTTTTTACACCTTAATAAATAATTTTTTTAAATAAAATAATAAAAATAATCAAATTATTACAAAATTATTTTTTCATTTATATTTTTAAATTTTAATTTTTATTATACTAAAATTTTTTACTTTAACGATTTTATCAAACTATTATTAACTATATACTAAAATATTTAATTTTTTGGATTTCACTAAATAAAGAAGAATGCTAGAAGATCTACAAAATTTATTATTTTTGACCAGCAATTAGCCATCAATATTAAAAAATGTGGACTAAAAATATGTTATTACATTATTAGACTAAAGAAATTAGACTAATGACTAAAAATACTAGCAAAAAATAATAAATTCTATTGGCCTTTAAACTTTTCTCCTAAATAAATATAGTAATTGTTTTAACATTTTAATCTTTTGGATCTCACCCATAAATTTTAAGATAAAAGAAAAATATTAAGTGCACAAATTATTTTTATAATCAAGTTTAACTAATTTTTTTTGTTTATTTTTCTTATGTATCTCTACCTTCTTTTTATATGTGCTAATAAAATATTAGACTTAGTTAAACTTAATTACTAAAATGACTTGGTCATGTAGTATTACCAAAAAACTGTCAATTAAAGAAAAGCAATTAAATAATAAATTGGAATAACCTGTGTGATAAATTATATATCTACTTAAAATAATAAAGTCCTACAATTATATATAAAATAATAAAGTAAACGACTACTAATTTATCATCAAGTTATTTAATAATAATAACACAACAGATAAGATATAAATTAGAATAATTAAACAAAAGGCATAGATTACTTATATTACTACCAAATATAATTATGAAGGGTTTTCTTTACGGAAATTATCAAGTTATTTGATAAATCATAATTTATATATATTTTTTATTTGTATTAGCGCATCCTAGAATTTTTTTTTTCTTATTGATGGTTGTTTTTCTCCATTCAGTCCAAAGCCCACCGTAAAAAAAATCGTTCTCCACATGCGAAATTACATAAATAACTCTGCAGTAAACACATTAATGTATTTTTCTTCCAGCTCTTTAATTGTATTTTTCTTCATAAATCGTTCTCCACCATGCTTCCCTTTAATTGTATTTTTCTTCCAGCTCTTCCATAAAAATTCTGCCAAAACACGTGATACTCCCTCATTTGTCGGTCAAAATATAGCCACAGTTAATCACCATTATCTCTGTCACCGGAGACCTCATCATATAGATATACTGCCAATGGTGGTGCTTAAAGATTGGAAGATCCCACGCCACGGAAACCCACGTCATGTGTTTTAAAAATTGAAGATCATAATAATTTTGTAATACTAATTATAATTAGGATTTAGTTATAAAAAGTTAAAAACTATTATTAATAAAAAAATTTAATTATTTTACTTTAATAATCGCATAATAGATTTATAAAATGTTTTATATTTATCAAAAAAATATTTTAAATTGGTAACTAAAAACAAATGTTAGCTAAATTTTTATAATTGATATATTTTTTAATCTTTTAATAATTTAACTATTTAAGAATAATTTTATAAAATATTTTTTTAACTTTTAAAAATTTTAATATTTTTTCCTTATCTTCTTAATATATATTTAAGAGAAATATTAGATAACCAACATTTTTTTTTATATTTACTTCATTTTTTTTGTGTCTATATTTATTTCATATTTGATTCAACATTAGCAAATTTTGTTTTTTTAAATAAAAATATTGGTCCTATCATTCTCCAAAATAATATGTATATGTGATGAGTGAGAAAGGATTCAAACTAAACACCTCCCTTTGCACAAACATTTTTTTTTTGTTTTTTATGGTATATTTCAACCTGACAGGTCAAAGACTAATCCGTCGTGGATCTAAATTCTGTTTAAGAGTTTGTCACTGGTCAATGAATTGTTGTATGCACAAGGCGTATGCACAAACATTTTATCTCACCTAGGCATTCAATTTGCTCAGAATAAAATAATTTAGTTTTAGATGGACTTGCAATGAGTAAATTTTCTTTTTAATAAGTTACTTATCTTTCTTCCATCTAACACTTTCATCGTCCATACTATTGATACTTAATACATTAAGTAACATGAATAAATAAGAGTGAATTTGATCTTATTGTCCAATTTTTTTATTGAAGGATGATTTCTTTGGTAGGGAGGCATAAAGACTCATCATAATAAAGCTTATACTTTTTAAGAGGAGAAAAAAAAAATGAAGAGGAAAACAGAAACTTTCTGTAAGAACTTAATAAGGAGACAATATATCAGTTGATTTCTTTACACGCTCATACATGGGTTACAAAAAGAACAAAGCAAGAAAAAGAAGGAAAGAATACACTGAATCAAATGAGGTTGTGACTTGCTTCACCCTCGTATGATCAGCTCTCAAACCAAAGTGTGGAAAATTATGTCAAATAATCAGAGGGAAGAAAGACATTGAATTTGAAGTCCTTTGCTTACATACCCAACATTCAAACCTGCTGCAACTTGCGAAGATGCTCCAATAATGAAGTAGCTTTCCTCTTTGCCCTCTCTGTACCGCTCCTTGAGAGTTCGGTAAGAGGTATGACAGCACCAAGTCTACTTAAAGAAGCAAGATTTTCGGTATCCCTCTTGCACAATGCGAGTAAAATAGCGGCCGCATTCTCTTTGTTGCGAGGCAATCCGGTCCTCAAAAGATCTATTAAAACTGGTATGGTGCTGGCTTTAACTATAGCTACCTTTGCCTCTTGATGGCTGGCAAGAACAGACATTATTGTGAGGGCTTCGTCCACCATCGATTTGCTTGAATCTGTAAGCATTTTCAACAGTGCTGTGATAATCCCTGCCCTAATGGCCCTGCCTTTGTTTCCTTGATAAATACATAAATTGAACAATGCTGTTGCTGCATCTTTCTTCCCTCTTGGGCTCCCATTTTGGAGCAATTCTACCAATGCAGGTATAGCGCCTGAGGCACCGATTATTATTTTATTCTCGTCGGCAAGTGACAAGCTGAAGAGGGTTGCTGCAGCATTTTCTCTTGCTTCCATGGTTCCAGCTCGGAGAACCTGGACGATGGATGGAATGGCACCCGCAAGCATTATGAGTCCCTTGTTGTTTTCATATATAGAAAGGTTGAGAATCGAAGTGACTGCATTATCCTGTGTCAATACATCTTCAGATGTTAAAAGGTTGACCAGAAGTGGAATTGCTCCGGCTTCAGCAATCAGTATCCTGTTGTCCGTGCTACGTTTGGAGAGTGATCGAATTTCAGTTACGGCTGCTCTACGATCCTCGACAGACCGGCTGGAGAGCTTCCGTACCAGGACTTCGATTGCCGCTATGTCACCTGTGACATCTCTGAACGATCCGTCGCTCTTCTTTATTTTTCCATTAGTTAGTCCTGTTGGCTGTTCAATGTTGTGCTCTATACACCACTGAGAAATAAGGCTCCTTAAAACATAGTTTGGCGTAAGCGTCAAATGCTGGAGCTTCTGCTGGGTTTTAGGACATGTTGTATTTCCACAATCTATCCATCTCTGTATGTAAGATCTCTCATACGTCTAGAGAATAAGAAACAATAAAAGATGTAAGAAAAATAGAAAAGGATATATGTTGAAAATTCAATGCAAAATGTCTGGTGCTTAAGCGACATATGATATGAACATACCTGACCGGTGGAAACAATAACCGGATCCCTCATTAGTTCCAAGGATATAGGGCAAAGAAAGTCTTCAGGAATTAGAACTCCTTCAGACTTTTTAACCTCAGGTGGGCTCTTACTCTCGGAGTTTTCTTCACTTTCGGTATCAGTAACATTTGTTAAGGAGATCTCAGACATGGTAGGGATGCTCCTGGCTCTTTCTAAGCGAGAAACTCCCTGATGTCTGCTGCAAACTTCCCCTCCATCATTTGTACGGATTTTGTCTAATTCTGATAAGTTTTCAGGACAGCTGTGTTGTTTATGCAATCCACTCGTGGTTCTACCAGGAACCTGACTGATTTCTTGAGCAAGTGGCTCAGATAATTTATAAGATGGCATTTGTGAAATCATAAACCCATATTTATCCGTGGCCCGTCTTAATTGTGTTCTGACTAAGTCCACCTATAAAAGCATAAAATACACAACAAGCTCAATTAAAGACATTATTGTGGTAATAATAATAATAACAATGGGCAGCCCAGAACACATGCATCTCCCGTTACGCAAGGTCCGGGAAAGAGTTGAACCCAAAGGACATCATGTAGGCTTAAACCTGTGACCATGAGATCACGTAGAGACAACTTAATGGTTGCTCCAAGGCTCCCCTTCAACAACAATAATAATAATTTGAAAAAAAAATGCATCTGTGTTTTACCTGTTCTCTGACTTCTTCTGAAATTTCTAAATGATCATATGGTAAGTTGCTTAGTAGTTTTTCCAATTTCCATGTCACACTCTGAAATTGGAAGATAATGGTCTTGGCAGCTCCATCCTTAAATCAAGATATATCAAATTTCAGAGATGTTCAAAGACACCTTTTGACAGATATACATGCTGACAGAAATTCAGCATTTGTATGGTTCCATGTTAAATAATTCATGAGCTGTAAAACCATCTCTATTAGAAGAACATTAAACGAATGAAGTAAATATTTCCCAAGAAATCTGCGAAGCAAAATATAGAAAATGGCAAGAATAAGAACTCATTAAATTATATGTTGTACACCTTATCATCCCCTGTTGAAAGATGACTACATACAGTGATCTGGTCTTCGCAGCAAAAGACAGATCAGTAAAAATTTAACTCAAAAGAGTAAGCATGTTTCCGATAACAACTTAGGTCACACACATTTCCACATAACAAAAACTAACAATAGTTCAACATTACTAAAACTAATGAAAATAAATTTTTCCGTGCTCATTCTCCAAGCCTAGATGAATTTGAAACCTCATTAGTTCAACTGATGAAAGGAACCGGATCCTTCGTAATAAACCAGTATAATGCTCTGTAGTCTGTAATTTTAATTTTTTGGTGGATAGAAGTGCTCTATTGATGTGAAAGCTCTTTAAAATTAGTCTCATATATGTGACTTCCAAGTAATGGAATCGAATCTGATAAAGGTTCTATTCATTTCCCAGAATATCTACCCACAAGTAACAATTCATAGAACATCAGATTACAAGTTTTGAACTTTATGCTGAGCTAGATAAACACTAATCACAAGATTCCATTTTTCACCCCTCTCAAACAAACTTTCTGGTATGCTGTTTATGTTCATAAAATTGAATCTAGTATTCTTCCATTTCAAACCAAAAGAACAAACCCAATCATAATTGCAACGTAGATAGAAAAGCTTAGCAATTTGAGCGAGTAATTTCAATTTCCAATTGGGTGAACTACAGATCTAGAATTCAAAGATTATCCAAAAACGAATGTTGGTCTCTTCTAAACCGTTGAAACAAGTAAAACACTTTCAGCTCAGATCACTTCACTCCTAAGTCCTAACTCACTTTTCCGTAACCAATTCATTGCATTCACCAAACAAATCCTCGAAATCGAAACTCCAAAGAAAAGAAGAACGAGATAGATCGAGAGACAGAAACTCACAGAAGAGCAATTGGAACGGAAGTTCCTCGCCACCGAAAGCAAACGCTTCGCCGATTGAAGCGCCACCACCACATCAAACGACCAAGAAGCAGCACCACCACCACCATCGCCATCAGAAGCAGCAGCACCACCACCACCACTTTCAGACGAAGAACTCGAAGCAGAGTCGGCAACCTTGTTCAGCTCCTTAATCTCCTCGAACAGGTGCGTGAGGAGAGAGATCCGTCGCACCAGATCGGTGCAGTCCTTCCTGAAGGTGCCGTCGCCAGCAATGGCGGCGGGAAGTGGTGGTGTGGGTGCTGCTGCGGCGGCAGAGGACCCGGTCCCAACGGCTCCGACACACATACCGGCGATGTCGTGGACGATGGCAAGAAGCTCCGGCGTCCGGTCTCCGGCAACTTCGCCGGCCATGGCGCGCGTGTTTTGCTTCCTTCGGTTTTTGCGGTGTTTTGTAGTAATAAGGGGGTAATGTTGGTAACGCAACTAACGTCTTTGTTTTGTGTGTGTTGGATTCAAGGAAGGTCAAGAGAGAGTGTAATGTCATGAGACTTAATGGACTCGCCAATTATTATCACGGGCTCTTCCTACTACTCATACTACTAGGGATGTTCGGCCGTGCGATTTGATCCGATTTTTTTTTTTTTTTTTTTTTTAGAGAAAAATATCAGATTTAATCGTTTAATTAAATTATTTATCTTAATCAAATCAAACTGGATTTAGATCTTCTAAAGTTTAAATTTTATTTTAGAAAATAAAGTGTGATTTTTTACTCTTAAATAATTTTTCTTTCATATTTATTATTGGTCTCACCTATAAAATCAATGGTTAGAGATCACACTTTATTCTTTAAAGTGAAATTTAAACTATAAAGGATCCAAATCCAATCAAACTAATTAAAATTAATTTAGTTCAGTTTGATTTGTTTGATTTTTTTAATCAATTCAAAAAACATATTACTATATTATTTCATAAATTCATAACATCAAAATCAACAAACACAAATACAATAAAATTTAACGACAAAAAAATTAAAATACGACAATTAAAGAAGATTAAAAGTTCAATACTCAACACAACAAAAAATAAATATAAATTTTTAGCAAAAAATAGTCACATTATAGTGTCTTCTCCTATAAAACGGCTAAATTTCTTTACGCAAATCGACCTGAAATAAAAAAGTAATTACATAATAAGAACAATAATAATAACAACAATATAGCACCAGTAGAAAAACATTCTAATCTAGTTATACATTCTAATAATAAAGATAACAATTTATACCGTAATAAGATGTACTCAATCAGACTCAACACCAGAATCTTCTTCCAGAATTCTAGCTTCCTTAATCATAGCTTTAAACATCTCAGTATGACCTAGTGATGCATGCACATGCCTAATTGCATTCCTAATCTTTAAAATTGAATCATGCATTTCTCTCAACCCATCATTCACAATGTAACACCCTAATATTCAAATCCTTATACTCGAGTCATAAGTCAATGATATTGCGATGGTACGACTCTCAGGTGGATTATAATACATACATACATATATATAATTGAAAGAAAATATTAAACTAGAAGCCTGAAGAGGAACAAAATAAAATCGCGAAGTCATAGCACTTATGCATCGATCAAACAGAAGCTAAAGTGTGAATCAAAAGCGATATAAGGTTAAAACCATAAAGAAGATTAAGATAAAGTCAGAATATAGATATATAACATAAGTAATTAGCCACTAGTCATGACCAGCGAAATTTAGGCCGGCTAGGGTACAGAATAAAAACAGTTTGACAACAATATCTTCTATCTCTCCCAAAAGATACATAAAGGCCTCTATAGGCAAGTTTTCAAAAGGATTAAATAAATAACAGAAGTTTTTCAAAACAAAAGTGGAGAGATTTTAAACAAAATAAAGCAGAAATATAATAATCTTCGCCATCTCTCAGATGAAGCACAGCTCACTACTGAGCACCTGGACTTGCATCTGAAAAACAAGAGATATATACGGAATGAGAACCCTCGACCCATGGGTTTTCAGTACAGTAAAAGTGCCAAATAAATACTGCATAAGGCAATATGAACTCACTAAGAAATCTTAATTCTCCACATATCACATTATCCATCTGATTCATAACCTTGGCAACTAACATAAGGGAAATTCTAAGTCTAAGTCAACAATTTTCAACCTTCTCAATTCTCCAACTAACATAGCCATAATCCGAAATAGCACCAACCCTCAGCGTCAACCGACACCAGTATGAGGGACCTCTCAATTGTACAAGCACAAACAAACTAGACAAGTAATACACACGTAGTCACAAGTAAAGCAAGTAGCATATAGTCATGTAACATAGCATATACAATTAGGCAATCCAAAACAAGTAAACAAACCCAAACAAGTCAAATATATGTAAATGATGAATGCATGTTGATGAATCCATATTTGATGATAGATTTTGGTTCAAATTGAGTGGATTTCATCATATAAATCCATATTTATTCCCTTAAATAGCATACTTTTGTGTTTTCTCTCTAAATTATGTCCAATTGTGAAAACATGCTATTTTGTGCTTAATTTAATCAATTTTATTCAACTTTCATTCCATTCGATGCCTTGATACTTTTGGTGAGTGATTTCAGGTGTAATAGGTTGGAATGGCTTGATAAGAGTGGAAGAGAAGGATGCAATTGGGAGAGAACATGAAGAAAATAAAGGAGAAGCACACAGCCATGTGTGTGTACGTACAAGAGAAAAATTCAGCATGTGTGCGTACGCACACACCTGTCCGTACACACAAGTACCAGCGGTGACTTCATTAAAAAGTCATGTGGCTCGCAATTTTGAGGGCTCTTTGGCCCATTTCTGATGGCTTTGAAGCTTATAAGGAGGGGGCAAGCAACCACACATGATACCATACTTCATACAATACACTATACAACACACTTAGGATAGTTTTAGGATAATTTAGTTTAGGTTTTCTTTCAAATTTCTTAGGATGTAATTAGGGTTTATATTTCAAGCTTTCAATTTCTAATTTTGATCTTGGTCTCTAGCTTATTTCCATTGTAAGTATTTCTAATTTTTTCTTTTATTGCACTACTTCTTCTACATTTTCTTACACTTTAATTTCATTTGTCAATATATACATAGTTTTGCAATTTTGAGTTTGAATTAATGAAATTGAGGTTTGATGGTCATTATATCTTTGTTTGAGTTACCTTTGTTGATTTTGATCATTGGTTGTTCATAGTTTCAAGTAATTTTATAATTTTGCCATGTTTTGTGAATATGCCTATCAAGTGTTTGATGAAATGCCAATTTTGATTATGAGGTAGATTTTCATTCCTTGACTTGGGGAATGAGTTTATGAGATACTAGAGTCATAATGTCCGACATTTAGTGATAATTCTTGGGTTATTAGTTGTTATTGTTTCCACTAACGCTAGCTTTTACTAAGGCAATTAGTAAGTTAGCTAGGATTTGTGGATTAATAACAATTATGCTCACTTGACTTACTCTTCGACGTTAAGGGTTGACTAGGTGAGATTAATCCATCATAATTATCATAGTTGTGGTTATAGCAAGGAAGGGATTCCATAACTCATCCCAAGTCAAGGTTCCATTTATGTTTTGAACCGCATTTCATCACTTTAAAGCTTTATTTGTCCATATTACATAGATAGTTCTTTTATTCCTTTATTAGTTTATTAATTGCAATTTTGATCGTTCTTTAATTCCTTTAATTATTTGCTTCAACCATTGAAAACCCCTTGCTTTTCACAACCAATTTTATGTACTTGTTGTCACTAGTTCCTAGGGAGAACGACCCAAGGTTTAATTACTCTCGGTTATTTGTATTAGAAATTAAACGTTTATGGTGGGAGTTGGTTGCTGGTTTGGTGTATACATGCAATGGAAGTTATTTTAAGTAGAAAAATCTGAACCGGTGCAAAATCTCATCCATCACCTGTCCTATGGCCGATGATACCATCTATCGGTTATATAGCCAACCCGACATGTCCTGGTAGCTAACCATTGGACAGTCCCTGCGAGCGTGCATTCCCAAGCTCAAAACCACAATAATTCAATACACATATA
Source organism: Arachis ipaensis (assembly GCF_059453495.1). NCBI lineage: Eukaryota > Viridiplantae > Streptophyta > Magnoliopsida > Fabales > Fabaceae > Arachis > Arachis ipaensis. Next base: position 43,797,590 of record NC_142439.1, read on the forward strand.
TCCATGGGGGAGAGCTCATCCAGAAAGGTATAAGTGTCCGACCACACTTACGTCGCAGGGTCAACAGAACCTCGGATCTCAACTTTGAGCAAGTGGAGCCAACCCACTGCATCTACCCAAGGAAAGATGAAACTCAGATAATTTCTCAAACCTCAAATAATTCTCGACTGGGAGCAAGTAGGGGCTAACCACTGCATCTATCTCAAGAGACTCAAACCAAACCTGGAGCAAGTGGATCAATACCACTGAATCTACCCAGGAAGGTGTAATGAATTCAGAATCAAACTCAAATATCAATTTCATAATCATTATCATTCTCATCGTCAATCTCATAGTCATTATCATTCTCCTTATCAATATCATTATCATCATCATTCTCATTATTGATCTCATAATCATCATCATTCTCATTATCGATCAATCTCATAATCATCATCATTCTCACCTAACATCTTGTTCATTTCTCTCAATTTTACTAACTCAAATCACTTGGCCTTATCCCTAACTCTAAACTCGCATCGAAGTTTATAAAGTTTTAGAAGACCAAAAGAATGGTTGAAATCCATAAAAACATATTTTTTTCAAATTTTGGGAGGTGTGTGTACGCATACATGTGGTGTGCGTACGCATAGGCTGAAAACTTGGTGTATGCGTACGCATGCAAAGGCCTGCGTACGCATAACCCTAATTTTGGATCATCCCGCGTACGCAGGTAATGTCCCCATATGCGGAAGCACTTCGTAGAAGCCAATGTCCGCGTACGCGCGTCACGAGTCACGTACGCATCCATAACAGAAACCAGAAAATTTGATATGTTGCAGAAATCAGTTTTTCAGTCCAATTTTTAAAATCTTATAACTTTTTCCACAAAATTCTATTTCCAACCATTCTTGAACCGTTGGAAAGATCAATAAATGAATTTTTATAAAAATATAATTTTGAAAGTTTTCCAATACCGAGGAACGAGTTACGGCCCGTCAAAGTTGGCCAAAAATCTGTTTTTACCAAAAACACACATTTACTAATTTTCCAATGATTCACAAGTCTCAATCATTTTCAACCAACAAAATAAACCCAACCAACTCAAGTCACATATTCACACAACCAAATCCAAACCTACTCCATCTACACATTTCAACTCAAATACATCAATTCCACATTTCAAAAACCTCATTTTTCACTATTTTATCAATCAATCAATTTCCCATACATTCCATATCAATTCTTCATTCAATCTCACACATTATCACACAATTCAATCATCACTTACCGTCCTTACCTTTTTCTGACCTCCAGCCTAATATTCATCAAATCAATATACATAAACTCATAATCATATAATTCCCAAAACAACGCCAATTTCAATCAACCCAACAACAATGCATCATCCAAAACATCAATTATCATAACATAGCTTCTACACATACCATATTCCATCCAAATACTCAATTCAAACCTAATTCTAGCGGTATCTAGCCCATGATTCATTCCACATTATACAGTATTTAAATAAAACTAAAATCATACCTCTTGAAAGTCAAATTCAAGCTTCCACTTGAGAATCTCCACCCAAAACTCAGCTCCAAACTTCATCAATGAGCAATTTAATGCCCCAAACGCCACTCTACACTATTTTCATACAATATACACATCACTCAATATACTAGGTTTCCAAAAATCATCATAAACACAGAGGAAGTGGTTTTTACTGACGGAAAAAAAATGTCGGTAAAAATTTTCACAAAAATATCGCATTGTAAGTATAGTTCTAAACCGACAATTAAACTTCAATCAATGTTTAAATTGTTTGTCACAAATACAAACCCAATAAAATTAACCGAAGTAATTAAACCTCGGGTCGTCTCTCAAGGAATTGTAGGGAAGTGTATTTATCATTGGTTATGAGAAAGCATATTTTTGGATTTTGTAATAAGAAACAAGAAAGTAAAATGGCGAGAAAATAAATTAATAACTAAGAAAGCTCTTAGTAAAGAAAGAGAATTAGAAGTCCTATCCTCATTATTATCGTCAATCGTGATGGTAAATGTGAATTGTCTTCACTTAGTTAACCTCTAACCAATGGAGGAAGGTCAAGTGCATACAATCAACTTGAGTTCACAAGTCCTAGTCAACTCATAGTGATAGACTAGCTTTGGTGAAGTTCAAGCTAACCGGCAATCTTCAATTACCATTCAACAAGAGAATTTGACAATTCAAGAGTCTCTAATTAATCAATCCAAGTTAGGAACATAGAAATCTAATTTAAAATCCACCCAAGCATTTTATCAAATACTTGAAAGGCACAAAATAAAAACATAGAAAACTAACAAGACATAGCAAAATCTAAGACTAAAAAAAGCAAAGAAATAACCATAACAAAGCAATTGAACAATAAAAAACATAAAACATAAATTGCATTAATGAAAATTGAGAGTAACACATGAACTCATAAACTAAATTAGCAAAATAAAGAAATCAATAAGGGAAGTAGATAACTAAAGTACTAAAACAAATAAAAGTAAGAGAAAACTAAATTAAAGGAAGATTGAAATCTGAACCTAAGGGAAAATTGAAAGAAGAAACCATAAACCTAGAGGGAGGTGAGGTCTCCTCTCTCGCTGGACTTTTCACTGTCCACATGTAGGCGTCATCCACGCGTGCGCATCATCTGTCGAATGCACCAGTCACGTGTATGAGTTGTCCACACGTGCACGTCGCTACCAGATTCTGAAATTCTCAATTCCTTGTGTTCCTTCCACTTTTGCATGCTTCTTTTTCATCCTCTAAGCTATTCCTGCCCTATAAACCCTGAAAACACTTAACAAACATATCACGGCATCGAATGGTAATAAGAAAAGATTAAAATTAGAGAATTTAAGGCCAAAGAAGCATGTTTTCAATCATAGCACAAAATTAGGAAGGAAAATGTAAAACATGTGAATTATATGAATAAATGTGAGAATAATGGATAAAATCCACTCAATTCAATACAAAATAAACCGCAAAATAGTGGTTTATCACTTACCTCTTGCCCACTAATATTTATGATGAAACCCAACTAGAACACGTTCTAGAGTACCTTTAAACCATCAAAATCACAAGATTTCTTAAAATCCAAAGTCAAAACTCAAATTTTGTGAGAGAAACGAAAAATGGGCTTGAATTTCAAAATTTCTTACCATAGTACCTAGCTAAACGTGAAGATCTCGTCGAGAGCGACGCTTGGCCATAAATGGCTCGTCGATTGGAGCTCCATAGAGAAAGTTATGGTGATTTGAAGTTTTTGGAAGCTTAGCATTTCTATTTCATTTTCTCTTCTCCATTTCAGCAGCTCACTCTCTTTTTTCTTGGTTTAATGAGCTGAAATGCTCATAACTAATGCTTATATATGTTGGGTCTTAGACCCATTTGGTCCTAGTTTGCATATATGGCCGTTTGGCCCATTTTTGGGCCGAGACCCTTAAGATTAGCATTTTAATATGCGTTTTAATTATTTTTACCATTTCAATTACAATTTTTAACTTTTTAACCTCTCTTACTAAAATTAGTTTTTTTCAACTGCAGTACAGGACAGATCTTAGCCAGTACTGTCGGTCAAATTTTTTGTTCGCGTTTTTACTCAAAAAACTATGTTTTCCGACTTAGGAAAATCCACTGAATCCAAATATCATATTGAAATTGCCAATTTATGATTGTTATATTTTCTAACCATTTTCTTCCATATTTAATTTATTTTTTAATTAACCTACAATTTGACCGGGTTTTACACACAACAAGAGTTAAAATATAAGCATAACATCTAACATGCAAAAACTCTCCCTTTAATGGATGTGAGTTCCAATCCTCCATTCTACTTTTCAAGTAAGAAAGTGCAATATCATTTGAACTAGCATTATCAACAGTTATAGAAAAAACCTGCGATATCCCCCATCCCAATAAACATCTCTCAATCTTCCTACCAATTATTTTTCCCTTGTGATTCTTGATAGCACAAAAATTCAAGATTCTTTTTTGCACTTTTCAATTAGCATCAATGCAATGAGCAGTAAGGCAAAAATAGTTTAAGTTTTTCACAGATAACCAGAAATCAGTTGTCAAACAAATATTTTGATTTGGTTGATTAAAAACAGACTTCAACTTAATTTTTTCATTCAAATAAAGCTTCCAACAATCCCTAGCAACTGTGAGCCTTCCAGGGCTTGTCTACAAAGATCAACATCAAATGACACGGCAGAAAGTGAACTACCTATCCCTTTCCTATCATCTTTTATCACATCTTGAAAACAAAGAATCTTTTGAGTAGGATTTAATACCTCCTTCAAAAATTTTTTGCATTGCGACAGCAAGTGATTTTTCATGTTACTGGTGCCATTTTTATGTGTATTTACAAGCATAACTTGCCCACACCAATTGCATTTAGCTTTAAGGTACTACGGATTACTAGTTTCATCTTTAGTAAAGTGATCTCATGTCCAAAATTTAGGTCTACAAGGCTTTCTCTTACCTTCATCGGTCTCAATTTCAGTGGTGTCATCAATAGCAGCTTCTTCAACAATCCGCCTCTTCCCTTGGCTTCTATTGGCAAGATTTTTTGTGTTTCTACAAGGAGTTGGTGCAGCAGGCAATGCAGTCAAAGATCTGATGCCTGTAGGTTCATTCAAAAGAGGAACTAGCGCAACAGGCAATCCAGTGTCGCCCATATTCTCACTTGAACTAATATCAAACTGCATAAACAAATACATTGAACAACAAAACAAAATTACTAGCAATTACAAAAAATTAATAACAAATACTTTGAACAAGTACATTGAACCACAAAATTAAAAAATCAGAAGTAAAAACATAACAAAATAAAATTACTAGCAAAGACAATACTTTGAACAACAAATTGCATAAACAAATACAACAATTAGCAATTTCAAAAATACACAGAACATAGAACAGAAATTATTCAAATAGAAGCAGAAATTCAAATAAAATAAAATTATTAATAATTACCAGAAATTGAAACAAAAATACACCGAACATAGAACAGAAATTATTCAAACAAAAGCAAAAATTCAAACAAAATAAAATTATTAACAATTACCAAAAATTTAAACAAAAATACACTGAACATAGAACATAAATTATTCAAATTAATACCTGACTTGAAGGCTCCATATCTGGTATTCAGCGTTGGGAGGGGCTGGTCTGGCGCTACTGGGAGGGGCTGAGAGGGGCTGCTGGGAAGGGTTGGGAAGCGCTGGTTCGACGGGGCTGGGAGGGGTTGGGGTAATGGGATTTCTTTGAGACTTTGGCTGTGCTAGGTTAGGAGTTAGGACATTAGGTTATCTGATGGGGTGGGGTAATGGTCTAATAATTTTTTAAGGTTTTTAGTTTACCGGTTCGGTTCATTTTGGTTAGAATTTTTAGTGTCAGAACTGAAAACCAAATTGAACCGCAAAAAAAAAAAAAAAGTAAAACATGATTTTTTCGGTTTGGATTGGTTTTGAACACTGCTACCTACTACTACTATTAATTAATAGTTTATCCCTCAACAATCTAAATAAGTGTTTATTTTTAATTTTGATTAATTTGTTAATCTAAACCAGTTATATTCTAATATCAATCCTAGTAAGATAAATACAAAAAATTAGTCATTAAATTAATTATTTTAATAAAATGAATATCAAAATATAAAATATATTATTTAAAAAAATTGTAATATAATACATTTATTGATAAGAAATAAAAACACAAGGATAGATAAAGCGGTTTTTTCCTACTAGACCTCTAAGAAACCTGTTCTTAGCAACCTAGGTCACCGGAAAGGATTCCCTACTAGACCTTCAAAGAACTTGTCCTTGACAACCTAGATCAGAGGGATGAAAATTGAGTCACTCAATCTTCTTTATGCAATCAGCGAAGCAAATCACTCACCTCACTCAATCACACTTAAAAAACGTGCATAAAGCACTAAGGAAATTTTATTCATCAAAGTTATGTAAATTGTCTCACCAAAAGGTGTTTAAATAGACCCCAAACAAACTAGCTAAAAGATAAGATAAGATAACTAATTTAAATTAGATTTGATCTTATTGGATTAGATCAAATTTGATTTGAATTTTAAAATCCTAAAAATATGATAACTAATTTAAATCAGATTTGATCTTATTAGATTAGATCAGATTTGATTTAAATTTAAAATCCCTAAAAATACTACTAAACAAATCAAAAGTAAATCAAATCTTCCAACAAACTCTAACAATGAAACAAACCAAAATAAATGCCTAAAAATTTGAAAATTAATAATAAATTATGCCTCCCATTAAATTTGAAAAGCATTATTGGGCTTCTTGCTGTCCTGACTTAGCCCAATAGGCCTTATGAATTGTTGCCCTTTCAGCACCACTATTTTTGAGACGGACTCTTGGTCTTCTAGATGTCCAAGACTGGCATGGCACAATTCTTCTAGAATTCAAATCCTTGAATATGACAAGATTATCATTCCGTCCCTTAGCTCTAAGATGACGAAAATGTCCTCCTGACCACATATCATTCTCTCCCTCTTCAAAAAGATTCGTCCTCGAATCTTGCATGAGATGCTCTTCGTCCCTCCAAGGAATCCAAACCCAATCTCCAGGTTTAAATACCATAGTTTGATGACTCTTCTCTACCCATTGAATTGTGGCTATGTCCTTCATATGTGCCAGTTCAATTTTTCCAACCATACGTTCACCATCTTGTCCAAAGTGTGCAATTTGTCTTCCTTTCTTTTTATCCATATTAATGCCTCCATAATTGATCAGTGAATCTACAAAGCCGGGGAAAGTTGATATAAAAACACTAGGAATTTCATGGTTAGATGTATGAAAAACTAAGGATTCCATGGAATTCATTGATACTAATGCACTCTTGTCTAAGCTAGAACTTTCTAGATCTCTCTCACAAGTGTGTTTATTGCTATCAGTTTCTTTGTCACGCATTGACTCCTTTCGCTCACTATTCTCATATTTTCTCTCAAAACTCTCGCTTTCAATCAAACATGGATTCCTTTCACTCAAACACTCAATCTCTTTCTCAATTTCTTTTCTCTCATATTTTTCAAATTGTTCACATCCCAAGGACCCAGTTGAGAAATTCTGTACTGTTGAATCTTCCAAGGACACATCACCCTCCACAGCATACTCAACAAATTCTTCCATCTCTGACTTTGAAGAAGAATGAAAGATAGGCATAGAAGAATTCCTCTTGTTATGGCGATCTATTATTTGTTGCACCTGCTCCTTGTCAATGGCCAATTTGACCAAATCGTCTAGGGTCTTGTAACGGTAACCTTAAACTTTATCTGCAAGTTCTTCGCGTAATCCAAATAAAAATCGGTCCATAAGAACCTTAGGACTCCTTTTGATATTAGCCTTGTCCATCAAATATAAAAACTCCTTGTGGTACTCCATCACTGATTGTGAACCTTGTTGTAACTTACAAAATCTTCCAAAAAATTCATTGTGGTAAGATGATAGTACAACTCGATTCCTCATGTGGTATGATGATGTCACAAACTGTCTCCTCATGATTTTCTTCATCTTCTCCCAGCTGCAAATTGGACTCTTTCCATACCGTCTTCTGGATCTTTCTAATTCAGTCCACCATATACGGGCATCATCAGAAAAATTGGCTTGTACTAGTCGAACCTTCTTTTCCTCTGAAAGGATGCAAGTTGCAAAAAACGACTCTACCTTTCTTTCCCATTCGAAATAAGCTTCAGGGTTGTTCCTCCCTTTAAATGCAGGAATTTTCAACCGAAAACCCTTTTTCACATATGAGATTCCGTCATCGTCACTTTCGTACTCAATCATATTTTTTTGTTTTTTTTTTCAGACACTGACTTAAAGATAGAATAATTGCAAAAATAAAATTAAAAAAAGAAAAAAAAATTTTTCCTTTTTTTTTTCGTTTGACTCTAACATGAATTTACAGAAAATTTAAAGAGAAAAAAAGACTAAACAAGACCCATGGAACGTGTAGATAAATAAGAATTTACCTACGACTTGATACCAGATGATAAGAATTTATAAAAAAAGATAGATAAAGGGTTTTTTTCCTACTAGACCTCTAAGAAACCTGTTTTTAGCAACCTAGGTCACCGGAAAGGATTCCCTACTAGACCTTCAAAGAACTTGTCCTTGACAACCTAGATCAGATGGATGAAAATTGAATCACTCAATCTTCTCCATGCAATCAGCGAAGCAAATCACTCACCTCACTCAATCACACTTAAAAAACGTGCATAAAGCACTAAGGAAATTTTATTCATCAAAGTTATGTAAATTGTCTCACCAGAAGGTGTTTAAATAGACCCAAACAAACTAGCTAAAAGATAAGATAAGATAACTAATTTAAATCAGATTTGATCTTATTGGATTAGATCAAATTTGATTTGAATTTTAAAATCCTAAAAATATGATAAATAATTTAAATCAGATTTGATCTTATTAGATTAGATCAGATTTGATTTAAATTTAAAATCCCTAAAAATACTACTAAGCAAATCAAAAGTAAATCAAATCTTCCAACAAACTCTAACAACGAAACAAACCAAAATAAATGCCTAAAAATTCGAAAATTAATAATAAATTATGCCTCCCATTAAATTTGAAAAGCATTATTGGGCTTCTTGCTGTCCTGACTTAGCCCAATGGGCCTTATGAATTGTTGCCCTTTCAGCACCACTATTTTTGAGACGGACTCTTGGTCTTCTAGATCTCCAAGACTGGCATGGGACAATTCTTTTAGAATTCAAATCCTTGAATATGACAAGATTATCATTCCGTCCCTTAGCTCTAAGATGACGAAAATGTCCTCCTGACCACATATCATTTATTTATACATAATTTATAAGGATTGATTTTTAGTATATACATAATATATTTTATAGAATTTAATTTTGATGTATTGATTATTTAAACGTTTTTATATAATTATCTAATTATATTTATATTTTTAGATAATTTTTAAATAATAGTTTTGAAAAATTATTATTTTTACTAATATAATAATATAAAATTAAATATTTGTAGAAAATCCATTTTATGCATTAAATTAAATTTTATGTTATATTATATTATAATAATTCATTTTTAATGAGTAATCTTATTTAATGAAAGGTTATTCTAATATAATTATGTTTTGGTGACTATGATATACTAAAAAAGTATTGTTAAATTAAAATAATCTTAAAATTGCATACGAATAAATGATGAATTGAATGAAATTGTTCTGACAAACTCACAAGCCTATTTAAAAAACGTGTTTTGTAAATTATAGATCAAACCAATAAACTTAAGAATTCTAAATTATCATTAAATGCATTTCAAAATTTATAATTCATAATTTGTAAAGCATAATTCATTTATATATCAATCATTAATCACATATCATAACAATACTTACCATTTATAAATTAAAAAAAAAAAACTAAAATTTTAGCTAATTTTACATTGGAGTCTTTCATAATACATATAACTAATTTAACAATGTGACAAATCATTTAGACAAAATTGCGAATTCAAAACTTCCATATTCAGCATGATTGGGCAAGTTGGAAGAGGAATTTGGATGAAGAAGATATATAATATTGGAGAGAGGGGTAGTTTGATCCATCGAGAATGAACTTAGGTTCCATGTGTTGTTGGTGGCTAAGTGGCGATAGGCACATTAGGGGTGATTTTCAGCGAGCAATTGTCGGTGGCAACTGTGTCGGAAAGGAAAAGCGGAGATCATCATTTGGGGCGAACGATTGCGTTCTTGACAGGATTGGAGAGGTGCCTGTCGATTTCGGCGGTGGACGAATCGAAGAGGAGCACCAACGGAGAGTGGCATTGCAGTTGCGTATCAATAATAATAATAATAATAATAATAATAATAATAATAATAACCACGCTGATAATAATAACAATAATACTATAGAAATAATAAAAAATGAGTGCAAACAATCTAATTTTATTTTATTTAATATTTATTAATTCTAACAACAATAAATAAATATTAAAAAATATAAATTTAAGCTGTTTTTAACTAATTTTTTATTATCAAATATTTGTACGAATAATAATAATGATAATAATAATAATAATTATAATAGTAGTAGTAGAACCAAGTTGAATTGGTCTAGTGATTAACTCATTAGTCCGTTTAAGTAAGTGTCAAAAGTTTGAATTTCGTCTTGTACATACAACAAATTTTTAGATAAAACTCCGATCTACAACAGATTAATTTTTGGCATATAATTAGAAGATACCGTAGAAAACTAAAAAAAATAAATAAATAATAGTAATAATAGTAGTAGTAGTAATAATAAAAGCAATGTTTTTCAAATTTTATTTTATTTAATGTATTATATTTTTACTTTTTTTACTTTTCAATATAATTTTTTATTCATTAATAATTAATCAATATAATTTACACCTTTTTTAAATATTAACAAAATAAATAGTTTTAGTATTTTGTAACTAATAAGCATGTAGTTCAGCTAGAAGAAAAACCATGTTAAATTAACTTGAAGTGTTGATTTCAAGTCTTAATATATATTTTTAAAATATTCCGTTGATTATTAAACCAAAATTGTAATTATTTTTTAGCTTTTTGAGAGTTCTAATTCATTTGTACTACTTCTTACTTCAAGTGAGGTTGTCTACTAGTACTTCTTACTTCAAGTAATAAGGGTGTCTTTGTTATTTGATAATAAAAATATGTATTTTTTTATTCATACAAAGTGTTCATATATGACAGCATATATCACTAGACACAACTAGAAAATAGATTAATACAGATAAATTTATAGACAGATTTAGTCTTTATTACAGACGAATTTTTGGTTACCGACGAAATTACCGACGGATTTTGTCCCTTTGTAAAAGCCTCGTCGGAAATTATTTACCGACGGATTTTTTTTCGTCGGAAAATTACCGACAGATTTTTACCAGTTACCGACGGATTTTCCCTCTGTAAATTCTCTATCCATTTCCCTAAGACGACGAACTTTCCGACGGATTTTCCGTCTATAATTACAGACGAATTTTTCAACAGATTTTCTGTCTGTAATTTGAACCTTAGAAAACTATCTCACACTCTGATTACAGACAGAAAATCCGTCTGTAAATCCGTTTGTAAAATAAAATAGAATTTTTTAAAATGTTTTTGTTGCAAAATAAACTTGTTTTTTAGTATTAAAAACATAAAATAAAATAAAATAAAAATATGAAACATTTTTTATATAACCAAATATGCCATCATAAGGGATCAAAGTCTTATTATATAAATAACAATAGTATTAGAGACACAATCATATGATGCTGATCTAAATATCCAGCAGACATCATAGAATAGGTTATATATACAATGTTTACATATCCACTGACATCCTTCGCAACCTTTATGAGCTCCTCTTGAGCCTTGTACAGCGCCCAAGCCGCAGAAAGACGACCGGCATCTTTTCCCGAGTCCGAATATCCTATCATAACTTCTTGCTTCCCATTGATTCGGTTTCTGTACCAATCAATAGAGAAAAGCCACGCCACTGCAAGGACAAAAGTGACTCCATCAAGTGAAAATTTGAGATTCGTTGAAGCATCTATTCATGGCTTTGCATTGAAGGAATAACCAAATGTTGTTGCTGCACCTGCAAATCCCAGCAGATTCCAACAGTGTTTCATTAGTCAAAAGGAAGAGATATTTTTTACATTAAACCATAGAACAGAGGGGATAGGACACTTGGAAAAGTGAGGAAATGAGTTAAGAAGGGATAGAACAAAATAACTTAGAACAAAATAACTTAGAACAAATCCTAAAACAGGCTTATAAACCAAAGTGCGTATACAGAAAGTAATTTAATTATAAATAAAACGACCTCATTCAATGGAATCTTATTACTTTAAAACATATTGACTGATCTATCTTACCTAGCAATATATGTTAGAATCAACCGAATAGTCACCGAATATATGTTAGGATTAAAAGAGGCCTTCTTCTCTTCTGCATCTTTTAGAATCAACCGAATAGTCACCGCAAGAATCTGTCAGAGAGTAAAACATATTAGAATATCATTACAGAATTCATAAAGCCAACAGGAGAGAAATGAAGTTTTCCTACAGACCTTAGAAAGAAGAAAGGACTTGTTTGATCCCTGTTCAAATAAATAACAAATTAGAGAAAAGCTAAAGAAATACCCAAACCAAAAGAAAATAAAAGTTCCTTAAGGAAGAAAGTGTAACAACTAGTTCCTGGAGGAAATAAGGGAGGAAAGAAAAGTTTTATTGATAACTCTGGCCATTAATAGGAAAGTATGACCTGTATCTGAGAGAAGATACACTACCATCAATAGCCGGAAGAAGCGATCTGTTACATCATCCCCCTTAAGGAGACCATTTTGATGTAATTGTAAGATGAAGTGAGTAGAAGCTGTATCATTCGGAGGAGGGAGTTCACATATCCGATACCATTCTGTAAACAACATGGAAACCTACAACACATGTGGATAATAAGTAATGATTGGAAGTTTCCAATGATGTATTGTATTCCCAATTCCCACTTAACGAGAAGTTGAAACACTCTAGACATAATTAAAATATACCACAGGCAATAAATACAGAATTACAGTCAGTATCTCACAATGTATGTAAATAGCCACACAACAAAGTATGAATTTATCTAGCAATTTCACAGCAAAATACCTGCTCACGGAATCCAGCAGGATCTGGTTCAACAGACTTTACAATGTTTACTTCTTCCCGGTTTGGTGCTAGCATCTCAGGACCCTGTTTTTAACAAATAGATTGAGTCACAGTTGGAGCAGAACAAAAACTGAGTGTAAAACAACAATAATAGCTGAACCTAGTATCCTATGTATGACCTTATTGTCCCTTGATTGTCTTGCCTTATCCTCCTTTGCAGGAACAATAACAGAAGGGTTCTTGATCATCTCAATCAGCTGTTGCAATGATTCAGGGGATCCAGGCTTTGAAGCAAGCTGAAATAAAAGATATTTGGTAAAGATGGGGCAGAGTAAAAAATGCAGACACTCGTGGACAAATACAAACCTTTGCCAAAGCATCAACAAGATTGTGAAGTTCTGAAATAACTTTCAGTTCCTCAATAACCAGCATTTGAAGAAGAGAAATAGAAAACTCCGTAGCAGCCTCTGCACATTAATCCAGTGGAGTTGCATGAGTATAACAATATAAAAAGGGAAAACGATTAGAAGGTACATTCTTTTGACATACTGTTTCTCCCCCCATCAATGAGCTTTGCCATATGAACATTGTACTCGGTAAGATTTAGCAGTTCACTGCGGATCAGGCCTACAGTAATATCTTTGTTGAATTTTCTTTCTTCTTCTGAGTAAATTACCTGTAACAAGTATTCAATAACACATTAGTTATAAACAGAACACCAACATAACTTGTATTTAAATGTCACTCATGGAGGATTAGTTAGTAGTTAACCACATCTATTTTAGATGTAAATTTGGCTAATGGCAAGCTCTTTGATCAATTTTATTGATAATTTACATTACAAAATAGCATATCAGTGTCTCAAACAGGTACATAATATTAGTGGCTTTTGCACTTGGAAAAACTCTAACATCATCAGAATTATCTTAGTAGATGGAAGACACCCAAATCATTAATAATAATAATAAAGGGAATTCAACATCAGAATATGCAACATTCAGCAATGCTATGGGTAGATAGAGTATATTACATAAGGAAAAAAGGAACTAATGTCAAAATAAATTGTAATAATGACATAACTTCATTCAAGAGTGAAAAACATACCCAGCTGGTAAGCTCCTTAACGGCAAGCTTGCAAACATCACGAATGGCAGTCAGGATTGCAAGATGAGCACCAACATGAGTGTTGTTGGATACATTGTCATAAAGGCCCTTGAATACCTAGTTACAAAAGTTAAAGGACAATAGTGAGCTCCTAGACAACTATAGCATTCATCAAGCTCATATTAATAATGTTCAGCAATCCAGATTAACAATTTAAACATTTCTTAGCTATTCAGAATCAAAATCTAATCTAATCCTATTTTAACAACCTAAAAATCCACTAATCAGAAAACAAATCTAACTAAACTAATTACTAAAATCAAACTAACTAAACAAAATTAATTGAACTCAACAGAAATTAAAAGAATTTGGAAGCTAGCTGCAACCTTTATGAAAAAGGTAGTTGGAAGAGTGTGTATCTCTGAAAATCTGATTCCCATGCTGATGAATATGAACTGTGCTTAATTTAATTTTACAAAACAGCACTCAGAAGTAAAGCACCAAGAATCACAGAACTTATCAAAGATCCTCCATTATAGTAGAACTCAATAAGCAACTGCAATCTCAACATCTGGATCCTTTTCTTTTCGTTCCTTAATAAACCTATAGATAACAAACAAATAGATGCAGAAAATTTTGCTTATTCCTTCAATATTGCATATGAAAATCATGTAAATAATTTAAAGCTCGTACCTTTCAAGAAGAACCTCTGAATTTACAGCACCTAGAGCAAGCTGAAACAAAGAACACAGTTTATTAACATCAACTGATATTTGTCAAAGTACTTAGATTTATGAGATGGTTTACGATATTGATAGGGCACAAAATTATTGTTAATAATCTCATTCTAATCAGTCATAGAGTAATTTCAATCTATGTAATTAGCACATTGTATTTCATGAACTGGTATTTATAGTTCCTTCAAATTCAAAATACAAACAACGTATGAACAAAATGAAAGTGGAACAGATCGAGTTTTAGATGCAACAATAACGTATGAACATTTGAATTCAACAAAAAAATATAGATCAATAGCAATTTCAGAATCTAAAATAGATAAAGACGTACATGTAGGTTTCAGATCTGGTGACACGATGACTCGATGAGGCTGTGAACAGCGAGGATCGATGGCGCGCGACAAAGAGAGACATAAGCTGATAGGCGGCAGAGAGAGCTCGTGCAACGCGAGCAGCAGAGGAGGGAGCTCATGCGAGTGAACGGCGGCGGAAGGAGCTCGTGCAAGCGAGTAGTGACAGAGGGAGCTCGTGCGACACGAGTGGCAACAAAGCAGAAGCCACCGAGAAGTCACAATTTTGCCCTATTTTCACTCGAATCAGAGAGAGAGAGAGAGAGAGAGAGAGAGAGAGAGAGAGAGAGAGAGAGAGAGAGAGAGAGAGAGAGAGAGAGAGAGGAGAGCAAGCTTAAACGAAAGATCGGAGAAGATGAATGATGATTTTGCGTTGAATGAAGTTTCATCATCAAATATGGTGTGTTTCATTAGGACTGAACCTAATTAAATTTTTCGAGAGATTTATTAAAAGATTACAGAGGAATTTTTTGTTATCGATGGTTTCAAATTTTAATTTTAATTTTATCGACAAAATTACCGAGGGATATTAGTATCTGTCGGTAAATTTTGTGAATTTTTTTTTATTTTTTACCGACGGAAAATTTTTCAAAAATCCGTCGGTATTTTTGACAGAAAAATTCTGTCGGAAAAATCTGTCTGTAATTTGCTGTAATTTGCTGTTTTCTAGTAGTGAGATTTAGTTAATATGTATTCTAAAAATACATAATAAATTTATTATTAATAGATAATTTTAAATATTTTTATTTAATAAATATAAAATAAATACATTAAAAATTTAAAATTTTTATATTTTTAATAGTTTTTTAATTTATAAATTTAATATGTGTCTTTAAAATAAAAAATAGATAAGTCCTATACTATTTAATTAAGAAAATGGAAGTGGTTGAATTTATGTTGATGACTGATTAATTAATTAATTGGTCTATAGGCTAGGGAGTGTTAATTGGGAAAGCGAGAATCTCGGAGGAAAATTGTTGTTAGAGAGTGAAAAGCATAATTAATGAAATGAATTAAGACTTGGGAGAGGGGAGAAAAGAAAAGGAAAGAAAAGAATCAGGGAGAGGAATTACAAAGAGGATACAGTTGGTTTTGGAATATTATGAATTGTAATGCAACCAACCACTATATATATATATATATATATATAATTTTTTTTCCCTTTTATAAAACAACATTTTTATGTTATTATAAATTTCTGTGGTGTTGTTCTCTTTTTGCTTCATACACTACGCCTCAAGAATCAAATTTTAAATAATAAATCAATATAAAAAAAATTAATAATTGACAAATTAATCATCATCAAAATTTAAAGCAAAAACCTAGCAGAATCAGTTCAGTCCCACTTCCCACTTCCCACTGTCATGTGGCCGGGTGGCGGAATCATGATGAGCCTGAAAATAATAAAATGAGGCTAATTAATTACAGTTAATTAAGGATCCTGAACTTAATTATAACTCAAGCGATGGTGTAAAAGTATGTGCAAGAGATTTGTTGTGCAAGAGATTTGACTTTGAGTAGTATGTAATACAGTATAAATAAAGTTAAATTTGATTGTCACTAAAAAAAATAAAACATATCATGTAAATTACATAATTATGGAACTCATAAAAGTAAACTTAAAAAAATATTATTTAATATATTTTAATAAAAATTGCAATTATTGAAAAATTTTATCTTAAAAAAGTATCTAAGAATTATGATGGCCTATATAAAAAGTAATGGGTATTTTATATAAATTTAAAAGTATTTTATGTCAATTGATTCTTCATTATTATTTCTTTTTAAAATACCCATTTTTAAAATAATAAGAGAAGCTTCTATTTACTAAAATTGTGACATATGTGTAATGTGACCTTAAGGTTATTTTTACGTACTATATTAACTAATACTTAATAATACAAACATCCATGCCGTGTGTTGCAACTTGCAACGAATGGAGATAAACTATGTAAAAAAGCAACTTTAATTTTCTCTCTTGTTTTTTCCTCTGATATCTTTTGCTTTTCCTCTTTTCTTATTGTGATTTTGGTAGCAAGCTGGAATAGAGAGTATATTAAGATACACAAAAAAGCAATGGAGAAAAAAGGGGTAAGGATGCAATAGGTCGTTTTGCCAACCTGTAAAGCCATCTTACCAAGACAACCATGAACCATATAATAGAATAAAAGGAAGAAGAAATTAAATTAATAACTTCTTAATACAATAATAGTTTACTTATTTAGTATTTATTAGTGAAGATCTTGCAAAGCTTTGCAGGCTAAGCGATGGCGTAAAGGAGAGAATTTAGTGTTGCGCTTTGGGTTGGTTGGAAGCCAATATTCAGAACTTAGGATACCATTCTTCGATTATATATATATATTTTTTGGTGACTTCGATTAAATATATATGCTTTGGTTAGTTTTATTCTTTATGCTTTTAATTATTTTAAACAATAGCAATTCTAATTGCAATTGGTACTAAGGTTCATTATTTTGATTATTTATTTATGCCATTATATATTATGTTCTTCCAAGTTCCAACCGTTAATGATCCGAGAGATATGTCTCGTTGAGGTAGATATATACCAGGGTAGATATAGTCAACCAAAAAAAAATAAATAAATAAATACCATGGTAGATATGTAGATTGAGGAGCCACGATAATTTTTTTTATATGTATTTTTAATTCGATAAGGTAATAATAAATTCATTATAAATTTAAATTTTATTTAAAAGTTTATTATTAGTTAATAAATTATTATATATACAAAATAAAATTCAAATTTTCAATATATATTTAAAAAAACAAATAAAGTAATTGTTCGACCAAAATTAAACATTTTTTTTATCCTATCAAAGTTGCCACAATGAGTCAGACCACTTAAATTCTTCTAAATTTTATAAGTTAGTTCTAATCTCTAATTTTCTTTACATGGTTTTATTATTGATTAAATTTTATTTTTTGTTGAATAAAAAATAACTAATAAATCAACTGAATTAACTGACTTTTTAAAAATAAAATAAAAGAGTTCATAACAAAAACACTCTTTATTAATATGAACTATTTTTTAATTTTATTTTTAAAAATAAATTGGTTCAATTGGTTTAGCCATTTCTAATTTTAACCATTTTCAATTCAACAAAAAATCAAATTTGACATAAAAAAAAGTGTCATATGTTATGTTTTTGTTAATTATAATACTTTGTCGAAAGAATGTTTTACTGCACTTCCTCATAGCATCTAATTTTTTGCAAGTGCATTTTCAATTATTCTCAGTTAAACAATGAATTAAAAAAAAAAAAAAAAAATCAAACCTCTGATAACGCTCATCGAGTTATTGCTTTTATACTAGTTATTAAAAAAAAAAATTAAAAATAACGCTCTTAGAGTCACCTTAATTTTATTTTTATTCTCTTTCACAGAAAAAAAATAATCATACAAATCCACATTACTCTCTGTAGTCGCACGCCCAATCGTTCCATATTCGCACTGCTGCTTATGCTACTGCACAACCTCCTTCCACCACCGGCCACCGCAACGCTTCCATTGTGAATGCTGCAACGCCTCATGCCAATGACGGATCCAGAAAATTTTATCAGTGGGGGTAAATCATACATAATAAAGACGATAATTTTTAGGATAAAGTGTACTTTTTATTTTTAATATTTGTATTTTTTTTCAAAAATACATCTAATGTTTAGTTGAATTCAATTTTGTCCCTAATATTTTTGATTTGTATCAAAATTATCCCTAAACGTCAACTTATATAAAATGTTAGGAATAAATTGAAAGTTGATGAGTTTGGAAAACTCTATTTCTAAGAAAGTGATGATCAAACATTATTAATAAAATTAGTTGCAAAAATTATGGATATTGAATGATTAAATTAATTTTGCAATGCAGGATCTGTCTGGGCCGAAAAAAATGAAAATCTGGTGCATGCCCAATAAAAATTTCAATTTTGATGTTGAATTATTGTGGCTGAAACAATGTGTTGTTACTTGGGCCAGATTGAGTTATTATTGCTACAAGCCCAAATGAATGCTTTTCTATTTGCTCAATGCATGATCCGAAAAATATACATCAGGAAAGCAAATGTTACTAATTGGGCCAGATTAAATGATTATTGCAACTAAGTCTAATTTTACTTGAGATGAGAGTTCCTCATGCTTTGTCCGAATCCATGAAGCAAAGAAAACAAAGCCTCAATGCTTCCAACGGATTCCATTTCACTACTTGGAAGGATTTCAAATTTAATTTACTAGCATTGGGAACAAAAGAGAGAACTTGACTTTGATTTGATGGGAATCATTATGATTCACGCTACTCCACCTAAAGAGAAGTAAAAGCAACCTTTTTCTCAATTAATTTTGTTTATCTCATTAAATTGCTTTTCTTCCAAGATTGTTTCTTCTCTCTGATCTCTTTCTCTCTTTCGGTCTTTAACTAGAAAACAATGGATGCCATGAAAGCAAAAATGACCTACCGAAAGGAAGGAAAAGCAAGCCTAAAGACCATCACAATGATGGCAAGAAAACATGTCAAAATAAAAGCATGCTGTGGCTAAGATATTCACCAAATGTGGTTAGATTTGGTGAGGTAATCTTGAGCTCTTCATGCTCAAAAAGGAAGAAGAAGATCTCGGCCAGCAAGGTGAGATTCTTGGAGGCATGGCTTGTCTTTGATTCTGCTCAACCACCACAGGAAGTAGCTAGAGTGGCGAAGTGATGGAAGAGGCAAAGATTGGAGCAGATGAAGCCATCATCATCATGAAGCATCAAGGGCCAGAAATCCATCTTGGAGAGCAAGCCAAGGATAGAGAGCTCGGATTGATGAAGAGTGATGACCAAGGAAGGACTAGAGGTAATTGCATGTTGGTTATTGCATGATTATCTCTTCTCTCTCTGTGTGGCCGAACTGGTTTCTTGAAGGAAGAAGAAGTTGGCTTGGGTTTTTGGCTTCAAAGTGTGGAGGCTTCTCTCTTCTATAAAAAGGGAGAACAGCCACTGTTTGGAGCAAGGAGTTAGAAGTAAGCAGTGAGAGTGCAAGGCACAGGATTCTCAGAGCTACCTAAGCTTACAGATTTTCTTCTCCTTCAATGTATTCTGTTTAGTATTTTTCTGTTTAATTTTGTCATGTCTTGAGTCTCATAGAAAAAGACAAACAGTGAGGTTTGTATGAAAAAGCCATAGAGCGGAAAAAGGCAGAGAGTGCAAAATTAAAAGAAAAAGCCATAGATGTCTTAGAGTTCCTTTGTTCATCTATGTTGTGTTTCATGATTCTGTGGGAATCCCCTTGTAAGTTGGGTTAGCACTTTATAGTTTGTAATCTGGAAGATTATAGTGAAATTCCATCATGTTTGTGATGGAGACTGGATGTAGACTGCACTGCACTTAGCAGCTGAACCAGGATATATCTTGGTGTATTTTTCTGCCTTCTCTACTCCATTTCTGTTTCTGCTACACAGGAGCTAAAATAAAAAATATCTCGTGCCAAGTGACGAGACAAAACAAAAAAGTCTCGTGGCTAGGGACGAGATAAAAACAGAAAAGTCTCATCTAAGTTCAGCAAGTGTAAGCAAGCAAAAAGGGGGCTAAGATTCAACCCCCCTTCTCTT
The DNA here is from genome assembly GCF_059453495.1 of Arachis ipaensis. Taxonomy (NCBI): domain Eukaryota; kingdom Viridiplantae; phylum Streptophyta; class Magnoliopsida; order Fabales; family Fabaceae; genus Arachis; species Arachis ipaensis. Next base: position 43,818,093 of record NC_142439.1, read on the forward strand.
AGCCACTGAAACCATCAATTGGTATCAGAGCTTGGTCTCAAAGAGATCAAGGTTTGCAGCTTGGAGTAAAGATCCTCATGGTAGAAAACAGTGGCTCAAATGTGGTGTCCTACAATCTTACAGAAGGACAGTCAAGCAACAGACCGCCTCTTTTCAATGGAAAAAACTATACCTATTGGAAAGAGAGAACGAAGATCTTTGTGCAAGCAGTTGACTACAGAATTTGGAAGATCATCTTGGAAGGCCCTCAATTTCCAACTACCACAAGTGCTGAAGGAGTAGTCTCTCTCAAACCAGAAGCAAGATGGACTGAGGAAGATAGGAAGAAGGTAGAATTAAATGCCAAGGCAGTTAATCTGCTTAACTATGCTATCAGCTTTGAGGAGTACCGACGGGTATCACGATGCACAACAGCAAAGGAAATCTGGGACAAGCTACAAATCACTCATGAAGGAACCACCATTGTAAAAAAGACTCGGACAGACATGTTAAACAGAGAATATGAAATGTTTGCAATGAAGGAAGGAGAGTCCATTGATGAACTGTTCGAACGGTTCAATACCATCATTGTTGGCTTAGATGCTCTGGGAATTACACATTCTGAATCTGTGCTAGTGAAAAGAGTGTTGAGATGTCTCACAAAAGAGTGGGAAACAAAAGCTTTAATTATTTCTGAGAGCAGTAGCTTAGATTCCATGACAGTTGATGATTTAAGAGGAAATCTTCTTGCTTTTGAAAACACCTATTTGAAAAAAGATTCAAAAAAGAAAGGAATTGATTTTTCTTCTGTGACTAACCCTCTAGATGATGAATCCAGTGATAACTCCTCTGAACATGAATTTGTGTTATTTGCCAAAAAATTCAGAAAAATGATGAAGTTCAAAGGCAAAGGCAGCAGCTCAAGGAAAGTGAAGAAAGACCTTAGCAAAGTAACCTATTACAACTGCAAGGAAATGGGGCATTTCAAATCTGATTGTCCCAAGTTAAAGAAGTAGGAAAAACCGAAAAGAGGAAAGAAGAAGGGACTGATGGTCTCATGGGAAGACTTGGAGAATGACTCAGATGATGATGATGAAGAAACCGAGACCAAGTCACAGCCATGCCTCATGGCAGACCACATAGATCAGGTAGTCTTTCACAACCCTAACACTGAGGATCTTCATCTTATGATAGACCACCTTTCTGAAAAAATAAGATGTTTTCTGCTGGAAAATCAAGAACTTGAACAATAAATCACCATTCTTAAAGTTGAAAACAGTTTTCTTAAAGAGAAAGTGAGAGAGGCCGAAACTGCTTGTGATCTTGTTGAAGAAAATAAGCAGTTAAGAGCCCAAATTAAGAGCTGTGAAAGTAATCATTCCGTTCTTGCATATGTAGATTGTTTTAAACAAAATGAAGAGTTGCTTAAAGAGGTTAAAAGGCTTAAGGAAGACTTAGCCAAGTTCACCCAAAGTTCTGAAAATCTAAATCAAATCTTGGCTAGTCAAAAACCCCTTTATGATAAGGCTGGGTTGGGGTTCTATAAATCTAAAAAATCTCATTTTGAAAACATTGCTTCATCTTCAAATGATACAAGGTATCAAGACCCAACCTACTTTAACAAAACAGCAACTCCAAGATTTTGTAGGCTATGCAATCGAAATGGACACTTTCCTATTGAATGTTTCTTTGGTGAAAAAATGATTGGTGATAAAGTTTGTAAAGTTGTTTTTGATTACAATGGCTTAGGACATAGGAGATGGTTTAACGTGAAAGGATCTAAGAAAATTTGGATACCTAAGGTCACTTAAGCTTGTTTTGTAGGTGTGCCTAGCATCCAAACGAAAAGAAAATATGTGGTATATGGACAGCGGATGCTCTAGGCATATGACCGGAAAGACAACCTTCTTCATAAAGCTTGATGAATATGATGGAGGTCTTGTCACTTTTGGTGATGATGCAAAAGGAAAAATAGTGGCTGTTGGGAAAGTTGGTAAAAAATTTTTCTTCTTGTATAAATGATGTTCTTCTTGTACATGGTTTGAAACATAATTTGCTTAGTGTTAGTCAATTGTGTGATTTGGGTTTTAAAGTTGTTTTTAAGAAGTTTGTTTGTTTGGTTGTTTGTGATAAAACTGGGGATATTTTATTTGAAGCCAAAAGGTGTAACAATGTGTATGGATTAACTCTTGAGGATTTAAAGGAACAAAATGTAACATGCTTTACATCTCTTGAATCTGAAAAATGGCTTTGGCATAGAAAGTTGGGTCATGCTAGCACGTACCAAATTTCTAAGCTAGTCAAAAGGAATTTGGTTAGAGGAATTCCAAACATCAAGTTTGATAAGGATCTTACTTGTGATGCTTGCCAATTGGGCAAACAAGTAAAATCCTCTTTTAAATCAAAAGATGGAATCTCAACCAAAAGGCCATTGGAGATGTTACATATTGATCTTTTTGGTCCTACTAGAACTCAAAGTTTAGGAGGAAAAAACTATGGTCTTGTGGTGGTAAATGATTACTCTAGATTTGGTTGGGTACTTTTCCTTGCTCATAAGAATGATGCCTTTCATGCCTTCGCCACCCTTTGCAAGAAAATTCAAAATGAAAAGGATTTGAAAATTGCCCATTTAAGAAGTGATCACGGAAGAGAATTTGAAAATCAAGACTTTGAAAAATTCTGTGATGACTTAGGGATCTCTCATAATTTTTCATGCCCTAGAACCCCCCAACAAAATGGGGTGGTTGAAAGAAGGAATAGAAGCCTTCAAGAAATGACTAGGGCTATGCTATGTGAGAGTGAGATTCCTAAATTTTTATGGGCTGAGGCTGTGAACACTGCATGTTATATTTTGAATAGAACAATCATTAGAAAAGGATTGAAGAAAACACCTTATGAGCTATGGAAAGGAACCCCTCCAAATCTTAAGTACTTTCATGTTTTTGGATGCAAATGCTTTGTGCTTAACAATAAGGAAAACCTTGGAAAGTTTGATCCAAAATCCTATGAAGGAATGTTTGTTGGATATTCCACCACAAGCAAGGCCTATAGAGTTTATCTCAAAGAGCATAGAACTATAGAGGAATCCATACATGTTACTTTTTGTGATTCTAACTTAATTCCCAGTACTGTGATAGATAATGATTCAGATGGTGAAGAAGCTGGAACAAGTAAAGAAAATCCCAAATATGTTCAACTTGAGGAATCTGTCAGCCCAGTTTTGTTTCGTCAGATTGGAGGAGACATTTCCGTTTTGTCTCCTGAGCAGGCATGAGAAACTGAAACAGTGAGACAACCAGAAGTTCATCAAAGCTCAACACCTGTCCGAAAGCCTAGAGAATGGAAGTCTATGAGGGGTTATCCTCATGACTTCATCATTGGTGACCCCTCTCAAGGTGTAACAACAAGATCCTCCACCAAAAGGCAAACCGAACCTAGCAACTTTGCTTTCTTGTCACAAATGGAGCCCAACAATGTCAAACAAGCTCTTGAAGATCCATCGTGGGTCAAGACCATGCAAGAGGAGCTTGCTCAATTTGACAAGAATGAGGTTTGGACACTAGTACCTCATCTGGATGGTAAGAAGGTAATGGGTACTAAATGGGTTTTTAAAAATAAACTTGGTGAGGATGGACAAGTTGTTCGTAACAAGGCTAGATTAGTAGCCCAAGGTTACGATCAAGAAGAGGGTATAGATTTTGATGAGTCTTTTGCTCCGGTGGCTAGAATGGAAGCAATTCGGTTGCTTCTTGCCTATGCTACCCATAAGGGTTTCAAAATGTTTCAAATGGATGTTAAATGTGCTTTCCTTAATGGCTTTATTGATAGAGAAGTGTATGTGGCACAACCCCCCGGTTTTGAACATAAAGAGTTTCCAAATCATGTTTTCAAACTAACTAAGGCTCTTTATGGTCTTAGACAAGCTCCAAGAGCTTGGTATGAAAGGCTTAGTGCCTTCTTGTTAGAAAATCAATTTCAAAGGGGTACCACCGACACTACTTTATTTATTAAAGCATCTAATGATGATATGCTCCTTGTTCAAGTTTATGTTGATGACATTGTATTTGGATCGGCCAACATTTTCTTGTGTGAAGAGTTTGGAAAACTCATGACTAGTGAGTTTGAGATGAGTTTAATGGGAGAGCTTACTTTCTTTCTTGGCCTCTAAATTAAACAAACTCCTAGTGGTACTTTTATTTACCAAGGAAAGTATGCAAAAGAGCTTATCAAAAAGTTTGGCCTAGAAAACTCCAAATCAATGGGTACTCCAATGCATCCTAATACAAAACTTGAAAAGGATGATGATGGTCAAGATGTGGATGAAACAAGGTATAGAGGAATGATAGGTTCACTTATGTACCTTACCTCTTCTAGACCGGATATTGTCCAAAGTGTGGGTGTATGTTCAAGGTTTCAATCTCACCCAAAAGAATCCTATCTCACGGCTGTTAAACGCATCATTAGATACATTAAGGGTACTTGTAATTTTGGATTATGGTATCCTAAATCTGATGACTTTTGTGCAGTAGGATTTTGTGATGCAGATTTTGCGGGAGATAGAGTGGATAGACGAAGCACATCCGGCATGTGTTGCTTCCTTGGGAGCTCACTCAATATGTGGTCAAGCAAAAAGCAAGCCACAGTGGCTTTATCCACAGCTGAAGTAGAATACATTTCCGCATCTGCATGTTGCTCACAATTAATTTAGTTAAAAACACAATTGGAAGATTACAAATTAAAAATCAATAGTATACCCTTATTTTGTGATAATATGAGTGCTATAAACATTTCAAAAAATCCTGTTCTGCACTCAAGAACCAAGCACATTGAGATAAAATATCATTTCATTAGAGAACATGTGCAAAAAGGAACTATTGATATTCAATTTGTAAAATCTGAAGACCAAATTGCTGATATTTTTACAAAACCTCTCTGTGAAGACAGATTCTTTACCTTGAGAAAAAGTTTGGGAATGTTTGATTTAAGTTTCATTGATAACTTGTGAATATTTAACTCTGTTCAGTTTTGTCTCGTAGGTTTGGACGAGATAAAAATGCAGGCATGATGGTGGAGCTATGATCAAGGGGGAGGATACGCAAAATTAAATTTTTATGGGCCCCACTTAATAGTTTCTGACCCCACCATGACAGTTTAGTTAGTTATTCTTTCCTTGAAAAAATAAAATCACAAAATCCCTTGGTTGTCCTTTCATATCTTGTTGTAATAAGTATGTTGTCAAATCATATCTTTTCTTCCAACTAATCCCTTCATTCAAGGAAACTCCCTTTTCAATTTTTGAAACTCCTTTTGGTTAATAACCGTGCCATAATGGTCATTAACTTCCCCATCATCTCTCTCCAATCCACATTTATTGTACCACTAACCTCCCTCCTCCCTCACTCTCTTTCGGCACTCTCACCCCTTCATATTCAACTTCTCCATTTATCCTACCATGAAAAAGAAAACGGCCCTTAGGAGAAGTGGCCAAACCACCATTCCAAAGAGTCCACCCTTTTCATCACCTCCAACCCATACGCATATCCATCTCCATTCTACCTCTTCTTCCACCCATTCACTTCCTTCCAAAAAGACCGAAACCATGCGCCGAAAGGTAGTTTCTTAGAAAACTTCAGGGAGAGGCAAGACTGGAAAGAACAAGCAACCTAGTGTTGAAGAGGATGAAGAAGAATCACATACTTCACCCCCTCCATCTCCACCGAAAAGATCCACCCCACATGCAAAAAGCTCTCAGAAGAAGCAGAAAAGCTTTGTGTTACATGATACTAGAGAACCTGCCAATTTGGAGTCTCTAGAGTTCAAGAACAAGTATCACAAAACTCACTCACATTTTGATCCTTCTCGGTTCTACTCATGTGCTTTCTATGAGTTTCACAAAGATGTTTTGATGAAACGTCATCTCTGCCCCTTATACTTGGTAAATCTTGAAAATCTGGCCACCAAAGGAATCAACTTTTCTTCCCTGTTTGATGCTCTGAAATGGACCCCATTGGTTCAGATTCAGAAACTTGTTTACCCGAGGCTGGTCCGGGAGTTCTATGCAAACATGCGTTTGATTGATGGCTCGATCCACTCTTACGTCAAGCGTGTTTACATGACCCCCACCCCTCAAACCATAGGCGCTGCTCTTGGGTATGAAGATGAAGGACCAAAAGTTTACATGATTGATAAGTGGGATGATCAAGTTGGAGTTGCACAGCAAACCGTCTTGCAACACATCTGCGCAAATCTCTCTGGTTTAGATGGATTAATCCCAACTCATCGAGCACTCGGTTCTGAGAACTTTCTATTGCACCGTATCATCACTCACATTCTCACTCCACAAAGTGGTTCTCACCATAGAGTAACAGTTTCTGATTCTATTATTCTCTTTTCTCTTATTACTTCTTCTCTAATTTCATTTGCTTATATTATGATACGTCATATGTGGGAAGCAGTTAAAAGCACAAAAAAGACTAATCTTCCTTATAGAATGTTCCTCACATGTATTTTTGAGTATTTTAAGGTTGATTTGTCTAACGAATCTGTTGAGAACAAGGTTTCAATGATTAAAGGAGGAGGAGTTTCGGGTAAGAAAGGCAAGCGCTCCATTCCCTCCGAACCATCACTCAGCGATCTTGAGAGTCGCCCTGAACCCTCCAATGTGATTGCCTCAATCAGGGAGGTTCTCAATGAGTTTCACAACATGTCCAAGTTGATGTTTAAATCTCACAAGGCTGTCCAGAAATTGGAATATGAACAGGAAAAGGGCTTGGAAGAAATGTCACGAAAGGGTTGGCTTCATGATTAAAAAGCTTTGATGAGGAGATGGGGACAGGGGATAATGAGGATGATTCCGGTTCAGAGTTTAATCTTTCTGATGATTAATGACTGTTTCTTTACTTTTATTTGATATTGGCTCCATTAGACTCAATCTGTTTTTTGTAGAGGCATGACTTGATACTCACTGCTCTATGATACTTTGATACACTCTTGTTACTTTATTATGGATATTTTGTTGTGTTGAAAATATTTTGTGCAGGTGTCCCTTGATGACAAAAGGGGGAGGAATAAAAAAAATTGAAACTGAAACAGGGGAGGATTTGAAACAGGGGATGAAATTTTCAGTTGAAAATTCATGATCACCCTTGTTAAAAGATGCATGTTGATGCATGTTAATATTGCTTCTGTTTCACTGAATTTACTGCTGCTGGAAATGTCTTTGACATTTGGTTATGATGTATGTTTGGCAATGCATTTGATTGTATGAATGTTTTGGCTGTTGATATGCAGTTTATTTTTGAAGATTCTAAATTATCTTGGTAAAATATGCTTACTGTGCTTATAATACATTTACCCTGATAAATTGATTTATGTTGAATTTATTTTTGGCAGTTCCTTTAGTTCTTAATGTGGAAAATTGCTATGTTTTTGAAAAATTAAAGCACCTTTTTCCAACAAGATTGCTCTGATTCATTGAAAATTATTCTTGAACAGCAAGTCTTTATGCAAAAAACAGCTTTTGATTGATTATGATATGTTTGAGCAGAAAATCAATTTATGATAACAAATGAGTTTTGATTATCATCACACTCTGCTCATAAATCAAGCATTCAACATTTTAAAATAAACATGTTGAATAACATTGTTACTTGAAGCTTGATTAAATTGTTACAGGTTAGTGCTTCCCTTGATAAAAATGGCATATATTGAGGGGGAGCCATGTGACAATTTGAAAGGGGGAGAAATTCAAATTCAAAGGGAGTATTCTTTACTCAATCTTTAAATTTCTTTCCATTTCAATTTTAATAATGTTTGTCATCAAGGGGGAGATTGATGAGTTTGGAAAACTCTATTTCTAATAAAGTGATGATAAAACATTATTAATAAAATTAGTTGCAAAAATTATGGATATTGAATGATTAAATTAATTTTGCAATGCAGGATCTGTCTGGGCCGAAAAAAAATGAAAATCTGGTGCATGCCCAATAAAAATTTCAATTTTGATGTTGAATTATTGTGGCTGAAACAATGTGTTGTTACTTGGGCCAGATTGAATTATTATTGCTACAAGCCCAAATGAATGCTTTCCTATTTGCTCAATGCATGATCCGAAAAATATACATTAGGAAAGCAAATGTTACTAATTGGGCCAGATTAAATGATTATTACAACTAAGCCCAATTTTACTTGAGATGAGAGTTCCTCATGCTTTGTCCGAAACCATGAAGCAAAGAAAACAAAGCCTCAATGCTTCCAACGGATTCCATTTCACTACTTGGAAGGATTTCAAATTTAATTTACTAGCATTGGGAACATGAGAGAGAACTTGACTTTGATTTGATGGGAATCATTATGATTCACGCTACTCCACCTAAAGGGAAGTAAAAGCAACATTTTTCTCAATTAATTTTGTTTATCTCATTAAATTGCTTTTCTTCCAAGATTGTTTCTTCTCTCTCATCTCTTTCTCTCTTTCGGTCTTTAACCAGAAAACAATAGATGCCATGAAAGCAAAAATGAGCTACCGAAAGGAAGGGAAAGCAAGCCTAAAGACCATCACCATAATGGCAAGAAAACATATCAAAATAAAAGCATGCTGTGGCTAAGATATTCACCAAATGTGGTTAGATTTGGTGAGGTAATCTTGAGCTCTTCATGCTAAAAAAGGTAGAAGAAGATCTCGGCCAGCAAGGTGAGATTCTTGGAGGCATGGCTTGTCTTTGATTCTGCTCAACCACCACAGGAAGTAGCTAGAGTGGCGAAGTGATAGAAGAGGCAGAGATTGGAGCAGATGAAGCCATCATCATCATGAAGCATCAAGGGCCAGAAATCCATCTTGGAGAGCAAGCCAAGGATGGAGAGCTCGGATTGATGAAGAGTGATGACCAAGGAAGGACTAAAGGTAATTGCATGTTGGTTATTGCATGGTTATCTCTTCTCTCTCTGTGTGGCCGAACCGGTTTCTTGAAGGAAGAAGAAGTTGGCTTGGGTTTTTGGCTTCAAAGTGTGGAGGCTTCTCTCTTCTATAAAAAGGGAGAACAACCACTGTTTGGAGCAAGGAGTTAGAAGTAAGTAGTGAGAGTGCAAGGCACAGGATTCTCAGAGCTACCTAAGCTTACAGATTTTTTTCTCCTTCAATGTATTCTGTTTAGTATTTGTCTGTTTAATTTTGTCATGTCTTGAGTCTCATGGAAAAAGGCAAACAGTGAGGTTTGTATGAAAAAGCCATAGAGCAGAAAAAGGCAGAGAGTGCAAAATTAAAAGAAAAAGCCATAGATGTCTTAGAGTTCATTTGTTCATCTATGTTGTGTTTCATGATTCTGTGGGAATCCCCTTGTAAGTTGGGTTAGCACTTTACAGTTTGTAATATGGAAGATTATAGTGAAATTCCACCATATTTGTGATGGAGACTGGATGTAGGCTGCACTGCACTTAGCAGCTGAACCAGGATATATCTTGGTGTATTTTTCTCCCTTCTCTACTCCATTTCTGTTTCTGCTGCACAGGAGCTAAAATAAAAAATGTCTCATGCCAAGTGACGAGACAAAACGAAAAAGTCTCGTGGCTAGGACGAGATAAAAACAGAAAAGTCTCATCTAAGTTCAGCAAGTGTAAGCAAGCAAAAAGGGGGCTAAGATTCAACCCCCCTTCTCTTAGCCACTGAAACCATCAAAAGTTTATAGGGATAGTTTTGATACAAATTGGAAATGTTAAGAACAAAATTGAATAAATGAAAAATGTTAGAAAAAAAATTAAATAAAATTAAACGTTAGAAATATTTAAAAAAAAAGCGCAAATATTAGGACAAAAAAATTTACCATAATTTTTATAATTTCACAAAAAAATAAAAAATATAATATGAATATAAAAGAATCAGCAAACCAATCATAGAAAAAAATACTAATAAAATTTTATTGTACAATAACCATTGATAAAAAAAAATTACATAATAGTATAATTACAAAATAAATGAAATATAATTTAATAAAAGAAAAATTACAAAAAAATAAAAATAAACTTTTAATTAAATCAAAAGAAATTAAAAAATAAAATAGAAAAAGAAAATTGAAAGAAAGTAAAGAAAGATAGCACCAAAAAAGTTGATTTTGGAAATAATTAAGATTAGAGTTATTTATTTTGACTTTTCATTCTTTTATTATTATTTATTTAATTACTTTTTTATTAAATAGTAAAAATCAAATTTTATATATTTATAAAATTAAATTTAATTAAATATCTTTCAATAACATTGAATTGTAAAGAGTGGGTCAAAATTATTTATATAATGGGGACAACTAAATTTTAATACTATATACTACTTAAGAATCTTATAAAACTCAATGGGGCACTTGTCCCCACAAGTCATCATGTAGATCCGTCCCTGCTTCATGCATTTGGACGCAGAGAAAAGTCGCGGATTACGCCACCGTATCGTGCCACAAATTAAATTAGAGAGTGAGACCTGCTGCCACATACTATAGTCGCACAACCTCCTCTCACCACCAGTTGCCCAGCCTCTTCCATCGCGAACGTTGTAGCGCCACACGAATTTGGGTACAGAAGAAGGCAGCGGATTACATCACAGCGACACACCATAAACCCAGCAAATGGGACATACCACTCGTCTGCCACCAACCACGTCGTGCTCTGCCCGGTGGACGACGAAAAGGACATCATGCTCCGCCATATCCTTGCAATAATTTTTTAGTCGCGTCCTCTCCTTTCATCTCCTTGTGCAAGATCTTCTTCTTCTTCTTTTTCTTTTTCTTCTTGGTTTTTGATGATTCTTTTTACTAGTTTTGGATGTTTCATTCTCCTAAATTTCGGATGTTTCTTTTTCTTTATGATTTTTATGTTTCTTCTTTTTGGTTTTTAGATGATTTTTTAATAATTTTTTAGATGTTTCTTTTCTTGATATTTGATTTTTTTTAATAATTTTGGATGTCTCATTTTATTAGGTATTGAATTTTTTAAAATAATTTTTAAATATCTCATTTTTCTTAGGTTTTGGATTTTTTTGTTATATTCCAAATGATTCTTTTTTTAGGTTTTGGATATTCTTTTGAAAACAACGATCTTCTTCTTCTCGTAGGTTTTTTATTTTTTAAAATGATTTTGGATTTCTTTTTTTGTTAGGTTTTGGATGTTTCTTTTTCTTACGTTTTGGATGTTTCTTTTCTTTTCGTTTTGGATGTTTCTTTTTACAATAATTTTGGAATGTTTGTTTTCATTTGGTTTTAAATTTTTTTTTTTAGATTTTGAATGTTTCTCTTCATTTGGTTTGAGATATTTCTCATGATAATTTGAATTCAAATTTTTTCTAAAAAAAATTCAAAAAAAAGTTGCTAATTGACTGTAATTGACTACATCCCTTGTTGGTTATCTAGTAGAGTTGTTAAATTAAATATAGTATAAGTAAAATTTTGAGTTTGATAATAATAATAATAATAATAATAATAATAATAATAATAATAATATATTACGTTGTGCGATTTGAATTGTATTAGATCATCTTTGATAAGTAAATTTAAAATTTGATCTAATTCAATTCGTACAATTTGTTAAATATAGAATCCAATCAAACTCAAATCAATTTAATTTTGATTTATTTTTTGTTTGAATTGCATAAGATAAGTAATTTTATTTGCATGAAAAAGTTTCAAGCACCAACAACTTTGATTTATATTGTCCTACACTTTGAGTCAGTAGTCCAATATTATTAGCTTAGTATTATATTTGTATTTAATATTTTTAAATATTATTAATTAATTTTTGATAAAAATAATAAATTATACTGTAATATTGCTCACAAATTAGTCACTACTAGAAAACTAGTAATTACAGACGGATATTTTCGACAGATTTTATCTTACGGAAATACAGACAGAATTTCAGAAGAATTTTTTATCGGAAAACAAAAAAAATGAATTAGCATAAATTACAGATGGGAAAGAAAATCCGTCGTTAATTCTGGCAAAAAAATTAATTTTTTTCATAGGAAATGGTTACAGACGAAAAATCTGTCTGTAATTAAATGAACAAAAATTACGTTTTATTAAATTATTACAAACGAAAAATTCGTCTGTAATTTAAAATTTTTCGTCAGAAAATATATTGAAATTAGGGTTGTCACCGATAGCTCCTCCATTCGATCACGATCCTTCTACTTCTCCACACTCATCTCCTTCAAATGTTCCGTCAGCGGCGCCTCTTAGCCTTGCACTGGCGTCGCACCGAACCTCCATTGTACTGAACTTCTGTCGCACCGAAGCTCTGTCACATCCCTTCCCGGATCTTCTCCCTGTGTTGCTCGCGTCTCTCCTTTCAAACCCTAACCTGCAATCCGCTAATTTAGCCAAAGTTTGGAGGTTAGATTTTCAATTTCATGCAATTAATTCCTCTTTTTCTAATATATCTTCTCCGTCACACTCTCTTCGTTCCTTCTCCTCCTCCGCCGCCGCCTCTGCTGCCATTGTTCGGTCGTTCGCCACTACCTCGCACCACAACAACCACTGCTAGAACCACAAGTTTCTGGATTCCAATACCTTCTTCGAAAGCTGGCAACCTCCGTAGGACCCGAAGGAGGCTGAGGCGAAGCTGGCGATGCTCCGAAGGGGCTACACGAAGCAGGTGAAGGAGGTTTGCAATCTGTACATTGATGCGTGAGAATCTTTCTTATCTTTTCCTAGTGAATTTGCATATAAATTGTTGAGTTTAATAAAGAATTAATTATCTTTTAGCCAATATGGATTCTACTTTGAATCTTGTGCAATTCTATTTATTTTAGGTAGCATTCAGCTAGATTTGATGGAGTTTCTACAGAAGAAGAGATGAAGGCGAATGATACTGTCAACCCTGACCTCTCTGCACTCAAACCTGAATAACTCGAGTTACAGAGGTCCAATGGATGTGATTCCAATGGAGTTGGAAAGCTAACTTCCAGAGCTTTCCAACAATATATAATAGTCTATACTTCTTCTCCGAACTCGCTGCCAAGGCTGCACCTAAATTGTGATTTCTCAAGTTAGGCGCAAGACACAACAACAATACGCGAGATTGGTCCTACCCACTTCAAGTTAGACGCACTAAAGCCCAAGTTAGGTGCAGCTTCACTCAACTAAACTCCAATTCATGCTGCCAAGCCCAAGTTAGGTGTGGATCCTAGTAAAGCCAAGTGGTCCCCATCCATCAATTGAAGAGTTGCTGATTGCTATAATTAATTCTAATTTAAATTAAAATTTTAAAAATCGAAAAAGATATTATTTTAGTTTTAAAGATAGATTTTAAATTAATTAGGATTAGATATAAATAGGGAGATACCACCTCAACATTATTCCATCCCAGACCACAATATTATTCCATTCCAATTTACAATCCTTGTTTTCTACTCTGAACCATGAGCAACTAATCCTTCATTGTTAAGGTTAGGAGCTCTGTCTATTGTATGGATTGATATTATTATTTTTCTATTTTAATTCATGTTTTGCTTTATATTTCAATAATTATTTTCGTTCTTTATTCTATGAATTTGGGTGGAACGGAAGTATGACCCATGTTCTAATTGATTTCTTGTATAACTTGGAAAAGCTCTTTACTTGAACAATAGCTTGAAAACATATTATCCTGAATTTCTAATTGTTTGTATTTAACAGGATACGTGACATATAATCCCTTTATTTTTGGATAATTAGGATTCTTGTGGCATATAAACTAGAATTTGATTATCACCCTCTAATTGGAATTAGTTGACCAAGGAATTGGCAGTTGATGAATTTTAGAGGAGACTAGGAAGGTCTAAGGAATTAGGGTCTAGTCACAAATAGGTATTTTTATTTTATTATTTTACACAGGTTACCTCATCGGGACTTCTCTGCACTCTGACGTAGAGAGTCCCATCTTTTTTTGTCTTTTGTTTGTGTATGCGCAGGAACAGAGACAAAGAACATCTCTTAGACTTTGATCCTGAACCTGAAAGAACTTTCAGGCGGCGTTTACAACAAGTAAGACTTTACAAGGCTGTAGAGTCCACTATGGATAATAATAATGCTATTAATGCCAATATGGCAAATCCGAATGGGGATGATCAACAAAGGAGAGTGCTTGGCTCTTATTCTGCCCCTACTACGGATCTTTATGGAAAAAGCATTGTCGTGCCTCCTATAGCTGCGAACAACTTTGAGTTGAAGCCACAATTGGTCACCCTGGTGCAACAAAACTGCCAGTATCATGGACTTCCTCATGAAGATCCAAATCATTTTATTTCTGATTTGCTTCAGATATGTGATACTGTGAAGACAAATAGAGTGAACCCAGAGGTGTACAGACTCATGCTTTTCCCGTTTGCTCTGAGGGATAAAGCAAAGCTATGGCTAGATTCCCAACCAAAGGAGAGTCTGAATACTTGGGAAAAGGTTATTACTGAGTTTTTGACAAAATTTTTCCCACCAAAGAAGCTGACTAAGCTTAGGTTGGAGGTTCATACCTTCAGGAAGAAGGAGGGTGAAACTCTTTATGAAGCTTGGGAGAGATACAAGCTACTGACTAGGCAATGTCCTCCGGACATGTTCTCCAAATGGACTCAACTAGATATCTTTTATGAAGGCTTGGGTGAGATGTCAAAGATGAGCTTAGATACTTCTGCAGGCAGTTCATTGCACAAGAAGAAGACACCAGAGAAGACTATTGAGCTTATTGAATTGGTTGCTAGCAACCAATATTTATACTTATCTAACAGGAATCCTGTGAACTCTGAGACCTCTCAGAAGAGAGGCGTGTTGGAAGTGGAAGCTGTTAATGCTCTTCTTTCTCAGAACAAGCTTATGTCTCAGCAAATAAATCTACTTACTCAACAGATGGGTGGCATGCAAGTCTCAGCTATCAACACCCAAAATCCACCTCAAGAGGCCTCCTATGACGTGGCAGGTAATTTTGTGCAAAATAATAATTATGATTATACTCAATCCCCTTCTGAACAGGTCAATTACATGGGGAGTGCTCCTAGAAATCCCAATAATGATCCCTATTCTCAAACCTACAATCAAAGGTGGAGAAATCACCCAAATTTTGGGTGGAGAGACCAACCTCAGAGACCTCAGAACTTCAACAATAATTCTCAAGATGGCTTCCAACAGAATAATTACAATAACTGCCAATTTCAGTCTCAGCAGGCAAACTCTAAATCCCAAGAAGATGCTAATTGGGAGATGATGAAGAGTTTTGTGCAGGAAACCAGAGCATCAATCAAGAATTTGGAGATTCAGATGGGTCAAATAGCCATAAGAGTTAATGAAATTGATCAGAGGACCACTAATAGCCTTCCTAGTAACACAATTCCAAATCCAAGAGAGGAATGCAAGGCTATCACCTTGATAAATGGACAAGTGGCAAGTATGGAAGCACAAGTTAGTGAGGAGCCCGAAAAAGAAGCTCCAGAGAAGAAAAAGGAATAAGTAGAGCATGTCCCTCCAAAGCGTGCAGACAACCCATTCCCAGACTCTCTTGACACTTATCCTACATTGCCAAAGGCTCTTGAGTACAAGACTAAAATGCCATATCCTCAGAGACTTCAAAAGGAGATCAAGGACAAGCAGTTTTTAAAGTTCTTGGAAGTCTTCAGAAAGTTGCAAATCAATATTCCTTTTGCTGAGGTTTTGGAGTAAATGCCTCTCTATGTCAAGTTCATGAAGGAGCTGTTGTCAAAGAAGAAGCCTTTAAAGGGAGATGAGACAGTGGTCCTGACTAAAGAATGTAGTGCCATCATTCAGAATAACTTGACAAGGAAGATGCCAGATCCAGGGAGCTTTCAAATTCCATGCACCATTGGGAGCACAACCTTTGAGAAAGCCTTATGTGATCTGGGGGCAAGCATAAATCTAATGCCCTTATCTGTGATGAAGAAGCTGCAAATCCAAGAGGCACAACCCACAAAGATAGCATTACAGATGGTAGACAAATCCATGAAGCCTGCATACGGATTGGTGGAGAATATTTTGGTCAAAGTGGGTAAGTCCTTCCTCCCAGCAGATTTTGTGATTCTTAACACAGAGAAGGATGAGAATGCCTCTATAATTCTAGGAAGACCATTCCTAGCCACTGGAAGAGCTCTGATTGATGTAGAAGTGGGTGAATTAGTGCTTAGAGTGCATGATGAGCAACTAGTCTTTCATGTCTTCAAAAATGTACATTCAACAGGTGAAGAAGAGAGGTGCATGCAGACTGAGCTTATTGATCCAAACCTTCAAGAACTCCCTGATGATGCACAGTAGAAATTGCAGCTCAAACCTCCTTTGGTGACAATCAATAAAATTCCTCCTGACATCAAACCTAAGTTTGGTGTTGGGAATGCATCATCCACCAAGGAGGAGGTTCCTAAAAAGAAGAAAGTACCCAAGGAATGGAGAAACAAGAAGATCCCCACTGAAGGTTTCTCCCCAGGAATGAAGGTGGTGTTGACTAAGAATCCAGTGTGGATCTATACAGTAAACAGAATCCTCTCTCTGGAGCATATTGAGCTAATTTATGGAGACACAGAAAAGAAGTTCAAAGTAAGGGGTGAACAGTTGAGCCCCTATGATCCTCCTCCTTAGAGGAGCTGACCGTCAAGCTAGTGATGTTAAAGAAGCGCTTGTCGGGAGGCAACCCGATAATTTCGTATCCTTAGCTATTTTTTTTTCGTAGTAGTAGTTTTCTTCCTTATTTGATTTTGATTGAGTTCTTACTAATTTTTTGATCATGCAGCTATTTTAGAACAGGAACCGGATAATTAATATATATATAGAAAAAAAATAAAAAAAAATACAATATAAAAATTCAAAAAAAAAATACAAAAAAATATATATTCTCTTTATTTTAAATTTTTTTCTTTTATCATTTTTCTTTTTTATATTAAATTTTGTTTTTCCTCCGTGCAATTTTTATGTCCCTCCCTATTTTCAGATTTTCTTTACTTGAGGACAAGCAAACCATTAAGTTTGGTGTTGACGCTTTGCTTATGAGTTTTCTGTTTATTTTTAATGGCACCAAAGGGAGGCGAATCATCTTCACGGAGGAACACAACCTGAAGAATAAAACAACCGCTAGGATAACTAAGGTGGTTGAGTTCTTTTCATTTTTTCCTCCCCTCTTTTTCTATATTATGTTTCGGTTTTCTGCTATTTTTGCTTTGTTTGCTGCATGATCCTTTATTAGTTAGAATCCTAGGTCTAGTTTAGTTTTCTCTTAATTTCTTTAAAAGATGTCTCACGTATTACTCACTGAGCTTGAATTCAAATAAAAAAATACAGAAGTGATGTATTGTATGAGAAATTGAGTTAATTTTAAGAGTAGTCTTATTTACTTAGATGTTGTGGCAATACTTTTTATTTTCTGAATGAATGCTTGAATAGTGCATATTTTTTATAGTGAAGTTTATGAATGTTAAAATTGTTAGCTCTTGAAAGAATGATGAAAAAAGAAAAATGTTATTGATAATCTGAAAAATCATAAAATTGATTCTTGAAGCAAGAAAAAGCAGTGAAAAACACGAAGCTTGCGAAAACAATATATATATAAAATAAAGAAAAAGAAATAAAAAAGAAAAAAAAAGCAAGCAGAAAAAGTCAATAACCCTTTAAACTAAAAGGCAAAGGGTAAAAAGGATCCAAGACTTTGAGCATTAATGGATAAGAGGGCCCAAAGGAATAAAATTCTGGCCTAAGCGGCTAAATCAAGCTGTCCTTAACCATGTGCTTAAGAACTCTGGGCACCTCTAACTGGGGACTCTAGCAAAGCTGAGTCACAATCTGAAAAGGTTCACCCAGTTATGTGTCTGTAGCATTTATGTATCTGGTGGTAATACTGGAAAATAAAATGCTTAGGGTCACGGCCAAGACTCATAAAGTAGCTGTGTTCAAGAATCAACATACTGAACTAGGAGAATCAATAACACTATCTGAATTCTGAGTTCCTATGGATGCCAATCATTCTGAACTTCAAATGATAAAGTGAGATGCCAAAACTATTCAGGAAAGTAGTTGTAAACCCCACTATAAGAAGAGACATGAGCTTAATCGAACTCTCATTCTCATGCAAATTCACATCCTAAGCTTATATTAGTTCTGGTTGCTTGAGGACAAGCAACAGTTCAAGTTTGGTATTGTGATGCGTGAGTTTAATAAAGAATTAATTATCTTTTAGCCATTATGGATTCTACTTTGAATCTTGTGCAATTATGTTTATTTTAGGTAGCATTCAGCTAGATTTGATGGAGTTTCTGCAGAAGAAGAGATGAAGGCTGGTGCACGAAATTGTGATCTCAGGCAACGGCGCCAGAAACTCTGTACGCACGTCTTAATAAATCGTTTTTCATTCACAACTTCGATACAACTAACCAGCAAGTGCACTGGGTCGTCCAAGTAATAAACCTTACGTGAGTAAGGGTCGATCCCACGGAGATTGTTGGTATGAAGCAAGCTATGGTCACCTTGTAAATCTCAGTCAGGCGGATATAAAATAGTTATGGAGTTTTCGAACATAAATAATAAATAGATAGAAAATAAGGATAGAAACACTTATGTATATCATTGGTGAGAATTTCAGATAAGTGTATAGAGATGCTTTCGTTCCTCTGAATCTCTGCTTTTCTGCTGTCTTCATCCAATCAGTCTTACTCCTTTCCATGGCTGGCTTTATGTAAGGACATCACCGTTGTCAATGACTACTTTTTATCCTCTCTGGAAAATGGTCCGATGCGCTGTCCCTGCATGGCTAATCGTCTGGAGGCATCACCCTTGTCAATGGCTGCATCCCATCCTCTTGTGAAAATGGTCCAAATGCTCTGTCACAGCACGGCTAATCATCTGAGGTTCTCGATCATACTGGAATAGGATTCACCCTCCTTTTGCGTCTGTCACTACGCCCAGCACTCGCGAGTTTGAAGTTCGTCACAGTCATTCAATCCCAGAGTCCTACTCGGAATACCACAGACAAGGTTTAGACTTTCCGGACTCTCATGAATGCCGCCATCAATCTAGCTTATACCACGAAGATTCTGATTAAGAGATCCAAGAGATACTCATTCAATCTAAGGTGGAACGGAAGTGGTTGTCAGGCATGCATTCGTGGGGGAATGATGATGATTGTCACGTTCATCACATTCAGGTTGAAGTGCGAATGAATATCTTAGAAGCGGAATAAGTTGAATTGAATAGAAAAACAGTAGTACTTTACATTAATCTTTGAGGAACAGCAGAGCTCCACACCTTAATCTATAGAGTGCAGAAACTCTACCGTATGAAAATACATAAGGGATAATGGTTCAGGCATGGCCGAATGGCCAGCCCCCATGAAAGTCTAAGATATCATAAAACTGATCAAAGATGTCTAATACAATAGTAAAAAGTCCTATTTATACTAAACTAGTTAATAGGGTTTACAGAAGTAAGTAATTGATGCATAAATCCACTTCCGGAGCCCACTTGGTGTGTGCTTGGGCTGAGCTTGAATGTTACACGTGTAGAGGTAAATCTTAGAGTTGAACGCCAGTTTGTAACGTATTTCTGGCGTTCAACTCTGGCTTGTGATGTGTTTCTGGCGTTTAACTCTAGACAGCAGCGTAGAACTGGCGTTCAACACCCTTTTACGTCGTCTAAACTCGGCCAAAGTATAGACTATTATATATTGCGGGAAAGCCCTGGATGTCTACTTTCTAACGCAATTGGAAGCGCGCCATTTTGAGTAAAGTCCAGAAATGTGAATTTAACATAAAAACTAATGAAAACATCCCTAAAAGTAACTAGATTCTACTAAAAACATACTAAAAACAGTGCCAAAAAGCATATAAATTATCCGCTCATCACAACACCAAACTTAAATTGTTGCTTGTCCCCAAGCAACTGAAAATCAAATAGGATAAAAAGAAGAGAATATACTATAAATTCTAAGCTATCAATGAAACATAGCTCCAATTAAATGAGCGGGACTTGTAGCTTTTTGCCTCTTGAATAGTTTTGGCATCTCACTTTATCCATTGAAGTTCAGAATGATTGGCATCTATAGGAACTCAGAGTTCAGATAGTGTTATTGATTCTCCTAGTTCAGTATGATGATTCTTGAACACAGCTATTTTATGAGTCTTGGCCGTGGCTCTAAGCACTTTGTTTTCCAGTATTACCACCGGATACATAAATGCCACAGACACATAATTGGGTGAACCTTTTCAGATTGTGACTCAGCTTTGCTAAAGTCCCCAATTAGAGGTGTCCAGGGTTCTTAAGCACACTCTATTTTTGCTTTGGACCTTGACTTTAACCGCTCAGTCTCAAGTTTTCACTTGACACCTTCACGCCACAAGCACATGGTTAGGGACAGCTTGGTTTAGCCGCTTAGGCCAGGATTTTATTCCTTTAGGCCCTCCTATCCACTGATGCTCAAAGCCTTGGGATCCTTTTTATTTACCCTTGCCTTTTGGTTTTAAGGGTTATTGGCTTTTTGCTCTTGCCTCTTGGTTTTAAGAGCTTTTAGCTTTTTTCTGCTTGCTTCTTCTTTTTATTTTTATTTTTTTCTGCAAGCTTTGTTCTTTGCTATTTTTTCTTGTTTCAAGAGTCATTTTTATGATTTTTTAGATTATCAAATAACATGTCCCCCTATCATCATTCTTTCAAGAGCCAACATATTTAACATTCTTAAACAACAACTTCAAAAGACATATGCACTGTTCAAGTATTCATTCAGAAAACAAGAAGCATTGTCACCACATCAATATAATTAAACTAAGTTCAAGGATAAATTCAAAACTCATGTACTTCTTGTTCTTTTGAATTAAAACAGTTTTCATTTAAGAGAGGTGATGGGTTCATAGGACATTCATAACTTTAAGACATAGTTACTAACTACTAATGATCATGTAATGAAGACACAAACATGGATAAGCACTTAACATAGAGAAAACGAAAAATAGAGAATGTAAGAACAAGGAATGAGTCCACCTTAGTGATGGTGGCGTTTCCTTCTTGAGGAACCAATGATGTCCTTGAGCTCTTCTATGTCTCTTCCTTGTCTTTGTTGCTCCTCCCTCATTGCTTTTTGATCTTCTCTTATTTCATGAAGGATGATGGAGTGCTCTTGATGTTCCACCCTTAATTGTCCCATGTTGGAACTTAATTCTCCTAGGGAGGTGTTGATTTACTCCCAATAGTTTTGTGGAGGAAAATGCATTTGAGGCATCTCCGAGATCTCATGGTGATGAGCTTCATGCGTCTCTTGAGATCCATGAATGGGCTCTCTTGCTTGCTCCATCCTTTTCTTAGTGATGGGCTTCTCTTCCTCAATGGGAATGTCTCCTTCTATGAAAGCTCTAGCTGAGTAACATAGATGGCAAATAAGATGAGGAAAAGCTAGCCTTGCCCCAGGAGAGGGCTTTTTGGCTATTTTGTAGAGTTCAAGGGAGATGACTTCATGAACTTCTACTTCTTCTCCAATCATGATGCTATGGATCATGATGGCCCGATCCACAGTAAGTTCAGATCAGTTGCTAGTGGGGATGATGGAGCGTTGGATGAACTCCAACCATCCTCTAGCCACAGGCTTGAAGTCCAGTCTTCTTAATTGAACCGGCTTGCCTTTGGAGTCAATCTTCCATTGAGCTCCTTCCACACATATGTCCATGAGGACTTGGTCCAACCTTTGATTAAAGTTGACCCTTCTAGTGTAGGGGCGTGCATCTCCTTGCATCATAGGCAAGTTAAACGCCAACCTCACATTTTCTGGACTAAAATCTAAGTATTTCCCCCGAACCATTGTAATATAATTCTTTGGGTTTGGGTTCTTACTTTGATCATGGTTCCTAGTGATCCATGCGTTGGCATAGAACTCTTGAACCATTAGGATACCAACTTGTTGGATGGGGTTTGTTAGAACTTCCCAACCTCTTCTTTGGATTTCATGTCGGATCTCCGGATACTCATTCTTCTTGAGCTTGAAAGGGACCTCGGGGATCACCTTCTTCTTGACCACAACATCATAGAAATGGTCTTGATGAGCTTTGGAGATGAATCTTTCCATCTCCCATGACTCGGAGGTGGAAGCTTTTGTCTTCCCTTTCCCTTTTCTAGAGGATTCTCCGGTCTTGGGTGCCATCAATGGTAATGGAAAAACAAAAAGCTTATGCTTTTACCACACCAAACTTAGAATTTTTCTCGCCCTCGAGCAAGAGAAGAAAGAATAGATGAAGAAGAAGAAGAAAATAGAGAAGAGGGAGAGAGAGATGTGTTTCGGCCAAGGAGGGGAAGAGAGGGTTGTGTTGTGTGAAAATGAGAAAGAATGGAGGGCTATATATAGGGAAGGGAGGGGGGGTAAGGTTCGGCCATATAGGGTGGGTTTGGGTGGGAAATTGATTTTGAATTTTGAAGGTAGGTGGAGTTTATGAGGTAGGTTTATGGGGAAGAGTGGATGGATGTGAGTGGTGAAGTGGTGATAGGGAGGAAAGATTGAGGTGATTGGTGAAGAGTTTTGGAGAAGAGTGTT
Organism: Arachis ipaensis; assembly: GCF_059453495.1. Lineage (NCBI taxonomy): Eukaryota > Viridiplantae > Streptophyta > Magnoliopsida > Fabales > Fabaceae > Arachis > Arachis ipaensis. The sequence continues at coordinate 43,840,572 of NC_142439.1, forward strand.
TATGGGATTGTGTGAAAGAGGGGTGAGAAGAAGTGAGTGGAGGTAGGTGGGGATCTTGTGGGGTCCACAGATCCTGAGGTGATTCTGTGGGGTCCACAGATCCTGAGGTGTTCAAGGATTTACAACCTTGCACCAAATTGGGCATGCAAAATGCCCTTGCACACAAATCTGGGCGTTCAGCGCCAGATTGGTGCTTGTTCTGGGCGTTGAACGCCCAATTGTTGCCCATTTCTGGCGTTGAACGCCAGAACCATGCTTGTTCTGGGCGTTCAGCGCCAGCTCTTCTCCAGGGTGCAATTCTGGCGTTCAAACGCCCAGATGCTGCCCATTTTGGGCGTTCAGCGCCAGAACCATGCTCTGTTCTGGCGTTGAACGCCAGCCAGATGCTTCTTACTGGCGTTTAAACGCCAGTGAGATCCTCCTCCAGGGTGTGATTTTTCTTCTGCTATTTTTGATTCCGTTTTCAATTTTTATATTTATTTTGTGACTCCACATGATCATGAACCTAATAAAACATGAAAGAATAATAAAATTAGATAAATAAAAATTGGGTTGCCTCCCAATAAGCGCTTCTTTAATATCAATAGCTTGACAGTGGACTCTCATGGATCCTCACAGATGTTCAGAGCATTGTTGAGACTTCCCAACACCAAACTTAGAGTTTGGATATGGGAGTTCAACACCAAACTTAGAGTTTGGTTGTGGCCTCCCAACACCAAACTTAGAGTTTGACTGTGGGGGCTCTGGTTGACTCTGTTTTGAGAGAAGCTTTTTATGCTTCCTCTCCATGTTTACAGAAGGATGACCTCGAGTTTTAAACACAAGGGAGTCCTCATTCAATTGAAGGACTAATTCACCTCTGTCAACATCAATCACAGCTCTTGCTGTGGCTAGGAAAGGTCTTCCAAGGATGATGGATTCATCCTCATCCTTCCCAGTATCTAGGATTATGAAATCAGCAGGGATGTAAAGGCCTTCAACCTTTACTAACATGTCCTCTACTTGTCCATAAGCCTGTTTTCTAGAATTGTCTGCCATCTCTAATGAGATTTTAGCAGCTTGTACCTCAAAGATTCCCAGTTTCTCCATTACAGAAAGTGGCATGAGGTTTATTCCTGACCCAAGGTCACATAGAGCCTTCTCAAAGGTCATGGTGCCTATGGTACAGGGTATTAGGAACTTTCCAAGATCCTGTTTCTTCTGAGGCAATCTCAGTTGATCCAGATCACTTAGTTCATTGGTGAACAAGGGAGGTTCATCTTCCCAAGTCTCAATACCAAATAATTTGGCATTCAGCTTCATGATTGCACCAAGGTACTTGGTAACTTGCTCATTAGTAACATCCTGATTCTCTTCAGAAGAGGAATACTCATCAGAGCTCATGAATGGCATAAGGAGGTTTAATGGAATCTCTATGGTCTCTAGATGAGCCTCAGATTCCTTTGGTTCCTCAAAGGGAAACTCCTTATTGATCACTGGACGTCCCAGGAGGTCTTCCTCACTGGGATTCACGTCCTCCCCTTCCTCTTTGGATTCGGCCATGATGGTTATATCAATGGCCTTGCACTCTCCTTTTGGATTTTCTTCTGTATTACTTGGGAGAGTACTAGGAGGGATTTCAGTGACTCTTTTACTCAGCTGGCCCACTTGTGCTTCCAAATTTCTAATGGAGGATCTTGTTTCATTCATAAAATTCACAGTGGCCTTAGATAGATCAGAGACTAAGTTTGCTAAATTAGAGGTATTTTGTTCAGAGTTCTCTGTCTGTTGCTGAGTGGATGATGGAAAAGGCTTGCTATTGCTAAACCTGTTTCTTCCACCATTATTAAAGCCTTGTTGAGGCTTTTGTTGATCCTTCCATGAGAAATTTGGATGATTTCTCCATGATGAGTTATAGGTGTTTCCATAAGGTTCACCTAAGTAATTTACCTCTGCTATTGCAGGGTTCTCAGGATCATAGGCCTCTTCTTCAGAAGATGCTTCTTGAGTACTGTTGGATGTAGCTTGCATTCCATTCAGACTCTGAGAAATCATATTGACTTGCTGAGTCAATATTTTGTTTTGAGCCAATATAGCATTCAGAGTATCAATTTTAAGAACTCCCTTCTTCTGAGGCGTCCCATTACTCACAGGATTCCTCTCAGAAGTGTACATGAACTGGTTATTAGCAACCATGGCAATGAGTTCTTGAGCTTCTGCAGGCATTTTCTTTAGGTGAATGGATCCACCTGCAGAAGTATCCAATGACATCTTTGATAGCTCAGATAAACCATCATAGAATATATCCAGGATGGTCCATTCTGAAAGCATGCCAGAAGGACACTTTTTGGTCAGTTGCTTGTATTTCTCCCAAGCTTCATAGAGGGATTCACCTTCTTTCTGTCTGAAGGTTTGAACATCCACTCTAAGCTTACTAAGCTTTTGAGGAGGAAAGAACTTGGCTAAGAAAGCCGTGACCAGCTTATCCCAAGAGTTCAGGCTATCTTTGGGTTGAGAGTCCAACCACACTCTGGCTCTGTCTCTTACAGCAAAAGGGAAAAGCATGAGCCTGTAGACTTCAGAATCTATTCCAGTAGTCTTAACAGTATCACAGATCTGCAAGAATTCAGTTAAGAACTGAAAAGGATCTTCAGATGGAAGTCCATGAAACTTGCAGTTTTGCTGCATCAGAGAAACTAATTGAGGTTTCAGCTCAAAATTGTTTGCTCCAATGGTAGGGATGGAGATGCTTCTTTCATGTAAATTAGAATTAGGTGCAGTAAAGTCACCAAGCATCCTCCTTGCATTATTATTATTTTCGGCTGCCATCTCCTCTTCCTGTTCGAAAATTTCTGAAAGGTGCTTACTGGATTGTTGTAATTTAGCTTCTCTTAGTTTCCTCTTCAGAGTCCTTTCAGGTTCTGGATCTGCTTCAACAAGAATATTCTTGTCCTTGCTCCTGCTCATATGAAAAAGAGGGACAGAAAAACAATAATAATAGGGATCTTTTTTACCATAGTATAGAGGTCCCTGTGTGAGTAGAAAAAAAAAGAATAGGAAATCTGAACTCAGAGAGAGAGGGTTCAGATTTTTGGTGAGATGAAGTGTTAGTAGATGAATAAATAAATAGAAGGAGATGAGAGAGAAAGAGGATTTTCAAAAATAATTTTTGAAAAAGAGTTAGTGATTTTCGAAAATAGTTTTTGAAAAAGGTTAGTAATTTTCGAAAATTAAAATCAAAAATTAAAATAATTAGTTAATTAAAAAGAAATTTTGAAAAAGAGGGAGGATATTTTCGAAAATTAGAGAGAGAGAGAGAGAGAGAGTTAGTTAGGTAGTTTTGAAAAAGATAAGAAACAAACAAAAAGTTAGTTAGTTAGTTGAAACAAATTTGAAAATCAATTTCGAAAAGATAAGAAGATAAGAAGTTAGAAAGGATATTTTAAAATTAAATTTTGAAAAAGATAAGATAAAGAGATATTTTTGAAAAGATATGATTGAAATTAGTTTTGAAAAAGATTTGATTTTTAAAATCACAATTAATGACTTGATTCACAAGAAATCACAAGATATGATTCTAGAACTCAAAGTTTGAATCTTTCTTAACAAGCAAGTAACAAACTTGAAATTTTTGAATCAAAACATTAATTGATGATGTTATTTTCGAAAATTAGGAGATAAAGATAAGAAAAAGATTTTTGAAAAATATTTTTAAAATTTTCAAAAATATATAAGAAAAATGAAAAAGATTTGATTTTTGAAAAAGATTTTGAAAAAGATAAGATTTTTAAATTGAAAATTTGATTTGACTCATAAAAACAACTAGATTTTAAAAAGTTTTGAAAAAGTCAACTCAAATTTTCGAAATTTATGAGTGAAAAAGGGAAAGATATTTTTTTTATTTTTGAATTTTTTAATGATGAGAGGGAAAAACATGAAAAAGACTCAATGCATGAAAATTTTGGATCAAAACAATGAATGCATGCAAGAATGCTATGAATGTCAAGATGAACACCAAGAACACTTTGAATGTCAAGATGAACATCAAGAACTTATTTTTGAAAAATTTTTAATGCAAAGAAAACATGCAAGACACCAAACTTAAAAATTTTTCATGTATAGACAATATGAATGCAAGAATGCATATGAAAAACAAGAAAAGACACAAAACATGAAAACATCAAGATCAAACAAGAAGACTTACCAAGAACAACTTGAAGATCATGAAGAACACTATGAATGCATGAATTTTTTGAAAAATGCAAGATGAATATGCAATTGACACCAAACTTTCAACTTGACTCAAGACTCAAACAAGAAACATGAAATATTTTTTATTTTTATGATTTTTTTATTTTTTTTGGATTTTTGTATATTTTTTTTTCGAAAAATCATATAGGAAAAATAAAATAAGGATTTCAAAATTTTTTAATATGAATTCCAGGAATCTTGTATTCTTAGTCTAAAGCTCCAATTCGAGGGTTAGGCATGGCCTAATAGCCAGCCAAGCTTTAGTATGTAACTCAGACATGCCACGGCTGACATTCAAATTAACTTGCCTCTATGCTAATGGTTGGAAGCCCCTATCCAAAAGAATTAGACATGGCTTTATAGCCAGCCAGGCTTCAACATGCTTCATGAAACTCTAGAATTCATTCTTAAAAATTCTGAAGAAAAATATATTTTTGAAAAGATTTATTTTTTTTTCGAAAACAGATGAGAAATTTTTGAAAGGTTTTTGAAAAATTTTTGAAAATAAAGCAAAAAGAAAATTACCTAATCTGAGCAACAAGATGAACCATCAGTTGTTCAAACTCGAACAATCCCCGGCAACGGTGCCAAAAACTTGGTGCACGAAATTGTGATCTCAGGCAACGACGCCAGAAACTCTGTACGCACGTCTTAATAAATCGTTTTTCATTCACAACTTCGATACAACTAACCAGCAAGTGCACTGGGTCGTCCAAGTAATAAACCTTACGTGAGTAAGGGTCGATCCCACGGAGATTGTTGGTATGAAGCAAGCTATGGTCACCTTGTAAATCTCAGTCAGGCGGATATAAAATAGTTATGGAGTTTTCAAACATAAATAATAAATAGATAGAAAATAAGGATAGAAACACTTATGTATATCATTGGTGAGAATTTCAGATAAGTGTATAGAGATGCTTTCGTTCCTCTGAATCTCTGCTTTTCTGCTGTCTTCATCCAATCAGTCTTACTCCTTTCCATGGCTGGCTTTATGTAAGGACATCACCGTTGTCAATGGCTACTTTTTATCCTCTCTGGAAAATAGTCCGATGCGCTGTCACTGCATGGCTAATCGTCTGGAGGCATCACCCTTGTCAATGGCTGCATCCCATCCTCTTGTGAAAATGGTCCAAATGCTCTGTCATAGCATGGCTAATCATCTGAGGTTCTCAATCATACTGGAATAGGATTCACCCTCCTTTTGCGTCTGTCACTACGCCCAGCACTCGCGAGTTTGAAGTTCGTCACAATCATTCAATCCCAGAGTCCTACTCGGAATACCACAGACAAGGTTTAGACTTTCCGGACTCTCATGAATGCCGCCATCAATCTAGCTTATACCACGAAGATTCTGATTAAGAGATCCAAGAGATACTCATTCAATCTAAGGTGGAACGGAAGTGGTTGTCAGGCACGCGTTCGTGGGTGAATGATGATGATTGTCATGTTCATCACATTCAGGTTGAAGTGCGAATGAATATCTTAGAAGCGGAATAAGTTGAATTGAATAGAAAAACAGTAGTACTTTGCATTAATCTTTGAGGAACAGCAGAGCTCCACACCTTAATCTATGGAGTGCAGAAACTCTACCGTATGAAAATACATAAGGGATAATGGTTCAGGCATGGCCGAATGGCCAGCCCCCATGAAAGTCTAAGATAGCATAAAACTGATCAAAGATGTTTAATACAATACTAACAAGTCCTATTTATACTAAACTAGTTATTAGGGTTTACAGAAGTAAGTAATTGATGCATAAATCCACTTCCGGGGCCCACTTGGTGTGTGCTTGGGCTGAGCTTGAATGTTACACGTGTAGAGGTCAATCTTGGAGTTGAACGCCAGTTTGTAACATATTTCTGGCGTTCAACTCTGGCTTGTGACGTGTTTCTGGCGTTTAACTCCAGACAGCAGCGTAGAACTTGCGTTCAACGCCCTTTTACGTCATCTAAACTCGGCCAAAGTATGGACTATTATATATTGCTGGAAAGCCCTGGATGTCTACTTTCCAACGCAATTAGAAGAGCGCCATTTTGAGTTCTGTAGCTCCAGAAAATCCACTTTGAGTGCAGGGAGGTCAGAATCCAACAGCATCAGCAGTCCTTCTTCAACCTCTGAATCTGATTTTTGTTCAAGTCCCTCAATTTCAGCCAGAAAATACCTGAAATCACAGAAAAACACACAAACTCATAGTAAAATCCAGAAATGTGAATTTAACATAAAAACTAATGAAAACATTCCTAAAAGTAACTAGATTCTACTAAAAACATACTAAAAACGGTGGCAAAAAGCGTATAAATTATCCGCTCATCAAAGGCGAATGATGCTGTCAACCCTGACCTCTCTGCACTCAAACCTGAATAACTCGAGTTACAGAGGTCCAATGGACATGATTTTAATGGCGTTGGAAAGCTAACTTCCAGAGCTTTCCAACAATATATAATAGTCCATACTTCTTCTCCGAACTCGCTGCCAAGGCTGCGCCTAAATTGGGATTTCTCAAGTTAGGCGCAAGACACAACAACAATACGCGAGATTGGTCCTGCCCACTTCAAGTTAGGTGCACTAAAGCCCAAGTTAGGTGCATCTTCACTCAACTAAACTCCAATTCATGCTGCCAAACCCAAGTTAGGCGTGAATCCTAGTGAAGTCAAGTGGTCCCCATCCATCAATTGAAGAGTTGCTGATTGCTATAATTAATTCTAATTTAAATTCAAATTTTAAAAATAGGAAAAGATATTATTTTAGTTTTAAAGATAGAATCTAAATTAATTAGGATTAGATATAAATAGGGAGATACCACCTCAACATTATTCCATCCAGACCACAACATTATTCCATTCCAATTTACAATCCTTATTTTCTACTCTGAACTATGAGCAACTAATCCTTTATTGTTAAGGTTAGGAGATCTGTCTATTGTATGGATTGATATTATTATTTTTCTATTTTAATTCATGTTTTGATTTATATTTCAATAATTATTTTCGTTCTTTATTCTATGAATTTGGATGGAACGGAAGTATGACCCATGTTCTAATTGAGTTCTTGTATAACTTGGAAAAGCTCTTTACTTGAACAATAGCTTGAAAACATATTATCCTGAATTTCTAATTGTTTGTATTTAACGGGATACGTGACATATAATCCCTTTATTTTTGGATAATTAGGATTCTTGTGGCATATAAACTAGAATTTGATTATCACCCTCTAATTGGAATTAGTTGACCAAAGAATTGGCAGTTGATGAATTTTAGAGGAGACTAGGAAGGTCTAAGGAATTAGAGTATAGTCACAAATAGTTTGCCATGAATTAAATCTTGCACGATTAAAATAGTTAGTAAGAAAAGTAAATCTGGAAAAATAGATAACTCTGAAGCCTTAACTGCTTTCTCAATATTTTATTCCCAACATTTTTACTTGCCTTTCTTCAATATTCTTTATATTGTTTAATGTCTTTTAAACTCCCAAACATTACTTTCTATTTGTCTAACTAAGCCTATCAAATACTATTGTTGCTTAATCCATCAATCCTCATTGGATCGACCCTTACTCACGTAAGGTTTTACTTGGTACGACCCGGTGCACTTGCCGATAAGTTAGTGGGTTACAAATACCGCACCATACATCCATGAAATGGGGATGCTTCAGATCAAGAAGCAGCGCAAGGACGAAGCTCGCTGTGAAGCCCTTAGAGTTGCTAATGAGGAGTGCAAGAAGCTCAAGGCCGAAGCTGCGCAGATCAGCGCTCCGGAGCGCAAGATCGCACAACAAGAATTCAGAGAAACACTCGTGCGTTTTTCTTTTTCTTCTTCCCTTCCCTCTATGAATTTTGCTGTGCACACCAAGTGTTCGATGGTTTGCTTATTTGTTGGTTTGAGCTAACATGCACATCAAATGTTTGTTAATTAATCTTAGTGGATAATTAGATAGATATATGTGCTCAATGTTGTGTTTGTGTAGACGAGGTGTTTGATCTTATGACTGAACTGCTTTTGAAATACGTGTTGTTTTCTTTCTTTGGAGCCATAATGGCTTATTGTTTTCTTTTTTTGAAAATTGACTAGGCCTCAATCTGGCTTTGATTTTGCTTCTTTTGTGGTGTTTAGGCATTAGTGACTAGCTTTTTCTCGTAGTAATTATACTAGTATCTTCAATTGAGCTTCCTTTTATTATACAACTTCTTCCATGTGTCTCTTCACTGACCTTTTTCTTCCACAGTAATCCTTTTAATCACAAAATACTGACTTATAAGAACCTGTGTTGATCCTACTGAATTGAGTAAATTGCCATATTTGAAGTTATAACAATCCAGTGATCCACTTGTTTGATCATGGCTTCTTTGAGTATGCCTTCTGTTTCAGAACAGAACAGAGATGATAACAACAAGAAGAACAATAGCATAAGCAACAAGTTTTTGCTTCCAAGAAAGCCTGTAAGTTATGCATTATTTGCATTCCCTCAAAGTTGAATAATTGAATCTTATTATATATCGCATCAAGAACTGTACCACTAAATATTTTCTAATTAGGTAAGGTAGCAATAGTTGACTTTTTGTTTCACTGACTTCTTCATTTTAGTTTGCAATATCTTGAAACAACAAAGGCAAGATAACCAAATCCAATCATATACAGGAGATTGAGTCGCGGATCAGTGGCGGCGAGAATTTCAATCAAACAAACTGAGGCAAGACACTGCTTGACAATTCCTTTGTATTCTTTTTATTATTGACATACATGTTTTCTGTGTTTGAATTCGCAGTACTTTACAAATAAGGAGTTATTGAGAACTATTGCATACTTGAAAAATGATACATTAGTATTTTATGAGGCGAGGGATTGATTATCTTCATCATTTTTTAATCTTTTGTTCAAAATTTTAAAAGAATGTCAAAACAAAGTTCTTTATATAACTTTTATGACTTATGTATCTGGATGTCGATGCAGTCTAATAGAATGTTGCCTTATAACAAGGTCTATAATCATGATGAGGATGATGATGATGAAAAGGGGGTCACAGAAGATGATGAAGAACACAATTTTCTGCATAATGATGAAAAGAAAAAACAAGAACTTGATAAGTCAATGCGAAAACCTAATATTTTGGTAGCCTCAATGTATCCTCGAACTTATGATCTGATCCATGTGGCCAGCATTGCGTCACTTACAAAAGATCCAGCTTCTGGAAAAAGAAGGTACAAATAATAAGTGCATTTTTCTTGCTGTCTATGGAGCAGGCTTATGTGTAGCAATTAGAGTCAAGTAGATTAAAGCTTACACAACTTGAACAAGACCTTCAAAGGGCTCGTTCTCAGGTTCTAAACTCATATATATTAAAATATATTTCATCAATTATTATGTTATACTATATAAATTATAAAGTTCTCTTTTTGTATGTGTGTTTTTACTATTTGAGCTCTTCAATTTAATAGGGACTATTCATGGATTGTGGTGGTGTTGGAGGCAATCTAAGCTCTGGTGAGTTTTTACCAATTCTTATTTCTTTGAAAAAAAATAATGTTAAAGTGCAGTTTCATGTTATAATAATTTTTTAAAATGGGGATTGATAAATAAGTAGCTGAAATTTGTTTGTAGTGTTCTTTTTACACTTGAAGCTATTACTCAGTGCTGACACATTGTAATTATTAGAGTTTCCAGTTTTATTTGCAGTTGTGTAAGGTAGATATCCAAATCATGTGAACGTGATTTTTGCTTGGTCATAAAGGACACTGCTTTGATTTTTAGACCAAGTTGTTCATGGATACAATTGATTTTCTAAATTTTAATGATAGTTAATTATTTATTGTCTGTCTGAGTTCTTAAAACTTCTGTTTGCCTTTTAGCTTGCAGATGGGTTAATTTTAGAGAAGACATCATCTCTATAGGAGTTCTCTTAATTGTTTTTGAATCTTGCCCTGATGCACTTGTATAGGTGAATTGAATATTTTTTTTTCAATTTTTCTCTGAACTTTCTCGTTGTCGCTTTCAATTGGTCATGGCTATGATTATGTGTCATTCCTGTTCAGTAGGCTGTTAAAATGATTACTAAATGGCTCCAACCAGGTACACTTCTTTATTTTCATTTACTACCCCTAATAGCACCTTTCTATTTGTAAAATTTATCACAAATCTTTCACGAGGATTTAGGTTAATATGATGATGGTACCCTTGTATTTTACCTTTACTTTTTTCATGCTGCAGGATCCTAAATACTATATGCTAAAGGAAGACGTCAGTCCTTGTATATTTGGTCCAGTAGAGAAGCAGAGATGGTCTTATGCCTGTGCAAAGCAAATGACCGATAGGTTTATGCTAAAGGAAGACGCTGATGACATGTCACCATGTCATGTTTTTCTATGCTTTTTCATACAAGTAATTGATAATTAGTGCTTAAATATTGCATTCTTTTGTGCTTAAATGGTATATTTCCTTGATCTTTTGATTTTATAAATTTTGCAGGAAATAAGTTGAAAAAGAAGCAAAATAGCACAAAATAAGCTTAAAAGAAGAAAAGAGGAATTTTGGGGCACACTTTGAAGTTGGAGCACACTTTGGAGCCTTAGGCCACGCTTTTAAAAGCGTGGCCCATGACCAAATCAAGGAAGCTTCATCAGCACAGCCACCCAGGAGCTCAACGTTTGCACCAACGTTTGCCTCAAACGTGAGGTCAAACGTTGGCTAAGGAATACCTTGGGAAATGTTGCTCCCCACAGCCTGAAGGGGTATACTTCCAACAAGAATAACTTGAGCTACAGAGCTTCAAATGAGGTGATTCAAAAAGCAATGGAAAGTAGAAATCAAGAGCTTTCCAAGCATATATGGCACTAGATGGTGGACACTAAAATTGAGGGAGAAAACTGCCCCGAAATGTGCATAAACGAACATGGTGGCAACCTGCAGTGAGGCCAACTGACCTCTACACCTTCGATAGAGTATAACTCAAGCTGTGGAGCTCCAAATGATGCGCTTCCAATGGCATTGGAAAGTAGACATTCAGGGCTTTCCAACAATATATAATAGTATGGGGTAGACAATGCATTTGAGCCTCCAAAACCTGGTGTTTTCGTCCACGTTTGAGGCAAACGTCGCCTCAAACGTTGCACACCAAAGCCAGCGACCCTGTCCTCTTCAAAGGAGCATAACTTGAGTTGTAGATGTTCAATTGAGGTGATTCCAGTTGCGTTGGAAAACTGACATTCAGAGCTTTCCAACCATATATAATAATTTATAGTGGGCATGAAATTGGCAACGTTGAAAAGAGGACAGAGAAGCGTCCCAAGACTTGAACTTCAAAAACACACCCAGGAGGACTTAACGTTTGAGCTCACGTTTAACCTCAAACGTGAGTGACAGCAAACCCCCATTCTACATCATGCCATTACAAGATGTTTAAGCTCACGTTTGACCTCAAACGTGAACTCAAACGTGGATGACAGCAAGGGGCCGATCTGCATAATGGGTTTCACGAAGACGTTTGAGTCAACGTTTGCCTCAAACGTTGACTCAAACGTGAATTGCTCAACAATTCAATTTGCACGCAGATTTCTCCTCAAGACCAAGGCCATCCGAATCCATCTTCAACCCAATTCCACTCCAAAGCAAGCAAAGCCCAATTAACATCACTTATAGGCACAAAGATCAGTTAGATTTGGATTTTTCATTTTTGAAATTTAATTTATTTTCAATTTCATTTTCATTTTCATTTTGCCTATATAAGGCATCATTTTCATTTTTAGTAGGAGGTTGGCTCTAATAGAGAGCATTGAAGGCGAGCTCCATCAGAGAGCACTAGGGAGCATTAGGATTTGAGAGTTCCCTCTCTTAGTTTTCATTTTTGTTTTGAGTATTGGGTTGAGAATTGAAGAAATTCTGTTTCAATCTCACCTTGAGAATTCTCCCTGTTTACTCGTCTGCATAAATTCAAGGAATTGTGATTTGGATCTAAATTGTCTTTACTGCTTTTCTCTCTATTTTCTTCTGCAATTATTCTCTGTTGGATCAAGGAAGGAATTGAGATCTAGACTTGGTCTCTAGTCTCATCCAACCCCTGAGATCTTCAACTTTCCTTTAGTTATTGAAATTGAGCTGCATTTCACTTTCTGTTTGGTTCCTCAATTCAATTTACATTAAGCTTGATGCAAATCTCATTTACATTTCCTGCACAATTTTAAATTCCTCTGCAATTGCTCTAAATTCTGATTCACTGCAATTTTGCTTCTCTATTTACATTGCTCTAAGTTTACTTTCCAGCAATTTAAGCTTTCTGCAGTTGCTCTAAGCCTTGATCTATTGCTTTATTTAATTTCCAGAACCCACTCCCATTTACATTTTATGCAATTTACATTTCTTGTCATTTAGGATTTTGCCAATTTACATTTCTTGCTCTTTAAGTTTCTGTCCAATTTACTTTCTGCAATTCTAAATTCCTTGTCATTTACATTCTGTTGGCTACAAATTCACACAATTCACTCAATGATAGCTTGACTAAACTAATCACCCACTAAAGTTGCTTGATCCATCAATCCCTGTGGGATCGACCTCACTCTAAGTGAGTTTTACTACTTGATGCGACCCGGTATACTTGCCGGTTAGATTTGTGTGTTTGGGAATTCGTTCTTCCACAAATTATCCCATCAAGTTTTTGGCGCCGTTGTCGGGGATTGATTTAGATCAACAATGATTAAGTGGGTGAGAGGTCTAGATCAAGTATTTTCTTTATTTTTGTTCTCTGTTTTAAACTGAAACCAAGGTGTTTGTGTTTTTGCCTCACTAAGAAATTCTGTCTCTGTGACATGAATTTCAATTTTCAATGGTGTTGTGTTTTGTAAAATACAAATGGAGTTCAACTCATCTTGCAGTCAAACAAAATTTTTCAGGATATCACCCACCATCACCAACCTCTAATGGTGGCTGGGGATATCACCAAGAATTAACAGATTCTGAGCACTCCAATCCATGGAGAATTGCTTCAGAGACACAAGATGAGCAAGAGAATCATCTGGGACACTTCCCAGAGACACAATATGATCCAGATTTTGATGAGTCTAACAACTACTCATATTGTGACTGGGAAAGTCAAAATCAAAGAAATCTTAGCAACCCATACTGTGATGAGTTCAACAATTCTTCAAATTGTGATTCAGAGGATCTCCTTCAAAAGTCCAGAGGATTTTTTGAAAGAGAAGAACAATCCTGGAAAAGGGAAGAAGCTCTCTTCAAAAATATGAATGGAGATTTAGAGAAAATAAGGAGGAGCTTAGAACCACTGAGCAAGAAAAATGAAGGCCAATTGATGGATATGAAGGAGAAAGTGGAAGAGCAAGATAAAGAGGCCACTGCATCAAGTGAACTTTCAATGAAGAATGAGGTGGTTGAAAATGAAACTGCACTTGAGGTAACAAAGGAACATTCACAACCCTCACAAACTTCCCTTGAATCTGTGATCGAAAAATATGAAGAAGAAATGAAGAAATCTTGGGAAGAACAACAAACCTCCTCCATAAAAGAACTATTAAGTCAAATGCTGGGTGCAAAGAAAGGAGTGGAAGAGCATGAAAGTGAGAAAGTCATTCCAGAGAATTCACACTCAAGTGAAGCAGAAAATCACATGAAGGAAGGGCTCATGGAACCACCAATACAAGAGGCTCTTAATGAAGAAATTACTCCAATAATCACACAGCAACCATGTCTTGACATCCAAGAAGTGAAGGTAATTGACAAAAGCACCAAGAAGAGGATTGTGACCAAGATACCAAGGACAACATTCATGAGAAGGTCAACTGCAAACAATCCTCCCCCTGATCCAGCAAGCAAGATCAATCAAGCCAATTTCACAAGGAAGCTTGTTGAAAGGAGACCAAGAGAGGGGACAATAACTGAAACTTCTCCCCTCTTGGAGTCATTCCTCTTAACAAACTGGAAGAAGAGGAAGAAAGTGAAGAACAACATGTCAAGCTAATGACATTAAAAGAGCACTTGTTGGGAGGTAACCCAACCGTAGGTAACATTTTTTCTCTGCTTTGTTTTCTTCCTTTGTTTAGTTTAAATTTCAATAAATTGACATATGGTTGCATTCTAAGTTTGGTGTTGCTATGCAACAAAATTTGGTTTTAATCCTTACAAGATACTTGCATCAATTCCAAGTGAAAGTGTCACACTAAGTTTGGTGTGCCACTTATTCTTTATGCAAAGTATTATGCTCACCTTCTTAAGTTTGCAATCACAATGTCTCTGTCTCTTGTGCCTTGATTATTATCTTTAATTTTGCTTGCTTAGAACACATGTACTACTAACTTTTCATTGTGTAAGATATTCATGATCCATCTTAGCCCCATAGCCATTGTTCTAATTGTTGCTTGAGGATGAGCAAGCATTCTGAGTTTGGCAAGGGAAGGAGGAAGAATAGAGGAAAAAGGACAACAATAATGAAGATGAACTACAAGGTTGTAGAGTTCATTTTCTCCTCATTTATTTCCAGCACTTACAATGCATGATTGTCTTTATATTCTCTATGTGCATGTGTGGTATGAATAAGCATAGTTTGATTTCTAAATTGCAACATGGTGCTGTGCCATTATGATTACCAACTTGAGTTTTGTGAATTCAAAAGCAATAAAGTATCATGATCATAAACAAACAAGGAATTAAAGAAGATTTTAGCATATGCATAAAAGTATTGGAAAGCTAGTATGTTTGATTGTTGCTTAATTGCATTGGATTTTATTTAATTGAAGTTTTCATCTAGGACATTTTGTGAAATCTTTTGAAAATCATGAAAACCTTGAAGAGGCAAATACAATTAAAGCAAGAAAAGAAAAAGGGAAAGAATGAGAAAGCTGAAGGCTCTGAGTACCAATGGCAATTTATTTGTTAAGTACTTGTGGTGTTTATGTATCAAGCCAAATGCTTGAAAACAAAACACTTAGAAGTCAAGGTTAGGCTCAAAGTGCAAAAGCACTCCCTCAAAGCTCAAGGCTCTGAGCATCAATGATTAGAGAGTCAAGAAAAGAAAAGAAAAATGAGCTTAATGAAGTCCTCTAATCAAATGCTTGTGGTGCTTATGTATCAAGTGGTAATACTTGAAAACAAAGCATTTAGAAGTCGTAGCTTTGTTATCAACTCATGGGGCAAAGCACCCATAAGGAGAAGCTAATAAGAAAATTAAAAGTTTGCTTCAAGGAAGAAATATAAGAAAAATATTTCATAAATTGAGCTAGATGGAAGTATCAATTATTTACATTTCCTTTGTGATTATAGCTTGCTTAGAAAACTAGCTTACCATGAACATTAATTTGCTATTCTTCTCACCTTGGTTTGTCAATCTTTATTGCATGATTCTTTTCTTGCTTTGGGACAAGCAAGGTTTAAGTTTGGTGTTGTGATGACATGTCACCATGTCATGTTTTTCTATGCTTTTTCATACAAGTAATTGATAATTAGTTCTTAAATATTGCATTCTTTTGTGCTTAAATGGTATATTTCCTTGATCTTTTGATTTTATAAATTTTGCAGGAAATAAGTTGAAAAAGAAGCAAAATAGCACAAAATAAGCTTAAAAGAAGAAAAGAGGAATTTTGGGGCACACTTTGAAGTTGGAGCACACTTTGGAGCCTTAGGCCACGCTTTTAAAAGCGTGGCCCATGACCAAATCAAGGAAGCTTCATCAGCACAGCCACCCAGGAGCTCAACGTTTGCGCCAACGTTTGCCTCAAACGTGAGGTCAAACGTTGGCTAAGGAATACCTTGGGAAATGTTGCTCCCCACAGCCTGAAGGGGTATACTTCCAACAAGAATAACTTGAGCTACAGAGCTTCAAATGAGGTGATTCAAAAAGCAATGGAAAGTAGGAATCAAGAGCTTTCCAAGCATATATGGCACTGCATGGTGGACACCAAAATTGAGGGAGAAAACTGCCCCGAAATGTGCATAAACGAACATGGTGGCAACCTGCAGTGAGGCCAACTGACCTCTACACCTTCGACGGAGTATAACTCGAGCTATGGAGCTCCAAATGATGCGCTTCCAATGGCATTGAAAAGTAGACATTCAGGGCTTTCCAACAATATATAATAGTATGGGGTGAACAATGAATTTGAACCTCCAAAACCTGACATTTTCGTCCACGTTTGAGGCAAACGTCGCCTCAAACGTTGCACACTAAAGCCAGCGACCCTGTCCTCTTCAAAGGAGCATAACTTGAGTTGTAGATGTCCAATTGAGGTGATTCTAGTTGCGTTGGAAAGCTGACATTCAGAGCGTTCCAACCATATATAATAGTTTATAGTGGGCATGAAACTGGCAACATTGACAAGAGGACAAAGAAGCGTCCCAAGACTTGAACTTCAAAAACACACCCAGGAGGACTTAACGTTTGAGCTCACGTTTGACCTCAAACGTGAACTCAAACGTGAGTGACAGCAAACCCCCATTCTGCATCATGCCATTACAAGACGTTTGAGCTCACGTTTGACCTCAAACGTGAACTCAAACGTGGATGACAGCAAGGGGCCGATCTGCATAATGGGTTTCGCGAAGACGTTTGAGTCAACGTTTGCCTCAAACGTTGACTCAAACGTGAATTGCTCAACAATTCAATTTGCACGTAGATTTCTCCTCAAGACCAAGGCCATCCGAATCCATCTTCAACCCAATTCCACTCCAAAGCAAGCAAAGCCCAATTAACATCACTTATAGGCACAAAGATGAGTTAGATTAGGATTTTTCATTTTTGAAATTTAATTTTTTTTCAATTTCATTTTCATTTTTATTTTGCCTATATAAGGCATCATTTTCATTTTTAGTAGGAGGTTGGCTCTAATAGAGAGCATTGAAGGCGAGCTCCATCAGAGAGCACTAGGGAGCATTAGGATTTGAGAGTTCCCTCTCTTAGTTTTCATTTTTGTTTTGAATCTTGGGTTGAGAATTGAAGAAATTCTATTTCAATCTCACCTTGAGAATTCTCCCTGTTTACTCGTCTGCATAATTTCAAGGAATTGTGATTTGGATCTAAATTGTCTTTACTGCTTTTCTCTCTATTTTCTTCTGCAATTATTCTCTGTTGGATCAAGGAAGGAATTGAGATCTAGACTTGGTCTCTAGTCTCATCCAACCCCTGAGATCTTCAACTTTCCTTTAGTTATTGAAATTGAGCTGAATTTCACTTTCTGTTTGGTTCCTCAATTCAATTTAAATTAAGCTTGCTGCAAATCTCATTTACATTTCCTGCACAATTTTAAATTCCTCTGCAATTGCTCTAAATTCTGATTCACTGCAATTTTGCTTCTCTATTTACATTGCTCTCAGTTTACTTTCCAGCAATTTAAGCTTTCTGCATTTGCTCTAAGCCTTGATCTATTGCTTTATTTAATTTCCAGAACCCACTCCCATTTACATTTCATGCAATTTACATTTCTTGTCATTTAAGATTTTGCCAATTTACATTTCTTGCTCTTTAAGTTTCTGTCCAATTTACTTTCTGCAATTTTAAATTCCTTGTCATTTACATTCTGTTGGCTACAAATTCACATAATTCACTCAATGATAGCTTGACTAAACTAATCACCCACTAAAGTTGCTTGATCCATCAATCCCTGTGGGATCGACCTCACTCTAAGTGAGTTTTACTACTTGATGCAACCCGGTATACTTGCCGGTTAGATTTGTGTGTTTGGGAATTCGTTCTTCCACAAATTATCCCATTAGACGCCGCTTTCTTTCTCTCTTTTCTGCCGCCCTTCAATTTCTGCTATCGGCTATATCGTCGCGGTTATGATTCCCTAATTTCTAAAACTATAACCTAGTAAGACGCTAAAGTAACTCACTTTCTACATGTTACATTTTCTTTTCTTTTTCCCTGCCTAATTCTATCACTTTACAAGCATCATTTGTGAAATTCATCATCATATGTCTTCCCATTTGTCCCCAAAATTCTTCTTCTCTCACCTTTCCTAACTAATTCATCATCCGTTCATGACTTTGTTACTTATTTATTTATTTTTAAATTTGTTGCATAATCCCATTTTGTTTATTTTTATTTTTGGAAAATCAAAAATTGGTTTACTGATCAGCCAAAATTGAATGCTATGAACTTGAACTTGAAATACTCATTGTTCCGTAGGTAGTTTGGAGCAAAGTTTACAATAAAAAGAGATAATTAACAGAAGAGACATACTTCCACTGTAGAGAGACCTGCTATTAAGAACATTAGAATCATCTTATTTTTACTTATTGCGGTTAAGGTTGCTTTATTTTTTTTAGCAGCAAAGTGTTAAGAACGATAATTACTTTGCTTTGCATTTGAATGCGAAGATGTGTTTGTACATTACAATACTGTTTGACAATGATTACTATTAGCATTTTGAAGATTTCCTGTTAATAGTAGATGGATCACCTTGGTATGCTATCATCCCCTACTAAATATGGTTGATTTCGTGCACTTATAGAGCTAGGAACAGTGACATAATGAACTGTACATTTGACATTGCGTTAAGCAATCATTGCAAATTTCATGGCTGGATTTTTCTACTTATCATGTACTTGCTACTTAGTAATAGTATCTCTAGCAATAACTGTTTGATTTTTTACTATTAACTAGATTATATTTGAAACAGCCATGTTTGTGGTGTGAGCTGAGATTTTGTTCACTATTGACTATGCAACATATATTCTAAATTTTGTGCATTATTTGCATCATGGTGTTACATTCTCGATCATTGAAGTATGATGTGGCTCAATCTGAATTTCAAATAGAATTTCAAGTAGTTGTTACTTTTCCTTTATTGGTCAACATCTAATTATTTTTTCCAATTAAGACATGTGAAATGCCATTCTTGTTTGATAGTGTTAAGGAAATTACATAATACGTAAAGTATTTCATTCTTGTTCTCTCTATATATGACCAATAACAATATATACAAAAGCAATGCTACTTGAGATGTTAATTCTCTTCTTGGCCCTAAAGATATGAACTGAACTAGACCAAACCCTAAAGGGGTGAACATGCCTTGGATGCTAAAAATATTTTAATTTTTTCAGGTACCACTATTTCAGCACATGGATGATCTGGTCTTAGAGAACATTTGTGACCGTATGAGGGAAGCTGTGATGATGAAGAAAAAGCAGCAGCAGAAAAAAGAGTAAGTGAAGTGAATTTTGCAGATGAGATAAGTGGAATTAACATAAGACCTCCTTCACCAACTTCATCTAATGAATCCTCTGTTACAAATTAATTATTAAAGTAGAAAAAAATTGTTCAAATGAGTTAGGAAATTGAATAGGAGTTGCTTGCAACATAGTTCTTTTAATTTACTAGTATGAGGAAAAATATTTAGAGCCCATTTGATACCCAATAACAACTTTTAATTTACTCAATACACTTTGTTGATGTATGGTTATTATTTATTATTATAGTTGATGTATCAATACACTTTGTTTAAGTTTTGAATTATATTGACTTGTTTGTTTATAGTATTTTTCTTTTAGTTTGATAATACGATAAATTTGTTTATTTTTTAAAATATTATAAATATTCAAATACAAATTAAATAAAAATTTGTATTTATTAAATTTATATTTATTTTGTATGAAAATAAGTTTATTTTGTAATGGAAAAATAAAAAAATTATTTTACCTTACCGACGAATTTAAAGACGGATTTTCTGTCTATATTTAGAGTTTAGAATGGTTTTCTAAGGTTCCAATTACTGACGGAAAATCCGTCTGTAATTACCGAAGAAAAATCTGTCGAAAAATCCGACTGTAATTACCGATGGAAAATCCGTCGGAAAGTTTGACGTTTTAGTAAAATGGATGGAGAATTTACAGAGGAAAAATCCGTCGGCAACTGGTAAAAATCCATTCGTAATTTTTCGACGCAAAAAAATCCATCGGTAAATAATTTTCGACGAGGCTTTTACAAAGGGACAAATACGTCGGTAATTTCGTCGGTAACCAAAAATCCGTCTATAATAAAGGCAAAATTTGTCTGTAAATCTGTCTGTATTAATCCATTTTCTAGTTGTGAGTTTATATATGAACACCCTAATTTTTTTGTTAGTGCCCAAACACCCCTGTTTTTTACCATATAGTTTCACACCTTCAACCAAATTATGCATGCTTTTATATAATTATAATCTTTGTAAGAGATTAACTAACATCTTCAAGTGTTGTTGTATTAATTCTAGTTTTTGTTTTTTGTTTTTCTTTTTTAACCGAAGTTTTGACAAGAAAATGGTTCAATTCTAAGAATTATATTGAGAGACTAAATTAGAGAGTTTTTTTTAAATAAATAAAAAATATTTTATTTATTAAAATATATAATTTATAGCATTTTTACGAAAATTCATTCTATCTCTTACTTCGTTTACAGTGTAAACGAAATAAGAATGTACGTATTTTGTTTACACTGTAAACGAGATAAGACATGAAACGAAGTGGTTGTATCATGTTTGTACACGTGGTGTAAAATGACCTTATTTCGTTTACAGTGTAAACAAGACACATGCATTCTTATTTCGTTTACACTGTAAACGAAATAAGAAATGAGATGACCTATATATAGAATTCGTTTATAGCATCCTTTGGATAGATATTTCATCAAATTCTTCAACTTTTCTCCAACTTCTACTTTTTTCTAATCGTATTATCGAATTACTTGGAGCTTATGGCACGCGTAAATGTACATGATGCGAACATCAACCGACTAAACACGACATGGCACATCGCTGGGGCAGCCGACTTTGAGATTAGTGTTGTTATTTTTATGTTTATGTAAGAGCATATATGTGTAGCGATATTTAGGGTACTCTTAGAGAACTAGTATACAATATATGTTAGGTAGATAAATATATATTGTTAGCAAGGGTTAACTGATAGGGTACGATTTTAGATATTAGTGAAATTATTTTGTTAAGTAAATGTTTATTTAATTTTGTTTTTATTTAAATTAAGTTATTAAGTATATAATTATTAATTTAGTTATTAATTATTTAAGTAAATATTTTTATTTAAATTAATTTATTAACTATATATTTATTAATTTAGTTATTAATTATTTAAGTAAATATTTTTATTTAAATTACTTTATTAAGTAAATGTTTCTATTTATTTATTAAATTAATTTACTTAAAATTTAAATAAATTTGTTATGTAAATGTTTATTGGGAGATTTTTTTGTTTAACTTTGATAGCTTTATAACTTTATAGATTTTTTATTCAAGTTTCTTAATTTTTTTCAGAGGCCTTGCCTACTTCTCCTCAGGTGAGTGAGTCACACACTTGCTCCACCGGATGCCATGGTCCCCTACTTGAGGGAGGTTGGCTTCGTCGACATGGTGCCACTCAAGGACTTCGTGTTTGACAACTCCCTGATTATGACATTCGTAGAGCGCTGGCGTCCTGACCCACACTTTTCATCTGTCAGGGTGAGTGCACCATCACCTTGCGGGACGTTGCGTACAGCACCAAAACTTGGGAGTTGGTAGAGTGGCTACTTGGTACCAGACCTCCTGCAGTTTAGCAACAGGGTGCACAGAGGAAGGAGTCTTTCTTTCTTAAGCTGACATGGCTTCGGGAGCGATTCCGGAAGATGTCTGATACCACTGATCTAGACACCCTCCAACAGTACATGAGGTGTTATATATTGTTATTGATTAGGGGTTACCTAAAAACTGACAAGTCAAACAATCAGGTCCATCTCCGGTGGCTGCCTCTACTTGATAATTTTCAGAGATGTCATGTTCTGTCTTAGGGATCTGCAGTGCTTAAATAGACGTACCATTTCTTATGCTCTATAGCATATAGATCTACCACAAACATTGCTGGATGCACTCCGCTGCTTGTCTCTTAGATATACCAGAGATTTTTTCGGTGGTGTCTACCTGAGCAACAGGTTCTGATGTACCCCATGGTTGTGAGGTAACTGTTACTTATAGTTTTTTTTCTTCTTCGTTTATGTAATTCAATATGATGTTTGATAGATTGAAGCATTATCATTCTTACAAATGTCCACAGGTTGATAGGTATGTGATAAACCCCGATTTTGTAGTTTATCTTTTGCTTATTTTGGGGGATTTTATCAACATTTCTCACACTTATTCACAAGAAATGCATGATTTTGTGTTCACTTCCCAATATTGCTCCATGATGGAAAACATGCTTATTTTGCCTTAAAATTGACATATTTTAATTTTCTTCTATTGCCATTCGATGCCGTGATGTATTTGTTGAGTAATTTCAGGAATAATAGGGTAGGAATGACTTAGAAGAGAGGGAGAAAGCATGTACAAAAAGGGAGGAACATGAAGAGTTGACATCTTGGGAAAAGCAGCATCGGCGTGCTCGCGCACTCCACGCGCACGCGTGGACGGGATTGGCTGGAAGCGGCGCGCAAGGATGGACGCATCCGTGCGGATCAGAAAATTTCTATCGATGCGCACGCGCACTTGGCGCGTACGCGTGGATCACAAAAGCAATCGGCGCACACGCACGCATGGCGCGCACGCGTGGAAAGCTGCACGTGACCCCATTAAAGGAAATTGTGCCTGGCGATTTCTGAGGCTCATTAGGCCCAATTTCAATCTGTTTCTGCATGGAAAAGACCCAAGGATGCTAGGGGGAAAGGGGGATCACTCATTTTACACTAGGACATAATTTTTAGTTAGTTTTTGGTTCCTTTGTTATTCTAGAGGGAGAAACCCTTGTTCCTCTCTAGATCTAGTTTTAAATTGATCTTCCCTTGTTGATTTGTGACTTGGATCTTGTTAATTACTAGTTTTAATTGTTCAATTTGAATTCCTTGTTCCAATTTTGCTTATATCTTGTGATAGTTTATGAATTCTTGTCAATTGTCATTTTATACCCATTTCATGAATGTTGTGAATCTTGACTTGTTAATGTTACATTGATGATTTCTATGTTTAGCTTTGTTGTTTGGATGATCATATGTTAATAATTATTAGTGGGTACTTGTAGATTTCAATTTAATTGCTATTTTGAACATGTCTTTTGTTAATGCTTACCAAGTGTTTGATGAATTGTTTACTTTGATTATGGAGTAGTCTTCTTTACTCTTGGCCTAGGTCAAGGGAATTGGGTAAACTTGAGTTATTGGGTCTAATGGGTTTGATGATTTGGGAGCCCTAGGTGGTCAATTTGATACTCATTGACGCCAACCCACTACTAATCTAATTAGTAGGTAGGTTGGGACTTATGGGTTGATGTGATCAAAGCCATTTGACGTACTTCAAGTCTAGGAGTAGATATCACGTACTTAAGGCTTTGAGAGTAGACTTAATGAGCTTGGTTCCTCATAATTGTCAAGATATAGTTGTTAGACAAGGATGGTGGCCCCAATTTCCAAGCCTAGCCAAGAGTTGCTTTTATTATTCATATTTGAAATTCAATTTCCTCAACCAATTGCTTTAGTTGTAGTTATTTGTTTGGGTTATAATAGAATTAAGTGGAATGTTGTTTATTCATTGAAGTTGCTCATATTTTGCTTAGTTAATTGAACTAGTTGTTGCATTTTAAGATTACTTGCTTGTTAAGATTCCCATTTATTTTCATGCTCATAATTCACAACCCCGGATTTCTAACCAATGTTGAAGCACATGTTTGCCCATTCCTTGTGAGACGACCTGAGGTTTGAATACTTCGGTTATTTCTATTGGGGTTGAACTTGTGACAACTAGATCCCTCTTCTAAATTTGACCCCCGAGGATTGTTGTTGGTAGAGCTATACTTGCAACGCGACCTTATTGGAGAAAATCTTGGGGCCCGTGTCAAATTTTTGGCGCCGTTACCGGGGAATGGTTGCAACATGTGCCTTGATATTGGTTATGTGAATATGTGAATATTGTAGATAGTTTACTTCTTTCAATACTTAGCCATAGTTTAGATTTCTTTTACATTTGTGCTATGACTTTCAAGTTTGATGACTTGGTCTCAACCGAATTCTAGCTTAGCCAATTTTGATCCCGAGATCGAATGGACTTTGTTACACACTCGGCAAGCTAGACGGCGGTTGAATTACACGCCTAGTACTTCGGCCTCTCTTGAGGAAAATACCGAATCACTAGACGTTACCGAGAGTGACTTGGAGTCCGTTACTTCCTATTCTTCTGTTGGCACTACTAATACATCTTTGCATCCTACAGGTGAGCCACACATGGCAGAGCCACGCCGGATCACTTTGCATGAGCAAGGAGCTCCGGATATCATACTTCAACCGTTGCAAGCAAGGTATCCTAACCTTAATCCGAACTTTGAATTGAAGAGTAGCTTGATACATCTACTTCCTAAGTATCATGGGTTGCCGAGTCAAGACCCCATCCGACATTTGAAGGATTTTCAAGTTGCTTGCTCTACGGCTCGAAGGCATGGAGCCGATGAGGTAGCTATCATGGTTTTTGCCTTCCCCTTTCTCTCTTGAAGCGCAAGCAAAAACATGGTTCTATTCGCTACCGGATGAGATTGTGACTAATTGGAATTTCTTGAGAAGAGAGTTTCTTGATAAATTCTTTCCATCGGAGAAGACCGACTACATCCGGAAAGAGATTTCGGGCATAATGCAAAGAGACCAAGAGAGTTTGTACGAGTATTGGTCTCAGTTCAAGAGGCTATTGGGGTCATGTTCACACCACGGAATGCCCACTAACTTGCTCATTAGCTACTTTATCGGAGGTCTTTGTACGGAGGATAAAAGATTGCTCACCGCTTCTAGTGGTGGTTCCTTTTCGAAAAACAAGACGGAGGGAGAAGCTTGGAATTTGATAAAGGATGTTGCCGAATCTACACAACACACAAGAGTGAGAAGTAATCCTCTCAAGGGTGTAGTAGAACCATCCCCTTCTGAATCAAGTCTAACCAAAGCACTTGGGGATATGACCACCATCCTTACACAAATCCAAAGGGATCAAAAGGAATACTACTCCATCAAAGCCGTCCAAGCCCCACCTCCGGTTGCTCAACTTGAAGGCCCTCCTAGAATTTGTGGTTTGTGCTCTAGCACCATACATTACACCGACCAATGCCATCAAATTGAAGAGGAACATGCCCTTGTTGTGGCCAATGTGAATTACAACAACCGTCCACCCTATCCTTCTCAAGGTCAAAACAATTACCATCAAGGTGGTAATCAACATCAAGGGTGGAGGGATAATGCGCAAGGAAGCAATCAAAACCAAAGATGAAACAACTCTCCTTCTCATCACAACAACAACCAATCTTCATCCCAATACCACCACAACAACACCAACTACCAAGGCAACCAAAGCCACTCCAACCAAAACCAAAACAACTACACCAAGTACCAAGCACCACACCATAGACAACAAAACCAAAACCAAACTCCTCCATCTTCCAACAATCAAGTTGAAGAGCTTAGAGCCGCTATGGAAAATCGAGATAAGAGCAACAAGGCTCAATTTGATGCCTTGAGTACCCAATTGGCTAACCTCACCAACTTGCTTTCAAAGATGAACATGTCAAACCAACCACCAAACCCCAATAACAACACTAACCAACCCTCAAGTTCTTCTAACCTTCTATCCCAACCCCAACCAAATCCAAGAGGCGGTCTCAACGCCATTACTCTACGGTCGGGAACTACATTAGAAGAGATACCTCCAAGGGTCATGGGAGAAATTCATGAGGAAGAGGTAGTTGTTGAAGCTCCACATGAAGAAGAGGTGGTAGACAAAAGGCATGAGGAAGAAGGAGTAAACCTCAAGGAACCCAAGAGGAAAGCCATAGTGGATGAGTCCGTTCCTATTCCATTTCCTTCTATGGTGAAGAAGGAAAAGAAAACACTGGAGTTTGATTTGAACATGCTTCAAGTGTTTAGAAAGGTTGAGGTAACCATACCACTCCTTGATGCTATTCAACAAATTCCAAAGTATGCAAAATTTTTGAAAAACTTGTGTACACACAAGGATAGGATAGGAGAATTGGAGACATTATCCTTGGGTAGTTCAATTTCTTCCTTGATGGAACCTATTCCAAGAAAATGTGGTGACCCTGGACCGTGCTTAGTGTCTTGTTGTATTGGCGGATACACCTTTCATGATTGTATGTGTGACTTGGGAGCCTGTGTTAGCATCATGCCGCTTTCTATTTATGTGCGGTTGAATTTAGCTCCATTGAAGAAGTCGGCGGCGAGGTTTGCCTTAGCTGATAAAAGTTTGATCACAGTGATGGGGATAGCAAAAGATGTACTCGTGGCAATTAAGGATTTGGTTTTTTCGGTTGACTTTTACATCCTTGAAATGCCTCCAGCAGAAAATAGAAGCTCATCCTCCGTCCTACTTGGTAGACCCTTCCTCGAAACCTCCAAATTCAAGTTAGATACCTTCACCGGTGTATATTCCTTTGGGGTTGGAGACAAGACTATCAAGTTCAATTTAGAGGAAGCCATGAAACATCCTCCCGAAGAACATTCCATGCTCCGATGTGATGTAATTGATGAAGTGGTAGTGGAAGTGCAAGAAGAAGACCATGACAAGTTGTGCTACCCCATTGTTGAGGAGACGGATGATCAAGAAGATGAACATGAGAAAGTTGTCAAGAATGAATCCCTTGAGCTTGATGAAAAGGAACCTCATCTTGAGATAAAAAGTGAACTGAAGCCCCTTCCATCTCATTTGAAATATGCTTTCTTAGAGGAAAACCAAAGGTTTCCGGTCATTATTGCTAGTGAGCTCTCAAGTGAAGAAGAGGGAAAGCTCCTAGATGTTCTAAGAAAGTACAAGAAAGCAATAGGATGGAGCCTAGCGGATATTGTGGGAATTGACCCCGTAAGTGCATGCATAGGATATTTCTCCAAGATGGAGCCAAGCCGGTTAGGCAACCGCAAAGGAGGCTCAACCCAACCATCCTTGATGTAGTGAAGAAGGAGGTCACCCGATTACTGGATGCGGATATCATATACCCAATTTCCGACAGTGAGTGGGTGAGCTCGGTTCAAGTTGTTCCCAAGAAGTCGGGCATCACAACGGTCAAGAAGGACGACGGTGAATTGGTCACTAAAAGAGTCCAAAATGCGTGGCGAGTATGTATTCACTACAGAAGATTGAACGCCGTCACATGAAAAGACCATTACCCCTTACCTTTCATCGATCAGATGCTAGACCGCTTGGCAGGTAAATCTCACTACTGTTTTCTTGATGGATTTACTGGCTACTTCCAGATATATATTGCTCTTGAAGATCAGGAGAAGACCACATTTACTTGTCCATTTGGCACCTTTGCCTATAAAAGGATGCCATTTGGACTATGTAACGCACCCGCCACTTTTCAGCGGTGCATGACGAGTGTCTTCTCCGATCTAATGGAGAATTTCCTGGAATTTTTTATGGACGACTTCAGTGTTTATGGTACTTCATTCGATTTTTGTTTAGAGAGCTTGGCCAAGGTCCTGGCTATATGTGTTGATACTAACCTTGTCTTAAATTTTGAAAAATGTCACTTTATGGTACAACAAGGTATAGTGTTAGGACATGTAGTATCTCATGAAGGCATTTCTGTGGACCCGGCCAAGGTCGATGTTATTACTACTTTGCCTCACCCCTCATCCGTGAGGGACGTCCGCTCGTTTTTAGGACATGCAGGATTCTATAGGCGCTTTATCAAGGACTTCAGCAAGATTACTTTGCCATTGTCGCGCCTACTCCAAAATGATGTGGGTTTTGAGTTTGACAGTGAATGTGTAAAAGCTTTTGAAGAGCTAAGGAGAGTCCTTACCACGGCACCAATTGTGCGAGGCCCCAACTGGACGTTGCCATTTGAGATAATGTGCGATGCATCAAACCATGCTGTGGGTGCTGCGCTTGCACAGCGCGATGCAATCGTGAGCGACCAAGGATCCCACTTTTGTAACAGGAAGGTAGAAGCATTGCTCAAGCGCTATAGAGTGTCGCATAAGGTTGCCACTGCTTATCATCCGCAAACAAATGGACAAGCGGAAGTGTCCAACCGGGAAATCAAGAGAATCTTGGAGAAAGTGGTCAATCCGCAAAGAAAGGATTGGAGCCTCCGGTTAGGAGATGCATTATGGGTGTATAGAACGGCCTACAAGACTCCGATAGGGATGAGTCCTTTCCGGATCATCTATGGTAAGGCATGCCACCTCCTGGTGGAGATTGAGCATCGAGCCTATTGGGCGGTAAAGTAGTGCAACATGGATCTAGCCAAGGCGGGTGAAGCTAGGAAGCTACAACTAGAGGAGCTTGAATGTTTGAGGAACGAGTAATATGAGAATGCCCGAATCTACAAGGAAAAGACTAAAGCATTCCATGACCATCACATCCGGAAGAAAGACTTTCAAGAAGGTGATGAGGTCCTCCTCTACAACTCAAGGCTCCGATTTATGCCTGGCAAGCTCCGCTCTAGATGGGAAGGACCTTTCAAGGTGAAGGAGATGAAGCCCTACGGAGTGGTGGAATTGTTTGATCCCAAGAGTGAAGCAACTTTCAAGGTGAATGGACATAGAGTGAAGAAGTATCATGGTTGCAAGCCACCAAGAGAGCTAGAGGTGTACATATTGGAAGATGCACCAAGGAGAGAGGAAGCTTAAGAAAAGGACCGTCCAACTTAAGGACGTTAAAGAAAAGTGCTTGGTGGGAGGCACCCCACCGTGGTAAGATCTTTCTTGTTTATACCATCTTATTTGTATTCTTAGTTTCTTGTGAATTTTGTGATCTTTTGATGATTGATAGAGTGCATGGGAATGCTAGCTTTGTTGCTTTTGTTGGATAGATAGGATGTTCATGTAGATAGGATGTGAAAAGGATAAAGAAAACAAAAAATTTTCTTTGAAGAAGAGCACTGACGCGCCAGGGCACAGTGCGCGTGCGCGCCGGTAGCGAAATTCCACTCTTGGGCCAAAAACCCGAGAGTTATGCCCACTTCATGCCCAAATTGCGCCAGGCACCCACGCGTCCGCATACATGCCTCCTGCGTGCACCCTGGCAATTTAACCATCGACGCGTCAGCGCACGGTGCGCACGTGCGCCGATGGAGATATGTGGACTCTCTGGTACAAAAACCAGAGAGTTGTGCCACAATTGGGCCAACCTTATGCCAAAACTCACGCGTTCGCGCGTAATACGTGTCCGCGTCAGTTGCGAAACACCTCAAGCACGCGTCCGCACAAGGCGCGCGTTCACGCGCCTACTTCACTGATTCACTCTGGTACAAAAACCAGAGACTTGAGCCAACTTTGTGCCACTTTTATGCCTGAGGCACAACCTCTCTCGCGTGCGCGCATCACTGACGCGCACGTGCCATCTGCTAGCTCCCTCACCGACCCGCCAGCGCACCTTGCGCGCGCGCGCCGGTTGCGCGAGTCAGTTTAATACCTTCGCGCCCTGCCCTATTTTTCTTTCTCTTAACCCTTTCTCTTTCTTAGTTTCTTTTTTCTTTTCATCCATCACTTCCCTTCTCTTCTTCTTCCTCCACAATCCACCACCACTGTCTCCGGCCACTCACCGGTGACAACCACTCTTTTTCGGTAGTACTACACTTCTCCTATTTTCTCTCTCATCTTCACAAAAGAAGATTCAACCTTGTTCCTTCTTACTCATCAAGGTTTTTGCTTCTTCCATTTCTTTACTTCCATTTTTACTTGCATTGTTTCTTTTAATTAGATGCTTCTTATTGCTTTACTTAGTTTCTCTTTTACTTGCATGATGATGTTTCTTGCTCTTTGTTTGCTTATTTTTCCTTTTTCCTTATTTCTCCATGGATGTTGAATTTGAGCTTAATTTGTATTAATAGATCTTTTGTCATTCTTTCTCTAACCTTTGCCATTGTGTGATGTTTATGTGATGATTGATGTTCTATTTTGGGCTTTGAATTGGTTTAGTATCTCATAATTGCTCATTGCTTAATTATTGCACGCCAAGTGTTCGAGGAAATACACATATACCATTTTGGCTCCACTTAGCCATGTACTTTTCAATTGGTGCTTCCTCCTCATTCACTTGCTTTCTCTTAAATGCATTGAGTCTAATTTGTGTGCTTAAAGTTGATACTTGCTAATTAGATATTAATTGAATATGACTTGCTCTTTATTATGGATGTTTGAGACTACTCTTCTCATGCCTTTGCATGCTTTACTTCCTCTTGCATCCCATGCCAAGTGTTATGACCCTTGCTTTTACATTCACCATGGGCACCACAAGTCACTTGCATGTTTTTGCTAAATTGATTCTTAGGTTTAATGTTTTCTTTCCTTCTCCTCCTTTTTAGGATGGCCACCAAGAAAGGCAAGGAGATAGCTCCAACGAAACCAGCCGCAAAAAGGGCACCCCAAAAGTCAAACTCTAAGGTGCGCTCTTCATTTGAAGCCAAATCCCTATTTAAGAAAGGGAAGACACCCGCTCCTTTTGATGAGAATGACAAGGGTAAACCGGCGAAAGATTCTTCAAGGTTCCCCAACCGCTTCTGTGAACTTATGTTTCCCTCCATAGCTGTTAGGAATTATCATCCTGAGCATCTACTCGCTCCACCGGACAAGGTTGTTCCTTATATTTTGCCCCGTATTGAACAGCGAGGATGGAAGTTTCTTTTGGGGAAACCAAGGGAAATCAACCTCTCTTGGGTGGAAGAATTCTACACCAACTACCATCTTCCCTCTCTTTAATCGGTGTACATGCACCGGAAGCAAGTCAGAAAAGGCTATTCAGCAAGTGCTTAATGTTCTACCAGTGCCAAGTGACATGGATGGCTACCAAGAAGTCTTACGTCAGCGAGAGAAATATGGATTCAATTGGGACTCGATTCTCCAAGTCATTGCTGAACCAGAAGCATCTTGGATTCATGGTCGACTGCGGATGAGGCCAAAGTCCATTGACGCTCGCTTCCTCACTGTGGAAGCTAGAGCTTGGGCCCAGATCCTATCTCATTATGTGCTACCTAGCACCCACAAGTCGTCCTTTACGGCAGACCTCGCCTTGCTTGTTTGGTGTGTTCTCACGGAGAAGCCGGTGAACATTCCGCTTCTTGTCAAGCAAGCGATGAGTCAAGTTCACGACCGGGGTAATTTGCCATATCCAGCATTGGTATCTGACTTAGTTGCTGCTGCAGGTGTTTCTTGGGAAGCCAAGGATAAGAGGATTATAGTTCCAGCTAAGGGCGATGTGGTCCCAAGCAGAAAATACCTACACCTTCCCATGAGCAAACCAAGCCTCGACATAGCCCCGCCACTTCTTTTTCCTTCTAGCTCATCATCACCATCACTGAGATCCACACATCAAAGGATAGAAGATCTTCACCGGAAGCTTGATAGATATGAGCGGCGCAACCACCACCGATATACTTACATCAAGAAGCTTCTGCGTTGTGTTATCCCTAGCATGGAGGAACCCGAAATGTTCATATCCACCTCAACCCCAAGTGATGGGAGCTCTGATGAAGGGGATAGTGAAAGTTCCGGTCCCGACCGTCCCTTGCGTATTATTCGTAGCACGGAAGACCGTGCTAATTTCTAAAGTGTGGGGAGGTCGTTCGACCGATCTCCATGGGTAACACTCTCTTCCCCTCAATACCCATGGATTTATCTTTTGCTTAGAAGTTAATATATTGCATGTGTAGTTAGTTTTGCTTGTAAATACCCTTTTGCATGATAGTTAGTTTCTATAGAGTTACTTGGTCAAAACAATAACTTCCTTTCCAAGAAACTGTGTTTTGGGTCACCTACTAAAATTCTGAAAAATTTTTGCAGTAAACTTGCTTTAAGAATGTATTTTGAAACATAGTGATTGAGCTAAGAACACAAGCATGAAAGTTTTGAGCCTATTGCATGGTTACATCTTTTAACCATTATTTCCATTCTTGTGTGCATATCTCTCTCTCTATGATTGTGATCCTTGCTTTGTCTGATTCTATATGTCCATTGCTTTGTGTATGAATACATTTACATGATTGAGGCCATTATTTCAATAGTCACTTTTCCCAGATGGCCTTAACCCTTTTATCTACCATTGCTAACCAATTTTGAGCCTATGATAAACTCCCTTTGTTCTTGAAAAGAGCACATCAACAACCCTAAGTGAAAGACCATGAATGTCCCTAAATTTGAATCCTTGATTAGCCTAGGTAAGTTAGGATGTGTATCATTCAAATAGGAGGGTATACTTGGGAAATTCGGGTAGATATATAGGTGTGTAATTGTAGTGTAATTGAAAATTCTAGGATTTGGGAACATACTCATGTGTTGAATGATTAAACTGTATGCATTGAAATTTTGGTTCACAAAGAAACCTCAAGAAAAGGAGATATATGAAAAAAAAAAAGAAAGAAAACAATGAAAGGGGATAAAAATGCCCCAAGATAAAGTAATAAAAACAATGCATATGGGTGTGAATTGAAAAGAATACATGAGTGTGCAAAAAGAGAAAAACTCAAGGGTAGCTAGGTAATGTATTGTAGTTTTATAGGTTGTTCTATGTGTCTAGTGGATCCTAGGTTAATCAAGGACTCAAATTTTAAGCCCACTTGACCATATACATCCTTACCTTCACCCTAGCCCCGTTACAACCCATGAATAAGACCTCATGATACTTGTAAGCATGCATCGAGTAACTGTTGATTGTTAGATGAAAGACAAATCTTGGAAAGCATGATTAGGAGAAGATTGAGTGACGAACCCTATACACTTGAGCGAATAGAGTGGATACACTTCCGGTGAGGGTTCGATGCTCAATGCTTGTTCCTGGCTTTCACAAGCGTTCGTTTAGCAAGTCATATGCACTCTTTAGTGGTATTCAATTTGGTGGGATTCATGAATTGCATACTATTTTCACCCTATATGCTCACATGTATTCTCGGAGAATAGATATACTCTTGACCAAGTAGGTAGATGATTTTACATTAGTTGCATGCATCCACTTAGGTAGTTTGCATTTGATAAACCCTTTCTCAACATGATCTTTGGTCTTTTTATTTTAAGCATGAGGACATGCTTGGTTTAAGTGTGGGGAGATTTGATAAACCCCGATTTTGTGGTTTATCTTGTGCTTATTTTGGGGGATTTTATCAACATTTCTCACACTTATTCACAAGAAATGCATGCTTTTGTGTTCACTTCCCAATATTGCTCCATGATGGAAAACACGCTTATTTTGCCTTAAAATTGCCATATTTTAATTCTCTTCTATTGCCATTCGATGCCGTGATGTATTTGTTGAGTAATTTCAGGAATTATAGGGTAGGAATGACTTAGAAGAGAGGGAGAAAGCATGTACAAAAAGGGAGGAACATGAAGAATTGAAATCTTGGGAAAAGCAGCATCGACGCACTCGCGTACTCCACGCGCACGCGTGGACGGGATTGGATGGAAGCGGCACGCAAAAATGGGCGCATCCGCGTGGATCAGAAAATTTCTATCGACGCGCACGCGCACTTGGTGCGTACGCGTGGATCACAAAAGCAATCGGCGCGCACGCACGCATGGCGCGCACGCGTGGAAAGCTGCACGTGACCTCATTAAAGAAAATCGTGCCTGGCGATTTCTGAGGCTCATTAGGCCCAATTTAAAGCTATTTCTGCATGGAAAAGACCCAAGGATGCTAGGGGGAAAGGGGGGATCACTCATTTTACACTAGGACATAATTTTTAGTTAGTTTTTGGTTCCTTTGTTATTCTAGAGGGAGAAACCCTTGTTCCTCTCTAGATCTAGTTTTAATTTGATCTTCCCTTGTTGATTTGTGACTTGGATCTTGTTAATTACTAGTTTTAATTGTTCAATTTGAATTCCTTGTTCCAATTTTGCTTATATCTTGTGATAGTTTATGAATTCTTGTCAATTGTCATTTTATACCCATTTCATGAATGTTGTGAATCTTGACTTGTTGATGTTACGTTGATGATTTCTATGTTTAGCTTTGTTGTTTGGATGATCATATGTTGATAATTATTAGTGGGTACTTGTAGATTTCAATTTAATTGCTATTTTGAACATGTCTTTTGTTAATGCTTACCAAGTATTTGATGAATTGTTTACTTTGATTATGGAGTAGTCTTCTTTGCTCTTGGCCTAGGTCAAGGGAATTGGGTAAACTTGAGTCATTGGGTCTAATGGGTTTGATGATTTGGGAGCCCTAGGTGGTCAATTTGATACTCATTGACGCCAACCCACTACTAATCTAATTAGTAGGTTGGTTGGGACTTATGGGTTGATGTGATCAAAGCCATTTGACGTACTTCAAGTCTAGGAGCAGATATCACGTACTTAAGCCTTTGAGAGTAGACTTAATGAGCTTGGTTCCTCATAATTGTCAAGATATAGTTGTTAGATAAGGATGGTGGCCCCAATTCCCAAGCCTAGCCAAGAGTTGCTTTTATTATTCATATTTGAAATTCAATTTCCTCAACCAATTGCTTTAGTTGTAGTTATTTATTTGGGTTATAATAGAATTAAGTGGAATGTTGTTTATTCATTGAAGTTGCTCATGTTTTGCTTAGTTAATTGAACTAGTTGTTGCATTTTAAGATTACTTGCCTGTTAAGATTTCCATTTATTTTCATGCTCATAACTCACAACCCCGGATTTCTAACCAATGTTGAAGCACATGTTTGCCCATTCCTTGTGAGACGACCCGAGGTTTGAATACTTCGGTTATTTCTATTGGGGTTGAACTTGTGACAACCAGATCCCTCTTCTAAATTTGACCCCCGAGGATTGTTGTTGGTAGAGCTATACTTGCAACGCGACCTTATTGGATAAAATCTTTACCAATACACCCTTGGGGCCCATGTCAGTATGGCACAGTAAAGTAGGGACCATCACGAGTAGAGAGTCCTCCGATGGCATCGAGTGTTGGATTAGTTACAGTTACATGGGGTAAGCGAGATTATTTTATTCAGTTACAATTGCATAAAATTACTTATCCTGTTTTAGTACCTATTACTGATTATTATTTTACAACTTATGTGTAGTTCCTATGGAAGCCGTACGATGACCTTGCACTGCAAGCCCTCTGCTCGCTATGGCTGAAGGATGAGGCAGAGTGGGGGACATGGATGTCTATTGTTCTACTTGCCTGTTTCAACATAGTTGAGTTTTACCATGCTGATCGAGTGAAATGCCTGTTTAGTGGCGAGCAGCTAGTGCTAGAGGCCCCGGTCAATGTCGACAGGTTCTTGACCACCACAGAGCGAGGTGAGAATGTATGGTGGCCTACCAAGCTTGCGGAGTGGTATGATGGTTGGAGGCCTGAGTTTGAGGAGGGACATCAGATCTCCATTCAGCTGTTTCCAGATTATCGGCCTACGCAGGACTATTGGGATTAGTACTGGCAGGCTTGCCGCATTAGACACCTGTTAGGGCAGCATGTTCTTGATGACCCCAGGCTGTTGGACTTACCATGTGACATCCAGCCTACTACCAGCCAGCCGAAAAATGTACTTTACCTTTCTCAGGATGTGCCTAACCGTCGTCTGCATGCCAGGGAGGTTTTGGAGGACACCTTGAGGCCTACCAGGAGAGAGAGAGAGAGAGAGCGAGAGAGAGGGGTGCCAGAGAGTGTGGAGGAGCTGCAGGGCTCCAGAGAGACTAGGTCAGACCTTGCAGGGAGCACTTCGATGTGGAGTCTGAGGAGGAGACTGAGTATCACCGACAGGAGAAGCATGGTGATATGCCAACCACCACCACCACCACCACCTCTTCTGCCTCTAACACCACCTCTATCGTCGGGTCCACGTTCACAGGCAGGTCAGGATGATTGGGATACTGTCCCTATTGGATGGTATGACCTTGGGACATCCAGCAGTCAGCACGAGGCATCGATGGTCGAGGAGGCATTCCAGATTCATACTACCGACCAGCACACGATGCAGTGCATTGTAGAGTAGTTCTGCATGGGCAAGGAGGAGAGCATAAGTCGGTTTCATCAGCATTCATCTGCTCCTATGTCTACCTCAATGTGGATACCGGTGGTTTTACCAGGGCCTAGCACCTCATATGGAATACATGTTTGACCTGGTGCTTAGTATGCGACACCGCCATCAGTCGACTATGGTCTCTTGATGACGGCATCCCAGCCGATGTCGGCACCACAGTGTCCTCTACCTGGTCAACCTCAGTACCAACCCCATCCATATGCCCATGTGCCTTACTCGGACAGTTACTTTGTCCCTCATTAGCCACTACTATCGCAACCACCACCTTAGTCACAGGATCCCTCTCATCACCTACAGCCTCATCCGGACCCATGGCCTAGCAGACCTCACCGACAGGCACAACCTCTACCATGTGGAATCGGACATCGACTGCATTACCTAGATGATCAGCACCCATGATGTGTTTATGTTGTAACTTTATGTTATTTCTTATGTTATTAAACTTGTATTTTGCACACTATGTACGTTTGTATGCATCGTTGATGTAACTTGTGTTATCTTTGTTATTTAATTTGTACGCATCTTTTATGTTCTTTGTATGGATGTTTTATGTAAATGTGTTACCTTATTGAATTTTAAATTTTAAAATTTGATCACAATATAAATGTCATAGACAAAGAAAACAGAATTGAAGTACAAAATAAACGATCTGAATAAACAACCTAACATTCAAGTACAAAATAAACGAAGTAAAAAAAGAAAATAAAATTCAAGTGTAAAATAAAAGTACTCAACTCAGAAAATAATTGCCTACAAAGTGGCGACACTAAGCCACTAAGCTAAGCCTCATCTGTAGGTTGGATGGGATAGCCTCTCTGGGTATGCCCGGTTTGCCTGCATAGATCACACCTCTTCTCTTGGTTCTCACCCTCATCCATCTCATTAGTGAAAATAGGTCTACCAATAGCCTTTCTGCGCATGGCTGGATTAGGACGCAGCTGTGTCCCATACCATTTCGGCCAAAGCTTCTCGTCTGGTATCAGTGGGAACTACACCTCAAACACTTTGAACACAACCTCCTTCATGTATATTGGATGCACGTATGAACCCCATTCGACACTTGCTGCGGCACAAGTAGCAAGCGCATGACGACATGGTTAATGGAGTGATTGAAAAATGCCACAGTCATAGTGCCCGACATCAATCGAACATG
This sequence comes from Arachis ipaensis, assembly GCF_059453495.1. Taxonomy (NCBI): domain Eukaryota; kingdom Viridiplantae; phylum Streptophyta; class Magnoliopsida; order Fabales; family Fabaceae; genus Arachis; species Arachis ipaensis. The sequence goes on from NC_142439.1 coordinate 43,877,850, forward strand.
TAATGAACCTTGTGACCAACCCTCGAAAGGCACTAAATCCTCACTAGAAACACTGAAGCCTGTTTATCACAATGAGTAATATGCATCTTCAGGATTTTCTCTCTGTTCTTTTCAATAGTAGCCATCATCTATTGGAAAAATTGATTTCGTACCGCCAATTATGCTTTTGCTTCCTGTAGCACCCTACCACATAGACCTTTACGCTTAAGTTGTAAAATAGAGGTGGTGAGGTATTATAACCTCTAAAATAAAATATATATACATAGTAATAGTTGAAAGGAATTTAATAGTCGAGGAGCCTTGAAGGAAAGTTTAAACAAAAGTCGCAGAATGAAAAGCGTAATGCTCATGTAAACGAAAACTTGCATACGAAGAAAGGTAACGACACAAAAATATAATAAGAGAAGAGGGTCAAAAGATACATATCATCAAACTCTTGGCCTGACCTGTGAAGCCAAGGCCGGTCGGGGAATATTTACATATATATATATATATGCACGGAGAATTGTCTAGACATATATACACATAGCAAAATATCAAAACCAGCATCCCAACTTTGCTTGTTGAGTAAATCCAGACACCTAGCAAGGTGCCTCTCGACCTGCATCTGAAAATCATAAATATATGTATGGAATGAGAATCGGAGGTTCTCAGCATGGTAATGGTGCCCACATAAATAGTATATAAGGTCTTGGAAAAGCCAGAGGCGATCCTAGAACTCCGCCACTCAGATTCAAAGCTTAAAGGATAGACTAAGTCAAATTTTAGGTATGTAATCTAAGGTTTCCAAATTATAGTTCAAATTCTAACTTAACCCTTATATTCCTGCTTCTTCTAGCCCTCCAAACTCCAATGGAACTGCCCTCGTCACTCCTCTGCCAGACGAGGGGCCTCTTAGTTACACAGACAAATAAATATAGGCAAGAAAAACACAAATATGATGCAGTTACAGCAGGTAAAGCAGATAGTAAGTAGATACACTAATTCAAATAGGCAAACCCAAGTAATGCAAACTCAAACATAACAAACAAATGCATATGATGTATGCTTGCCCTATGAATGATGATATCATCTATCGGTTATATAGCTAACCCGACATGTTCTGGTAGCTAACCATGGACAGAAACACCCATTGTGGAGGAAGTGGGCCTAAGCCACAACCCCTTGCTACTACCCGCTTAAACCAGAGCAAGTGGAACAAACCACTACTACTGCTACTACTGATGAGGGAAAATCGATTCCACACAAACTAACCGGCAAGTGTACCGGGTTGCATCAAGTAGTAAACCTCACAAAAATGAGGTCGATCCCATAGGGATTGATGGATTGAGCAATTTTAGTTGAGTGATGAATTTAGTTAAGAAGACAGTTGATGATTTGAGTGAAATTTGATTAACAGAAAGTAAATTGCAAGAAGGTAAAGTGTAGTAAGTAAATTGGCAGAATCTTAAATTGTAGAAGAATTAAATTGCAGGAACTTAGAGAACAAGAAATTAAAAGAGCTGAAACTTAAATTGCAAGAAAGGTAAATGACTGAATCATAAAGTGCAAGAAATTTAAATTGCAGAATCTAAATTTCCAGGAAACTTAAATTGTATGAATAATAAAGGGATTTGGGTGCTGGGAATTCAAAACAGATTTGAACAATGTGAATTGCAGTAAAATCAGAAACTCTAAGGTGAAGAAATTCAAAGAAAGTGATTCATCAGGGATTGGAGATAATGTAATCCACCGTGAATCAAATTGGTCTCAACTCCTTTCTCAATCATTTGGCAGATCTATGGCGGATTGAAATTGATTGGATCCCAAATTCTTAGCAATCCAATCTCTCAATCACAATCAATTAATCTTGCCAATTCCTTGATCTAATTGTCATGAGAAGAGGTTAAGTGCATATCTCTCATCCATAAGCCACACTAACTCTCAAGATCTCAATTTCTCCCAAATAGTGTTGATCAAGAGAGTGGTGAAGGATAGAGCTCCAATTCTAATACAAGTGATTCCCCTTCCGAGGCTCACACAAGCATTCACTGAATTAAACCCCCTTCCGGAGTGAATAATTCAAAATCAAAACAGAAGATACCCAAAGCTACACAATTGAATTGAGAAGAAGAAGAATTTCGTTGATTTATTGGAATTACAATAGAGCTCCTCCCCCTAATAAAATTGGGGTTTAGTTTTTCATTGCTCTAGTACCAAAACAGAAGAGAAAAATTGCAGAAGAAGAAAAATAGAAGGAAAAATAGAAAGCAACAAAAATCAAATCTCAGAATTCAGAAGAACTCCTAAAAAAATAGAACTAAAAGGAAAAATAAAAAGAAGGTGAAAAGAGATCCTATTGAAATAAAATTTTCTCCTATTTATACACTTTCTAATTTAGTCATCAAGTACTTGGAGTGGGCTTTTTGGCCTCTGATGAAGTGGGTCAGGATTGGTACTTAGTTGCAGCTCCAGGGGAACGTAGTGGTCTGAAAGAGTGCACATCGTTCTTTTACCGACACGTACGTGTCCCTTGTGCATGCGCGTCCCTTGCATTTTTGCACATCGACGCGTATGCGTACTGATAAACCACTATTTTATGGTTTATCTTACGCTAAATTGAGTGGTTTTTATCAATTCTTTGCACACTTATTTATACAATTTGCATGGTTTTACAAATCCTTCCCAATTTTGTTCTTTCATTGGAAACTTGCTTCCTAAGCCTTTAAATTGTGTTTTTTTAATTCCCCTTTTATATCATTCGATGTCGTGATCTATGTGTTAAGTGTTTTTAGGCTATATAGGGCAGGAATGGCTTAGAGGATGGAGAGGAAACTTACAAAAATGGAAGGAACACAAGAAAAAAAGGAGATGACCAGCGAGGATCGATGCGCACGCATGGCTCACGCGTGCGCGTGACTTGAAGCTTTTCATAGTGATGCGTACGTGTGACTTACGCGTACGCGTGACGTGCGCCAGGTGTAGAAATTGCAGAAGACGTTGGGGGCGATTTTGGGCTGGTTTTAGACCCAGTTTTTGACCCAGAAACATAGACTAGAGCCAGGGGATAAGCAGAGACTCAACACACATTCACTTTTACACAATTTTAGTTTTAGTTTTGAATCTTAGAGAGAGAAATACTACTACTTCCTCTAGGGTTCTTCACATTCATATTCTAGTTTTATGCTTTTGATTTGGATATTGAGAAGAATTACTACCTCCGTTTGAAGTCTTTGCCATTACAATTTGCTTTCTTATTTCCTTACTCTTTTACTTTCCATTCAGTTTGTTCAGAGTTACATATGAATATCTTCGATTTTGGAATTTATTAATGTAAAGAGTTATTTTTACCTTTAATTAATTTTCTGTTATTACTTTATTTGAATTACCATGTCTTCTTTTCACCACCTTTATATGTTTATGAAAATGGAACTCATGTCAATGGAGTAGACTCCCAACTTGACTTGGGAGTTGATTAATAGGAGACCCTTGAGTTGGAATACTCAAGTGTTAATTTGTAATTGGAAGTTGTTGGCTGACTCTCTGGTCACTTACTCTAATCCTTCCCTAGGAGAGGATTAGGACTTGTGAATCAGAGTTGGTTAGTTACTTGACTTTCTTTTATTAAGTAAAGGATAACTAAGTAGAATAACAACCTCTTACTATTATACTTGAGGAATTTCAGCAAGGATAGAAATTCCGATTAATCTTCTCCTAGTCAAGGCTTTCTACTTCAAATATATAAAACCTCTTGTTAATTTTTATTGCTTTAATTAATAATCATTTTATTTTTCTGTTCTCCAACTCTAAAATTTCTCAAAAAATTCCTGACCAATAATTTGCACTTTTTTGTTAACTCGTTGGGAGATGACTTGGGAATTCTACTCCCAGTATTTTATTCTTAAATTGTGACAACTCTTTTTAAATTGATAAGCGGAATTTTCGTCGGTTAAGAACTGTACTTACAACGCTGTTCTTATTATAAATTCTTATTCGGCAATTTTTCCGCCCGTCAATTTTTGGCGCCGTTGCCGGGGAGTTGTAACAGTGTGCTAAATTATTGGTTAGTGTAAATATTTTTATATTTGAATCTTCGCATTTTTTATTCCGTTTTTAGTCTAATTTTTCTTAACATATTTTATTTTATGACCATGAGCTGTATGTTTCTTTCATTGAATGACGCGTTCACTACCTGATCTGAGCTTAGCCGCGTTTGATCCTGAAATCGAAAGAATTATTTCACGTATTAGGCGAGCTCGGCGTCGGTTAGCCTCTGGGGTGGTGAAGTGGTTACTACCAATTCACTAGTCTTATCTGAGGGCGAATCTGAAGCGCCATTTGAGGAAAAACAAGCTCCTCTTCTACTGATTCTGTTGATTTACGCGCAGGTAATATGGCGGAGCCCAGAAGGATTACTCTCTAGGAAGCAGGAGCTTCGGACTTTACACTACAACCGTATCAAGCGTGTCATCTAAATCTGGCTGCATATTTTGAAGTGAAGACTGTGCTAATTAATCTACTGCCTATGTTTCATGGCTTACCTGCTCAAGAGCCCATCAAGTACCTCAGAGATTTCCAGACAGCCTGCTCAACTACTAGGCGTCATGGTGCAGATGAGACTACTATTTGGTTATATGCTTTCCTATTTTCTCTTGAGGGAAAGGCAAGGGAGTGGTTCTACACTCAACCTGAAGAAGTTGTTACTAATTGGGATCTGCTCAGAAGGGAATTCCTGGATAAGTACTTTTCGGCTGAAGTTACAGAGAGACTGAGGAAAGAAATTTCCTGCATTATCCAAGGCGAATCTGAAACTCTTTACGAGTATTGGGAACGCTTCAGGAATCTCCTAGACTCATGTCCCCACCACAAGATTGACCAGTTGGTATTGATTAGCTATTTCACACAAGGCATGAAGCCTCAAGACAAGACTATATTAGATGCTGCAAGTAATGGTTCTCTAACTAAGTACAAGACGGCGACAGATGCGTGGCAACTGATCGCCGATCTAGCTGAGTCTACCCGGAATGCCAGACACAGGAACAACCATCCCAAGGCTATTGCGGAGGTTTCCTCTAGTAGTGAGACTACTGCTCTCACAAAGACCCTGGGAGAGATGACCAATATACTAAAACAGCTCCAGCTGAATCAACAACAACCTCAGCCTCCTCCACAACAATAGTGTCAACAGTTGGTCCCTTAGAGAGTGTGTGGAATATGTGCCTGCTATTCCCATTACACTAATGAATGTCCACAACTCCAACAACAAGAAGATAACACCTTGGCAGCTACCAATAACTACTATAACCATCCGAATCAAGGGAATTGTTAACAAGGCAGTAATTATAACCAAGGTGGGAACTACAATCAGGGTTGGCAAGACAACTCCAACCAAGGATGGAGAGAAAATTCCAACCAAGGATGGAGGGACAACTACAACCAAGGAGGCAGAGACAACGGTAGAAATCAGAGGTGGAACAACAATAACAATCAGTAGAACCAGTACCAACAGAACCCTCCCTACCAACAGCAGAACCAAGGCCAGCCTTACTGAGCACCTCACCAAAGGCAAGCCCAAGCGCCTCAGAACAACCAACAGCAAGCCCCTCAAATTACTTACCCCCTTCCTCCTCTAATGATGAGATGCTTCGCTCTATTGTGCAAGGACAAAAAGACCTTCAGAATACAATCAGTTCTAGCATCAACGGTCTTGCCTCCACTATATAAGCTCTCCTATCCAACATGGAACCAACCTCTACTCCCAACAATCAACCTTCAAGCTCCAATGCACTACCTTCTTAACCTTTACCCAATCCTAAAGGTAGAATCAATGCCATTACTTTGAGGTCCAAAATCACATTGCAAGAGAGGAGTCAGGAGGAGCCAAGCACAAGAGAAGATATTCAAGTTGAAGATGTTGTTGAGGTAGAGGATGTTGAAAAAGAGGAGGAAGTACAAGACATGGTTGACGAAGAAGCGGCTCAACCAAGGAATGGAGTACCAAAGGAAGATGAAGTTACAAGAAAAGCCATTCCCATTCCTTTTCCACACCTTGCTAGGAAATCCAGAAAGTAGATGGAGCTAGACCCCAAGATAGTGGAGATCTTCAAAAAGGTTGAGGTAACTATTCCCCTTTTTTATGCCATTCTCCAGGTACCTAAGTATGCTAATTTTCTAAAATATTTATGCATGAATAAAGATAAAATACATGATTTAGAAACTATTCCTCTAGGTAACTCTATTTCTGCTTTAATGGGTGCTAGACCGGAAAAATGTGGTGATCCGAGTCCATGCATGGTTACTATTACTATAGAGGGTGTCCAATTTTTTGACTGCATGTGTGATTTAGGTGCATGTGTTAGTATTATGCCATTATCTGTATATGATGCCTTGAGACTCCCACCCTTGAAAAGGTCAGCAGCACGTTTTATTTTGGCAGATAAGAGCATAATCTCAGTGGTTGGGATTGCTGAAGATGTGCTGGTGAGTATTAAGGGGTTGACATTCCCTATTGACTTCTACATTTTGGCGATGCCCCCTAATAACTCAGGAAGACCATCATCATCCTGCTTGGAAGGCTATTTCTGAAGACTTCGAGGTTCAAATTGGATGCCTTCTCAGGAACTTACTCTTTTGAGATAGATGGCAGAGCAGTGAGCTTCAACCTGGATGAAGCTTTGAAGCACCCTCCAGAAGATCACTCCATCTTCCAGTGCGACATCATTGATGTGACAGCAGCTGCAGTTCACCAAGAAGAAGTAGAAAAAATGCACATGGAGCAAAGTGCAAGTGTGGGGAAGCCCTCTGAACATGATGAAGACACCTTGCCATCATCACTAGCTCCAGATGATCAAGTACCAAGCCATGAGCTGAAATTGGAGTTGAAGCCCCTTCTACCCCACCTCAAGTATGCTTACCTTGAGGATAATCAGAAGCTCCCAGTTACTATTGCAAGGGAACTCACTTCCCAACAAGAGGAGCAGTTGCTTAGTGTGCTGAGAAGACACAAGAAAGCTTTTGGGTGGAGCTTGGCAGATATAGTAGGCATCAGCCCTCCAGTCTATGAGCACCACATATTTTTAGAAGAGGGAGCAAGGCCTATCTGTCAATCTCAAAGGCGGTTGAACCCCACTATCTTAGAAAGTTGTCAAGAAGGAAGTGACCAGACTGCTTGAAGCTGACATCAGCTATCCAATCTCGGATAGTGAATGGGTTAGCCCAGTACAGGTGGTACCAAAGAAGTCTGGAGTCACAACAGTGAAGAATGAGCATGGGAAACTCATGGCAACTAGAGTGCAGAACTCCTGGAGGGTGTGCATTGATTACAGGCGCCTCAACTAGGCTACTCGCAAGGATCGCTACCCACTACTCTTCATCGATTAGATGCTTGATCGCATGTCAGGTAAATCACACTACTATTTTCTAGATGGTTACACTGGCTATTTCCAAATTTATATAGCTCCTGAAGATCAGGAGAAAACTACTTTTACATGTCCCTTTGGAACGTATGCATACAAGAGGGTGCCTTTTGACTTATATAATGCACCGGCTACGTTTCAAAGGTGCATGATGAGTATTTTCTCAGATCTTCTTGAGAGCTGTATGAAAGTTTTTATGGATGACTTTAGTGTGTATGGTGATTCATTCGACTTTTGCTTGGATAGTTTAGCTAGAGTATTAGAAATTTGTGTTAGTTCAAACCTTGTATTAAATTTTGAAAAATGTCATTTTATGGTAAAACAAGGTATTGTTCTAGGACATGTTATTTCTAATACTAGTATTTCAGTTGATCCAGCAAAGGTAGATGTTATTTTTGGTTTACCTTACCCCTCCTTCGTGAGGTAAGTCCGTTCGTTCCTTGTTCATGCAGGTTTCTATCGGAGATTTATCAAGGACTTCAGTAAGGTAGGATTGCCTTTATCCCGATTGCTGCAGAAGGATGTTGAGTTCGAGCTAAGTGAGGAATGCATGGAAGTGTTTGATAAGCTAAAGATTGCCTTAACTCAAGCTCCGATTGTGAGAGGGCCCGACTGGAATCAGCCATTTGAGATAATGTGTGATGCCTCCACCCATGCAGTAGGAGTGGCGCTGGCTCAGCGCGAAGGTAAGGACCCTTATATAATTGTTTATGCTTCTAAGACCTTAGACGCTGCTCAGTCTAATTATACTACCACTGAAAAAGAGCTTCTGGCTATTATTTTTGCTCTGGATAAATTCCAAGCCTACTTACTTGTTACTAAGGTGGTAGTATACTCAGACCATGCAGCTCTAAAATAATTGTTAGCTAAAAAAGATTCCAAACCAAGGTTAATATGTTGGATATTGTTGCTGCAAGAATTTGATTTAGAAATCAAAGATAGGAGTGGTTCACAGAATTTAGTGGCGGACCACTTGAGTTGCCTAGAGCACATTAAGAGTGACTCCACTCCTATCAATGATGCTTTTCCATTTGATAGCTTGCACGCAATATCTGAGGTAGTTCCTTGGTATGCACCTATAGCTAATTATTTGGTTAGTCATACATTCCCTCCCAATTTTACTAAGCATCAAAGGGACAAGCTTAAAAGCGAGTCCAAATATTATATATGGGATGACCCATATTTATGGAGGTGTGGTGCTGACCAAATAATTAGAAGGTGTGTGCCACAATCAGAATTCTAGTCAATTTTAGAGGCCTGCCACTCTTCTGAGAGTGGTGGACATTTTGGTCCTCAAAGAACAGCTAGAAAAATTTTGGACTGTGGATTCTGGTGGCCCACTTTTTTTAAGGATGCTACTGCCTTCTGTAAATCTTGCTCCCCATGCCAAAGGTTTAGGAATATATCCAAGAGGGATGAGATGCCCTAACAGCTTATGTTATTTAATAAACCCATATTTTATGATGTATTTTGTGCTCAAATTGAGTGTTTCTATCAATTCTTCAACCACTTATTCATGTAAATTGCATGGTTTTACTTTCCCTTCCTTATTTTATGATATATGTAAAACATGTTTCCTATGCTTTAAAAATATTAATTTTAATTATCCTTTATGACCATTTGATGCCGTGATTTGTGTGTTAAGTACTTTCAGATCTCATAGGGCATGAATGGCTTAAAGAACAGAAAGGAAACATACAGAAAAATGGAAGGAAAGCAAAAAATAGAGTTTTGAAGAAAAGGAAGCGACGCGAATGCATGGAAGACGCGAACGCGTGCCTAGCGCGGAATGGTAGCGACGCGAACGCGTGACAGACGCCACCTACAAAAACTGCAGAAAACACCCTCAGCGATTTCTGGACCCTTTTTCGGCCCAAATCCAAGTCAGAAACATAGACTATAAGCCAGAGAATGGAGGAATCAAACAACTTAATAACTGAGTAACAGATACAATATTCATAATTTTAGGATTAGATGTAGCTTTTAGAGAGAGAGGTTCTCTCCTCTCTCTTAGGATTTAGGATTTAGATTTTTAGAATTAGGATTCCTTTCAGTTTATGGTTATTTCTTCAATCACAGGTTCAATGTTCCTTTAAATTACTTTCTAATTTTATTTATTCTATTACTTTAATTGTTATTTATTTTTTCAATTTGGCTTATGAACCTTTCCATGTTAGGACTTAAATTTATGTTTAAATGCAATTTGAGGTATTTCAGATTAATGATTATTCTATTATATTTATGATTGCTTTCAATTTAATTTAGATTTATTTTCCCTTTTGGCTTTGGTTAAGTGATTGGTAACACTTGAGTTATCAAACTCAGCTATTGATTGAAATTGGAGTTGCTGATTGATTTGGATCGCTCTAAAGCTGGTCTCTCCACAGGAGTTGGCTAGGACTTGAGGATTAATTTAATTAGTCTGCTTGACTTTCCTTTATTTAGTAAGGGTTAACTAAGTGGGAGCAACAACAATTCTCATCACACCTGATAAGGATAACTAGGATAGGATTTCCAGTTCTTATACCTTGCCAAGAGATTTTTCTTTATAATTATTAATTTATTTTTTTTGCCATTTAAATTACTTGTTCCTTATTTTAAAAACCCAAAAATATACAATTTTCCATAACCAATAATAAATCATACTTCCCTGCAATTCCTTGAGATATGACCCGAGGTTTAAATACTTCAGTTATAAATTTTATTGGGTTTTGTTACTTGTGACAACCAAAAACTTTTGTAAGAAAGGAATTCTTGTCAGTCTAGAAGCTATACTTACAACGGGGATTTATTCGTGAAAATTCTAGATCGCGTGAGAGTTTCGCTCTTCATTATTCTGTGAAATTTTTGATGTTTGGGGTATTGACTTCGTAGGTCCATTTCCAAACTCTAGTGGTTTCTTATTGTTAGCTGTTGATTACGTTTCTAAATGGGTGGAAGCAATTCCTACCCGTACTGATGATGCTAACATTGTTGTCTCTTTTGTTCGAAATAATATTATCTGTCGCTTTGGATCACCACGAGCAATCGTGAGTGATCAAGGCACTCATTTTTGTAACAGGAGATTGACAGGTTGTTAAAGAAGCATGGCATTGTTCACAAGGTAGCGACGGCTTACCATCCCCAGACCAATGGGCAAGCCGAGGTGTCTAACAGGGGGATAAAGCGCATATTGGAGAAGATTGTCAAGCCTCATAGAAAAGACTGGAGCACCAGACTTGTAGATGCGCTTTGGGCTTATTAGACAGCATACACGACACCAATCGGAATGAGTCCCTTCCGCCTAGTCTACAGAAAGGCTTCTCACCTTCCAGTGGAGGTGGAGCACAAAGCTTTCTGGGCGGTAAGGGAATGCAACATGGGATTTGAGAAAGCCGGTGCTGAAAGGAAGCTGCAACTAGCAGAACTAGAGAACATTCGACTCGAAGCATATGACAACTCCAGGCTATACAAAGAGAGGGTGAAGGCTGTGCATGACAAGAATATCAAGAGAAGTGAGTTCAGAACTGGGGAGCTGGTTCTCCTTTATAACTCAAGGTTGAGGCTCATGCCAGGCAAGCTGCGATCAAGATGGGAAGGCCTCTACCGGGTGGAAAAGGCTGAGCCATATGGCGTCTTCCACCTGAGTCATCCTTCAAGTTCCAAATTCATCAAAGTCAATGGCCACCGCTTGAAGCTGTATCACGGTGAGAAGATTAAGAACAACAAGGAGCTGGAGATCTTCCTCTTGGAGGATCCACCAACAGAAGAAGACTAAGCTTGTGGACCGTTCAACTTAAGGATGTAAAAGAAAAGTGCTAGGTGGGAGGCAACCCACCATGGTATGATCGTCCCTTTTCTTTTTTATTCTTAGTTTTATTTTATTTTTATCAGTGTTAATTCATAAATTCTACATAATCACCTGCATTCTGCATAAAAAAAAGCGTTCGACGTGCACGCGTCACATGTGAATGCGGAAAACATAAGGTTTGAACAGAGAGTTGCGCGGGAGTGGCGAAGGAAGCGTGCTTTGCGTGCAAGCAAGCCCACGCGTACGCGTACCTCATGCGTGCGCGTCACTTGCAGTTTTGGCAACCCACGCGTACGCGTCTAGCACGCGCACGCGTGGATAGGGAAATCGGCTTAAATATGTTTTTGAATAGAGAGTTGTGATGGTCTGGCACTGGCATCGTGCGAGAGGCACAAATTCACTCACGCGTACGCGTCCCTGATGCGTACGCGTCCTTCTCGTTTTCAGACCACCCACGCATGCGCGTCATATGCAAATTTTTGTTCCTATGCCATGCGAACAGAGAGTTGTGCGTGTGCCTGGTTGGCTTCGCGCGACTGGCACGACTAAGGGCACGCGTACGCATGCCAGACGCTTACGCGTCGACTTCGATGTTGCACGACCCACGCGTACGCGTGCGCGTCGCCTGCACCGCCTCACTTAAACCAGTACGCCACCCAGATTTTAGTTTTCCCCCTCCGAAATCCTAATTCTCTTTCATTCCTAATTCTTCCTTTTTCTTCTTCCTTCTTTCCTCCTTCTTACTTCTTACTTCCTACTTTTTTCTTATTCCCTTTTCATCTTCTTCCTCTCCTCTACTCTTTCATTCTTCCTTCATTTATTGCATTTAATTATTTTTTCTTTCTTCTCAATTTTTCTTTTAACTTAGTTATTTATGGTTCCTTTTTAATTCTTTTATGATGCATTTTTATGTTAATGTTGGAGCTTTATTGGGTATTACTTTATTATCATTGAGCTTGTGGATATTATAAGGAGTGATTTGACAATTTGTAACGACCCAATTTTCTGTACGCCTAGGACATACCAGAAACTGAGTGCTACCAATTTGTCATCCTAATCATTATCTATTATTTATTATATGAGCCTGATTCGTTGTTAGAAGCGTAGTTAGTTAGCGAGGTAATTTTTTTTTAAAAACATTTGGATTAATAAACATAATCATTTATAATCAATTCACAAATAATAACAGATAAAACAGTTATAAACAACCACACATAAATACATCACAAGTAGTTGACAACATTCGGTGATTCAGCCTTTATTAGAATATAGACTGTTATTTAGAACACCCCTAGATATAGCTAAATAATATCTATATACATATACATACATACAACATCCCAGATCCTGACCTGTTCAAGAGGTCCTTAAGCTGGCACCTATGCTAGCCTAGACTCTAAACTCACCTGGTCCCTCTAAACTACTAAAGCGAGGGAAAGTACGTTCTAGGTCTTCAAAACTCAAGTCAGGTGGAACGTCACCAAAAGTTTGAACATCATCTGCTACTCCTCTGCACGATCAGACATTGCCATAGGACATCTCTCTGGTACCTCATCAAGTAGCCACACAGCAGGAGTCTCGTACACAGGATTTAGGTTAAAGTTCACGTACAAACGGGGTGCAGACATTGGCTGGTCTCACAGTATATATATATATAAACAGAAAACGGGATTCACCCTAGACTCAGAAGACTACCTAGAGCGGAATCCTTTTCGCAAACGGTCGTCAGCGAACTACGGAAAGGAACTCTTGCTTCCATCTGAAGGGGGAAGGGAGAGAGAAGGGGGTAAGAACTGGGGAGTTCTTAGTAGGGTCAGGGTTATTAGTTAAGTTCATTAATTCTGTGTTGTTTAGCAGATAAATAGCAGAATAAAAAAAGCAATAAATAGAAGATACAGATAAATAGAAAAGATAGAGAAAACAGATAGCAGAACACAAACAGAAGAATACAAAAAAATAACGCAAACACAGACACAGAGAATAGAATACAAACAAAGAAAGCATACATTCATGCAACAATCATAATAGAGAAAATGCACAACCAAGTATGATGCATGTCTAGCCCTAGTGCAGGTAATGAGCTCATTTGTCGGTTACATACCCGCTCCCGACGTTACCCGTAGTCCTTTGACCAGGTAAAGCATCCCTGTTGGCAATGCCCCTCGCAAGAGTCCTTTGACTTGTGAAGCAAACCACTGCAAGAGTCCTTTGACTTGCATGGCGGAGCTAGTTAACTTATATCTGCTCAAGACACTCACTGTAAGAGTCCTTTGACTTACAGGAGCACACACACACACACTCACTGTAAGAGTCCTTTGACTTACAGGAGTATATGCTAGTTGTGTTTTCTCGATACCTTTGTAAGAGTCCTCTGACTTACAGAATAGCGTTATAGCTAAGTATCCCAGGAAAGCACTCTCAGTGGTCGTACCACCTTCTATCTGACTGCCTTCACGCAGCAGATCATCACATAATCATTCTCATTATCATCATTCATTATCATTCTCATTATTTATCATCACTTTCACATTCTTATGCAGTACCTCTTTCTTTCTCTGTTCAATCATACTATACAAACTTTACAGCTTTTACTTTTACAACATCGTAACTCAAACCATTTCTCTTTATCACATTACTCTTTTCTCTTTGTCTTTCTACTCTAATATGATTACTCTTTTCTCTTAATCTATTTACTCTATTATGGTTATTCTATTCTCTGTATCTCTTTCTCTGCTCTGGTTACTCTTTTCTCTGCTTAACGTATGTATTTAAAGCTTATGTAAATTTCGATATGAATAGTTATCCTGTCCCAAGTATAAGTTCATTAAGTGTATACTGAAACAGTTTAACTTTTCATATAATACCTAACCCTAGTCGCAACTCAAGGACTAACTATGTTGCCCGAGTTCGTTCAGTAATCTCCGTCTGTTTTTCTGTCATTAAAACTTTACAGACTTTTTTTTGGTTTCTGTCTTTTCTTTAACTTTTTATCTTTCATTTATCTTTGCCTCACTAACATGTTATTACCACTCCCTAAGTGTTTTATGAAGGTAACTATGAGATTCTGCACTTAAAGTTGTCTTTCTAAAGCTTTTACGGAAAACTGCCTTTTTCGCATTATTTTATTATTTTTATTAAAATATTATTTTTAATTAAATATTATTATTTAATATTTTATTATTATTTATTTTTTTATCATTAAATTTTCAAAAATTACCCTACTTTAACTTTTAACCTTTAAAATTCACTTTTTACCACCCGTAACTTTTAATATTTCTACTTTAACCACCCTAACTTCTGAAAATTACCAAATAACCCCTCAAACACCAAAATAATTATAACCTTTCCCTTTTTAAGATCTAAAAGGTGTTCTTCAATGTTCTTCATCACACTCAAAGTGTTCTTCATGTTCTTCATAAATTTTTCAGATTCTTTCTCTGTTTTTACCCGTTTTTCAATCTTTTCAGCAACCGATTTTTACCAAAATTCAAAATAAATTCCCAGCCACTAAAATCCCATATTTTCTACATTATTTTAACACAAATTGAACCCCAATTTAGGGCCTAGGGTTTTGTTTTCCAGCAGCCACAAGAACACACATTCATAGCTTGAATTTCATCAAATTTCATCAAATTTTCACCAAAATTTCAACAAGAATTACTCATAGAAACAATCAATTTCAAGCACAGCCAAATCATATCATAATCTCACAACTCAAACACAATCAATCAAGATTAAATTCGTCAAACCCTACCTGATTTTGCTGCTCCTAATTCAGTTAGACTTTCAGGTGGTCCTTTAGCACTTTTTCCTCCTAAATCACATCAAGAACAACTTTAAATCCAAAAGCCGTCAACTAACCAAATCTCCCTCAGAATGTTAGGAGGTGATTTCTAACCTTAGACTTGCTGGAAAGTCACGTTTCTTGCCTCTCAAGTCAAGTTAAGCATGATTCCTAAGGAAGAACATCAAGAAAACACATGTTTAAGCATGTTTCCTTGAAAACCGAATTGAAAGGGGAAAGGAACAGCCATTCTCACCTTATTTTCAGCCTTGATAAGTTACATGGTTATGTAGAGGAAGAAGAGAGGATCATTTTGGTGAAATCGGAGTTTTGATTTGAGTTTTAGTTCAGAAGAAATCAAGCTTTGAAGATTAAGTGTTCAAGAAAGTTTCTCTCTTTTCTCTCTTGTTATTTTCGGCCAAAGGGAGTAAATGACCAGCCTTGGAGTGTCTTGGGGGTGTAAGGTGAGTTGTGATTGGTTGGCTTGGAGGTGGGTTAAAATAATATTAAAATATCTCAGGTGTATAACTACTAAAACTAGATGTATCGGAATACTTGTAAAAATACCTCTAAAATTATTTTCTGAGCTACTAGCATAAATGACACTAGTAACATATTTATTACGAGAATAGAACATGTATGATGAGGCCTTAGCATTGCTAAAGTCATCAGAGAGTGCTGGTGCTAAGCTGTACCAGTAAACTGTGAAACCGGTTAAACCGATTTCCTATTTTTAACTAAAACAGACCCGAGGTTTAAATACTCGGTTATCAATTTTAAAGGGTTTGTTACTTGTGACAACCAAAATATTTGTACGAAGGGATTTCTGTCGGTTTAGAGACTATATCTACAACGCGACTGTTTTTATGAAATTCTTTACTGGCAAAAATCCTCTCGTCAGGAGCGAATGGAGCGCCGCAACAAGCGCCGATACAACTATCTGAAGGAGCTCATTTTTAGTACTCACCACTTTCGGATAATAAAGACACCCTAAATTCCCCTTCACCTAGTAGCATAGGGAGCCAGGACGAGCCAGACAGTAGAGGTGATGCTTCCAGCCCTACCTTGCTCCTTACTGATGGCACGGAGGACCGTGCCAAGCCTTAAGTGTGGGAAGGTCAGTCCTTGACTTCTGGAGGTAATTTCTCTCTATTAACACCAATATGGTATTTTTCTGTTGTTAGATAGGATAGATTGTATAACAATAGTTGATTGCATGTATGTTTTGCTTGGTTGAAGTAATAAATTTTTTTTCAAGACCCTATTTTATAGTATTTCACTAATTCAAATTAAAATTTGTGTTAAACTTGTTTGAAGATTGTAATTTGGAACATGGTTTATAGCTAAGAGCACACAACCTATGAGATTTTAAGCTTAATTATATGGTTACATTATTTAACTATGATTTCTATTCTTGTGTGTTTTCTTCTCTATGATTGTAATCTATAGTTTGTTCCATTCTATATGTCCATTGTTTAGTGTATTTGCATGCATACATATGATTGAGGCCATCATTTGTTATTAGCTCACTTATTCCAAATAGCCTACCATTTCAATTACCCTTATTTGCCACTTTGGGCCTCTTAATCCCCATTTGTTCTTTATATTACCACATCACTAGCCTTAAGAGGAAAAACAATTAATTACCCCATTTGAATCTTTGGTTAGCTTAAGATAGAGATTGTGTGTCAACTAAGTGTGGGGAATTGTGGGAACTTGGGTTGATGAGAAGGTGTTATGTTTTATTGACAAAAATATTGGGAATTTGGGTGCTTACTCATGTAAAAAAAATTGAAAAAAACCATATGCATTGATATATTATGCTTTCATTTATATTTTTACCTTAAAAAAAAGGATAAATAAATAGGGGATAAAATTACCCAAATGCTAAGTTCAATAAAAGATCAATGCATATGTGATGGAATTAAAAAATTGATACATGAGTATGTGATGCAAAAGTGGGATTTTTGGGTAGCTAGGCATGATTTTAGAATTATATAGAGTGTGTGTGTGTAGTCAAAGATTCATATTATAGCTCACTTGGCCATACATATATCCTCACCCTTACCTTTGCCCCATTACAACCTTGAGAAGACCTCATGATGTTTGCATTTGTACACTAAATATTTGTTGATTGGTTAGGTGAAGAACAAAGTTTTAGAAAGCATGACTAGAGAAGAGTAGAGTGGATTAACCATAGACACTCGAGCGATTAGAGTGCATATACACTTCCAGTGAGGGTTCAATGCTTGATTCTATGTTCCCTGCTTTCATGAGCTATCTTCTTACAAGTTTACTTGTCTTTTATTGTGTGATTTGAATTAGTGGAATCTGATTTATGTTTGTCTTGGAGAACTTGTTTACTTTTAACCAAGTAGGCAAAAATATCTTAACATATAGTTGCATTCATATACATAGGTTGTATTGCATGAGTCTTACTTTCCCCCATTCATTCTTTTGGTCTCCTTGAGCTTAGCATGACGACATGCTAATGTTTAAGTGTGGGGAGATTGATAAACCATTATTTTATGGTTTATCTTGTGCTAAATTGAGTGGTTTTTATCAATTCTTTGCATACTTATTCATACAATTTGCATGGTTTTATAAATCCTTCCCAATTTTGTTCTATGATTGAAAACTTGCTTCCTAAGCCTTTAAATTGTGTATTTTTAATTCCCCTTTTATACCATTCGATGCCGTGATCTGTGTGTTAAGTGTTTTCAAGCTATATAAGGCAGGAATGGCTTAGAGGATGGAGAAGAAGCTTGCAAAAATGGAAGAAATACAAGAAATAAAGGAGATGACCAGCAAGGATCGACGCGCATGCATGGCTCACGCATGCGCGCGACTTGAAGCTTTTCACAGCGACGCGTACTCGTGACTGACGCGTACGCGTGACCAGCAAAGTTGCATATCAACGTGCACGAGTGACTTACGCGTACGCGTGACGTGCGCCACGTGCAAAAATTGCAGAAGATGCTGGGGCCGATTTTGGGCTGGTTTTGGACCAAGTTTTTGGCCTAGAAACACAGACTAGAGCCAGGGGACAAGCAGAGACTCAACACACATTCACTTTTACACAATTTTAGTTTTAGTTTTGAATCTTAGAGAGAGAAACACTACTACTTCCTCTAAGGTTCTTCACATTCTTAGATTTCTAGTTTTATGCTTTTGATTTAGATATTGAGAAGAGTTACTACCTCCGTTTGAAGTCTTTGCCATTACAGTTTGCTTTCTTATTTCCTTACTCTTTTACTTTCCATTCAGTTTGTTCAGAGTTACATATGGATATCTTCGATTTTGGAATTTATTAATGCAAAGAGTTATTTTTACCTTTAATTAATTTTCTATTATTACTTTATTTGAATTACCATGTCTTCTTTTCACCCCCTTTATATGTTTATGAAAATGGCACTCATGTCAATGGAGTAGACTCCCAACTTGACTTGTGAGTTGATTAATAGGAGACCCTTGAGTTAGAATACTCAAGTGTTAATTTGTAATTGGAAGTTGTTGGCTGACTCTCTAGTCACTTATTCTAATCCTTTCCTAGGAGAGGATTAGGACTTGTAAATCAGAGTTGGTTAGTTACTTGACTTTCCTTTATTAAGTAAAGGATAACTAAGTAGAATAACAACCTCTTACTATTATACTTGAGGAATTTCAACAAGGATAGAAATTCCGATTAATCTTCTCCCAGTAAAGGCTTTCTATTTCAAATATATAAAACTTCTTGTTAATTTTTGTTGCTTTAATTAATAATCATTTTATTTTTTTGTTCTCCAACTCTAAAATTTCTCAAAAAATTCCTGACCAATAATTTGCACTCTTTTGTCAACTCGTTGGGAGATGACCTGGGAATTCTACTCCCAGTATTTTATTCTTAAATTGTGACAACTCTTTTTAAATTGATAAGGGGAATTTTCGTCGGTTAAGAACTGTACTTGTAACACTGTTCTTATTATAAATTCTTAATCGGTAATTTTTTCACCCGTCACTAACCTGGAGCAAGCGGGACGAACCACAATCCTTGTTACTTACGCATGCCATGTTGCGCGAATGCGGGGGTGTCATTTACCCCACTCGCATACGTGACCAAGGGTTGCGTACGCGAGCCCCGTTAGACAGAACAGATATCTCGCATCGCATGGCACTTGCCCGCGTACGCGAGCATGTAATTTTCCTTCTCGCTTACGTAGGCATACTCTTGTGTACGCAAGAACATTTGGACAGAACTAAACGGTTGCGTCGCGTATGCACTCATGTACGTATGCCCTTTAAAAATGGCAAAAAGCTATTAAACACTGCAGAATTTCCTTTTACACACCAAACTTTTGACGCACATAACTTTTTTATTAGAAAATATTTTTAGTCCGTTCTTCGAACGCATAAACTTCACGGAACCAATTTTTATATGAAACAAGTTTGATAGAAATCGAGGGTTTGGAAGCCAAGTTATGCCCCGACGAAGTTTGGTAAAAAATTCTAGTTTTCATAAAAAAACATAAACCTCTATTTTGACAACTTCTTAACTCAATACTAATAATCCAAGTTTCAGAACATCACCAAAACACACCAAGCCATATATCAACACTCCTCCTTCACTATATAATATGACAATTATACAATCTCATAAGATTCAACCCAATAATCCACATTCATGCAATCCTAAACATAATTATCAATACATCATTATCAATAATCAAAATCATCATGTTACCCACATCAACCATATCAACTCAATATATATCAACTTAATATTCAACTCAATACATATTGCATTAATCAAAACCACTAAGTTTGCACCAACACATAGTTCATCTTATCCTATGGTCGTCTAACCCATGTTTTCACAAAACAATATATGTTATCTATGAGAAACCAAAACCATACCATGGTTGATTTCTTCCAAATGTCTGGAATGCCACAAATACCACAGTTCCACCAACATCCCAAACACCAAAAATACACCCAACAGCAACTCGGTCTCCACGGTCCAGAATCAAACTTCCAACACCATTAATTTAGTTCCAAATCACATATATACAATCTAATTCCACACCAATATTACTAAAATTGGTATAGGATTTACTAATTTAACAATTTTACAAGGGTTAGTGATTTCTTACCTTACCAACGAGAGTTTAGGATAAGACTCGACAAACCCATAAAGCCAATTCGATCCTAAACACCGAAATTTAACAAAATCTCAACACAAAAGACTTAAGATTTTCGTAAATGAAGAGGAGAGTGGATGGAAAAGAAACTGATGCTTACCTTCCAAATTGTTTAGTGGGTTTTGTAGAGCTCGACGCAGTAGACGCGTGGCCACAAACGGTGCGACAATCGGAGCTCCGGATTGGAAGTTATATGGATTTGAATGAGAGGTTAGGGTTATGGAGTTTTCTTCCTTCTCCTCATGCAATCAGCAACGTGTTTTATTGTTTTGAGGAAGGAGAAGAGATGATGCTCTTCATATTTGGAGAGTTGGGTTGGGCCTTGGGCTCATTATGGGCCCGGTTCGTTCGGTTCGGTCCGTTTGGCCCAACTTTGGGCTAAAACCTTTAAAATTAGTGTCAAAAATAATATTTTAATTATTACTACTTCATTAAACTATAAAATTTAATTTTTTAATTTCTTTAATAATAAATTAATTTATCGGTTAATTAGTTACTAATTACCCGAGGTTTACACTTCCCTGCCCTTCTTGATGAACAACTGTTGCAGGCTCTTGTAAGTGCATCGCACGATGGTTGAAATCGATAAATAATGTGTACCATTAAGTACTGCATTCATGCACTCGAGAGGTTTGTTGTCATGTGCCCAAAATGGCAACTGTCGTCGCAGTGTTGTAGCCAAATTTCTTTGTTGAACCTACCAACCCAGTCCGCCATCTCTCGCGATAAACCTCTCAAGGCATCCATGTATCACTCATGCCCAGCCTTGCTTGGACTGTAATCAGCATTTATGAGATATTTCTTGCCCTCAACAGATTTGAAATGAGACATAAAGTTCGTCATGATGGGTAGAAAAAATGCCGGTTAAGAATTTCTAATAAAAATGGCGTTGCAAGTACAGTCTTAACCGACGAAAATTCTACTACTAATTTAAAAATGTGTCACAATTAAGAATAAATAACCGGGAGTAGAATCCCGGGTCGTTTCCCAAAGAGTTGACACAATGATGCAAATTATTGATAAGGATTTTTCTGGGTATTTTTTTTGAGGTTGAGAATGGAAAAATAAATAACTAAAAATTAACGCAATGAGTAATTCACAAGAGATGTTATGTATTTGAAATAAAAGGCCTTGGTTAGGGGAGAGAAATGGGGTTTCTATCCTTGTTGTCTTTCCCAAGTATGATAATAAAGGTTCATTGCATCGACTTAGTTATCCTCTAACAATTGCAGGATAGTCAAGTGGTTGTCACTAACTCTAATTCACAAGTCCTAGTCACTTCACAGGGAAGGACTAGAGTTGGTGAAAATTGAGTTAGCCAGCAATTCCCAATTACAGATCAACACTTGAGTATCACAACTCAAGGGATCCCAATTAATCAATCCCTAAGCCAAGTTGAGAGCTTTAGGTCATTAACATGAATGCCATTTTCAATAACATATAACATGAGTAAATAAAAGACATGGTAAAATTCTAAGAAATTAATCAAATTAAAACTGGCACGGACAATAATCAATACGAATGAAACAAGCAATCAAAATAAATATAAAAATACTTCAATACATTAATAATAATCAAAAGTGACAAGATCCAAACGTGAATGCAAAATAAACAAAAGGAAGAGAGTAATAGGGAAATTGGAAAAGAAAACTAGAAGGAAATTGATTCTAATGGAAGGTAGTAGCAGCTCTCTCAAGGTCCAATTCAAAACCAAACTAATAACATCAAACCCTAGAGAAAAGTAGGTGTTTCCCTTTCTAGAATTCAAAAACTAAAACTAAAACTAGATGAAAGTGAAAGTGCCTTCAGTCTCTGCTCTACCCCTGCCTCTAGTCTGTATTTTCGGGCTTGAAACTGAGTCCAAATCAGCCCAGAAATTGCCCCCAGTGAGTTCTGTTAAGTGCAGCACGCGACGCTCTGTCACGCGTACGCGTCGGCCACACATACGCATCGCTGAACTCCTACACTGGTCATGCGTACACGTCGCTGTAAGATGCTCCAAATCACGCGCATGCGTCACCATGCGTACGCGTCGCACCTCACTTCTCAGCTCTTAGTTTCTTATGTTCCTTCCATTTTAACATGCTTCATCTTCATCCTTTGAGCCATTCATCTTCATCTTCATCTTCCATTTTAGAAGCATAAGCAATAATGTATGGGTCCTTACTTTCGCGCTGAGCTAGCGCTGCTCCTACCGCATAGTTTGATGCGTCACACATGATCTCAAATGGCCTACTCCAGTCAGGCCCTCTCACAATAGGTTCTTGGGTCAAGGCAATCTTTAGCTTGTCAAATGATTTCATGCAGTCCTCACTCAAGTCAAACTCTACGTCCTTCTGCAGCAGATGGGACAAAGGTAGTGCAGCTTTACTGAAGTCCTTGATAAAACACCGGTTGAAACCTGCATGACCAAGAAAAGAACGGACTTTCCTCACGGAGGAGGGGTAAGGTAAACCAGAAATAACATCTACCTTTGCAGGATCAACAGATATACCAGTATTAGAAACAACATGGCCTAGAACAATACCTTGCGTTCCCATAAAATGACATTTTTCAAAATTAAGCACAAGGTTTGAACTAGCACATCTTTCTAATACTCTAGCTAGACTATCCAAACAAAGGTCAAAGGAATCACCATAAATACTAAAGTCATCCATAAAGACTTCCATACAATGCTCAAGAAGATCTGAGAAGATACTCATCATGCACCTTTGAAACGTAGCCGGTGCATTGCATAAACCAAAAGGCATTCTCTTATATGCATACGTTCCAAAGGGGGCATGTAAAAGTTGTTTTCTCCTGATATTCTAGAGCAATATGGATTTGAAGTATAACCATCTAGAAAACAATAATATGATTTACCTGACAGGTGATCAAGCATTTGATCGATGAAAGGTAATGGGTAGTAATCCTTGCGAGTGGCCAAATTCAAGTGCCCGTAGTCAATGCACACTCTCCAGGAATTCTTCACTCTTGTAGCCATGAATTTCCCATTTTATTCTTCACTGTTGTGATGCCAGACTTCTTCAGAACCATATATACTGGACTAACCCACTCACTATTCGAGATTGGATAGATAATATCGGCTTCAAGTAGTCGGGTCACTTCCTTCTTCACAACTTCCAGAATTGTGGGGTTCAACCACTTTTGAGGTTGATGGATAGGCCTTGCTCCCTCCTCTAGAAAAATGCGCTGATCACAGACTTGAGGGCTTATACCTACTATGTCTGACAAACTCCACCCAATAGCTTTCTTGTTTCTTCTCAGCACACTAAGCATACGCTCCTCTTGTTGTGAGGTAAGTTCCTTTGCAATGATAACTGGGAACTGTTGATTATCTACAAGATAAGCATACTTTAGGTGAGGTGGAAGGGGCTTCAACTCTATTTTTAGCTCATGGCTTGGCACTTGATCTTCCGGAACCACTGGAGGTGGCAAGGTGTCTTCAGTATACTCAGAGGGCTTCCCCACACTTGCACCTTGAACCATGTTCTTTTCATCAACTGCCTCTTGGTCAACTTTAGCCACAGTCTCATCAATAGTGTCACACTGGAAGATATAGTGGTCTTCCGGTGGGTGCTTCATAGCTTCATCAAGGTTGAAGCTCACTACTCTTCCCTTAATCTCAAATGAATATGTACCCGAGAAGGCATCCAACTTAAACCGAGAAGTCTTAAAAAACGGCCTTTCAAGCAAGATGGATGAAGGTCTTCCTGAGTCATTAGGGGGAATCTCTAGAATGTAGAAGTTAATAGGAAAAGTCAACCCCTTAATGCTCACCAAGACGTCTTCTGCAATGCCAACCATTGAGATTATGCTCTTATCTGCCAAAACAAAATGGGCTGCCGACCTTTTCAACGATGGAAGCTTCAAAGCATCATATACAGACAATGGCATAATACTAAGACATGCACCTAAATCACACATGCAGTCAACAAACTGCACACCCCTATAGTGCAAGTAACCATACAAGGACTAAGATCACCATATTTCTCCGGTATAGCACCCATAAGAGCAGAAATCGAGCTACCTAAAGGAATAGTTTCTAAATCATGGATCCTTTCCTTATTTATGCACAAATATTTTAGAAACTTAGCATACTTAGGAATCTAGCGAATAGCATCAAAAAGGGGAATAGTTACCTCAACCTTTTTGAAGATCTCCACCATCTTGGGATCTAGCTCCACTTGCTTTTTAGTTCTCCTAGCAAGGTGTGGAAAAGGAATGGGAATGGCCTCTTTCACAACATCGTCTTCCTTAGAAACTCCATTCCTTGGTTGAGCAACTTCTTCTTCAACCGCATCTTGTACTTCATCCTCTTCTTCAACATCTTCTACCTCAACAACAACTTCATCTTGAGTGTCTTCTCTTGAGCTTGGCTCCTCGAGACTCCTCTCTTGCAACGTAGTACCGGACCTCAAAGTGATGGCATTGATTCCACCTTTGGGGTTAGGTAAAGGTTGAGAGGAAAGTGCACTAGAGCTTGAAGGTTGATTGTTGGAGGTAGAGGGTAGGTCCATACGGGATAGAATAGCTTGGATGGTAGAGGTAAGACCGGTGATGCTAGAGACAACTGTGGCTTGAAGCTCTTTTTGTCCTTGCATAAGAGAGTGAAGCATCTCATCATTGGAGGAAGAAGGAGGGTAGGTTATTTGGGGGGCTTGTGGTTGGTTGTGTTGAGGTGCTTAGACTTGCCTTTAGTGTGGTGGTTGGTATGTTTGGCCTTGGTTTTACTGTCGGTATGGAGGGTTTTGTTGATACCGATTCTGTTGATAGTTGTTGTTTCACCTTTGATTTCCACCATTGTCTCTGCCTCCTTGGTTGTAGTTGTCCCTCCATCCTTGGTTGGGATTATCATGCCAACCTTGATTGTAGTTACCACCTTGATTATAATTACCGCTTTGTTGATAGTACCCTTGATTCGGACAGTTGTAATAAGCATTGGTAGCCGCCAAGGTATTGTCCTTTTGGAGTTGTGGACATTCATCAGTGTAGTGGGAATAGTAAGCACAAATTCCACACACTCTTTGAGGGACTAGCTGTTGACATTGTTGCTGTGGAGGAGGTGGAGGTTGTTGTTGATTGAGCTGGAGCTGCTTGAGTATATTAGTCATCTCTCCCAGAGTCTTGGTGAGAGCAGCGATCTCAGTACTAGAAGAAACTTTCACAATAGCCTTGGGATGATTATTCCTTTGCCTTGCATTTTGGGTAGACTCTGCTAGATCAGTGATCAGTTGTCACGCTTTTGTTGCCATCTTGTACTTTGTCAGAGAGCCATTACTCGCAGCATCCAAGAGGGTCTTGTCTTAAGGCTTCATGCCTTGGCAGAAGTAGCTAATCAACACCAACTAGTTAATCATGTGATGGGGACATGAGTTGAGGAGATTCCTGAAGTGTTCCTAGTACTCATAGAGAGTCTCTGATTCACCTTGGATGATACAGGAAATTTCCTTTCTCGATCTATCTGTAACCTCTGCTGGAAAGAACTTGTCCAAGAATTTCCTTCTAAGCAGATACCAATTAGTAACAAAAGCTTTTGGTTGAGTGTAGAACCACTCCTTTGCCTTTCCCTCAAGAGAAAATGGGAAGGCATATAGCCAAACGGCAGTCTCATCCGCACCATGCCGCCTAGTAGTTGAACAAGCTGTTTGAAAATCTCTAAGGTGCTTGATAGGCTCTTGAGCAGGCAAATCATGGAACTTGGGAAGTAGATTGATCAAAGCGGTCTTCAGTTCAAAATAAGTAGTTAAATTCGGATGATGCGCTTGATATGGTTGTAGTGTGAAATCCGGAGCTCCTGCTTCCTTGAAAGTAATTCTTCTAGGAGCTGCCATAGTATCTGCACTTAAATCAACAGAAGAGGTGTCAATGGAATTAGTAGGAGAGGAACTAGTTTCTTCCCCAAATGATGCTTCAAACTCAACCTCAGATAAGACTGGTGAATTGGGCGTAAGCCCTTCACCACCCTCAGAGGCTAACCGATGCCGAGCTCACCTAATACGTGAAATAGTCTTTTTAATCTGAGGATCAAATGCGGCTAGGCTCGGATCCGGTAATGAACGCGTCATTTAATGAAAGAAACATAGAGCTCATGGTAATAAAATATACTAAGAAAATAAATAATAATTACTATTAATAAACGAAAAACACACCAATAAAAATAAAATAAAATAATGTAATTATGTAAATATAAAAATATTCACACCAACCAATAATTTAACATACATATGCAACTCCCCGTCAATGGCGCCAAAAATTGATGGGTGGAAAAAATGCCAGTTAAGAATTTTTGATAAAAATGGCATTGCATGTACAATCCTAACTGACAAAAATTCCACTATCAATTTAAAAGTGTGTCACAATTAAGAATAAATAACCGGAAGTAGAATCCCGGGTCATTTCCCAAAGAGTTGACACAATGATGCAAATTATTGATCAGAATTTTTCTGGGTATTTTTTTTGAGGTTGAGAATGGAAAAATAAATAACTAGAAATTAACGCAATGAGCAATTAACAAGAGATGTTATGTATTTGAAATAAAAGGCCTTGGTTAGGGGAGAGAAATGGGGTTTCTATCCTTGTTGTCTTTCCCAAGTATGATTGTAAAGGTTCATTGCTTCCACTTAGTTATCCTCTAACAGTTACAGGAAAGTCAAGTGGTTGTCACTAACTCTGATTCACAAGTCCTAGTCACTTCATAGGGAAGGGCAAGAGTTGGTGAAAATTGAGTTAGCCAGCAATTCCCAATTACAGATCAACACTTGAGTATCACAACTCAAGGGATCCCAATTAATCAACCCCTAAGTCAAGTTGAGAGCTTTAAGTCATTAACATGAATGCCATTTTCAATAACATATAATAAGAGTAAATAAAAGACATGGTAAAATTCTAAGAAATTAATCAAATTAAAATTGGCATGGACAATAATCAATACGAATCAAACAAGCAATAAAAATAAATATAAAAATACTTCAATGCATTAATAATAATCAAAGTTGACAAGATCCAAACGTAAATGCAAAATAAACAAAAGGAAGAGAGTAATAGGGAAATTGTTAGAGAAAACTAGAAGGAAATTGACTCCAATGGAAGGTAGTAGTAGCTCTCTCAAGATCCAATTCAAAACCAAACTAAGAACATCAAACCTTAGAGAAAAGTAGGTGTTTTCCTCTCTAGAATTCAAAAACTAAAACTAAAACTAAGTGAAAGTGAAAGTGTCTTCAGTCTCTGTTCTACCCTGCCTCTAGTCTGTGTTTTCAGGCTTGAAATTGGGTCCAAATCAGCCCCGAAATCGCCCCCAGTGAGTTCTGTTAAGTGTAGCACGTGACGCTCTGTCACGCATACGCGTCGGCCACACGTACGCGTCGCTGAACTCCTGCGCTGGTTACGCGTACGCGGCAGTCACGTGTACGCGTTGCTGTAAAATGCCCCAAATCACGCGCACGCATCAGCCATGCGTGCGCGTCGCTCCTCGCTTTTCAGCTCCTTAGTTTCTTGTGTTCTTTCCATTTTAGCATGCTTCATCTTCATCCTTTGAGCCATTCATGCCCTGTAAACCTGAAAACACTTCAGAAACACATCACGGCATCGAATAGTAATAAAGGAGAATTAAAAATTAATAATTTTAAGGCTTAGGAGGTATGTTTTTAATTGTAGCACAAAATTAGGAAGGAAATGAAAAACATGCAATTTACATGAATAAGTGTGAGAGAAGTTGACAAAACCCACTCAATTCAGTCCAAAATATATCATAAAATAGTTGTGTATCACGTGGCCATGTGCTTGACACAATAAGTATGGAACTCTCTAGGAGGCTGCCAACCACTATTGTTGGCTCTTAGTATAACCTTGATCACCTGGAATCTATAAGAAATAATCGAAACGGCCTTCTTGTGGGGGTCGTCTCAAATTGGTAAGGAAGAAAAACCAGGACCCCGTGGTCTCAGACTCAACAATTGCGAAAGCAACACACCACCATATTTGCCATACAGATTCGTGCCATCCACAAAGAGGAATGACTTGCAATGCTTGAAAGCCTCCATACTGACAGGGAATGCCCAAAACACCTTATGAAACATGCTACAATCACGTGCCATAAGGTGTCCATCATAGTACGGTACAGCCCTGAACTCACATATTGTTTCGGGACAACAACTTTGTAGTACTTGTAGTCATCTCGACACCTTATTGTATGACTCCTCCTAATCATCGTATATCTGCACAATTTTCTTTTGCTTCGCCATCAAGACCTTTTTATACGAGAGTTTGAAGTGATAGCTTTGCCTAATTGCACATTGTAGAACAAGGATGCTGATGGATGGGCTGGAGTGTATCAGTGGCAGGTTGACACTGTAGATGAGGCTGCTATCCAACTGTTGATGGTCCTGAGACATGGTGGGTGCTAAACATGTGTGTGCTCCTCTAACCCTACACACCTCCCTAACGAAATAACATATACATGGTTGGCATTTACACCAAATATAACAATGATAAATGAGAAAATACACCACAGTTAAACTTGACCTCACCAATGTCTGAGATTCTGTTGGAGGGCAACACGAAGACTCCATGGTACTTTAATTGGTCCGATTCCATAATTTGGTACTCAACACTTCTGCGAATGCTGTAATTTTTCACACCCTGCATTACTGCATCTCTGCTCTTGAATCTGTGGTTAACCTGAAACTCCACACCACTGTCTAAATTGTAATTGTCTTCACCCGTATTAGAAAATGGAGTTTTCTCGTGCATCGCATCCAGATCCAATGTATGATAGTGACTGGGTACAGTTGATAAGGCTAGAATTGGGTGCGGGGCAGGCAGAAGATACCAAACTAATACCTCGACCGGCATCTCTGGTACAAACTCCTCCTCATCATTATCTTCAGAAGAGCCATTATCA
Source organism: Arachis ipaensis (assembly GCF_059453495.1). NCBI lineage: Eukaryota > Viridiplantae > Streptophyta > Magnoliopsida > Fabales > Fabaceae > Arachis > Arachis ipaensis. Next base: position 43,906,897 of record NC_142439.1, read on the forward strand.
TTGCTATCCTCTACATACTCTTCGTCGGAGTCCTCACCATCCACGTCCATGTCTTCCACTGGACTAACAACGTGTAGCGGTGGTGGTGTGAGAAGTGGGTCATCCTGCACAAAATTCGAGTGGCCAGATCCACTACCACCAATATCACCGACTTCTGCAGAAAGCTCTATCACCTGTTCTGCCAAGATTCTCCCATAGATGTTAAACATGAGGCGGACACGCTCGTTGCCATGGAGCCAAAACAAACAAAACTGAAAAATTCCATTTCCCATCGGAGCTAGCAACCTATATCCCACCCTTCTGATTTCTTTTTTTCCCGCTACCACCAACGCTATTCAATATCAGACTCTTCAGCTTGGACAAAGAATTTACTCGCTGAGGGAGCAACAAAATGAGATTTTCACACTTAATTATCAGTCTAGTGTCACTGTTTCTCATATGGCAATTTGAATACACACTTACAACCTCATATCCACTATTAGTAGACATTTTGGCTTATTTTATTTGAAGAAAAACAGAAGAGAAGAGAAGTAAAATTTTTTCTAGAGAATACAAAGGGTTGTGCATCCTTTTATAGCTACAGAAAATTTGTCGTGACGTATCTCATTTACAGTGTAAACATCGTAACTTATCTCTTCTCTCGTTTACAGTGTAAACAAAATAAGAATGCACGTATCTCATTTACACTATAAACGAAATATACATGTCTCCCATATATTACCGAAAAATTCTAATTATCCTTTAAAATTTAGGCTTTGGTCAGTCTTTAAATTTGATAATATATTATTTTAATTCTTTAATTAATTATATATAGTATTTTTGAGGATTCATTATTATTTAACTAATTTAAATACCCATTTTCATGGTATCAGTTGTTCAAAAAATCAAGAAAGTTACTTATTTTTTATTTTCTCTCTTGTCAAATGCACTACCATCATACCACACGTACAGATCTCTCTCGTACTCTTTCTCTTTCAACACATCCAAATGATCATAATACCTGCTAATTATTTTATCAACACATCCAAAACTCATATCCATATGATTTGTTTAAAATTCTAAATTTATAAGTTCACACATCTAAAATTATAAGATTACACAACCAAAATCACAAAATTAAACACCAAATAATTGATAAGCAGCAAAAATCACCAATAAAAATGAACAAATCCTCAACACTTACAAGAACAATAATACTCTCATATCTAATTTCTGAAAATTAGAAATAGCACATTAGAAACACAAACACATCCACTATTAACAAGAATAACATGAACACATCCAAAATTAGATCATTACACATCCAAGTTACACTAATATTCTAAACCCAAAATCAACAAAGTAGTGAAAATTAGGGTTTAGCATATCCAAATTACATTCATATTACAAGACTCCCCAATCATACATATTTGTGCAAGCAGAACTACCTTAGATGAAGAAAGATCGCGACGGTGGAGGAGACCCAGAACGGAGGAGGCGTGCATGGACGGAGGAGGCGCACGGTGGAGTTGCGGTTCGCCGATGGAGCTGCGCATCATTGATGGAAAAGTTCTTCGTAGGGGGAGAGGGAGCTCGTCGTCGCGGGGAGAGGGGTGCATGGCGCAGGAGAAGACAAACGCAATGAGGAAGGGAAGCGCTGCAGCTCTAGGTTTTTAGTTTTTACAGAGGAAAGGTTTTCTTTGGTTACTGCAGAGGAGATGTAACTGGTTAAAATCTGTGTTTAAAGAAATATTTAGGGTTTTATTTAGCATGTGCTAGTGTTAAGAAGATTTACATTTAAAATTTTGAATTTTAATTTCGTTATTCTATTTTTTTAGATTTGTTTTTAAATTAAAAAAATATAGTAAATCTATTTGGATGTGTTTGTTTTAGTTTTTTTTTTTAAATTAACGTTAAAAAATGGCTAAATAAAGGACAATATTTAAAGAATACCTAGTTGCACTGTATATTACCATATCTCGTTTACAATGTAAACGAAATATGTATATTCTTATTTCGTTTAAACTGTAAATGAGATCAGAGATATGACAGATTTTGATAAAAATGCTACAAATTGTATATTTTAGTAAATAAAATATTTTTTTATTAATTAAAAAAACAAATTAAAGATGATAATAAAATTCTATAGAGCATGTACCTCTTTCTTCATTTCTGTTATCATTTATTAGTGGGTGTGGAATTTTATTTCCATAAAACCTCAGTGAGTCTCTAATTTATGTGGAAGATAATCATTCATACAAATACCCATCTCAACGTGTTGTCTTTCCAGTCCTACGCTAAAAAAATGGTAAAAGATGTAAAAATAAATTAGGGAGCTTGGATAAGTAATAACTATAGTATAGCCTATTTGTCCCTCGTGGTTAGTCTTATGTTATGATAATATGTGTTGGATTGGACCAAGAGATGTTAGAATTTAGTTTGAAATATGCAAAAGCATGACATTTGTAATATGTAAAAAAATGGATAATCTTTTTTTTTAGCTTAATATATTATATTTAGAGATATAGAAATATTAGAATTTTTAAAGACAAGGTGGGTCATATAGAAAAAAGTGTGAGAACAAATAAAAACTCAAGCTAATTAATGGTCTAAGAATAAGAAAAGAAAAATCTTCGCGCGTTATTGAACTATTTTCAAAGCGTGCTGCTCACGATTATGAACCACTCTTCTTCTTCTTCCTTGATCAAAACCACAACCATTGAGATTCAAGGCACATTCGAAAACTCAGAAGAAACTTTCAACATCCGATGAAATCAACAAGCAAACATCAAAATCTCCATAAAAAAACACAAAAAAGAAAGAAGAAACATTATTCAAGGTACTGTTTCACTAATATTCTAGGTTTTTCAGATTTCTCTTTCAGATTTTGAAGGCGAAGCATTATATCATCGTATTTCTCTTTTATTAAGTAGATTGATTATATGTTCTTGGTTTAAAGTAGATATTACGGTTCTGGTGAACTGTTCAAGTTGGTTATACTGTTTTATGTACTTTTAGTGAATGGTTTAACGTATTTTTTTCATCTGTTTTTGTGCATGTTTGTATGTTTTGGAGTGAGTTTGTACATATAAACTTTGTACTGTATTTCAAGTGAACTCATATTTGGGTATATATGACTGATTTTGTGTGTATATCAATCGAATTCGAATGTGACTGGTGGTTCTAGTGACATTTTGAACTTAAATATCATTTCAAACTCATATAATGTCATGTAATCCAAAAAAAAAATACAAGTGTATGTGTCTGGTATATATATCTAGAGTATTCAAGTGTAACTTGTACTGTTGTACTTGTGCTTGAGCTTGTAGTATCATTGTATGCATGTTTGGTTGACTTGAAATATCATTTTGAACTTATATAATGTCATGTAATAAAAAAATAATAAATATGTATGTGACTGGATTTCGGTGTATGGGGCTGGTATTTGGGTGTATCTGACAGTTATTTGGGTATATGTTGCTGGTATTTGTGTGTTTGTGGCTGGTATTTGGGTGTATGTGATTGTTATTTGGCTGGTATTTTTATCTATTAACAATATTTTTTATTCCTTACAGTAAAAATGACAAGCAAGAGCGAAGGTGGAAACAAATACAATGTAACACACACACACACACACACACACACACACACACACACATACACACACACACACACACATCTTAGACCAAGTCAATTTTTCCTAGTATAAATATAGCTAATGACTCTCATTTTGCTTTGTTTACAGCAAACAAAGGATTTGAGATGTTCCACGTGACTATTGAATGAAAATTTTGAAAAAATAAGTGAGGCAAAGAAGACCATCATTTAGGAATTGGGACACATCCTGCCAATGAATGTGCCACACAAGCGGTTGAAAGAGTTGGCTAATTCCTTTAATTTGGACAAAAACAAATTGGACACAAGGCATGGTTCATTAAAAATTAAACCCAAAAAAATAGGAGCTACCCTTGGCCTCAATGTATCAGGTAACTGGTTATAGAAAACCTTTATACTTGCATTCTCTGTAGTCTATTCTTTCTAATATATTATTCTAATCTCATGTAATCAACAAAATAAATTTAGGTGTATATGGCTGGTATTTGGGTGTATTTCAAGTGATTTGGAGTGTAATTTGTTTTCTTTTTTATAGGAGACCTATTTCTTGAAAAGGTGAGTTTTAAGGAACTTTTTGAGGAGAACAAAGAGATTTTAGAAGGTTCCAGGGGAAAACATTAAAGAATCTGACCGATCAGATGATGGATATCGGTGTTAACAACGATCAAGATCGCCTAATGTTCAAGAGAATTTTCATCCTCTATATTCAAATGACTTTCTTGTTGTCAACTATGATAAATAAAGTATCTCCTGTCCACTTGGCTCCAATTTTTCAAAGGGATAATGATGAGCGGATAATTTATACCCTTTTTGGCATTGTTTTTACATAGTTTTTAGTATGTTTTAGTTACTTTTTATTATATTTTTATTAGTTTTTATTCAAAAATCACATTTCTAGACTTTACTATGAGTTTGTGTATTTTTCTGTGATTTCAGGTATTTTCTGGCTGAAATTGAGGGACCTGAGCAAAAATCTGATTCAGAGGCTGAAAAAGACTGCAGATGCTATTGGATTGTGACCCTCCTACACTCGAAATAAATTTTCTAAAGCTACAGAAGCCCAATTGGCGCGCTCTCAATTGCTTTGGAAAGTAAACATCTTGGGCTTTCCAGCAATATATAATAGTCCATACACCAAAAACTTTCTGGTGTAAAACGCCAGAACTGGAACCAAAACTGGAGTTAAACGCCCAAACTGGCACCCAAGTTGGTGTTTAACTCCAAGAATAGCCTATGCACCTGAAAGCTTCAATGCTCAGCCCAAGCACACACCAAGTGGGCCCCGGAAGTGGATTTCTGCACTATCTGCACTTAGTTACTTACTTTCTGTAAACCCTAGTAACTAGTTTAGTATAAATAGCACTTTTTACTATTGTATTCGGAGAAGATCATACTTGTATACTTTTATCATCCTTGAAATTGGAGGATGGCCTCACGGCCATTCCTAGACCTTTTTCTCTTATGTATTTTCTACGGTGGAGTTTCTACACCTCATAGATTAAGGTGCGGAGCTCTGCTATTCTTCATGAATTAATGCAAGTACTATTATTTTTCTTTCAATTCACGCCTACTTCTTCTCCAAGATATACTCTTGTACTTAATTCAGTTAAGTCAGAACGAAGGGGTGACCCGTGACAATCACCTAATCTTCGTTACTCGCTTAGCCAAGATCCGCGTGCTTGACAACCACAAGCGGTCTACATGATGTTCAACTTAGTCATTGGACGACAGCCGTAGTATATTCTCTTGGGTTTCTAATCAACGATTCACATCGTCTCTCCTAACAACAGAGCATCTGAATCTGAGATTAGAACCTTAGTGGTATAGGCTAGAACCATTGGCAGCCATTCCTGAGATCCGAAAAGTCTAAACCTTGTCTGTGGTATTCTGAGTAGGATCTGGGAAGGGATGACTGTGACGAGCTTCAAACTTACGAATGTTGGGCGCAGTGACAGTATGCAAAAGGACAAGGGTCCTATTCCGACTCTAGCAGGAACCGACAGATGATTAGCCGTGCGGTAGCTGTACCTGGTATTTTTCATCCGAGACGAGAAATCTGACAGTTGATTAGCTGTGCAGAGATCGTAACTGGTATTTTTCATCCGAGAGGATCATACAGCTTGCCATGGAAGGAAGTAACACACGATTGGAAGAAGACAATAGGAAAGCAGAGGGTCAGAAGCAACAAAGCATCTCCAAACGCTTATCTGAAATTCCCAAAAATGAATCACATAAGTATCTCTATTTTATTTTCTGTTTATTTATCTATTAATTATCAAAACCTCATAACCATTTGAATCCGCCTGACTGAGATTTACAAGATGACCATAGCTTGCTTCAAGCCGACAATCTCCGTGGGATCGACCCTTACTCACGTAAGGTTTATTACTTGGACAACCCAGTGCACTTGCTGGTTAGTTGTGCGGCGTTGTGAAAAGTGTGAATCACAATTTTTTTCACCAAGTTTTTGGCACTGTTGCCGGGGATTGTTCGAGTTTGGACAATTGACGGTTCATCTCGTTGCTTAGATTGGGTAATTTTATTTTATTTTTAAGCTTTTTATTTTTAATTTAAAAAAATACAAAAAAATTTTTAATAAAACCATAAATACCAAAAAAATTTTGTTTCTTGTTTGAATCTAGTGTCAAATTTTAAGTTTGGTGTTAATTGCATTTTTTTTATTTTCTTAAATTTTCAAAAATTCATGCATTGTGTTCTTCTTTGATCTTCAAGTTGTTCTTGATGAGTTTCCTTGTTTGATCTTTAATTTTTCTTGTCTTGTGTCTTTTCTTGTTTTTCATATGTATTTTCGAATTATTACTGTCTAAACATTAAAAAGTTCTAAGTTTAGTGTCTTGCATGTCTTTCTTTTCTTAAAAATTTTCAAAAATATGTTCTTGATGTTCATCATGATCTTCAAAGTGTTCTTAGTGTTCATCTTGAAATTCAAAGTGTTCTTGCATGTATTATTTGTTTTGATCTTAAATTTTTATGTCTTGTGTCATTTTGTTGTTTTTCTCTTTCTTCATTAATCCAAAAAAATAAAAAATAATATCTTTCCCTTATTTTACTCATAATTTTCGAAATTTTGAGTTGACTTGGTCTAAAATTTTTAAAATTTAGTTATTTCTTATTAGTCAAGTCGAAATTTCAATTTAAAAATTCTATCTTTTCAAATCTTTTTCAAAATCAAATCTTTTTCATTTTTCTTTTAATATTTTTGAATTATTTCTTAAAATAATTTCAAAATATTTTTCTTATTTTTTATTTCATATTTTCAAAATTATTGCTAACATTTAATGTTTTGATTAAAAAATTTCAAGTTTGTTACTTTCTTGTTAAGAAAGGTTCAATCTTCAAATTCTAGAATAATATCTTTTTTGTATCTTGTTAGTCAAGTTATCAATTTTAATTTTAAAAATAAAATCTTTTTAATTTCTTTTTCAAATCTTTTTCAAAATAAATTTCAATCATATCTTTTTTCAACACTTAATTTCAAAATCTTTTTCTAACTCCTTATCTTTTCAAAATTGATTTTCAAATCTTTTTCAATTAACTACTTGACTTGTTTGTTTTAATTTAAAAAAAAGTTTACTATTTCTTATATTTTTCAAAACTACCTAACTACCTTTCCACTTCTAATTTTCGAAAACAACTAACCATTTTTTCAAAATTCTTTTTAATTAACTAATTGTTTTAAATTCTAATTTTATTTTATTTCTTTTCTTAAATTTTGAATTCTAACTAATAATTAAAATAAAAACAAAAACATTTTTCTTTTCTTTTAATTAATATTCGAACCCTCTCTCTCTCTCTGTGTTTGAATTTCTTCTTCTTCTTACTTCATTCTATACTTCTTTTTCTCTGACACATGAAGGAATCTCTATACTGTGACATAGAAGATTCTTCTTCTTTTCTATTATCTTCTTTTTCATATGAGCAGAAATAGGGATAAAGACATTCTTATTGAAACTGATCCTGAACCTGAAAGGAAACTAAAGAGGGAGCTAAGAGAAGCTAAAGCACAACACTCTGGAGAGGACTTTACAGAAATTTTTGAAAAAGAAGTAGACATGGCAGCCGAACCCAATAACAATGATGGAGAAATTTGGTTTGGCAATAGCAAGCCTTTTCCATCATCTTCTCAGTAACAGACAGAAAATTCTAAGCAGAGCCTCTCTGACTTAGCAACCATAGTCTCTGATCTATGTAAGACCACTCTCAGTTTCATGACTGAAACAAGGTCTTCCATCAGAAATTTGGAGGCACAAGTGGGTCAGCTGAGTAAAAGAGTTACTGAAACTCCTCCTAGTACTCTCCCAAGCAATACAGAAGAGAATTCCAAAAGAGAGTGCAAGACCATAACTATAGCCAAAATGGCCGAACCTATAGAGGAGGAAGAGGCAGTGATTTCCAGTGAGGATGACCTCAATGGACGTCCACTGACCACTAAGGAGTTCCCTCTTGAGGAACCAAAGGAATCTGAGGCTCATACAGAGACCATAGAGATTCCACTGAACTTACTGTTACCATTCATGAGCTCTGATGAGTATTTCTCCTCTGAAAAGGATGAAGATATTATTGAAGAGCATTTTGCTCAGTATCTAGGAGCAATCATGAAGCTGAATGCCAAGTTATTTGATAATGAGACTTGGGAGGATGAACCTCCATTTCTCATCAATAAACTGAATGCCTTGGTTCAACTGAAATTACCTCAGAAGAAACCGGATCCCGGAAAGTTCTTAATACCTTGTACCATAGGCACTATGACCTTTGAGAAGGCTCTGTGTGACCTAGGGTCAGGTATAAACCTCATGCCACTCTCTGTAATGGAGAAACTAGGGATCTTTGAGGTACAAGTTGCAAGAATCTCACTAGAGATGGGAAACAAATCAATGAAACAGGCTTATGGACTTGTAGAGGATGTCTTAGTGAAGGTTAAAGGCCTGTACATCCCTGCTGATTTCATAATCCTAGACACTGGGAAGGATGAGGATGAATCCATTATCCTTGGAAGACCCTTCCTAGCCACAGCGAGAGCTGTGATTGGTGTGGATAGAGGAGAGTTAGTCCTTCAATTGAATGAGGACTACTTTGTGTTTAAGGCTCAAGGATCTTCTTCTGTAACCATGGAGAGGAAGCATGAAAAGCTTCTCTCAATACAGAGTCAAACAGAGCCCCTACACTCAACTTCTAAGTTTGGTGTTGGGAGGCCACCATTAAGCTCTGAGTATCTGTGAAGCTCTCTAAGAGCTCACTGTCAATCTATTGACATTAAAGAAGCGCTTATTGGGAGGCAATCCAATGTTATTTACTTATATTTATTTGTTTTCCATTGTTATTTTATGTTTTCTTTAGGTTGATGATCATGTGAAGTAATAAAAATAGCTGCAGAATTAAAGCAAAATTAAAAATAGCATAAAAAATAGCACACCCTGGAGAACAGGCTTACTGGCATTTAAACGCCAGTAATGATAGAAGAATGGGCGTTTAACGCCCATGCAGGTAGCATTATGGGCATTTAACGCCAGAATGGATAGCATTCTGGGTGTTTAATGCCAGAAATGGCAGCATTCTAGGCATTCAGAAAAATGCCCAGTAAAGAAGGAATCTTGGCGTTTAACGCCAGCTAGGGTATCTAGCTGCGCGTTAAACACCCAAATAGGTAGTCCAGTGGGCGTGAAATGCCAGAATAGATAGCATTCTGGGCGTTTAACACCAGGATGACACAAGGGAGGTAATTTGTTTCCAATTCGATTTTTTTGAATTTTTCATGTTTTAATTCATAATTTTTTGCATCAAACATATTTTAAACATTCATCTTTCAATTTCTATTTTCAAAAATTAAAAATATTTCCAATTCTTTTTAATTCTTTTCAATTCCTTCCAAAATGTTTTCAAAACTTACATATCTTTTCAAATCCTTTTCAACTCTTTTTATTTTTTCTTACATACAGTAATAAGTTTTCAAAATTAATTCCAAGTCATGGGAGATGGAAAAAGTCATCTCAAAAGTCCATCACTAGAAAGAGGATAGAGCAAACAAGAGAGCCCACTCATGGACCTCAACAAAGGCAAGGAAGAGAGATAGAGAGCTCAAGCACTCCATTGGTTATTCAAGAGAAAGAAAAGACACCATCACTAAGGTGGACCCGTTCTTTAATCTCCTTGTTATTTGTTTTTCTGTTTTCGGTTTCTATGCTTTATGTTTTGTCTATGCTTGTGTCTTCATTACATGATCATTAGTATTAAGTGTCTATGTCTTAAAGCTATGAATGTCCCATGAATCCTTCACCTTTCTTAAATGAAAAATGTTTTCTGAAAAAGAAAAAGAAGTATATGAATTTCGAATTCTATCTTGAAAATAGTTTAATTATTTTGATGTGGTGGCAATACTTTTTATTTTCTGAATGAATGCTTGAACAGTTCATATTTTTGATAGTGAAGCCTATGAATGTTAAAATTGTTGTCTCTTGAAAGAATAATTAAAAAATAGAAATGTTATTGATAATCTGAAAAATCATGAAATTGATTCTTGAAGCAAGAAAAAGCAGTGAAAAGCAAAGCTTGTGAAAAAAATGGCAAAAAATAAAGAAAAAAAAGAAAGAAAAAGAAAATGCAAGCAGAAAAAGCCAGTAACCCTTTAAACCAAAAGACAAGGGTAAAAAGGATCAAAGGCTTTGAGAATTAATGGATAGGAGGGCCCAAAGGAACAAAATCCTGGCCTAAGTGGCTAAATCAGCCTGTCCCTAACCATGTGCTTGTGGCGTGAAGGTGTCAAGTGAAAAGCTTGAGACTGAGTGGTTAAAGTCGTGGTCCAAAGCAAAAAGAGTGTGCTTAAGAGCTCTGGGCACCTCTAATTGGGGACTCTAGCAAAGCTGAGTCACAATCTGAAAAGGTTCACCCAGTTATGTGTCTGTGGCTTTTTGTGTATCCGGTGGTAATACTCGAAAACAAATTGCTTAGGGTCACGGCCAAGACTCATAAAGTAGCTGTGTTCAAGAATCAACATACTGAACTAAGAAAATCAATAACACTATCTGAATTTTGAATTCCTATGGATGCCAATCTTTCTGAACTTCAAAGGATAAAGTGAGATGCCAAAACTGTTCAGAAGCAAAAAGCTACTAGCCCCGCTCATCTAATTAAAACTAATCTTCATTGATAATTTTGGAATTTATTGTATTTTCTCTTCTTTTTATCCTATTTTGTTTTTAGTTGCTTGGGGACAAGTAACAATTTAAGTTTGGTGTTGTGATGAGTGGATAATTTATACCCTTTTTGGCATTATTTTTACATAGTTTTTAGTATGTTTTAGTTACTTTTTATTATATTTTTATTAGTTTTTATTAAAAAATCACATTTCTAGACTTTACTATGAGTTTGTGTGTTTTTCTATGATTTCAGGTATTTTCTTGATGAAATTGAGGGACCTGAGCAAAAATCTGATTCAGAGGCTGAAAAAGACTACAGATGCTGTTAGATTCTGACCCTCCTACACTCGAAATGAATTTTCTGGAGCTACAGAAGCCCAATTGGCGCGCTCTCAATTGTGTTGGAAAGTAGACATCTTGGGCTTTGCCCAAGATTTGATGGCCCAAACTGGTGCTAAAATGCAGCCAAAAACTTTCTGGTGTAAAACGCCAAAACTGGCACCAAAACTGGAGTTAAACGCCCAAACTGGCACCCAAGCTGGCATTTAACTCCAAGAAGAGCCTATGCACGTGAAAGCTTCAATGCTCAGCCCAAACACACACCAAGTGGGCTCCGGAAGTGGATTTCTGCACTATCTGCACTTAGTTACTTACTTTCTGTAAACCCTAGTAACTAGTTTAGTATAAATAGCACTTTTTACTATTGTATTCGGAGAAGATCATACTTGTATAATTTTATCATCCTTTTACTTGGAGGCTGGCCTCACGGCCATGCCTAGACCTTTTTCTCTTATGTATTTTCTATGGTGGAGTTTCTACACCTCATAGATTTAGGTGCGGAGCTCTGCTGTTCTTCAAGAATTAATGCAAGTACTATTGTTTTTCTTTCAATTCACACCTACTTCTTCTCCAAGATATACTCTTGTACTTAATTCAGTTAAGTCAGAATGAAGGGGTGACCCGTGACAATCACTCAATCTTCATTACTCGCTTAGCCAAGATCTGCGTGCCTGACAACCACAAGCGGTTTACATGATGTTCAACGTAGTCATTGGACGACATCCGGAGTATATTCTCTTGGATTTCTAATCACGATTCACATCATCTCTCCTAAAAACAGAGCATCTTAATCTGAGATTAGAACCTTTGTTGTATAGGCTAGAACCATTGGCAGCCATTCCTGAGATCCGGAAAGTCTAAACCTTATCTGTGGTATTCCGAGTAGGATCTGGGAAGGGATGACTGTGACGAGCTTCAAACTTGCGAATGTTAGGCGCAGTGACAGTGTACAAAAGGACAAGGGTCCTTTTCCAACGCTAGCGGGAACCGACAGATGATTAGCCGTGCGGTAGCTGTACCTGGTATTTTTCATCCGAGACGAAAAATCTGACAGTTAATTAGCCTTGCAGAGATCGTACCTGGTATTTTTCATCCGAGAGGATCATAGAACTTGCCATGGAAGGATGTAACGCATGGTTGGAAGAGGACAATAGGAAAGCAGAGGGTCAGAAGTAACAAAGCATCTCCAAACGCTTATCTGAAATTCCCACCAATGAATCACATAAGTATCTCTATTTTATTTTTTGTTTTATTTATCTATTAATTATCAAAACCTCATAACCATTTGAATCTACCTGACTAAGATTTACAAGATGACCATAGCTTGCTTCAAGCCGACAATCTCCGTGGGATCAACCCTTACTCACGTAAGGTTTATTACTTGGACGACCCAGTGCACTTGCTAGTTAGTTGTACGGAGTTGTGAAAAGTGTGAATCACAATTTCGTGCACCAGACAACATAACAGAGTGCAACTGGGGCAGCCATGTCTTCAATTTCATCATCAAAGGCATAACCAATTATCGTTTGAAAAAGCAAAATTCGATTAATGGCTGCCTCTATGCCTTGGTGATAGTCTATTTTCATCTAACAAAACACACAGACAAAAAAAGAGATGCAATCCCTGGACTGCCCTGGGTTAGCCATTAGAGAAGAGAGCTTCTGGTTGCAAGGATCAGAGCAGAAATTGACAGTCATATGTAACTGAAAATAATACCTTCTCTAATTTGGGTGTATTTTATTTATGTAGATGGTGTAAACTAACATTTCGACTATTTCAGGGCATCGTTAAGAGGGCGGAAGTGAAAAAGAAATTGAAGGAAATGAAAAAGAAAGAAAAGAAAGAAAAAAAGAAAAAGACAAAAAGAAGAAGGTAAGTTCATCCGAGAGTGATTCACAGTGAGTGAATTTGCTTTTTCCTCTGAGTTTGAGTCTAAACAATACTCAGAGGAAGCAACAAAAAGAAGGAAACAACCCACCAGGACAACTAAAAAGTAAGTAATAGTTTTGGGTGTATTTTGTCATTTTTAGGGTATTTTTTGCTAATGATTGTTTGCTCTCCAGAATGGTATCCAGAAAAAGGAAACAGATTTTGGAGGATTCCACTTCAAAAAGTGAAAGTGAGTCTGATGATGAGTAAGATTCTGAAATTGTCATTGCATTGGTTTCTTTTCTGTTTATTATCAAAATTTGATGTATTAAGAGAGTATTTCTCATTTAATTTCAGAAGTGAAGAATCGTCACCAATAATAAAACAAAAATCAAAGAAAAAAAATTCAGACTCCACCCAAAAAGTATGCACTTTTTTTGAGAGTATTTTATCATCAATTTTGTTGTGTTTGTCTGATTCATAGTTTTATAATTCCCAAGACACAATCCAAAAAAAGAAAGCAGATTGTTGAGGTTTCGTCTTCTGAAGAACAAATTGAATCCTATGTGTAAGATACTTTGTAAAGCTATCTTACCCTTTATCATGAAAATTTTATTTGTTAACATGTTCTTTTGCATGTACTGTCAGAACTAATGTAAGAACTGAAGAAATAGAATAATTCTTTAGAGAATAAAAAAAACCAATGAAAAGACTGCACAGAAGTATGTTGAATTTGGGTGTATATTGCAAATTTTAAGGTGTTTTTGTTGCTGATAATTGTTGGAAGCTGGGCTCCCATCGACGGAAGGTCAATATGACTCATCCAAAACGTAAGATCTTTTATTTATTAGAATTTCGAGATCCTGACTTAATTAAATAGTATTTTTACTGAATAATGTTTATTCTATGCTTAGAATGCCGGGGTGAACTTAGGAAGCGAAAATGATCTTGTGTTTCAAATACAAATGGATCAAAGCAGCGTAAACAAACCCACGGATAGCATGTAATTTCTTTTTCTAATACCATTTGCTTAATTCTTTTATTACCATCTGCGTCTAATTCTGTATATATTTTTTTTTAGAAAAAAATCCTTTAATGTTTTATTCAAGAAAAAAAGGCAGGAAAAAAAAAGAAAAATCTGCAACTACGTAAGTTCTAAAAAAACAGAGCTTGTGTTTCTTTTCAATGCTTCAGGTGTATTTTGAAATTATTTTGGTGGATTTCAGGTTAGGTCTGAAAGAAGAATCGGTCAGTGACCCAACTCAACAAAAGATGATCATTGTTTGGATGGAGACACATTCACAATCTGAACTGCTTGATATGTGAGTTTTACAACTAAATTTCAATTTTCTGATCATCTATTTTAAGGGAGTTTGTTAACTTTTTATTTTTGTCTTGTTTAGAGTTTTGATTCAAGTATGCATGCCTCCGTCACAGAACAGTAGCAAGCCCTATGCAAATTAAACCATCCCACCAAAAGTCTCCGAGCGAGAAAATTAGCGAAGAAACCATTAAGGGGCAAGGAATAATATTTGGGTGTATTTTGTTATTATTTGGGTGTATTGGATTCTTATTTTGGAGTATCTCATCTGAATTGAGGTATAATTGGTTTTTTCTAATTTAAAGCCTTTTCTCTAACCCTGTAGCACTCCACAACCCCAGCAACCTGCTGAAAGCACACCTACAGTGCCACCAACTCCTTCTAAAATGTAAGTTCTACATAATATAATTCTCTTTCGATATCATTCACCTATTCTTATTGATATAGTATCTTATATGTCAACACGCAGTAATCCACCCTCTGAAGCCACTGCTGCACTAATAATGATTGCCAACATAACATCCTATGTACCAAAACAAATTTTGGCACCATCATTCAGCCTTGGCTTCACTAATTTGAGTCAGGAAGAAACGCTGACTCAAGAAGGGCGATGATGGAGTAAAATCCGTTGGCTTAGAATTTCTTCTTTGTTAGAGGAAATAACTTCGTTGAAAGTATAGTTTCAATCCGACAAGTAATGCTCAATCAAAGTTTAATTTCTGGTTGTCACAAGTCCAATCCAATAAAGATAACTGAGAGTATTAGTCCCAGATCGTTCTCCCTAGGAATTGCAATTGAATGCCCAATTATTGGTTATCAGGTTCAAAGGGGGTTGGGTTGATAAAAACAAGAAATTAAAAAAGCAAGAAATGTAAACCAAATAACTAAAGAAAGCAATTACTAAAGAGAGATATTCATGGAAAAGATTGAGAATCTAGGCTTTCTATCCTAGTCATTAATCATAATGCAATAATTAACAAGAGCTAATCCTATTAAGTCATCTTCAATATCAGAAGAAGGTACAATGTTATCTTCAACATAGGAAGAAAGTCAAATAGGACTAGTTAATCTCAATCCAAAAGTCCTAATCAACTCACTAAATAAATTATCAAGAGATTAGAGTCAATGAAAACAATATTAACTAACAACCCTAGATCACCAACATAAGTTGGGTATTAATGACTCATGATTGCCTAATTTCTCTTTTCAAGCCAAGAATGCTCAAAAACTACCCTAATATCCAACCAAGCATTTTGTCAAACACTTTGAAGGCATAAAAGGAAAGCATCATAAAATTGCAATAATAATAAAATCTACAACTATCCTAAGCAAGAAATTAACAATAATAACTAAGGAAAGCACATTAAACATGAAATACCTCAAAATTGCATTAAAGAGAATGAAAATTAACAAGAGTGCATGAACATAAAAGTAACCAAAATGAGAAACTAACAAGAGGAAATAGGAAAATCAAGACAATAGAACAAGAAATTATAAAGAAAACAAGATGAAAACAAGAACTAAAACTTAATTCTAAGAGAAATTACCCTAGATCTACCCTAATTATAGAGAGAAGAGGGAGCTTCTCTCTCTAGAAAACTACCTAAAGCATGATCCTAAGCTAATCTAATTGCTCCCCCTTGTTCTCTCTTGAATTCTGCATTAAATAGCCTCAAAAATGAGTAGGATTTGGGCCTGGATGGCTCAGAATGGCCCCCATTGTTTTGCCTTTAATGAGGTCACATGCTGCTTGTCACGCGTACGCATCGCTTGGCAGATTTCCTCTCCACGTATACGCATGGGCCACGTATATGCGTCGCCTAGTAATGTCCTCCCCACGCGTACGCATGGGCCACATATACGCGTCTGATAAACCACTATTTTATGGTTTATCTTATGCTCAATTGAGTGGATTTTATCAACTCTTTACACACTTATTCATACTATTTGCATGAGTTTACATTCTCCTTCCTGATTTTGTGCTATGATTGAAAACATGCTTCTTTGACCTTATATTTGCTAATATTAATCCTCTCTTATTACCATCAGATGCCTTGATATGTGTGTTAAGTGTTTTCAGAGATTACAAGGTAGGAATGGCTTGGAGGATGGAAAGGAAGCATGCAAAAGTGGAAGGAATACAGGAAACTGAAGGAACTGCTAAAGCTGTCCTGCCTGACCTCCTGGCACTCAAACGACCATAACTTGAGCTACAGAGATCCAAATGATGCAGTTTCAGTTGCATTGGAAAGCTAACGTCCATGGCTTCGCAACGATATATAATTTTCCATAGCTTCCCTAAAGCCAGGCAACGCAAACGCGTGGATCACGCGGACGCGTGACTTGGCAAAACCCCAATCCACGCTAACGCGTGGACGACGCTTCCGCGTCACTTTCCCGCGATCTGAACGTACCAGAAATCGCTGAGGGCGATTTCTGGGCTGTTTTTGTCCCAATTTTTAGCCGAGAACACACAGATTAGAGGCTATAAAGTGGGGGAATTCATCCATTCATAATCATGCTTTCACACACACAATTTTAGGATTTAGATGTAGTTTTTAGAGAGAGAGGTTCTCTCCTCTCTCTTAGGATTTAGGATTAGGATTCCTCTTAAAGGATTTAGGATTTCAACTTCTTCTCAGGTTCAATGTTCTTATTTATTTTATCAATTTAGTTTATGAACTCTTTATGTTTAGATTGATTTTCTTTACTTAATGCAATTTGAGGTATTTCAGATTTATAATTGCTCTCTTTTATTTATGATATAAATAATTTGGATTTTTCCCTTTTGGCTTTGGTTGAGTCATTGGAGATATTTGAGTTATCAAACTCACTGTTGACTGAAAATTGGAATTCTTCAAGAATTAATTCGAGTTCCAATAACTCTAGCCTTTCCCAGGGAAAGACTAGGACCTGAGGAATCAAAATTAATTCATCCACTTAACTTACCTTCTTAGTTAGAGGTTAACAAAGTGGAAAAGAAATCCAATTCTCATCACAATTGATAAGGATAACTAGGATAGGACTTCTAATTTTCATACCTTGCCAAGAGATTTTATTATTATTAATTTATTTTTCTTGTCATTTAAATTACCTGTTCCTTATCTTAAAAACCCCCAATTTACAAGACTCATAACCAATAATAAGAACATCTCCCTGCAATTCCTATAGAAGACGACCCAATGTTCAAATACTTCGGTTATCAATTTTAAAGGGGTTTGTTACTTGTGACAACCAAAACGTTTGTACGAAAGGATTTTTTGTTGGTTTAGAAGCTATACCTACAACGCAATCATATTTTTATAATTCTTTACCGGTAGAAAAACCGATCATCAAAATGGCGCCATTGCCGGGGAATTGCAAATGTGTGCCTTATTATTGGTTATTGTAAATATTTGCTTTTTGCTTGTTTATTTGTTTTTATTTTTGCTTTTTCATAAATTAAGAGGTTATTGGTTTTTATTTAGTTATTAAAAATTTTTCAAAAATTTGTTCTTCGTGTTCATCTTGACCTTCAAGTTGTTCTTAGTTGTTTTCTTCATTTTTATCTAAAAATTTTAAGTTTGGTGTCATTTTATTGTTTTTCTCTTTCCTCATTAAATTAAAAAATTCAAAATTTAAAACTCAAATTTCAAATTTCAAATTTCAATTTCCAAAATTCAAATTAAAAAAAAAATTAATTTAAATTTCAAAATTTCAAATTTCAATTTTCAAAATTCAAAATTAAAAATTTAAAAATTCAAATTTCAAATTTCAAAATTTAAAATTTCAAAAATTCAAATCTTTTTTTTTTCAAAATTCATATCTTTTTCAAAATCTTATCTCATCTTATTTCAAAAAAATCAAATTTCAAAATTTAATATCCAAAATTCAAATTTCAAAAATTTAAAATTCAAAATTTCAAAATTTCAAATTTCAAAATTTAAATAACCTTTTAATTTAAATTTATTTTTATTTTCGTTTTTAATTTTTATTTGCTATTATGAGTTCTCACCCCCATCGCTTTGAGTTTGCTCCCAATGCTGTTGCAAGGAATGGAAATTATAACAGGAACATGCATCAAGGTCAAAACAATTAGAGATGGAAGGAGCCACGAGGATCTGATCAACCCTTTCGGCAACATCACCTCCCAAAGTACCATGGACGACGACCATTCCAGAATGCATGCCGAAACAATAGTACTGGTGGACCCTTTCGTGACAACCATCACCCACCAAATTACTATAGTCAGAAACCATTCTGAGGTGCATACCAAGACGATAGATATGGTGGACCCCCTTGTAATTACCAACAAGCCCCATCATATGCCTATGAACGACCTCCTCAACGCAGCTTTGAACCACCACACTCACAAGCCACCCACAATCATTCACCTCCATATAACCCTAAACCTTATCCACCCTAATTCCAATCCAGTTACCCCCAAGAACCACCACTTCCATATGCACCATGTCCATTTCCATCGTCCCAAGAACCACAGGCTCACCACAAGGAAATAGTAGATCAATTTCATGCAACCTTTCATCAACTGGAACAAGCAATAAATCAATTAGCTTCCCGATGTTCGGACACTCAAGGAACCCCCATAGCTTCATGTGGAGAATCTAATGAAGAACGTAGCATGAAGGAGACACTAGAAACTCCGGTGGACAGTGAGCAGCATGACTTTGTATTGGAACAATTGGAGGAACCCGTAATCGTTAAAGAGGAAGAAGCGGTTGAAGACTTAGGAGATGCAGAACGTCCATGGGAAAGCCTAGTCATAGAACCCCCTTCTAAGGAGTTTGAATTTGATGTTGAGGAGGGTGTACAACCTCCAAGGCATATCATGATGGAAGACTTTGAAGGGGATGATCAAGAGATGGATTCAATCATTGATGAATTCTTATCTACAATTGAATCCTCTCCCATTGGACTTGACATAGAAATTAAAGAAGAAGAGGCACAACCTCCCATGCCCTTGGTGAACAATGAAGAAGAGATCAAATTGGAAGAAAGCTACCAAAAGGAAGAGGTTGATATTGAAGAAGCTTGCAAAGAGGCGAAAGTTGTCAAAGAAGAGCTCAGGGGAATGGAGCTGGAAATCACCTTGCCCAAGTTGTTGGAGACCTCTTCCCCGAAGCCATCACCATCCATTCCTTCATTCACGTGGGTAAATCTTTCATCTCTAAGCTTAATTAGCTCACTTGAATATGCTTTACTTGAAACAGATGGTCAGCTTAGAGCTCTTTGTGGCATTAAGCGTAAGAGGAAGATGGCTAGTGGTAGGAGTTTTCATGCAAGATTCAATATGGTGGAAAGCTCAAAGTTTAAATGCAAAGGTTGGTGTAAAGCTCAATTGAATGGGTCTAGGAAGCTGTTTGGATGTCTCAGTGAGAATTTAGACTGCGTACCACCCGGTTGGAACAAAGATGATCAACAAGAAGACGGGTGCAAAAGCAAGATTTGGGACCCCGGAATTCATTCTGGCAATTAACACTCTTGGGGCCTTGTCACTTGCTTTAACTTACTTGAAGGCTTTCTGTGCCTATTTTGGGATCCCGGAGGCCATTGGAATTCCAAACATTGGTGGAGATTCCTAGATGAGTTCAAGCACAAGTCGCCATGACAAGGAGCTCACCAAATGTCCAACTTAAGGACAATAACTAAAAGTGCTTGGTGGTAGACAACCCACCATGGTATGATCGTTCCTTTTTTATTTTTTTATTTAGTTTTATTTGTTTTCAAGTTTTATTTTATTTTATTGTATTGAACCTGGAGCTTTGCATAACATTCATATTAGTATTGCATTCTGCATACTGCATTATTAAAAAAAAAAAAACATGCATGCGACGTGGCAGCGTCGCTGACGCGTCCGCGTCACCAGTGCATTTTGAAGAAAAGAGAATTGAACAGAGAGTCATGTGAACGCGTGGTTGGAGGCGCGCTTTAGACACAAACATGCCTACACGTCCGCGTGACCCACGCGGCCGCGTCTTTTGGAAAAATAGCCTCCCACGCGTCCGCGTCACCCACGTGAACGCGTGCTCCAACAAATTGACGTAAAAGGGGTGCATGGCCGAAAGTTGTGCTGGAGTAGGGCTGGACGGGCGCTAGACGCACAAGCCATACCACGTGAACACGTGCCCCACGCGTTCGCGTCATCCTCCAATCTTAGCCATTCACGCGATCGAGTCCACCATGCGAATGCGTCACCTCGAAAATTGGCAACAATGAGTTTTGAACAGAGAGTTGTGCGGGCGCGAGGCTGCCCTCGCGCTAGTAGCACAGAACGAGTCATGCGTCCGCGTGACCGACGCATCCGCGTCGATTCCTATAAGCGCAATTCGGGCGAACGCGTATTCCGCGCGTCCGTGTCGCTAGCGTCGCACAACCTATCCAGATCAGTGCCAATTATCTTATCTTTTCTTCTCCAATCCTAATTTTTCCTCCCTCCTTTCTTACTTACTTCTTCTTCCCTCCTTTCCCTTCTCATTCTTCTTATCTTCTATTTTATTTTACTTAATTTATTTGCTTATTTCATTCATTGCATCTTAATTTTGTGCATATTTTTATTTTCTTTGCTAAATTCATTATTTTTTCTTTGGTGTTAAAATTTTCTTATTTAACTGTTGCATCTTCTCTTGAATTATTTTGGGTGCTTAGTGACTTGTGTTATTCTGGTTAGGTAATATTATTTAAATCAATGCCAATCTTTTATACCTGTATTAATTTTGCATTGACATGAATTTACATTACCTCTCCTTACCCACACTCTCCCTCATTGTTGCAAAATTTTGCACCACTGGTATGCCATGTGCTTCTATTATTTTCTCACTTGCATGTTGTAGCTACCATGTAATTGAGACCCTCATTATTTGGCATTAACCAACCCATGTTTTAATTGTTTTTTATCTTTATTTTGGGTTACTTTTCTTCCCTTTTTCTTTCAGGATGGCCACTAGGAAGAGAACCGGAAGACATTTACATGGGAGAGACAAATAAGTTCCTATGCACATTCCTTGATGAGAAAAGTGTCAGTTGAAGAAACCCGTCCACTTGCACATCTTAGCATGAACCGAGGACGGTGCAATCTTTAAGTGTGGGGAGGTCGATACTGATCTCCATGGGTTAGTCACTCTTCTATCTCAACACCAATGGTTTATTTTCCTTGTGAGTTGTCGCATTTGCATGTTTGATTGCATGATTATTTGATTTTGTGCATATTTTACCACTTGGTTGAAGTAATATTTTCTTTTTCAAGAAACCTTTTAGAGCATTTCACTAATTTGAATAAAATTTAATGTTACACTTGTTTGAAGAAATATTATAATGGAACATGGTTTAGAGTTTGAACACACAAAACCTGTGAGATTTTTGAGCCTATTTGAATTGATTGCATTTTACCAACCAATATTTTATTTTTGGTGTGTGTTTTTCTCTCTAAAATTGTGATCTTTGTCTTGCTTAATTCTATATTTTCATAGTTTGATGTATGCATACACTTACATGATTGAGGCCTTTGTTTCACTGAGCTTACATACCCATATGGCCTTACCTTTTCATTATTCTTTGCAAACCAATGTTGAGCCTATTATACCCCTTTGTTCTTTACCTTTAGCACATCATTAACTCTAAGCGGAAAATAATAATGTCCTTAATTTGAATCCTTGGTTAGCTTAGAGTAGTGAGAGTGCTCATGAATTAAGTATGGAAAAGTTGAATTTGGAAACATTTGGTTTGAGAATTGAGTATGTTAGAATTTTCTGAAATGTGAAAAAAAATGTTTTGGACATGATTCATGCATCCAATAATTTAATCATATGCATTGAGAAAAAAAAAAGAAGAAAGAGAAAAGAAAAATAGCAAATAAGAAAAAGGGGACAAAATGACCCAAAGTAAATGGTGAAAGCAATGCATATGTACTGTACTTGAAATTAGAATGCATGAATATGTGGAAAACATGGTTAATGGATAGTTAGATGTAGTATTATGATTACATGGATTGTCTAAAGTTAGGTGGAAAGTTTAAGTTAGTTAAGGATTCAGATTTTAGTCCACTTGGCCAAATACAATCCTACCTTGACCCTAACCCCATTACAACCCTTAAAAGACCTCTTGATATGTGTATCTGTGCATTAAATTTTTGTTGATTGGTAGAAGAAAAGCAAGCCTTAGAAATCAAGGTTAGTAGAGAATTGAGATAATCGAACCTTAAACACTTGAGTGATTAGAGTGTATACACTACCAGTGAGGGTTCGATGCTCAATCCCTTGTTCCCTGCTTTCATGAGCTATTTTCTTCTTGCAAGTCTATTTGTACTTTATTTTCATGTTTTGAATTAGTGAAATCCAGTTCATATTTCTTCTTGAAAGATTTGTTTACTTTTAACTAAGTAGGTAGAAACTTTTTGCATGTAGTTGCATTCATATAGATAGGTTGCATTTTATATTAATCTACCATTCCTCTTCATCTTTATAGCTTCTCTTGAGCTTAGCATGAGGACATGATAATGTTTAAGTGTGGGGAGGTTGATAAACCACTATTTTATGGTTTATCTTGTGCTCAATTGAGTGGATTTTATCAACTCTTTACCCACTTATTCATACTATTTGCATGAGTTTACATTCTCCTTCCTGATTTTGTGTTATGATTGAAAACACGCTTCTTTGACCTTATATTTGCTAATATTAATCCTCTCTTATTACCATCAGATGCCTTGATATATGTGTTAAGTGTTTTTAGAGATTACAGGGCAGGAATGGCTTGGAGGATGGAAAGGAAGCATGCAAAAGTTGAAGGAATACAGGAAACTGAAGGAACTGCTAAAGCTGTCCAGCCTGACCTTCTGGCACTCAAATGACCATAACTTGAGCTACAGAGGTCCAAATGACACGGTTCCAGATGTGTTAGAAAGCTAACGTCCGGGGCATCACAATGATATATAATTTGCTATAACTGCCCCGAAGCCAAGCGACACGAACGCGTGGATCACGCGGACGCGTGACCTGGCAAAACCCCAATCCACGCTAACGTATGGACGACGCTTCCGCGTCACTTTCCCGCGACCTGAACGTACCAGAAATTGCTGGGGGCGATTTCTGGGCTATTTTTGACCCAGTTTTCAGCCCAGAACACACAGATTAGAGGCTATAAAGTGGGGGAATGCATCCATTCATAATTATGCTTTCACACACACAATTTTAGGATTTAGATGTAGTTTTTAGAGAGAGAGGTTCTCTCCTCTCTCTTAGGATTTAGGATTAGGATTCCTCTTAAAGGATTTAGGATTTCAACTTCTTCTCAGGTTCAATGTTCCTTTTATTTATTTTATCAATTTAGTTTATGAACTCTTTATGTTTAGATTGATTTTCTTTACTTAATGCAATTTGAGGTATTTCAGATTTATGATTGCTCTCTTTTATTTACAATATAAATAATTTGGATTTTTCCCTTTTGGCTTTGGTTGAGTCATTTGAGACACTTGAGTTATCAAGCTCATTGTTGACTGAAAATTGGAATTCTTCAAGAATTAATTTGAGTTCCAATAACTCTAGCCTTTCCCAAGGAAAGACTAGGACCTGAGGAATCAAAATTAATTCATCCACTTAACTTACCTTCATAGTTAGAGGTTAATAAAGTGGGAGAAAAATCCAATTCTCATCACAATTGATAAGGATAACTAGGATAGGACTTCTAATTTTCATACCTTGCCAAGAGATTTTATTATTATTAATTTATTTTTCTTGTCATTTAAATTACCTGTTCCTTATATTAAAAACCTCCAATTTACAAGACTCATAACCAACAATAAGAACATCTCCCTGCAATTCCTTGAGAAGACGACCCGATGTTCAAAGACTTCGGTTATCAATTTTAAAGGGGTTTGTTACTTGTGACAACCAAAACGTTTGTACGAAAGGATTTTCTGTTGGTTTAGAAGCTATACTTACAACGCAATCATATTTTTATAATTCTTTACCGATAGAAAAACCGATCGTCAGCGTCGCCTTGAATTTCGGTAAATCCTTATTTTCTCATGAATTTTCCACTTTGCATGTTTTTCTCTACACTTCTTCCATCCAATGCTTGCCTTATGAATTTGAAATCACTCAACAAACATATCAAGGCATTGAATGGAATTAAAGTGAATTAAATTTAGTTATTTTAAGGGATAAAAAGCATGTTTTCACTCTTAATCACAAATTAGGGAGAATTACAAAAATCATGCTATTTCATTGAATAAATGTGAGAAAATTTGATAAAATACCCTAAATTCAATACAAGATAAACCACAAAATTGGGGTTTATCAAACCTCCCCACACTTAAACTAAACATGTTTTCGTGCTAAACCAAGAAAGAGACAAAATGTATCAACATTTATTCAATGCAACCTATCTAAATACATGCAACTACTTTGTCAAAATAAATCAACTTCCAAGAAAGCATATATGAACATGAGGGCTAAAGGTATTAACAACCAAGTCAAATCCACAAGTGAATTGAGTAATTAAAAAGAATTACAAACTTGTAAGAAGAGAGATGATCATAGGTGAAAACATGTAATTGAGCAATCGAACCCTCACCGGAAGTGTATCCGCTCTAGTCGCTCAAGTATATAGGGTTGATTCACTCAATTCTTCCCTAATCATGCTTTCTAAGATTTGTTTTTCATCTAATAATTAACAATTATTCATTGCATGCATACAAATATCATGAGGACTTACCATAGGTTGTAATGGGGCTAGGGTTAATGTAGGATTGTATATGGTCAAGTGGACTAGAAATTTGAATCTTTGATTAACTTAAGCTCTCACTTAACCTACAACCTATTTAATTCTAATGCAAACCTAACTACCCATTTTTCACTTTTCACACACTTATGCACTCTCTTTTTTTATCACAACACATATGTATTGATTATTATTGAACTTTACTTTGGGGCATTTTATCCCCTTTGTATTTTTTTCTTTTTCTATTTTTTTCTATATTTTTTTCTTTTTCTACATTATTTTTTCATTTATTTTCCTTTGTTTTTCTCTTTTTCTTTTGATGAATTATATACAAAGGTACCAATGCATATGGTTTAAATATTTAATGCATGAGTATGTACCCAATTCCCAAAATTTTCAACAAAAATACAAAAAATACACTTTTATCTCACCTAATGTTCCCAAATCTACCACAATTGAATGATAAACACTCTCACTAGCCTAAGCTATTCAAAGACCCAAATAAATGACATTTATTATTTTTCGCTTTAAGGCTAGTAATATGCTAAATTGAAGAACAAAAGGGGTTTAACATAGGCTCAAATTGGCTAATATTGTAGATAAAAGGTAAGGCTATTTGGGTAAGTGAGCTAAATAAAACGAAGGCCTCAATTATATAAATGCAATCATACACAAGAAGGAAAATAGTGGTTATATGATGTAACCAATCAATTAGGCTCAAAACTCACATGCTTATGTGTTCTTAGCTCAAAAACATGTTCCACAATATATATAATTCAAGCAAGTTCTAAAAAAAAATTTTACTCAAATCAATTAAGGTGCCCTATAGATAAATTCCTTGGAAAATTTCATTATTTTGACTAAGCTTATTATATATATATGCAAAATAAGAAAATACAACTAAAAATCCTAAAAGACCTAAAAATGAAATGCAAAAGTATTGAGATTAGAACTTTGTTACCCAAAAACGGCCGATTGGTCGGACGACTGATGACATGTCACCATGTCATGTTTTTCTATGCTTTTTCATACAAGAAATTTATGATTAGTGCTTAAATATTGCATTCTTTGGTGCTTAAATGGTATATTTCTTTGATCTTTTGATTTGATAAACTTTGTAGGAAATAAGAAGAAAAAGAAGCAAAAAGAGCACAAAATAAGCTAAAAAGAAGAAAAGAGGAATTTTGGGCACACTTTGAAGTTGGAGCACACTTTGGAGCCTTAGGCCACACTTTTAAAAGCGTGGCCCATGACCAAATCAAGGAAGCTTCATCAGCACAGCCACCCAGGAGCTCAACGTTTGCGCCAACGTTTGCCTCAAACGTGAGGTCAAACGTTGGCTAAGGAATACCAAGAGAAATGGCATCCCTGGAGGCAGCAACGTTTAAGCCAACGTTTGCCTCAAACGTGAGGTCAAACGTTGGTGCCAAACAGCATGAAGGGGCATACTTCCAACAAGAATAACTTGAGCTACAGAGCTCCAAATAAGGTGATTCAAAAAGAAATGGAAAGTAGGAATCAAGAGCTTTCCAAGCATATATGGCATTGCAAGGTGGACACTAAAATTGAGGGAGAAAACTGCCCCGAAATGTGCATAAACGAACATGGTGGCAACCTGCAGTGAGGCCAACTGACCTCTACACCTTCGATGGAGTATAACTCGAGCTGTGGAGCTCCAAATGATGCGCTTCCAATGGCATTGGAAAGTAGACATTCAGGGCTTTCCAACAATATATAATAGTATGGGATGGACAATGCATTTGAGTCTCCAAAACCTGACATTTTCGTCCACGTTTGAGGCAAACGTCGCCTCAAACGTTGCACACCAAAGCCAGCAACCCTGTCCTCTTCAAAGGAGCATAACTTGAGTTGTAGATGTCCAATTGAGGTGATTCTAGTTGCGTTGGAAAGCTGACATTCAGAGCTTTCCAACCATATATAATAGTCTATAGTGGGCATGAAATTGGCAACGTTGACAAGAGGACAAAGAAGCGTCCCAAGACTTGAACTTTAAAAACACACCCTGGAGGACTTAACGTTTGAGCTCACGTTTGACCTCAAACGTGAACTCAAACGTGAGTGACAGCAAACCCCCATTCTGCATCATGCCATTACAAGACGTTTGAGTCAACGTTTGCCTCAAACGTTGACTCAAACGTGAATGATCCCAATTCCATCAAGGCCATCCAAATCCATTCTTCCTCAAATCCAAAGCAAGCTAAGCCCATTACCATCACTCAAAGGCACACAGAGAAGCTAGATTAGGAATTTTATTCAATTATAATTTGTTTTTAATTTCAATTTCATTTTCATTTTCATTTGTAAAAAGCCTATATAAAGGCATCAATTCCATCTCATTAGGGGCGGACTGAGAGGGGAGCTCCATCAGAGAGGCTGGCTCCACTAAGGAGCACGTGGATTTGAGAGCTCTCTTTAATTTTCTTTTCTTTGTTTTTGACTCTTGGGTGGAGAATTGAAGGTGTTCTGTTTCATTCTCCCTCTGAGATTTCTCTCTGCTTTCTTTACTGCTTAATTGAATCGAATTTTCTGTTAATTGCTCTTCATCTACTTTCTCTGCAATTTACATTTCCTTTGCAATTGTTCGTGTTGGATCTAGGAAGGCATTGAGATCTAGACTTGGTTATCTAGTCTCTTGGGTCCTGAGATCTTAATTCCAATTTTACATTCTCTGTTTATTACTTTTCATGTTTATTTACATTTCTGTTTTGGTTCCGAATCAATCAAATCTATCTTTTACTTCTCTGCTTGTTGAAATTTAACTTCTCCTTGTTTAATTTCTGCAAATCCAATTCCCAATTTTCTTTACATTTAATGCAATTTATATTTCTTGTCATTTAAGATTCTTGCAATTTACATTTCTTGTTCTTTAAGTTACTTGCCAATTTACATTCTGCAACTTTAATTTCCCTGTAATTTTTACCTTCTGTTGCTCAACTTCACACAATTCACTCAATGTTAGCTTGACTAAACTAATCACCCACTAAAGTTGCTTGATCCATCAATCCCTGTGGGATCGACCTCACTCCCGTGAGTTATTATTACTTGATACGACCCGGTACACTTGCCGGTTAGTTTTGGGTATTTTGGAAAATTCAGTTTTCCACAAATTTTCCCATCAACGACCTCCTCATACTTAAAAGTTTACAACGTCCTCGGTGCATTCAAAGATGAGCAAGGGGGTACGGCGACTTTCCGGATTGCCACCTTCAGCTGGTGGATCAACCGGTTGCTGCATGTTCTTTCTCCCGGTTCCGTTTTTACTTATGATGACTCACCCATGAAAGATAAAAAATAGCACATTAGGATGAGAAAATGCACAAGCAAGGAAGCGTAAGTTGATGGAATGATGTGATGATCACTAGAAAGAAGTAAGTGAGTTAGTTTGTGACATTGAAGAAAAATAGGTGTGTGAGTTCTAAGTTTGCGCGCGGTTTAGAACTCACACCCTAGTATTTAAAAGCCATGTCAGAATTATACAAAAGAAGGGTGCACTTCTGTAACGACCCAATTTTCAGTATGTCTAGATCATACCAGAAACTGAGCATCACCAACTTGTCTTCCTAATTATTATCTATTATTTAATTATATGAGCCTGATTCGTTGTTAAAAGCGTAGTTAGTTTGCGAGGTAATTTTTTTGAAAACATTTGTATTAATAAATAGAGTCATTCATAATCAATTCACAAATGATAACAGATACAACAGTTATAAACAACCACACTTATATACATCTCAAGCAGTTAACAATATTCAGTTATTCAACCTTTATTAGAGTAAAGATCTTTAGTTAGAACACCCCTAGATATATCTAGATAATAACTATATACATATATATACGTACAACATCCCAGGCCCTGACCTATTCAAGAAGTCCCTAAGCTGGCGCCTAGGCTAGCCTAGACTCTACTCACCTAGTCCATTTAAACTACTAAAAAGAGGGAAAGTATGTTCTAGGTCTTCAAAACTCAAGTCAGGTAGAAAGTTGTCAAAAGGAGAAAGATTGTCTACTACTCCTCTGCACGATTATACGTCGTCAAAGAGCATCTCTCTGGTACTTCATTGAGTGGCCACAAAACAGCAACATCGTATGAAGGACTTACACTAAAGTTCATAGATAAACGGGGTGTAGATGTCGGCTGGTCTCATGCTATATACGTATAAACAAAAAATGAATCTTGCTCTAGACTCAGTAGACTACCCAGAACATAAACCTTTTGCAGAACGATCATCAATGGACTATGGAAGGATACTCTTGCTTCCATCTGGAGGGGGAAGGGAGAGAGAAGGGGTAAGAACTGGTGAGTTCTTAGTAGGGTCAGGGTTATTACTTAAGTTTATTAATTCGTTGTTGTTTAGCAGACAAATAGCAAAATACAGAAAAATAGTAGACAAAAGATATAGATAAATAGAGAAAATAGAGAAAACAGAACACAAGTAGAAGAATACAAGAAAATAAAACACAGACATAGAGAATAGAATACAAACAAAGAAAATATACATTCATACAACAATCATAACAGAGGAAATACAGAACCAAGTATGATGCATGTCTAGCCCTAGTGCAGGTAATGAGCTCATTTGTCGGTTACTAACCTGCTCCTGACGTTACCCAGCAACCTCTGTCTGGATAAGGCAACTTTAATGAACAAAATGGAATATGAAACTTACACGTCAATCAATGACACACTTTGAATTTTATTTGTAATACCTAATTGACATAGAAGTGGGAGACATTGGTGCTATGGAACTTAGGAAAAGAGGTAGAAATGAAAAGCAATCACATAGCAAGAATGGTCCACAAAGCTTGAAAAGCTCAAAAATATGAAATTACGTAAGCTTACTATCTAATTTCACAATTCCAAAATCTCAATGCATGAAACAGGTAATGTAAATAAGGATCAATCATAAAAAAATATCACCTAACAAAAAATGCATTGACAATACACAATTACCTCATCATAGATAAAGAAATCAAATCACATGCTGGCCAAAACATGCAATTCAAAAGATTTAAAATGCTTTGGAGGCATTGTCACATGTACTTGGTGTTCGAAAATGTTAAGCATGAAGAGTTCAAAACCAAGTAACAACTTGTAACCTCAATAAAGAAATCAAACAATAAAAATTAACAACAATGATGTTAAAATAACATCTTATCAGTAATTAGCAGTAATAGATAGCAAACAAGATTAATAATCCAACACTTATAATGAGAAACAGAAAAATAAACATAAATTAAACTAACTAAATAACTAAAAGAGATGGTGATAGATAGTGATTGGTAGTATTGGATAATGGTTGAAGAAGGAAAAGAAAAGAGAAGAAGGGAAAAGAAGAAAAGAAATGGAGAGAAGAGAAGAGAAGAAATGAATGAAACAGGGTAAGGGTTCACGTGTACGCGTCAGGTCACGCGTATGCGTGAATGGCAGAGATAGGGTGCGACGCGTACGCATGGGTGACGCGCACGCGTGATAGTGCAGAGAGAGACAGATGACGCGTACGCGTGGGTCACGCGTACGTGTGGGTCACGCGTACGTGTGGGTCAAAATTGTGCTAGAGGCACAACTTTAGCACACTACGCGCACAACTCTCTGGTTTTTGTACTGCGCCTGAAAATTTTGGGGTGTCACGCATACGCGTGGGCGATGTGATGACTTGCATCATTTACCCTTTTTTCTTGCCTAAAAAGGACCATAAAAGAGCATAATCTCATTTGATCATTGCAATTCATGAACTAATTGATGAATATTATGGTACATTACTTTGAAATGGGTTTTATGCTGAATTTCAGGTGAAAAGAGCAGCAAAAAGGGAAGAAAACAACAAAACAAAGCTGGGCGTGTGAAACTGGCGTGCCACTTGGAGCAAATGCCATGAAAGTGTGTGGGTGTGGCACGCCAGGAGCTAGGCGTGGCATGCCAGTATTGAATTCCAGAAAGGATCCTCAAGGCCTTTACATGGGCGTGGCACGCCAGGAGCTGGGCGTGGCACGCCAGTAATGATTTCCAGAGAAGCATGATTGAATCTTTTACATGGACGTGGCACGCCAGGAGCTGGGCATGGCACGCCAGTACAATGTTCCAGAGAGCAATGCTGAAGGCCACAAAAGGGGCGTGGCACGCCAAGTCTATCACCCATTATGGGCGTGCCACTTGAACCATTGGGCGTGGCATGCCAGTTTATCAATCCAGAAGGGACAACCAGTTGGGCGTGCCACTTGGTATCGAAGGCGTGGCACGCCAGCTTTAAACCATCACTTGGGCGTGCCACTTGAAGACCAGGCATGGCACACCAAGCTTAAAGGAGCCAGGGGCACCAACACATGGGGCGTGCCACTTGAAGAGTTCGGCGTGGCGTGGCACGCCACTTAAACGCCAATCACATGCCAAGCTGGAAGGTCACGTTTATTGAGTTTTCTTTTCCCTCCAAATTGTATTTTTCTTTTCTCTTTTGTATTTTCTTTATTCTAGTGCTATGAGTAGTATAAATAACCCCTGAAAGTATTGAGAAGAGGTTGTTGGGTTATTGAGTAGTAGCTCTGTTGAAGTATAGTTAGATTTACTTTTCACATCATCTTCTTCCATCTTTTGTACTTTCCTTATTGAGAGAGGGAACTCTGTTATACTTGATGGATTAATGATAGTGAAATTCTTCTTCTCTTCATCTTTTCTTTGATTTTCTAGAAGAAATTTCATTTTAATGTTAGTGTTCAATCATCTTGGGAAAGAGGATGAATGCGAAATGGGTTTCATGGGAACCTTGGAAAAGGAAACATGAAACCATCCTAGAAATTCCTTCTCACACTTGAGTAGGATCTGGGTTTTGGTATTTGGATATGGTGACATATAATCCTCCCTCTACTTGGACCTATGATGATATGTGTATAATCAGGGACCAAGCATATCTCTCTTTATGAGCAATTAGACCAAGGA
Organism: Arachis ipaensis; assembly: GCF_059453495.1. Taxonomy (NCBI): domain Eukaryota; kingdom Viridiplantae; phylum Streptophyta; class Magnoliopsida; order Fabales; family Fabaceae; genus Arachis; species Arachis ipaensis. Next base: position 43,938,839 of record NC_142439.1, read on the forward strand.
ATTGGCTATTGATCAAGATCTGAGAGATTGAATCACCAAGTGATTGGGGTTCAATCAATCATGATTGCCAAGAGGTCAATGAGTTGCATGATTGAAGATGAGATGAGCTGGATTTAATCCAAAGAGAACAACATCTCCTGATCTCAATGAATCCCCCCTATTCTTATCTTCCACATTCTTTATAGCTTTCTTTACATTCTGTTATTCCCCATTCCCATTTATAATTAAGTCATTTATGTTTATGCAATTTACATTATTGCCATTTCCTTTCATGCACTTTATTACTTATCTTTACTTTTGAGTCATTTATATTTTTGCTCATTTACAATTCTTCAATCACGATATATTTTGATCTGCTTGACTAACTCACCCATTGATTAAAATTTTTCAAATCTGCCAATCTCTGTGGATACGATCCCACTCCTAGTGGGTTATTACTTGACGATATTTTTGGTGCACTTGCCAAAAGAACGGATTCATTAATTTTATATGGGGAGTGAATTCCAGTCATCAAGTTTTATGGCGCCGTTGCCGAGGATTGGCTTGAATTTAACAATGATTAAATTAATGGGTAGCTTGATTAAGCACTTAAATTACCTTGTTAATTCTTTTTCAGTTCTTTAATTTTCTCTGTTTCTATTTTATTTTAATTTTACTCTGATCATTTTTACTATTCATTGTTCATACATCCATCTTTCTTATTGTTCTACTAACTGTTTGATTAATTGCACCAACCAAACTAACCACCAGTCTTAACAAGGAGTGATTCCTTCACTTGTCCTCTATCTGCTATTTGCTGAATGTATGGCAGGTAGGAGAGGAGAAACTTCATCCTCTTTTGACAGTGAACCTGAGAGGACCTTCCTGAGGTTATGAAGGGAAGCAAGAGGCAAGGGAATAGTGGAAGAGGAAGTAGTAGAGGAAGATCTAGGAGCTACTATGGAGGAAGAAGTGCAAAACCATGTTGGAGTAGATGATGGCAATCATATTGGGCAAGAGAGGAGAGTGTTAGGCTCCTACATCAACCTAAATCCAGGAAACTGTGGCAGCATCATTCTAAAGCCAACAATCCATGTTAACAACTTTGAGTTGAAACCTCAACTCATCACACTTGTCCAGAATAATTGTTCATATGGAGGGGGTTCCCAAGAAGACCCAAACCAACATCTCACTATATTCTTGAGGATTTGTGACACTGTAAAGTCCAATGGTGTACACCCTAATACTTACAAACTATTTTTGTTCCCTTTCTCTCTCAAAGATAAGGCAGCAAAATGGTTGGAAGCATTTCTCAAGGAGAGCTTAACAACTTAGGATGAGGTTGTGAATAAATTTCCAGCAAGATTCTACCCTTCACAGAGAGTCAACAGACTGAGAGCTGAGGTGCAAACCTTTAGACAGCAAGATGGTGAAACACTTTATGAGGCCTGAGAGAGGTTCAAAGACTTGACAAGGAAGTACCCTCCGGATATGTTCAACGAATGGGTTCAACTACACATCTTTTATGAAGGGCTATCATATGAAGCAAAGAAAGCTGTGGACGGGTTCACTCAACAAGAAGAAAACTATTGAAGAAGCCATAGATGTTATAGAGACTGTAGCTGAAAATGAATACTTTAGAAAGAACTCAAAAGAGAGGAGTGCTGGAGCTGAATTCTATGGATGCCTTGTTAGCACATAACAAGATGATTACAGCACAACTAGCAGCCCTGACAAAGAAGATGGAGACTAGCCAAGTATCAGCTGTCCAAGCTCAAGCACCACCACAAGAAGAAGATTCACCAGAAGCTGAATGTGAATGGAAGCAGGCAAATTATGTGAACAACTCCTCTAGACCACCATATGATCCAAACTCCAAAATATATAACTCAGGTTGGAAGAACCACCCAAACATTGGTTGGGGAAACCAACAAAGCCACAACCAAGACCATAACAAACCATACCAAGCCAACCAATACAACAACCACAACCCCAACCATCAATCAGGAAATAACAGATCCTACCACAATTCATAAAATACATCATATCATTCCACTCAACAAACACACAACAACCACGATCAAGATACATCAGCCTCAACCATGCAACCATGTGAAATCAAGATACAACAGCCTCAACCATAGCACAACTGTCATCACAGTTGACAGGAACTATTTCCAATATTTTGGAGAGACAACTACAGGCTGAAAGGAAGATAAATGCCAACTAAGAAGAGTTCAGATCAAACATAAGGAATCAAGGTGCAGCAATCTCAAAGTTGGAAGCACAATTAGGGAGCTTATCTAAACAAATACCAATGCCCACAAATACATTCCCCAGTGATACCATGGCAACCCAAGAGGGGAATGCAAGGCCATCACACTGAGAAGTGGAAAAGTTGTAGAAGAAGCATCCCCAAGTCAAAGCAACCAAGAAAAAGAAGCTGCAAAGGAGCCTAAAAACAAGAAAGAAGAAGAGACCCATGCACCATCCTCACCAAAGCCAGTCCTAAAGCCTTATGTGCCACAGGCACTGATGAGCAGATAATTTATACGCTTTTTGGCATTGTTTTTAGTATGTTTTTAGTAGAATCTAGTTACTTTTAGGGATGTTTTCATTAGTTTTTATATTAAATTCACATTTCTGGACTTTACTATGAGTTTGTGTATTTTTCTGTGATTTCAGGTATTTTCTGGCTGAAATTGAGGGACTTGAGCAAAAATCAGATTTAGAGGTTGAAGAAGGACTGCTGATGCTGTTGGATTCTGACCTCCCTACACTCAAAGTAGATTTTCTGGAGCTACAAAACTCAAAATGGCGCGCTTCCAATTGCGTTGGAATGTAGACATCCAGGGCTTTCCAGCAATATATAATAGTCCATACTTTGGCCGAGTTTAGACGACGTAAAAGGGCATTGAACGCCAGAAATACGTTACAAACTGGCGTTCAACTCCAAGATTGACCTCTACACGTGTAACATTCAAGCTCAGCCCAAGCACACACCAAGTGGGCCCCAGAAGTGGATTTATGCATCAATTACTTACTTTTGTAAACCCTAGTAACTAGTTTAGTATAAATAGGACTTTTTACTATTGTATTAGATTTATCTTTGATCAGTTTTATGCTATCTTAGACTTTCATGGGGGCTGGCCATTCGGCCATGCCTGAACCATTATCACTTATGTATTTTCATACGGTAGAGTTTCTGCACTCCATAGATTAAGGTGTGGAGCTCTGCTGTTCCTCAAAGAGTAATGCAAAGTACTACTATTTTTCTATTCAATTCAACTTATTCCGCTTCTAAGATATTCATTCGCACTTCAACCTGAATGTGATGAACGTGACAATCATCATCATTCCCCCACGAACGCGTGCCTGACAACCACTTCCGTTCCACCTTAGATTGAATGAGTATCTCTTGGATCTCTTAATCAGAATCTTCGTGGTATAAGCTAGATTGATGGCGGCATTCATGAGAGTCCGGAAAGTCTAAACCTTGTCTGTAGTATTCCGAGTAGGACTCTAGGATTGAATGACTGTGACGAACTTCAAACTCGCGAGTGCTGGGCGTAGTGACAGACACAAAATGAGGGTGAATCCTATTCCAGTATGATCGAGAACCTCAGATGATTAGCCGTGCTGTGACAGAGCATTTGGACCATTTTCACAAGAGGATAGGATGCAGCCATTGACCACGGTGATGCCTCCAGACGATTAGCCATGCAGTGGCAGCGCATCGGACCATTTTCCAGAGAGGATTAAAAGTAGCCAGTGACAATGGTGATGTCCTTACATAAAGCTAGCTATGGAAAGGAGTAAGACTGATTGGATGAAGACAGCAGGAAAGCAGAAGTTCAGAGGGACGAAAGCATCTCTATACCTTTATCTGAAATTCTCACCAATGATATACATAAGTATTTCTATCTTTATTTTCTGTTTATTTATTATTATTATTCGAAAACTCCATAACTATTTGATATCCGCCTGACTGAGATTTACTAGGTGACCATAGCTTGCTTCATACCAATAATCTCCGTGGGATCAACCCTTATTCACGTAAGGTTTATTACTTGGACGACCTAGTGCACTTGCTGGTTAGTTGTATCGAAGTTGTGAATGAAAAACGATTTATTAAGACGTGCGTACAGAGTTTCTGGCGCCGTTGCCTGAGATCACAATTTCGTGCACCAGGCACCATATCCAAAAAGGCTAAGGAAGGATGGAAAAGATAGCTAGTTCTCTAGATTCCTAGAAATCTTCAAGAAGCTCCAGATCAACATACCCTTTGCTGAGGCATTAGAGCAAATGCCACTCTATGCCAAATTTTTAAAGGAGCTCATGACAAGAAAGAGGAACTGGGATGAAAAGGAAACCATAGTGCTAACTGAGGAGTGTAGTGCCATCATACAAAAGAAGCTTCCTCAAAAGATGAAAGACCCTGGGAGCTTCCAAATTCCATGCATCATAGGTGTGATATCACCATTGAGAAAGCATTGTGTGACCTGAGGGCTAGCATCAATCTCATGTCCTTGGTTATGATGAGAAGGATGAAGATTGAGGAAGCCAAACCAATAAGAATGACACTCCAATTGGCTGACAGAACATTCAAGTTTCCTCATGGGGTAGTGGAAGATTTGTTGGTGAAAGTAGGAGAGTTTATTTTTCCAGCTGACTTTGTTGTGCTGGATAGGGAAGAAGAGGCCAACACATCGATCATCCTAGGAAGGCCATTCCTAGCTACTGCTGGAGCCATTATTGATGTTCAAAAAGGGGAGCTAGTCTTGAGGTTACATGAAGAGAAGATGGTTTTCAAGGTGTCCAAAGTAATGAGTTATCCCAAGGAATCCATAGGAGAGTGCATGATGTTAGATACCATAGAAAAGATAGTTCAAGGGGTTTTGGAAGAAGAACAATGTGAAGAAACTATGGAGCTGGAGCAACAAGCATCAGGTGGAGAATTACCACAAGGAACCATGGAGAATTCGATCATGTTGAACCACATGGGCAACAAGGAAGTTGAGGCACCAAAACTAGAGCTGAAGACCCTACCTCCAAGCTTGAAGTATGACTACTTGGGTGACAATAACACCTACCCAGTAATCATTAATTCCAGCTTGAATGAGGGACAAGAAGAGGAGCTTATCCATGTGCTGAAGCAACATAAGGATGCTATAGGTTGGACACTTGTAGACTTGAAGGGAATTAGTCCTTCAATGTACATGCAAAAAATCCTACTTGAAGAAGGTGCCAAGCCCTCAAGACAGCAACAAAGAAGGCTAAACCCAACCATGAATGAAGTAGTCCAAAAAGAGGTGTTGAAGTTGTGGCAAGCTAGGGTGATCTACCCTATCTCAGACAGCCCTTGGGTAAGCCCAGTACAAGTAGTCCCTAAGAAAGGAGGGGTCACTGTTGTACCAATTGAGAAGAATGAGCTGATACCTACAAGAACAGTGACCGGCTGGTGCATGTGCATTGATTATAGGAAGCTTAATGAAGCCACCAGGAAGGATCACTTCCCCCTACCTTTCATGGACCAGATGCTAGAAGGACTTGCGGGACATGAATATTATTGCTTCTTGGACGGTTACTCTGGTTACAACCAAATAGTTATAGATCCTAAGGACCAAGAAAAGACCTCATTTACCTGTCCCTATGGTGTTTTTGCTTATAGGAGAATGCGCTTTGGATTGTGTAATGCACCTGCAACATTCCAAAGGTGCATGCTCTCCATATTTTCAGACATGATTGAAAGATTTATTAAAGTGTTTATGGATGACTTCTCTGTGTTTGGTGATTCATATTCTAACTGCTTGCACCACTTAGCCTTGGTGCTAAAGAGATGCCAAGAAACCAACCTCGTTTTGAATTGGGAAAAGTGCCACTTTATGGTTACAGAGGGGGTGGTTCTTGGCCACAAAATCTCAAAAAGAGGCATAGAGGTAGACAAGGCCAAGGTGGAGGTGATTGAAAAGCTACCCCCACCTTGCAATGTCAAAGCAATTAGAAGTTTTCTAGGACATGCTGGCTTCTATAGGAGGTTCATTAGATACTTCTCAAAGGTTGCCAAACCTCTAAGCAACCTGCTTGTCTCCAATGTACCTTTTGTTTTTGATAAGGAATGCATGCTAGCCTTTGAAGAGCTTAAGAACAAACTTTCCTCTGCACCTGTCATAGCACCACCCTACTAGGATCTACCCTTTGAGTTGATGTGTGATGCATCTGACTTTGCTGTTGGTACTGTTTTAGGACAGAAGAAGGACAAATTGGTGCATGTTATTTATTATGCCAGCAAAATCCTTAATGAGAATCAAAGGAACTATACCACTACAGAGAAGGAATTACTTGCCATTGTCTTTGCTTTTGAAAAGTTTAGATCATATCTTATTGGCTCTAAAGTAATTGTATTCACGGATCATGCAGCACTCAAATATTTGCTTACCAAACAAGAGTCCAAGCCCAGATTAATAAGGTGGATCCTGCTACTCCAAGAGTTTGACATTGAAATTAAAGATAGGAGTGGGGCAGAGAACAAAGTGGCTGACCACCTATCAAGGATCCCACAAAAAGAAGATGAGGCACACCAATTTGCAGTGAATGAGAGCTTCCCTGATGAACAGTTGATGATGATTCAAGAAGCTCCTTGGTTGCAGACATAGCCAATTTCAAGGCTATTGGAGAACTACCAACTAACATGAACAAACACATGAGGAGAAAGCTACTCAAAGATGCTAAACACTACATTTGGGATGAGCCCTATTTGTTTAAAAAGTGTGCTGATGGGATCTTGAGAAGGTGTATTTCCTATGAGGAAGGGTAAGAAGTACACCAAGTGTTTGATGAAAAGCATAGGTAATACCAAGGTGAATTGAAAACTTTATATGAATATTGGAAGCAGTTCCAAAAGCTTCTTGACTCATGCCCCAACCACATGATTGACACTCTAGTGTTGATAAGCTACTTTTGTTAAGGAATGAAACCACAAGACAAGATCTTCTTAGATGCTTCAAGCAATGGTTCTTTGACAAAATGTAGAACGGCGGAAGAGGCTTAGCAATTGATCTCCGACTTGGCCGAATCCACCTTGCATGCTAGACAAAGGAGCAATCACCCTAGAACCGTTAATGAAGTCTCTTCTAATGGTGAGACTGCCACCCTTATCAAAACCTTGTGTGAGATGACAAGTCTTCTAAAGCAACTCTAAGTGAATCAATAACAACCTCCATTCCATCAACAGCCTCCACCACCTCCTCAACACCAACAAAGTCAACAATTTGTCACCCAAAGAGTATGCGGTATTTGCTCATGCTACTCCCACTACACGGATGAATGTCCGAATCTCCAAGAAAAAAACACTCTAGTGACTACCCACCACTTCTATGATCGCTCCTTCTATGAGCGGCCTAATCAAGGATACCATTCGCAAGGGGCAATTTCAACCAAGGGTACCCCCAACAAGGAGGAAATTACAATCAAGGGAGTAACAAATTTAATCAAGGTTGGAGAGATAGCTCCAACTAAGATTGGCGGGACAATTATCAACAAGGAGGTAGGGACAATAGAGGCAACCAAAGATGGAACACCAATAATCCACAAAACCGATACTCACAAAAACCTCCACATCAACAACCAAACCAAGGAAGGAATTACCAAACCTACATACCACCTCATAGACAACCAGCTCAACCCAACCAATCACAAGCACCACAAATAACCTACCCTTCTCTGCTTTGGTGACCAAGTTAGTTGCGGTCACCGGTGTTTCCCATGAGATGGTGCACGAAATTACAATCACACTTTTGTAACTCTGCACAACTAACCAGCCAGTGCACTGGGTCGTCCAAGTAATACCTTACGTGAGTAAGGGTCGATCCCACAGAGATTGTCGGCTTGAAGCAAGCCATGGTTATCTTTTAACTCTTAGTCAGGATATCAATAATTCTCAGATTTAATTGTAAAAAGTAAAAGAACATGAAATAAATACTTGTTATGCAGTAATGGAGAATAGGTTGAGGTTTTGGAGATGCTCTGTCCTCTGAATCTCTGATTTCCTACTATCTTCTTCTTCACACACGCTAGGCTCCTTCCATTGCAAGCTGTATGTTGGTGGATCACCGTTGTCAATGGCTACCATCCGTCCTCTCAGTGAAAATGGTCCAAATGCGCTGTCACCGCACGGCTAATCATCTGTCGGTTCTCACTCATGCTGGAATAGGATCCATTGATCCTTTTGCGTCTGTCACTACGCCCAGCACTCATGAGTTTGAAGCTCGTCATAGTCATCCCTTCCCAGATCCTACTCGGAATACCACAGACAAGGTTTAGACTTTTCGGATCTCAGGAATGGCCGCCAATATTTCTAGCTTATACCACGAAGACTCTGATCTAAATCAGGAGGCTAAGAGATAAGCACTCAATCAAAGGTAGAACGGAGGTGGTTGTCAGGCACGCGTTCATAGGTTAAGAATGGTGATGAGTGTCACAGATCATCACATTCATCAAGTTGAAGTACGAGTGAATATCTTAGAATGGAAGCAAGCGTGATTGAATGGAAAACAGTAGTAATTGCATTAATTCATCAAAACACAGCAGAGCTCCTCACCCCCAACCATGGGGTTTAGAGACTCATGCCATAGAAGATTCAATATGAAACATGTAGAATGTCATGAGGTACAAAATAAATCTCTAAAAGTTGTTTAAATACTAACTAGTAACCTAGGTTTACAGAAAATGAGTAAACTATGATAGATAGTGCAGAAATCCACTTTCGGGGCCCACTTGGTGTGTGCTGGGGCTGAGACTTGAGCTTTACACATGCCTAGGCTGTTTCTGGAGTTAAACGCCAGGTTTTAACCTGTTTTGGGCGTTTAACTCCAACTTGTAACCTGTTTCTGGCGTTTAACGCCAGAATAGGGCAGAGAACTGGCATTGAATGCCAGTTTGCGTCATCTAAACTCGGAAAAAGCATAGACTATTATATATTGCTGGAAAGCCCTGGATGTCTATTTTCCAACGCAATTGAGAGCGTACCATTTGGACTCTGGTAGCTCCAGAAAATCCACTTTGAGTGCAGGGAGGTCAGAATCCAACAGCATCTGCAGTCCTTTTTCAGCCTCTGAATCAGATTTTTGCTCAGGTCCCTCAATTTCAGCCAGAAAATACCTTAAATCATAGAAAACACAAAAACTCATAGTAAAGTCCAGAAATATGATTTTTATTTAAAAACTAATAAAAATATACTAAAATCTAATCAAATCATACTAAAAACTATGTAAAAATAATGCCAAAAAGCGTATAAATTATCCGCTCATCACAACACCAAACTTAAATTGTTGCTTGTCCCCAAGCAACTGAAAATCAAATAGGATAAAAAGAAGAGAATATACAATAAATTTTAAAATATCAATGAAGCTTAGCTCCAATTAAATGAGCGGGACTAGTAACTTTTTGCCTCTGAATAGTTTTGGCATCTCACTTAATCCATTGAAGTTCAGAATGATTGGCATCTATAGGAACTCAAAATTCAAATAGTGTTATTGATTCTCCAAGTTCAGTATATTGATTTTTGAACACAGCTACTTTATGAGTCTTGGCCGTGGCCCTAAGCACTTTGTTTTCCACTATTACCACGGGATACATAAATGCCACAGACACATAAATGGGTGAACCCTTTCAGATTGTGACTCAGCTATTCTAAAGTCCCCAATTAGAGGTGTCCAGAGTTCTTAAGCACACTCTTTTTGCTTTGGACCTCGACTTTAACTGCTCAGTCTCAAGCTTTTCACTTGACACCTTCACACCACAAGCACATGGTTAGGGACAGCTTGGTTTAGCCGCTTAGGCCAGGATTTTATTCCTTCGGGCCCTCCTATCAATTAATGCTCAAAGCCTTGGATCCTTTTTTCCCTTGCCTTTTGGTTTAAAGAGTTATTGGCTTTTTCTGCTTGCTTTTTCAATTTCTTTCTCTTTTTTTTCGCCATTTTCTTCCCCCTTTTTTTTCGCAAGCTTTTGTATTCACTACTTTTTCTTGCTTCAAGAATCAATTTTATGATTTTTCAGATTATCAATAACATTTCTCCTTTTCATCATTCTTTCAAGAGGCAACATATTTAACATTCATGAACAACAAATTCAAAAGACATATGCACTGTTCAAGCATTCATTCAAAAAACAAAAAGTATTGTCACCACGTCAAAATAATTAAACTAATTTCAAGGATGAATTTGAAACCATGTACTTCTTGTCCTTTTGTAATTAAAACATTTTTCATTTAAGAAAGGTGATGGATTCATAGGATGTTCATAACTTTAGGGCATAGACTCTAATCTTTATTTATTATTTAATGGAAATAATATAAAATAGGCATAAAAGCAGACACTTAGCAATGAAAGAAAAGAAACTAAAGACATAAAGATAATTGACTCTAATTTTAATACTCATATACTCTTAAAATAGATAAAAGGTTATCACAGAGTTAGGACTCAACAACCTTTGCTTTGGGAGGTAGATGCCTCTTTAGTTTGTTGGGGTGCTTGGCCCTTCAAGAGATAGCTTCTGGTGCTTCAGTTCTTTCAGTTCACGCTCTTGCTCTTCTTGTTCCCTAAGTAGTTTGCAGAGCATGCTGTTTTGATTTTGCGGTTCTTCCTTCAGTTGATCCATAGCTTCTTACAACTTGGTGATAGATGCTTCTAGGCGCCCCCAGTATTCAAATTGAGGAATTTCCAGGAGGAACTCCTGTGCTCTCCTCTTGATGGGGTCGTCCTGCACTTGTCCTTGCATTGACTTCTTGGTGATTGGTTGCTCAACTGAAATATACTCATCTACTCCCATTTTTACTCCAGCATCTTTACATAACAGGGAGATCAAGCTTGGATAAGCCAATTTGGAATCTTTGGAGTTCTTGTTTGCAATTTTGTAAAGCTCACAAGAAATCTGCTAATGAACTTCCACTTCTTTTTCCAGCATAATGCAATGAATCATCACTGCTCTTTTGATGGTGACTTCAGAGCGGTTGCTAGTGGGCAGTATAGAGCGCCCAATGAAGTGCAGCCAGCCTCTGGCAACTGGTTTGAGATCTCCTCTTTTGAGTAGGTTTGGGACACCCTTTGTGTTGGTTGTCCATTTGGCTCCAAGGAGGCATATGTCCTCTAGGATTTTGTCCAAACTCTGATTTGGTCTCATCATTCTCCTATTAAAGGAGTCTGGGTCATCTTGCAGTTGAGACAGCTTGAAGATCTCCCTTATTTTGTCAGGGTGGGTGTGAACAATCTTCCCTCTGACCAGAGTTCAATAGTCATAGAATGCGGTTCCAGCTATTCTCTGCCTGTCTGTCTGCCACAGATTAGAGTAGAATTCCTGAACGATGTTTTTTCCACCTTTGTTTCAGGATTAGCTAGGACTTCCCAGCTCCTGTTTCGAATTTGCTCTTGGATCTCCAGATATTCGTCTTCTTTCATATAGAATTTAACTTCCGGGATCACTGACCTTAGACCCATTATTTTTTAGTAATGGTCTGAATATTCTTTGGTTAAGAACTTCCCTTGATTCCAAAGTGGTTTTAGAATATTCTCTATCTTGCCTCTTGAGGTGGTTTATTTTCCCTTAGGAGCCATGATCTTGGTAGGTATTGGCTTAGTGATCACGGATAAACACACCAAACTTAGAGGTTTTCTTGTCCTCAAGCAAAAGAAAAGAAAAGAGAGGGATAGAGGGAGAGCCAAGTTCGAATTTGTGGATGAGAGGGGGGAGGCCGAACGGGGATTTAAAGGGGAGGGGGGGTGGGTTTTCGAAAATCTTTTAAAAAGATATGATAGAAAATGTGATTTGGAAAAGATAAGTAAGATAAGAAAATATGTAATTTAAAATTGAGAAGATATGAAAGATATTTGAAAAAGATAGATTTGTTCTAAAAATATTGTGAAGATTTGAGAAAGATATTAATGAGTTTGAAAATTTTTTTGAAAAAGATAGATTTGTTTTGAAAAGATTTGAGAAGAGGTTGAAGAAGAATTGAGAAAGATTTAACTTTAGGATTAAGATATTTTAAAAATTTTTTGGAAAAAGTTTGAAAAATGAAAGTATGGGAACATGTTTATGCAAGAACATGTTTATAAAGTTGGGAACAAAAACTTCCTCCCCTCCATAATCCTGGCATTAAACGCCTAACTGCTGCTTGTTTTGGGCATTTAACGCCCATCTGTTTTTTCTTTTGGGCATTTAACGCCCAGCTATTGCTTCTGGCTGGCGTTAAATGCCAGAAATCTTTCGTCACTGGGCGTTTTTCTGAACGCCCAGGATGCTGCAGGTATGGCGTTAAACGCCCAGAAAGGTATCTTTACTGGCGTTAAACGCCCAGTAAATACTTCTTTTGGGCGTTTAACGCCCAAATATACCTCTTACTGGCGTTTTCTTGCCAGTGAGCTCCTTCTCCCTGTTTTGTATTCTGAATCCTTCTGTAACCCTGTGAACTTATGCAATTGATTCATTACCTTGAAGATTATTTATGTTAAACTTGTATAATAAAAATAAATAACTAAATAAATAAAAAGCTTTGCTAATGGTTGGGTTGCCTCCCAGCAAGCGCTTCTTTATTGTCTTTAGCTGGACCTTGCTGAGCTTTTAATCTAGCCTCAGCCTTGAGCACTCTTGCTCAACATTGCCTTCAAGATAATGCTTGATTCTTTGTCCATTAACAATGAACTTCTTATTAGAATCAATGTCTTGAAGCTCCACATAGCCATATGGTGACACACTGGTAATCACATATGGTCCCCTCTACCGGGATTTCAGTTTCCCAGGGAATAGCCTGAGCCTAGAGTTAAATAGCAGAACCTTCTGTCCTGGTTCAAAGACTCTAGATGGTAGCTTTCTGTCATGCCACCTTTTTGCTTTCTCTTTGTAAAGCTTGGCATTTTCGAAAGCAGTGAGTCTGAATTCCTCTAACTCATTCAGCTAGAGCAATCTTTTTTCTCCAGCTAATTTGGCATCAAAGTTTAGGAATCTGGTTGCCCACTAGGCCTTATGCTCTAGTTCCACGGGCAGATGGCAGGCCTTACCATACACAAGCTGGTATGGAGAGGTCCCTATAGGAGTCTTGAATGCAGTTCTGTAAGGCCACAGAGCATCATCTAAGCTTCTCGCCCAATCCTGTCTACGGGTACTTACAGTCCATTCCAGGATTCTTTTCAGTTCTCTATTAGAGACTTCAGCTTGCCCATTTATCTGTGGATGATATGGAGTTGCCACCTTGCGACTAATTCCATACCGGACCATAGCAGAGTAAAGTTGTTTGTTGCAGAAATGAGTGCCCCCAATACTAATTAGTGCTCTAGGGACACCAAACCTGCTGAAGATATGTTTCTGGAGGAACTTCAGTACTGTCTTAGTATCATTAGTGAGTGTGGCAATGGCCTCTACCCATTTGGATACATAGTCGACTGCCACCAGAATATAAGTGTTTGAGTATGATGGTGGGAAAGGCCCCATGAAGTCAATACCCCATACATCAAACAACTCAATCTCTAAGATTCCTTGTTGAGGCATGGCGTAACCATGAGGCAGATTACCAGATCTCTGGCAACTATCACAGTTACGTACAAACTCTCAGGAATCTCTATAGAATGTAGGCCAGTAGAAGCCACATTGGAGGACCTTGGTGGCTGTTTGCTCACCTCCGAAATGGCCTCCATATTGTGACCCATGGCAATGCCATAAGATCTTCTATGCTTCTTCTCTAGGCACACACCTACGGATTATTCCGTCTGCACATCTCTTAAAGAGATAGGGTTCATCCCACAAATAGTACTTTGCATCAGTAATTAATTTTTTCTTTTGTTGCCTGCTGTACTCCTTGGGTATGAACCTTGCAGCTTTATAGTTTGCAATATCTGCAAACCATGGTGTTTCTTGAATGGCGAACAAATGCTCATTTGGAAAGGTTTCAGAGATCTCAATAGAGGGAAGGGATGCCCCTTCTACTGGTTCTATCCGGGACAGATGATCAGCCACTTAGTTTTCTGTCCCTTTTCTGTCTCTTATTTCTATATCAAACTCTTGCAGAAGCAACACCCATCTTATGAGCCTGGGTTTTGAATCCTGCTTTGTAAGTAGATATTTAAGAGCAGCATGGTCAGTGTACACAATCACTTTTGACCCTACTAAGTATGATCTAAACTTGTCAATGGCATAAACCACTGCAAGTAATTCTTTTTTTGTGGTTGTGTAATTTTTCTGGGCATCATTTAAAACATGGCTGGCATAATAAATGACATGCAGAAGCTTGTCATGCCTCTGTCCCAATACTGCACCAATGGCATGGTCACTGGCATCATACATTAGTTCGAATGGTAATGTCCAGTCTGGTGCAGAAATAACTGGTGTTGTGACCAGCTTAGCTTTCAGAGTTTCAAACGCCTGCAGACACTCTGTGTCAAACACAAATGGCATGTCAGCAGCTAGCAGGTTGCTCAGAGGTTTTGCAATTTTTGAAAAATCCTTTATAAACCTCCTATAGAATCCTGCATGCCCCAGAAAGCTTCTGATTGCCTTAACATTGGCAGGTGGTGGTAATTTTTCAATTACCTCTACCTTAGCTTGATCCACCTCTATTCCCTTGTTCGAAATCTTGTGCCCAAGGACAATCCCTTCAGTCACCATAAAGTAACATTTTTCCCAGTTTAAAACCAGGTTAGTCTCTTGGCATCTTTTCAGAACCAGTGTCAGGTGATCAAGACAGGAGCTAAATGAGTCTCCATATACTGAGAAGTCATCCATGAAGACTTCCAAAAATTTTTCCACCATATCAGAGAAAATAGAGAGCATGCATCTCTGAAAGGTTGCAGGTGTATTACACAGCCCAAATGGCATCCTTCTGTAGGCAAATACTCTAGATGGACATGTGAATGCTGTTTTCTCTTGATCTTGGGGATCTTCTGCAATTTGGTTGTAGCCTGAATAGCCATCCAAAAAGCAGTAATAATCATGACCTGCTAGTCTTTCTAGCATCTGGTCTATGAATGGTAAAGGAAAATGATCCTTTTTGGTGGCTGTATTGAGCTTTCTGTAGTCAATACACATGCGCCACCCTGTAACTGTTCTTGTAGAAACCAGTTCATTTTTTTCATTATGAACCACTGTCATGCCTCCCTTTTTGGGGACAACTTGGACAGGGCTCACCCAGGGACTATCAGAAATAGGATAAATAATCCTAGCCTCCAGTAACTTGGTGACCTCTTTCTGCACCACTTCCTTCATGGCTGGATTTAGCCGCCTCTATGGTTGAACCACTGGCTTAGCATCGTCCTCCAATAGGATCTTGTACATGCATCTTGCTGGGCTGATGCCCTTAAGATCACTTATGGACCACCCAAGAGCTGTCTTGTGTGTCCTTAGCACTTGAAGTAGTGCTTCCTCTTCCAGGGGATTTAAAGCAGAGCTTATGATCACAGGGAAAGTGTCACCTTCTCCCAGAAATGCATATTTCAGGGATGGTGGTAATGGTTTAAGCTCGGGTTTAGGAGGTTTTTCCTCTTCCTGAGGGAGTTTCAGAGGCTCTTTCAATTCCTCTGATTCCTCCAGATCAGGCTAAACATCTTTAAAGATGTCTTCCATCTCTGATTCGAGACTCTCAGCCATGCTGATCTCCTCTACCAAAGAGTCAATAAGATCAACTTTCATGCAGTCTTTTGGTGTGTCTGGATGCTGCATGGCTTTGATAGCATTCAACTTAAACTCATCCTCATTGACTCCCAGGGTTACTTCCCCCTGTTGGACATCAATGAGAGTTCGTCCAGTTGCTAGGAAAGGTCTTTCTAGAATGAGAGTAGCACTCTTGTGCTCCTCCATTTCCAGTACTACAAAGTCAGTGGGGAAGGCGAATGGCCCAACCCTGACAATCATGTCTTCAATCACGCCTGATGGGTATTTAATGGAGCCATCAGCATGTTGGAGACATATCCAGGTTGGTTTGACTTCTTCAGTTAAACCAAGCTTTCTGATAGTGGATGCAGGTATTAGGTTGATGCTTGCCCCAAGATCACATAAAGTTGTCTTGGTGCAATTACCCTCTAATATGCATGGTATCATAAAGCTCCCGGGATCTTTAAGCTTTTTTGGGAAGCTTTTTAGAATGACTGCACTGCATTCTTCAGTGAGGAGAACTCTTTCAGTTTCTCTCCAATTCTTCTTATGACTCAAGATCTCTTTCATGAACTTGGCATAAGAGGGAATTTGTTCAAGTGCCTCTGCAAATGGAATCTTTATTTCAAGAGTCCTGAGATAGTCTGCAAAGCGGGCAAATTGCTTATCCTGCTCCTCTTGGCAGAGTTTTTGAGGATAAGGCATCTTGGCTTTGTATTCCTCAACCTTGGTTATTGCAGGTTTATTTCCTAGAGAGGTGGTTGGAAAAGCCCTTTTAGTGGGGTTGTTATTAGCACTTGTGTGTGTCTGATCCCTCATTGGCATTTGAATGCTAGGGTTAGAAGCTTGATTGGCGTTGGACGCCAAATTCTTACCTGTTTCTGGCGTTTGAACGCCAGAACTAAGCTTCCATTGGGCGTTTGACGCCAGCTCCTTGCCTGTTTCTGGCATTTGAACACCAGAGTTGTTCCTCTCTGGGCTCTTACTATCCTTAGAGGGATTTTGGATAATATTTTGCTCATCCTCTGTCAGTTGTTCTTTTCTTGGCTTTCTGCTACT
The DNA here is from genome assembly GCF_059453495.1 of Arachis ipaensis. Lineage (NCBI taxonomy): Eukaryota > Viridiplantae > Streptophyta > Magnoliopsida > Fabales > Fabaceae > Arachis > Arachis ipaensis. The sequence goes on from NC_142439.1 coordinate 43,955,510, forward strand.
CTGAAGTGAGGTATTTAATGTTTTCCCACTTCTTAATTGAATTGCCTGGCACTCTTCTATTATCTGCTTTGATAACTGCTGTTTTGTCTGATTCAATTGTACTTCCATATTTTCATTAGCATTTTTAGTGTCTTATAGCATCTCCTTGAATTCTGCTAGCTGTTTTGTTAGAAAACAAAATTGTTGATTGAGTTCAGCAACTTGTTCTAGAGGACCAAGTTCAGTAGACATTGCTTTGGCTTCTTCTTTTATGGAGGACCCACTACTTATGTACAGATGCTAATTTCTTGCAACTATATCAATAAGCTCTTGCGCCTCTTCAATAATTTTTCTCATGTGTATAGATCCACCAGCTGAGTGGTCTAGAGATATCTGAGCTCTTTCTGTAAGCTCATAGTAGAAGATGTCTAATTGCACCCACTCTGAAAATATTTCAGAGGGACATTTCGTTAGCATCCCTCTGTACCTCTCCTAGGCATTATAAAGGATTCATCATCCTCTTGTTTAAAGCCTTGGATGTACAGCCTTAGCTGTGTCATCCTTTTTGGAGGGAAATATTGATTCAGGAATTTGTCTGATAACTGTTTCCATGTTCTTATGCTTGCTGTGGGTTGGTTGTTTAACCACCTTTTAGCTTGATCTTTTACAGCAAACGAAAATAGTAACAACCTGTATACATCCTGATCTACCTCCTTGTCACGTACTGTGTCAGCAATTTGCAAGAATTGTGCCAAAAACTCAGTGGGTTCTTCCTGTGGAAGACCGGAATACTGGCAGTTTTACTGCACCATGACAATGAGCTGAGGATTTAGCTCAAAACTGCCTGCTTTAATGGGAGGTATACAGATACTACTCCCATATACAGCAGTAGTGGGATTAGCATACGATCCCAGAGTCCTTATGGACTAGTCATTTCCACTTAGATCCATGATGGATAAAATGAGTTGATATGAATTGCAAAGAAAATATATTTTTGTTTTTTTTGTTTTTTTGTTTTTGTTTTTTTTGAAGTAGAACAAACCAAATTATTAAGATAAATAAAAATAATAAGATAAAATGAAATAAAATAATTAGAAATTAAAATGTAAATTTCGAAAACCAAGAGAAAAATAAATTTGAAAATAATTGCTTAATTGAGAAGATTTGAAAAACTTTGGATATGATTTTTAAAAAAGATTTTGAATTTTAAAAAGATTTTATTTTTAAAATAAAAATCTGAATTTTTAAAAGTAATTTTCAAAAATTCAATTTAAAATAAAGAGAAAACATATTTTTGATTTTAATGAGGAAAGAGAAAAACAATAAAATGACACAAGACTTAAAATTTTTTTAGATCTAATGCTCCTTGTTTTTCGAAAGTTTTGGAGGGAAAATACCAAGAAACACCAAACTTAAAAATTTTAAGATCAAAACACAAAGAAGCCTCAAGAACACTTTGAAGACTCACAAGAACATAAAAAGAACACCAAAGTTAAAACTTTTAGAAAACTAAAAATAAGTTTTTGAAAATAAAAAATAACAAGAGAACACCAAACTTAAAAGTTTGACATGAGATTTAATCAAAGAAAAATTATTTTTGAAAAAGTTTTAAAAGGAAGATTCCCAATTACCAAGAACATAAACACAACACTCTAGCCAATTGAGTTATAAGTTTAAAGTGTTTTTAAAAAAAAATATTTAATGTAAAAATTTTTTTTAAACTTTGGATACTAATAATTCGAAAATGCACAAGAAAAACAAGAAAAATTACAATACAAGAAAAACTAAAGATCAAACAAGGAAAATAAACAAGAACAACTTGAAGATTAAGAAAGAACAATGAAAACAAATTCGAAAATTTAAAAGAAAATAAAAACATGCAATTGACACCAAACTTAAAATATGAAACTAAACTCAAATAGAAAAACTCAATTATTAGTTTAGAAAAATTTTTGAAAAGTTTAAAAAGAGAAAATAAGGATTTAAAAAAATTTCAACCAAAAACAATAATAGAAGACGCAATTTTAGTGACTCTAAACTAAAAAGATAAATTTTTCCTAATCTATGCAACAAAAAATAAACCGTCAGTTGTCCAAACTCGAACAATCCCTGGCAACGGCGCCAAAAACTTGGTGCACAAAATTACAATCACACTTTTGTAACTCCGCACAACTAACCAGCAAGTGCACTGTGTCGTCCAAGTAATACCTTACGTGAGTAAGGGTCGATCCCACGGAGATTGTCGGCTTGAAGCAAGCTATGGTTATCTTGTAACTCTTAGTCAGGATATTAATAATTTTCAGATTTAATTGTAAAAAGTAAAAGAACATGAAATAAATACTTGTTATGCAGTAATGGAGAATAGGTTGAGGTTTTGGAGATGCTATGTCCTCTGAATCTCTGATTTCCTACTATCTTCTTCTTCACACACGCTAGGCTCCTTCCATGGCAAGCTGTATGTTGGTGGATCACCGTTGTCAATGGCTACCATCCGTCCTCTCAGTGAAAATGGTCCAAATGCGCTGTCACCGCACGATTAATCATCTGTTGGTTCTCACTCATGCTGGAATAGGATCCATTGATCCTTTTGCGTCTGTCACTATGCCCAGCACTCGTGAGTTTGAAGCTCGTCACAGTCATCCCTTCCCAGATCCTACTCAGAATACCACAGACAAGGTTTAGACTTTCTGGATCTCAGGAATGGCCACCAATATTTCTAGCTTATACCACAAAGACTCTGATCTGAATCAGGAGGCTAAGAGATAAGCACTCAATCTAAGGTAGAGCGGAGGTGGTTGTCAGGCACGCGTTCATAGGTTGAGAATGGTGATGAGTGTCACAGATCATCATATTCATTAAGTTGAAGTACGAGTGAATATCTTAGAATGGAAGCAAGCGTGATTGAATGGAAAACAATAGTAATTGCATTAATTCATCAAAACACAGTAGAGCTCCTCACCCCCAACCATGGGGTTTAGAGACTCATTCCGTAGAAGATACAATATAAAATGTGTAGAATGTCAAGAGGTACAAAATAAATCTCTAAAAGTTGTTTAAATACTAACTAGTAACCTAGGTTTACAGAAAATGAGTAAACAATGATAGATAGTGCAGAAATCTACTTCCGGGGCCCAATTGGTGTGTGCTGGGGCTGAGACTTGAGCTTTACACGTGCCTAGGCTGTTTCTAGAGTTAAACGCCGGGTTGTAACCTGTTTTGGGCGTTTAACTCCAACTTGTAACCTGTTTCTGGCGTTTAACGGCAGAATAGGGCAGAGCACTGGTGTTGAATGCCAGTTTGCGTCATCTAAACTCGGGAAAAGTATGGACTATTATATATTGCTGGAAAGCCCTGGATGTCTACTTTCCAACTCAATTGAGAGCGCGCCATTTGGACTCCTGTAGCTCCAGAAAATCCACTTTGAGTGCAGGGAGGTCAGAATCCAACAGCATCTGTAGTCCTTATTCAGCCTTTGAATCAGATTTTTGCTCAGGTCCCTCAATTTCAGCTAGAAAATACCTGAAATCATAGAAAAATACACAAACTCATAGTAAAGTCCAGAAATATGATTTTTATTTAAAAAGTAATAAAAATATACTAAAAACTAGTCAAATCATACGAAAAATTATATAAAAATAATGCCAAAAAGCGTATAAATTATCCGTTCATCATGAGACTAGGGATCAGAGGGCCACAATCCCGGTTGAGGGTGATGTTATCCCCACCAGAAATATCTCAAGCCACCGGCGGACATTGGGAACTTGGATATGGCAATTCCCGCAGGCATCTCCACTGCTTCATCCGCACCACCTAAATCATCCCACCAATGCCTTGAGGATCTTCACAAGAAGATGGATCGTTATGAACGGGAAAACCAATGCCGGTACGCTTATGTGAAAAAACTCCTAAGTGTTGTCACCCCACCTATGGAGGAGCCGGATATCTCTACATCTACCGCAACCTCAAGTGAAAACAGCGATGATGAGGGACATGATGGACATTTCGGAGCCGGTCTCCCATTGCGCATCACTCATAGCACGGAGGTCCGTGCTAAGTTTTAAGTGTGGAGAAGTCGGTCGACCGATCTCCATAGGTAACACCCGAATAAATTTTGAATCTCTTTTGTTAATTAGGATAGATTGCATGATTAGGTTTTTCACTTTTTGACACCCTTTGCATGATAGTTATCTCTGAATAAGTCCACATGGTTAGAGTAATGACTTCTTTCCTAAGAAACTAGAATTTTAGGGCAACCTTACCAATTATTGAAAATTTTTTATGCTAAGCTTGTTTGAAGAATGTAATTTGGAACATAGATTTTGAGCCAAGAACACAAGCATGTGAGTTTTGAGCCTAATTGCGTGGCTACATCTTCTAGCCACTTACCTTCCTTCTTGTGTGCGTTGTTCTCTCTCTATGATTGTGATCCTTAATTTGTTTGACTCTATATGTCCATTATTATATGTATGAATGTATGTACATGATTGAGGCTATCAATTCACTCAGCCACTTACCCAAATGACCTTACCTTATAACAACCTTTGCAACCAACTTTAAGCCTACGCTTAACCCACTTATTCTTAATTTTAGCACATTACAAACCAAAAGCGAAAAACCATGAATGTCCTTATTTGAATTCTTGAATAGCTAAGGGTAGAGTGTGTGTCATTCAAGTGTGGGGAAACAGGGGGGGCATTAGTTGAGGTAAGAGCATGTTGTTGTTTTTGTTAAAAATATTGGGAAGTGGATACATACTCATGTGTTGACCAAATGTGTAGACCATATACGTTGATGAGAAAAAGAAAAAAAAATGAAAAAAAAAAGAAAACAAAAGAAGAGACAAAAAAAAGCGAAGAAAAAGGAATAATGAAGAAAAAAAAGAAACAAACAAAGCAAGAAAAGAAAAGAAAAAAAAAGGGGGACAAAATTCCACAAAGTAAGACTTAAAGACAAATCAATGCATATGTATAATGATCAAAAGTAAATGCATGAGTATGTGAAAGAGTGAGGAATGGGTAGTTAGGTTAGTACATAATTGTATAGGATGTTATATAGGCTAGGTGGGGAGCTTAAGTTAATCAAAGGATTCAATTTTTAGCCCACTTAGCCAAATATATAACCCTACCTTAACCTTAACCCCATTACAACCTAAGAAAAGACCTCATGATATATGTATGAATGCATAGAAAAATTGTTGATTGTTAGAGGAAGAACAAATTTTGGAAGAGCATGAAGTAAAGGAGAATTGAGTGATCAACCCTATACACCGAGCAAATAGAGTGCAAACACTTCCGGTGAGGGGTTCGAAGCTCAATCCCTTGTTCCCAGCTCTCGCGAGCGTTCTTCATGCAAGTTGTGCACATTTCACTTTAATGATTAGAATTTCTAGAGTTCATGCATTGCCTATCATCTTGCCCTATGTGCTATATATATATATGTTCTAGGAGGATTGAATTGCTTTTGACCAAGTAGATAGTGGCATCCACCCTAGTTGCATTCATGTAAGTAGATTGCATCCCATGAATCTCATTCTCTTGTGATCCTTTGATCTTTTGCTTTCCTTTATCATGAGGACATGCTATAGTTTAAGTGTGGGAGGTTGATAAACCCCATTTTTTAGGGTTTATCTTGTATAGATTTTTAGGGTTTTATCAATGATCTCTCATACTTATTCATATAAAAATGCATGATTTTGTGTTCCCTTCCCAATTTTGCCTCATTGATGAAAACATACTTCTTTCGCATTGAATTAGATATCTTTTAATCCTCCTCAGTTATCATTCGATGCCGTGATCCGTGTATTAAATGATTTCAGATCTTATAGGGCTGGGATGGCTTGGAGGAGAGGATGGAAGCATGCATAAAATGGGGGGAGCATGGAGGAATTAGAGTTTTGGATCTTGGGCATGCACGCGCACCTACACCGTACGCATACGCGTGGATGTGCATCATCAGAGCCGGCGCGATGGAGCCGAAGCGAGAAGCTGGCGCGCTTATATGGTTGGGCTAGAAATCCTTGGACATGAGCGCGTATTGCGCACCTGCGCGTGGATCGCAAAAAGCCCCAGGGACGCGTACGCGTGCTGTGCGCGTACGCGCCGATGGCCGCACGTGATTTTTTAAGGAGAAAACGTGACCAGGGATTTTAGGCTGTTGTAGACCCTGTTTTGGGGTAGAATTCTGGCGGGAAGAGCATAAGAAGATCAAGGATTAGGGGGATTGGGATATTAGACATTTTTTCTAGATATTTCCATTAGTGAGATACATTTTTAGAGAGAGAAAGTCTACCTTCTCTCTAGCTTTTCTAGGGTTTTTGCCTCTCAAATTTCCAATTCCCTTGTACCAATTGGTGAGATCTATTGCTAATTCACTCTACATTACTTCCAATTATAGATCTAGATTCTACTCTTCTCAATTTAGTTCTTGTTGTGCAAGTTACTTGTGGATCTAGCTTTTTGGATGTTGTTACTTCTATTTCCATTGATACATTGAGGTAATTTGAGTTCTTAGCCTTCAATTATTGTTTGTTGTTAATTTCTTGTATTGGACACCTTTGATTTCAAGTTTTTTTCTTAGTTTTACAATGATTCTCATCAATGCTCTCCAAGTGTTTGAGAAAATGCCAACTTTAACCATGGAGTAGGTTTTTCTTACTTGGCTTGGAAGTTGAGATGTTGGATGCACTTGAGTTATTAATGTCTCTTGTTGATTGCCAATTGGAAATTGCTAGTTGATTTGCATGTCACTAATGCTAGACTTCCTTAAGGTTAGGCTAGGATTTGTGAATCCAAATTGATTACTTTCGCTTTACTTTCCTTAATACTAGAGGTTAACTAAGTGAAGCAATAACTAATTGTGATTACAATTGATAGAAATAATGATGATAGGTAGTCCAATTCTCACTTCTAGCCAAGGCCTTTATATAGTTTGATTTTCATCATACTACTAGCTTGCTCTTTTCTTATAGGAACCTCCAAACACCAATATACTTTCTAATCAACAATGTGCATTTTAGAGCATTCCTAGGGAGAACAACTTGGGAGTCATACTCTCGGTTATTGATTTTTGATTGTTTGGTGATGAATTGCGTGCCAGTTTAGACTATACTACGATTAGATTCATTGATGAATTCTACACCGACATAAAATCACTTACCAGTACTTTGGCAATGTTATGGATCGGCATATTAGTGCACGAAATTGTGATCACACTTTTCACAACTCCGGTACAACTAACCAGCAAGTGCACTGGGTTGTCCAAGTAATACCTTACGTGAGTAAGGGTCGATCCCACGGAGATTGTTGGCTTGAAGCAAGCTATGGTCATCCTGTAAATCATAGTCAGGCGGATTCAAATGGTTATGAGGTTGTGATAATTAAAAGATAAATAAAACATAAAATAAAATAAGATACTCATGCAATTCATTGGTGGGAATTTCAGATAAGCGTTTGGAGATGCTTTGTTGCTTCTGAACCTCTGCTTTCCTATTGTCTTCATCTAATCATGCGTGCTCCCTTCCATGGCAAGCTATATGATCCTCTCAGTGAAAATGGTCCAAGTACAATTTCTGCACGGCTAATCAACTGTTGGATTTCTCGTCTCAGATGAAAAATACCAGGTACAGCTACTGCATGGCTAATCATCTTTCGATTCTCACTTGTGTCGGAATAGGATCTCTCTATCCTTTTGCACAATGTCACTGTGCCCAACATTCGCGAGTTTAAAGCTCGTCATAGTCATCCCGTCCCAGATCCTACTCGGAATACCATAGACAAGGTTTAGACTTTCCGGATCTCAAGAATGCTGCCAATTGATTCTAGCCTCTACCACGAAGGTTCTAATCTCACGGACTCGGTCCGTGGATTAGAGACCCAAGAGAATATGCTCCGACTGTCGTCCAATGACTACGTTGAACATCATGTAGACCGCTTGTGGTTGTCAGGCACGCAGATCTTTGCTAAGCGTGTAACGAAGATAGTGGGTGATTGTCACGGATAACCCCTTGCATCAATTGTGAATTGAAAGAGAAACAATAGTACTTGCATTAATTCATGAAGAACAGCAGAGCTCCGCACCTTAATCTATGAGGTGTAGAAACTCCACCGTAGAAAATACATAAGAGAAAAAGGTCTAGGCATGGCCGAATGGCCAGCCTCCTAAATGTAACATAAAAGTCCAAAGATCCCTGAATACAATAGTAAAAAGTGCTATTTATACTAAACTAGTTACTAAGGATTACAGAGAATAAGTAACTAAGTGCAGATAGTGTAGAAATCCACTTTCGGGGCCCACTTGGTGTGTGCTTGGGATGAGCATTGAGCTTTACACGTGTATAGGCCTTTTCTAGAGTTAAACGCCAGCTTGGATGCCAGTTTGGGCGTTTAACTCCAGTTTTGGTGCCAGTTCTGGCGTTTTACACCAGAAAAGGGTCTCTGGCTGGCGTTTAAATGCCAGTTTGGGCCATCAAATCTCGGGCAAAGTATAGACTATTATACATTGCTGGAAAGCCCAAGATGTCTACTTTCCAACGCAATAGAGTTCGTGCCAATTGGGTTTCTGTAGCTTTATAAAATCCACTTCGAGTGCAGGAGGGTCAGAATCCAACAACATCTATAGTCCTTTCTCAGCCTCTGAATCAGACTTTTGCTCAGATCCCTCAATTTCAGCCAGAAAATACCTGAAATTATAGAAAAACACACAAACTCATAGTAAAGTACAGAAATATGATTTTTGCATAAAAACTAATAAAAATATAATAAAAGTAACTAAAACATATTAAAAACTATGTAAAAATAATGCCAAAAAGCGTATAAATTATCCGCTCATCACAACACCAAACTTAAATTGTTGCTTGTCACCAAGCAACAAAAAACAAAATAGGATAAAAAGAAGAGAAAATACAATAAATTTCAAAATATCAATGAAGCTTAGTTCCAATTAGATGAGCGGGACTAGTAGCTTTTTGCTTATGAACAGTTTTGACATCTCACTTTATCTTTTGAAGTTCAGAATGATTGGCATCCATAGGAACTTAGAATTCAAATAGTGTTATTGATTCTCCTAGTTTAGTATGTTGATTCTTGAACACAGCTACTTTATGAGTCTTGGCCGTGACCCTAAGCATTTTGTTTTCCAGTATTCCCACCGGATACATAAATGCCACGGACACATAACTGGGTGAAACTTTTCAGATTGTGACTCAGCTTTGCTAGAGTCCCCAGTTAGAGGTGCCCAAAGTTCTTAAGCACATTCTTTTTGCTTTGGATCATGACTTTAACCACTCAGTCTCAAGCTTTTCACTTGGACCTTCATGACACAAGCACATGGTTAGGGACAGCTTGATTTAGCCACTTAGTTCAGGATTTTATTCCTTTGGGCCCTCCTATCCATTAATGCTCAAAGCCTTGGGTCCTTTTTACCCTTGCCTTTTGGTTTAAAGAGCTATTGGCTTTTTCTGCTTGCTTTTTCTTTTTCTTTCTCTTTTTTTTTTCGTAAGCTTTTGCTTTTCACTGCTTTTTCTTGCTTCAAGAATCAATTTTATGATTTTTCAGATTATCAATAACATTTCTCTTTTTTCATTATTCTTTCAGGAGCCAACAATTTTAACATTCATAAACTTCACTATAAAAAAATATGCACTGTTCAAGCATTCATTCAGAAAACAAAAAGTATTACCACCACATCAAAATAATTAAACTATTTTCAAGATAGAATTCAAAATTCATGTACTTCTTTTTTGTTTTCAGAAATAATTTTTCATTTAAGAAAGGTGAAGGATTCATGGAACAATCATAGCTTTAAGACATAGACACTAAACACTAATGATCATGTAATAAAGACAAAAATATAGATAAAACATAAAGCATAAAAACCAAAAACAGAAAAGAAAATAAACAAGGAGATTAAAGAACGGATCCACCTTAGTGATGGTGGCTTCTTTTTCCTCTTGAAGAACCAATGGAGTTCTTGAGCTCTTCTATGTATCTTCCTTGCTTTTGTTGCTCCATGTTGGAACTCAATTCTCCTAAACAGGTGTTGAGTTGCTCACAATAGTTGTGTGGAGGGAAATGCATCCCTTGAGGCATCTCAGAGATTTCTTGATAAGGGACTTCCTCATGCTCTTGTTGAGGTCCATGAGTGGGCTCTCTTGTTTCCTCCATCCTCTTTCTAGTGATGGGCTTTTGAGATGAATCTCTTCATCTCCCATGACTCAGAGTTGGAAGCAACTGCCTTCTCTTTCCTCTTCCTAGAGGTTTCTCCGGTCTTAGGTACCATTAGTGGTTATGGAAAGCAAAAAGCTGAGCTTTTCCACACCAAACTTAAAAGCTTTGCTCGTCCTTAGTGTAGCAAAATCGTGATCGTTCATTCCTTGGTAACGGCGTCAAAAACTTAATACGCACGTTCATAATTTTAGTCCTTTGTCACAACTTCGCACAACTAACCAGCAAGTGCACTGGGTCGTCCAAGTAATAAACCTTACGTGAGTAAGGGTCGATCCCACGGATATTGTTGGCTTGAAGCAAGCTATGGTCACCTTGTAAATCTCAGTCAGGCGGATTCAAATGGTTATAGAGTTTTAATAATTAAAAGATAAATAAATTATAAATAGGATAGAGATACTTATGTAATTCATTGGTGAGAATTTCAGATAAGCGTATGGAGATGCTTAGTTCCTTCTGAATCTCTGCTTTCCTACTGCTTTCATCGAATCCTTTATACTCCTTTCTATGGCAACCTTTAAGTAGGGCATCACCGTTGTCAATGGCTACATCCCGTCCTCTCAGTGAAAAAACATAAGTGATAATAGTCTAAGCATGGCTGAATGGCCAGCCTCCAAGGTCTAGGGACTAAACGTCCAAAGATCGGATCCCTAACATGATAGTAAAAAGTTCTATTTATACTAAACTAGTTGCTAGGGTTACAGAAATGAGTAAATGATGCAGAAATCCACTTCTGGGCCCACTTGGTGTGTGCTTGGGTTGAGCCTTGAAGCTTTCACATGTAGAGGTCTTTCTTGGAGTTAAACACCAGTTTGTAACCTGTTTCTGGCGTTTAACTCTGCTTGGCAACCTGTTTCTGGCGTTTAACTCCAGAATAGAGCAGAAGGCTGGCGTTAAACGCTAGTTTGCATCGTCTAAACTCGGGCAAAGTATGGACTATTATATATTTCTTGAAAGCCCTGGATGTCTACTTTCCAACTCAATTAAGAGCATGCCATTTGGACTTCTGTAGCTCCAGAAAATCCACTTTGAGTGCAGGGAGGTCAGAATCCAACAGCATCTGCAGTCCTTCTTCAGCCTCTGAATCTGATTTTTGCTCAAGTCCCTCAATTTCAGCCAGAAAATACCTGAAATCACAGAAAAATACACAAACTCATAGTAAAGTCCAGAAATGTGATTTTTATTTAAAAACTAATAAATATATACTAAAAACTAACTAAATCATACTAAAAACAATGTAAAAATAATGCCAAAAAGCGTATAAATTTTCCGCTCATCAGTCCTCGAGCAAAATAAGATAGAAGGGAGTAGAAGAAGAATGATGCAATTAATTTTGAAAACTTATTACTGTATACAAGAAAAATTAAACAGAGTTGAAGAGAATTTGAAAAGATATGTAAGTTTTGAAAACGTTTTGGAAGGAATTGAATAGAATTGGAAAAGAATTAAAAAGAATTGGAAAGACTATTAATTTTTGAAAAAAGAAATTGAAAGATGAATGTTTAAAATATGTTTAATGCAAAAAATTATGAATTAAAACATGAAAAATTGAAAAGAATCGAATTGGAAACAAAATTACTTCCCTAGTGTCATCTTGGTGTTAAACGCCCAGAATGCTATCCATTCTGGCGTTTAATGCCCACTTGACTGCCTCTTTGGGCGTTTAACGCCCAGCCAGATACCCTGGCTGGCGTTAAACACCAGGAGTCCTTCTTTACTGGGCGTTTTTCTGAACGTCCAGAATGCTGCCATTTTTGGCGTTTAATGCCCAGAATGCTGCCTGCATGGGCGTTAAACGCCCATTCTGCTATCCTTACTAGTGTTTAAACGCCAGTAAGCCTGTCCTCCAGGGTGTGCTATTTTTTATTCTACTTTAATTCTGCAACTGTTTTTGTGACTCCACATGATCATCAACCTAAAGAAGACATAAAATAAAAATGGAAAATGAAATGAAAAAGTAATTAACATAGATAACTAAGATTGGGTTGCCTCCCAATAAGTGCTTCTTTAATGTCAATAGCTTGACAGTGAGCTCTTAGAGAGCTTCACAGAGACTCAGAGCTTAATGGTGGCCTCCCAACACCAAACTTAGAAGTTGAATGTGGGGGCTCTGCTTGACTCTGTATGGAGAGAATTGGATGAAGCTTTTCATGCTTCTTTTCCATGTTTACAGAAGAAGTTCCTTGAGCCTTAAACACAAGGTAGTCCTCATTCAATTGAAGGACTAACTCTCCTCTGTCCACATCAATCACAGCCCTTATTGTGGCTAGGAAGGGTCTTCCAAGGATGATGGATTCATCCTCATCCTTCCCAGTGTCTAGGATTATGAAGTCAACAGGGATGTAAAAGCTTTCAACCTTCACTAAGACATCCTCTACAAGTCCATAAGCCTGTTTCATTGATTTGTCTACCATCTCTAGTGAGATTCTTGCAGCTTGTACCTCAAAGATCCCTAGTTTCTCCATTACAGACAGTGGCATGAGGTTTATACCTGACCCCAGGTCACACAGAGCCTTCTCAAAGGTCATGGTGCCTATGGTACAAGGTATTAAGAACCTTCTGGGATCCGGTTTCTTCTGAGGTAATTTCTGCTGAGCCAAGGCATTCAGTTCATTGATGAGCAATGGAGGTTCATCCTCCCAAGTCTCATTACCAAATAACTTGGCATTTAGCTTTATGATTGCTCCTAGATACCGAGCAACTTGCCCTTCAACAATATCTTCATCCTCTTCAGAGGAAGAATACTCATCAGAGCTCATGAATGGCAACAGTAAGTTCAGTGGAATCTCTATGGTCTCTGTATGAGCCTTATATTCCTTTGGTTCCTCATTAGGGAACTCCTTAGTGGTCAGTGGACGTCCATTGAGGTCTTCCTCACTAGAAATTTATAAACCACTATTTTAAGATTTATCTTGTGCTCAATTGAGTGTTTTTATCATTTCTTCACCCACTTATTCATATAATTTGCATGGTTTTACAATTCCTTCCTTATTCTATGATATATGTGAAAACATGTTTCCTATGCCTTAAAAATATTAATTTTAATTATCATTTATTACCATTCGATGCCGTGATCTGTGTGTTAAGTGATTTCAGGCTTTATAGGGTAGGAATGGCTTAGAGGACAGAAAGGAAACACGTAAAAATGGAAGGAACGCACAAAATGAAGTTTTGAAGAAAAGGGCAGTGGCGCGCACGCATGGACGACGCGCACGCATGCCTGGTACAGAGCGTAAACGACACGTATGCGTGACTGACGCGTACGCATGGCAAGGAAAATCTCCAATGACGCGCACACGTGACCCACGCGCACGCGTGACGGACGCCACGTGTAGAAAATTGCAGAAGTAGCCCCCAGCGATTTCTAGACCCTTTTTTGGCCCAAATCCAAGCCTAGAAACACAGAATAGAGGCTGGAGAATGAGGGAATGAATTTATTTATTCATCATTCATTCATCATTCATTCATCATTCATTCATCATTCATTCGATATACACAATTTTTTAGGTTTTAGATGTAGTTTTAGAAAGAGAGAGGCTCTCTCCTCTCTCTTAGGTTTTAGAGTTAGGATTTCTCTTAGAGTATGTTTATTTTCTTCATTCTAGGTTCAATGTTCCTTTACTTTATGTGTCTCCTACTTTTATTTATTCTAATGCTGTTACTTGTTAATTACTTATGTTGCCAAATTGGCTTTTGAACTCTTCTTGTTAGATTTGAATTTATGTTTAAATGCAATTTGAGGTATTTCAGATTTATGATTGCTTTCTTCTATTTATGATATAAATAATTTAGATTTTTCCCCCTTTGCTTTGGTTGAGTAATTGGTGACACTTGAGTTATCAAACTTAGCTATTGATTGAAAATTGGAATTTGCTTATTGATTTGGATCCCTCTAAAGCTAGTCTTTCCACAGGAGTTGACTAGGACTTGAGGAATAAAATTGATTAGTCTACTTGACTTTCCTTTATTTAGTAAGGGTTAACTAAGTGGGAGCAATAAACAATTCTCATCACACTTGATAAGGATAACTAGGATGGAATTTCCAGTTCTTATACCTTGCAATGGTTTTCATGATAATTAATTTACTTTATTATTAATTTATTTTTCTTGTTATTTAAATTACTTATTCCTTATTCCAAAAACCCAAAAATATACCTTTTTCCATAACCAATAATAATTCACACCTCCCTGTAATTCCTTGGGAGACGACCCAAGGTTTAAATACTTCGGTTATAAATTTTATTGGGTTTGCTTAAGTGACAACCAAAACTTTTGTACGAAAGGATTCTCTGTTGGTTTAGAAACTATACTTACAACGTGATTATTTTCATAAAAATTCTTTACTGACAGAAATCAGTTCCGTCAGAAATTACTGCCTCTTCCTCCTCTATAGGTTCGGCCACTTTGGATATATGGATGGCCTTGCACTCTCTCTTTGGATTCTCTTCTGTATTGCTTGGGAGAGTACTAGGAGGAGTTTCAGTAACTCTTTTACTCAGCTGACCCACTTGTGCCACCAAATTTCTGATGGAGGAACTTGTTTCAGTTATGAAAATGAGAGTGGTCTTAGATAGATCAGAGACTATGGTGGCTAAGTCCGAGAGGCTCAACTTAGAATTCTCTGTCTGTTGCTGAAAAGATGATGGAAAAGGCATACTATTGCCAAACCTATTTCTCCCACCATTATTATTATTAAAGCCTTGTTGAGGCTTCTATTGATCCTTCCATGAGAAATTTGGATGATTTCTCCATGAAGTATTATAGGTGTTTGAAGAACGAAAGATTAATGGTTTAGAATTCAGAATAAATTCCCGTTGCAAGTATAGTTTCTAAACCGAGCAATCGACCTTTCTTACAAAAGTTTTGGTTGTCACAAGTAACAAACCCCTTTTTTAAGTTGATAACCGAAGTATTTAAATCTCGGGTTGTCTTCTCAAAGAACTGCAGGGAGGTGTTCTTATTATTGGTTATGAGTTTTGTAAATTGGGGGGAAGTAAGGAACAAGTAATTTAAATGACAAATAAAATAAATAAATAACTGTAAAATAAATTCTTGGCAAGGTATGAAAATTTGGAAGTCCTATCCTAGTTACTCCTATGAGAATGGAAGTTAATCCCACTTAGTTAACCCTCATGAAAGCAAGGGAAAGTCAAGTGAACTAATTAGTTAGATTCCCAAGTCCTAGCCAACTCCTAAGGAAAGACTAGAGTTAGTGGAATACCAGTCAATTTAGCCGACATAACAACCAATCACGGATAGTTGATAACTCAAGAGCTTCCAGTTAATCAATTAAAGCCAAGAATATAAAAAAGCTAAATAAGAATCATAAATCTGAAATACCTCAAATTATTAATTAAGAAAATCCTAACATGAAGGGTTCATAAGCCAATTGGGCAACATAAGTCAAATACAAATAAAAGCATTAGAGTATATAAAAGTATAAGGGAAACATAAATTAAAGGAACATTGAACCTGAGAGAAAGTTGAAATAATAAGTTGAAATAATAAGAAATCCTAATTCTTTTAAGAGGAATCCTAATCCTAAATCCTAAGAGAGAGGAGAGAACCTCTCCCTCTAAAAACTACATCTAAAACTAGAAATTATGAATTATGAGCTGATGATTATGAATGGTTGCATTCTCCCATTTTATAGCCTCTAATATGTGTTTTCCGGGCCGAAAACTGGGTCAAAAACAGCCCAGAAATTGCCTCCAGCGTATTTTGGTACGTACAGGTCGCGGGAAAGTGACGCGGAAGCGTCTTCCACGCGTTTGCATGGATTGCGTTTCAGCCAGGTCACACGTCCGAGTGATCCACGCGTTCGCGTCGCCTGGCTTTGGGGCAGCTATGGCAAATTATATATCAAATCAAAGCCCCGGACGTTAACTTTCCAACGCAACTAGAACCGCATCATTTGGATCTATGTAGCTCAAGTTATGATCGTTTGAGTGCCAAAAGGTCAGGCTGGACAACTTTAGCAGTTCCTTCAATTTCTTGTATTCCTTCCACTTTTGCATGCTTCCTTTCCGTCCTCCAAGCCATTCCTGCCCTGTAATCTCTGAAAACACTTAACACACATATCAAGGCATGGAATGGTAATAAGAAAGGATTAAAATTAGCAAAATTAAGATCAAAGAAATATGTTTTCAATCATAGCACAAAATCAGGAAGGAGAATGTAAACTCATGCAAATAGTATGAATATGTGGGTAAAGAGTTGATAAAATCCACTCACATTAGCACAAGATAAACCATAAAATAGTGTTTTATCAACCTCCCCACACTTAAACATTAGCATGTCCTCATGCTAAGCTCAAGAGAAGCTATAAAGGAATGAAGGAGAATGGTAGAAAGTATGTAATGCAACCTATGAATGCAACTAAATGTAGAATGTTTCTACCTACTTGGTTAAAAGTAAATAAGCTCTTCAAGACAAACAAAAATCAGATTTTACTAATTCAAATTATACAATAAAAGACAAGTAAACTTGTAAAAAGATAGCTCATAAAAGCAGGGAACATAGAATCAAGCATTGAACCCTCACTGATAATGTATATACATTATAGTCTCTCAAGTGTATAGGGTAATCACTCTACTCTTCTCTAATCATGCTTTCTAAACTTTGTTCTTCACCTAACCAATCAACATTTTTTAATGTACCAATGCAAACATCATGAGGTCTTTTTCAAGGTTGTAATGGGGCTAAGGTAAGGGTAAAGGTATATATATGGCTAAGTGAGCTATAAATTGAATCTTTGACTAACCAAGCTCTCACCTAACATACATACACTCCATATAACTCTAGAATCATGCCTAGCTACCCAAAATTTCCACTTTTGCATCACATACTCATGTATCAACTTTTCTTTAATTTTATCACATATGCATTGATTTTTCATTAACTTAACATTGGGGTAATTTTGTCCCCTTATTTATTTACTTATTTATTGAATATTTTTTTTCTTTTTTTTCTCTTTTTATTATTATTTTTTTCTAAATAGAAAAATAAACATAACTTATCAATGCACATGGATTTTTAATTTTTCTAGTCTCACATGAGTAGGTACCCGAATTCCCAATATTTTATCAAATTAAAAACATAACACATTCCCTTATTAACCCATGTTCCCACAGTTTTCCCACACTTAATTGTTACATAATCTCTATTTTAAGCTAACCAAAGATTCAATTGGGATATTTAATTGTTTTTCTGCTTAAGGCTAGTGATGTGGTTATAGAACAGAATAAATGGGGACAAAAAGGCTCAAGGTGGCTAACAAGGGTGATGTAAAAGGTAGGCTTATTTGGGATAAGTGAGCTAATAACAAATAATGGCCTTAATCATATGCAAGCATGTAAATACACTAAATATTGGACATATAAACTGAAATAAAGTAAAGATTGCAATCATAGAGAAGAAAATACACAAGAATAAAATATTTATGGTTAAATAATGTAACCATGTAAATAAGTTCAAAATCTCACGGGTTGTGTGTTCTTTGGCTCAAAAACCATGTTCCAAATACAACTTCAAACAAATCTAACACAAAAGTTCTTAATTTAGATTAGTGAAATACTATAAAAATTTCTTGAAAAAGAAAATATTACTTCAATCAAGTGGTAACTAAATGCATAAAATCAAACAAACATGCAATTAAATATGCAAATGCAGCAATTAACAAAGAAAATAAAATATTGGTGTTGAGAAGAAAATAACTAACCCAAGGAGATTGGTATCGACCTCCCCACACTTAAAGATTGCACCGTCCTCAGTGCATGCTAAGATGTGCAAGTGGACGGGTTGCTTCAACTGACGCTTTTCTCATCAAGGAATGTGCGTAGGAACTTGTTTGTCTCTCCCATGTAAACGTCTTCCGGTTCTCTTCCTGGTGGCCATCCTGAAAGAAAAAGGGAAGAAAAGTAACCCAAAACAAAGATAAAAAACAAATAAAACATGGGTTGGTTAATGCCAAATAATGAGGGTCTCAATTACATAGTAGCTACAACATGCAAGTGAGAAAATAATAGAAGCACATGGCATACCAGTGGTGCAAAATTTTGCAACAATGAAGGAGAGTGTGGATAAAGAGAGGTAATGTAAATTCATGTCAATGCAAAAGTAATACAGGTATAAAAGATTTGCATTGATTTAAATAATATTACCTAACCAGAACAAAACAAGTCACTAAGCACCTAAAATAATTCAAGAGAAGATGCAACAGTTAAATAAGAAAATCAATACCAAAGGAAAAATAATGAATTTAGAAAAGAAAAGAAAAATAGGCACTAAGTTAAAGTGCAATGAATGAAATATGCAAATAAATTAAGTGAAACAGAATGGAAGTGAAGAGGGATGAGAAGTTAAAGAAATAAACTAAGAAAGAAAGAAGAAAAGATAGAAGAAATTAGGATTAGAAAAGAAAAGAGAAGATAATTGGCGTTGATTTGGATGAGTTGTGCGGCACAGGCAACGCGGACGCGTGAGTGACGCGGTCGCGTGGTGCGCGATAAGGTCAGGTGATACGGATGCGTGGGTCACGCGATCGCGTGGCCTGATTTGTGCTATTGGCGCGAGTGCAGCCTCGCGTTCGCGCAACTCTCTGTTGTAAATGCATATTGCTAAAAATCTGGGTGACGCGATCGCGTGGTTGACGCGATCGCGTGAATGGCCTTTCTTTTTAAAAAAGACGCGAACACGTGGGGCACGCATTCACGTGGTAGGGCTTGTGCTGCTAGCATGGTTCCAGCCCCACTCCATCATAACTTTCTGCCATATACCTCTTTACGTCGATTTCACAGGGCCACGCGTTCGCGTGGCTGACGCGGACGCGTGGGAGGCATTTTTCCCACATGACGTGGACGCGTTAGCGACGCGGTCGCGTTGATCAATTTGTGCCAAAGGCACGCCTCCAGTCACGCTTTCGCGTGACTCTCTGTTCAAATTTCTTTTCTTTCCAATGCACTGGTGATGCGGACGCGCCAGCGACGCTGCCGCGTCGCATGCGTGTTTTTTTTTATGCATGAAAAATGCAGAATGCAAAATGCAATGCTGATATGGATGTTATGAATAATTCCAGGTTCAATAAAATAGAATAAAACTAAAAACAAACAAAATGAAATAAAATTAAAATTGAGAAAGAAACGATCATACCATGGTGGGTTGTCTCCCACCTAGCACTTTTAGTTATTGTCCTTAAGTTGGACATTTGGTGAGCTCCTTGTCATGGCGGCTTGTGTTTGAACTCATCCAGGAATCTCCACCAATGTTTGGAATTCCAATGGCCTCCGGGATCCCAAACTAGGCGCAGAAAGCCTTTAAGTAAGTTAAAGCAAGCGACAAGGCCCCAAGAGTGTTGATTGCCAGAATGAATTCCGGGGTCCCAAATCTTGCTTTTGCACCCGTCTTCTTGTTGATCATTATGATTCCATCCGGGTAGTAAGCAATCTGAATTCTCACTAAAGTGGCCAAACAACTTCCTAGACCCATTCAGTTAAGCTTTACACCAACCCTTGTATTTAAACTTTGAGCACACAATCATGTTGAACCTTGCTTGACAACTCCTACCACTAACCATCTCTCGCTTGCTCTTATAGCCACAAAGAGCTCTAAGTTGACCATCCATCTCCAGTAGCCCATATTCAAGTGAAATTAGAAAGCTAAGGGATATGAATTTTACCCACTTGAATGTTGTGAAGGATGATGGCAACTTAGGGGGAGGTATTTCTAATGAATTTGCAAGCTCCACTCCCTTGTGCTCTTCTCTGACAACTTCAACCTCTTTGCAAGTTTTTTCAATATCAACCTCTTCCTCTTGGTAGATTTCTTTCAATTCAGTCTCTTCTTCATTATTTACCAAGGGCACAGGAGGTTATGCTTCTTCTTCTTGGATCTCCATCTCAAGTCCAATGGGAGAGGATTCAACTGTAGATAAGAATTCATTAATGATTGAATCCATCTCTTGATCATCCCCTTCAAAGTCTTCAACCATGATATGCTTTGGAGGTTGTACACCCTCCTCAACATCAATTTCAAACTCCTTAGAAGGGGGCTCTATGACTTGAGTTTCCCATGGAGGTTCTGCATCTCCTAAGTCTTCAACCAATTCTTCTACTTCGATAATTACAGCTTCCTTCACTTGTTCTAGTACAAAGTCATGCGCCGTACTGTCCACTGGAGTTTCTAGTATCTCCTTCATGCTGCGTTCTTCATTAGATTGCCCACATGAAGCCATGGGGGTTCCTTGAGTGTCCAAACATCGGGAAGGTAGTCTATTTATTGCTTGATTCAATTGGTGAAGTGTGGCATAAAATTTTTCAAATGTTTCCTTGGGTTGCTCCCTTGTTTCTCGGGGTGATGGAGATGGACATGGTGCATAGGGAGGTGGTGGTTCTTGGGAGTAATTGGGTTGGAATTGGGGTGGGTAAGGGTTAGGGTCATATGGAGGTGAATTGTGGTAGTTGCCTTGTGAGTGTGGTTATTCAAAGCTGTGTTGAGGAGGTGGTTCATAGGCATATGATGGGGCTTGTTGGTAATTACAAGGGAGTCCACCATATCTATCATCTTGGTATGCACCTCGGAATGGTTTCTGACTATAGTAATTTGGTGGGTGATGGTTGTCACGAAAGGGTCCACCAGTACTATTGTTTCGGCATGCATTCTGGAATGGTCATTGTCCATGGTACTTTGGGGGGGAGTTGTTGACTAAAGGGTTGATCAGATCCTCGTAACTCCGTCCATCTCTGATTGTTTCGACCTTGATGCATGTTCCTGTTATAGTTTCCATTCATTGCAACAGCATTGGAACCAAACTCAAAGCGACGGGGTGAGAACTCATAGTAACTAATAAAAATTAAAAATAAATATAAATAAACAAGCAAAGGAAAATAAAATAAAATAAAATAAATAAGAGAAAAGATTTGAAATTTGAAAATTGAATTTGAAATAAGATAAGATAAGATTTTTGAAAACGATATGATTTTTTTAATGCAAATTTCGAGAATTCAATTAAAATAAAGAGAAAATATATTTTTGAATTAAATGAGGAAAGAGAAAAACAATAAAATGACACTAAACTTAAAATTTTTAGATCAAAACAAAGAAAACAACTAAGAACAACTTGAAGGTCAAGATGAACACGAAGAACAAATTTTTGAAAAAAATTTTTTTTAATAACTAAATAAAAAACAATAACCTCTTAATTTATGAAAAAGCAAAAATAAAAACAAAAATAAAAATAAACAAGTAAAAAGCAAATATTTACAATAACCAATAATAAGGCACACATTTGCAATTCCCTGACAACGGCGCCATTTTGAAGAATGAAAGATTGACGGTTTAGAATTCAGAATAAATTCCCGTTGCAAGTATAGTTTCTAAACCAAGCAATCGACCTTTCTTACAAAAGTTTTGGTTGTCACAAGTAACAAACCCCTTTTTTACGTTCATAACCGAAGTATTTAAATCTCGGGTTGTCTTCTCAAGGAACTGCAGGGAGGTGTTCTTATTATTGGTTATGAGTTTTGTAAATTGGGGGTTTTGAAAGTAAGGAACAAGTAATTTAAATGACAAACAAAATAAATAAATAAGTGTAAAATAAACTCTTAGCAAGGTATGAAAATTCGGAAGTCCTATCCTAGTTACTCCTATGAGAATGGAAGTTAATCCCACTTAGTTAACCCTCATGCAAGCAAGGGAAACTCAAGTGAACTAATTAGTTAGATTCCCAAGTCCTAGCTAGCTCCTAAGAAAAGACTAGAGTTAGTGGAATACCAGTCAATTTAGCCGACATAACAACCAATCACGGATAGTTGATAACTCAAGAGCTTCCAGTTAATCAATTAAACCCAAGAATATAAAAAAGCTAAATAAGAATCATAAATCTGAAATACCTCAAATTATTAATTAAGAAAATCCTAACATGAAGGATTCATAAGCCAATTGGGCAACATAAATCAAATACAAATAAAAGCATTAGAGTATATAAAACTAAAAGGGAAACATAAATTAAAGGAACATTGGAGCTGAGAGAAAGTTGAAATAATAAGTTGAAATAATAAGAAATCCTAATTCCTTTAAGAGAAATCCTAATCCTAAATCCTAAGAGAGAGGAGAGAACCTCTCCCTCTAAAAACTACATCTAAAACTAAAAATTATAAATTATGAGCTGATGATTATGAATGGATGCATTCCCCACTTTATAGCCTCTAATCTGTGTTTTTCATTCCGAAAGCTGGGTCAAAAACAGCCCAAAAATCGCCCCCAACGTATTTTGGTACGTACAGGTCGCGGGAAAGTGACGCGGAAGCGTCGTCCACGCGTTTGCGTGGATTGCATTTCTGCCAGGTCACGCGTCCGCGTGATCCACGCGTTCGTGTCGTCTGGCTTCAAGACAGGTATAGCAAATTATATATCAAATCAAAGCTCCGGACGTTAGCTTTCCAATGCAACTGGAACCGCGTCATTTGGATATCTGTAGCTCAAGTTATGATCGTTTGAGTGCCACGAGGTCAGGCTGGACAGCTTTAGCAGTTCCTTCAATTTCTTGTATTCCTTCCACTTTTGCATGCTTCCTTTCCATCCTCCAAGCCATTCCTGCCCTGTAATCTCTGAAAACACTTAACACACATATCAAGACATCGAATGGTAATAAGAGAGGATTAAAATTAGCTTATTTAAGATCAAAGAAACATGTTTTCAATCATAGCACAAAATCAGGAAGGAGAATGTAAACTCATGCAAATAGTATGAATATGTGGGTAAAGAGTTGATAAAATCCACTCACATTAGCACAAGATAAACCATAAAATAGTGGTTTATCAGTGTTTCTATAGGATTCTCCCATGTAATTCACCTCTTCCATTGCAGGATTCTCAAGGTCATAAGCTTCTCCTTCAGAGGAAGCTTCTTTAGTACTGCCGGATGCAGCTTGCATTCCAGTCAGATTATGAGAAATCATATTGACTTTCTGAGTCAATATTTTGTTCTGAGCCAATATGGCATTTAGAGTATCAATCTCAAGAACTCCTTTCTTCTGAGTCATCCCATTATTCACAGGATTTCTTTCAGAAGTATACATGAACTGGTTATTTACAACTATTTTAATGAGTTCCTGGGCTTCTGCAGGTATTTTCTTCAGATGAAGAGATCCACCAGCAGAGAGGTCCAATGACATCTTGAACAATTCAGACAGACAATCATAGAATATACATAAGATGCTCCATTCTGAAAGAATGTCAGAAGGACACCTTCTGATCAATTGCTTGTATCTTTCCCAAGCTTCGTAGAGGGATTTACTTTCCTTATGTCTGAAGGTTTAGACTTCCACTCTAAGCTTGATCATCTTTTGAGGTGGAAAGAATTTGGCCAAGAAAGTATTGACTAACTTTTCCCAAGAGTTTAAGCTTTCTTTAGGTTGTGAGTCCAACCATATCCTAGCTTTGTCTTTTACAGCAAAGGGAAAAAGCAGAAGTCTGTAGACCTCGGTATTAACCCCATTGGTCTTAACAGTGTCACAGATTTGCAAGAATTCAGCTAAGAACTGATGAAGATCTTTCAATGGAAGTCCATGAAACTTGCAATTCTGCTGCATTAGAGAAACTAATTGAGGCTTAAGCTCAAAGTTGTTTGCTCCAGTTGCAGGAATTGAGATGCTTCTTCCATAGAAGTTGGAAGTTGGTGCAGTAAAGTCACCAAGCATCTTCCTTGCATCTCCACCATTGTTGTTGGGTTCGGCTGCCATGTCTGCTTCTTTTTCAAATTTTTCTGTAAAGTCCTCTCCGGAGTGTTGTGCTTTAGCTTCTCTTAGATTCCTCTTCAGAGTCCTTTCAGGTTCAGAATCAGCTTCAACTAGAATGTCCTTATCCTTATTCCTGCTCATATGAAAAAGAAGAGAACAAAGAGAGAATGGGAATCCTCTATGTCACAGTATAGAGATTCTTTTATGTGAGTATAAGAATAGAAGAATAGAAGAATGAGAAGAGAGAGAAGATGAGTAATTCGAACAGAGAGAAGAGAGAGGGGTTCAAATTATGAGTAGAAGAGAAGTGTTAGTAATTAAATAAAATAAATAGAAAGAGATAAGAGAGAGAAGAAATTTGAATACTAAGAGAGAAGAAAAATGTTAGTAAAAATAAATAAAATGAATAGAAAGAGATGAGAGAGAGAGGGAATTTGAATATTAATTAAAAGAAAAGAAAAATATTTTTGTTTTTATTTTAATTTTTGGTTAGTTTCGAAAATTATAAAAAAATAAAGGAAAATTGAAATTCAAAACAATTAGTTAATTAAAAAGGTTTTTGAAAAAGTGGTTAGTTATTTTTGAAAATTAGAAGTGGAAAAGTAGTTAGATGGTTTTGAAAAAGATAAGAAATAGTAAACCTTTTAAAATTAAAACAAACAAGTCAAGTAGTTGGTTGAAAAAGATTTGAAAATAAATTTTGAAAAGATAAGAAGTTAGAAAAAGATTTTGAAATTAAAATTTTAAAAAGATATGATTGAAATTTATTTTGAAAAAGAATTGAAAAAGAAATTAAAAAGATTTGATTTTTAAAATTAAAGTTGATGACTCGACTAACAAGAAACTAAAAGATATGATTCTAGAATTTAGAGATTGAACCTTTCTTAACAAGAAAGTAACAAACTTGAAATTTTTGAATCAAAACATTAATTGTTAGTAAAGTTTTCGAAAATATGAAATAAAAATAAGAAAAGGATTTTGAAAAATTAGTTTTAAAATTTTCAAAAACATTAAAAGAAAAATGAAAAAGATTTTGAAAAATTTTAAGAATGAAATTCGAAAATCATAAAAAAATGAAAAAGAATTGATTTTGAAAAATATTTGAAAAGATAAAGTTTTTAAATTGAAATTTTTACTTGACTAACAAGAAACAAATAAATTTTAAAAATTTTTGACCAAGTCAACTCAAAATTTCGAAAATTATGAGAAGAATAAGGAAAATATATATATATATATATATATATATATATATATATATACTTTTGAATTTTTAATGAGGAGAGAGAAAAACAACAAAATGAAACAAAATATAAAAATTTAAGATCAAAACAATTAATGCATGCAAGAACACTTTGACTGTCAAGATGAACACCAAGAACACTTTGAAGATCATGATGAACATCAAGAACATATTGATGCATGGAAACTTGTCTCTCAACAATTTTCTCTCGGCAAGTATACCGAATTGTCGTCAAGTAAAAACTCACAATAGAGTGAGGTCGAATCCCACAGGGATTGATTGGTCAAGCAACTTTAATCAGAGGAATGTTCTAGTTGAGCTAAGCAGAAATTGAGTTGAGAGTTGCAGAAACATAAATGGCGGGAAAGTAAATAACATAAAATGTAAATGCTGGAAATAAAGAGCAAAATGTAAATGGCGGAAAGTAAACTACAAAATCTTAAATGAGGAATTGGGGAAATGAACATAAAAGTAAATGGCAGAAAGTAAAGAGAATGGGTAAGATCAGAAGCGGGGATTCATTGGGCTCAGGAGATGTTGTATTCTCCAGATCAAGTTCATTCTCATCTCTTCTTCAATCAATGCATTCATTGATCTCTTCGGCAATCTTAAGTGATTGGATTATCAATCTTAAGTAAATGGCAGAAAGTAAAGAGAATGGGTAAGATCAGAAGCGGGGATTCATTGGGCTCAGGAGATGTTGTATTCTCCAGATCAAGTTCATTCTCATCTCTTCCTCAATCAATGCATTCATTGATCTCTTTGGCAATCTTAAGTGATTGGATTCCAATTCCTTGGCAACCCAATCTCTCAAATCTTGATCAATAGCCAATTCCTTGGTCTAATTGCTCATGAGAAGAGATGAAGTATGGTCACTGATTATACCACATGCATTCCCAAATCAAAGTATTGGTAGGATTATATGTCACCATATCCATCCAAACCCCAATTTGGTCCAACATGAGAAAGCATTTCTAGCATGATCTCTTCATTCCTCTTCCAAGGTCCGAAGAGATCCAAGTATGAATAGCTTCTTTTCCAAGATAACTACCGAATAAGATGAAGATTGAAAGTTTTCTATTAAAATCAAGAGAAAAGAAAGAAGAAGAATAATGAAAACTATTATTGATCCGTCAAATTACAACAGAGCTCCCTAACCCAATGAAAGGGGTTTAGTTGTTCATAGCTCTGGGAATGGAAAGCGTAAGTGTAAAGTACATTATGAAAAACTAAAACTAGAAGTTGCAAAGAAAGTAAAATATACAGAGTGTAGTTCTCCAAAATGCCAAAAAGCTCTCCTACTAGTTCAAAACTACTCCTATATATACTACTCTTCTAATCTTCTAGTTGGCTCTTCAATTCTTGGATATGGGCCTTTGGATCTTTAGTTGAAGCAGTTGCAGTCTTCAGTGGGCTCAGCTTTGCTTGCAGAGAAAGTGTGAGTTAGGCATGGACGTTAGTTAGGACGTTAGTGGTGTTAACGTTAAGTGAAAATGTGGGTTCGAGAACGTTAGTGACGATCACCTTTTTCACTAACGTTCCTAACCCAAGATGGTCCACGTTAACTTCAACGTTAGTGGCACTAACGTGACCACTAACGTTTCCACTTGGTCCTTCGAAAATGTTATTGGCATTCACCTTTTCCAATAACATTGCTTGTTGCCCTTCCACCCTACGTTAGAGTCCATGTTAGTGTAGCTAACGTGACCCCTAACGTGGGCATGCCTCAGCTTCGAGAGCGTTAGTGACACTTACTTTTGTCACTAACGCTCCAAACGCCCCTTCTCACGTTAGTGCCTCACGTTAATTGTATTAACGTGGCCACTAATGTGGTGGTGATTGCCATCTCCAACGTTAGTGACAAAGGTGAGTGTCACTAACGTTGGCTCATCATTCCTTTCCTCCACGTTAGCTTCCATGTTAATGTAATTAACGTGGCAACTAACGTGGCTAATAGTGGCTTGGTCCAACGTTAGTGACAAAGGTGAGTGTCACTAACGTTGGCACTTCTTTGTTCCTTCCACGTTAGAGTTCACGTTAATCTAATTAACGTGACTCTTAACGTGGCTAAGTGTGCCCCTTTTTCCAACGTTAGTGGTATTCACTTTTACCACTAACGTTGGAACTTTACTTCTCATCCACGTTAGCTTCCACGTTAATGTAGTTAACGTGGCAACTAATGTGGGTTATGATGGCTCATGAAGGCGTTACTGGCGATCACTTTTCTCATAAACGTTCCAAGCTAGCTCCCATTCCACGTTAATGGTCACGTTAGTTAGACTAACGTGGCTATTAACGTGGCATCTTCCTTGCTTCCTTTGTCCTGAAATCAAGCAAGTAAAGTGCATCAAAGCTAGGTTCTAACTCATAAGATCATGCATCATCCATTTTACCATTCAATTCATGCATAATTCTCATAAAATCATATAAAATTCATAATGTTTGCTTGAATCAAGATGTAAGTGATTATCTACCCAAAACTTGCTTATTAACTAAGAAAATGCATGAAACTACCCTAAAACAGTAAAGAAAAGGTCAGTGAAACTGGCCAAAATGCCCTGGCATCACAACACCAAACTTAAAGCTTGCTTGTCCTTAAGCAAGTACTGAAACATGAGAATGATGAATGAAATGACAAGAGAAATGAGTCATTATTGTGGAAGTCATATCCTTGGTTTTATGGGTTTCATGTATAGCAACTTAGGTTCATTCCTTTACTGGCTTTTAGACCTTTATCATGCCCTGGAATACTTACTTGATTGCACCCTATGAGACTTTTATTCATTGATCCCTTTGTCTTTTCAAGGTTTAATTGTGTTCTTAGACTAGGTGCTTTGTGAGAGGGCGACTCTTTAAGATAAGCTTTCAGTCAGCACTCCCGAACCAGTTGGTCCAAGGTGCTGGGTGTTAAGACACCCCTAAGGACCTACTCCCTCAAGTCTCTTTTCCCCATACATACACACCACAGGCACATGGTTTGTTATTTTCTTTCTTGAGACCTTGGTGTCCAGCACATCTTTGGGTTACTAACTGTTCTATAGCAAAGGTTACTCTTGATAGTGGACTTTCAGCTGATAATCCCGGGTTAGTTAACCCAAGTTACCAAGTGATAAGGCACCCCTGAGAGCTTATTCATCCAAGTATATCCTTTACACAGGAGCACCACAGACACATGCCCCAGGATTTAACCCTTGGTGCCTAGCCTTATTTCTTACTCTTTCTCTTTATTTCTCAACTTTTATTTTTCTTTCCCTTTTTCTTATTAGGATCTTGTTATTTAGCTAGTCTCATGGGGTGTGTTTCAAGCATATGATTCAGGACAGATAGTTGCCTTCCTACCTTGTTGGTGAACCAACTTAGCTAAGTAATTACTACACCACAAGCTTAAGAACTTACTTCACAAATTGAACATCACTCTGGTCTTTCATAACATCTCTTTTTATTTGACTTAAAGGACAAGCATACAAGTAAGCAAAGGTGGAAATGCAGTAGTGACATTAGACTAGCAAGCATAGACCCAAGCAATGCAAACTTAAAGGCAGAATTAAAAATCCTAAACTACCATGGAAACATGTTCTATTTCATACATGATTTTCCTTAATTAAAACTTAAAAAAGATGGAACAAAGAGGGAACTCCACAACCTTTTACTTTTGGGGTTGCCCATGCTCTCCCTCTTCTTTGTGTCCTTCTTGAGTGCTTGAACCCCCACTTCCCTTGCTTTTTCCAATCAACTTTTTTCAGGAGCCAGCATCTTCCATCTTCTTTTTCAATGTTTCCTTTTGCTGTTTTACCTTCCTTTCCTCTTGTTCTGTTAAATATTTTTGGACTGTATCATACCTAGGGATTGCAGAGTGCAAATTATGCATATGCCCAGTCATATAGTTCAACTTGGCTTGAGTGCTTATGTTGAATTCTTCCCTATGTAGTTGCCGTCCTTCATTAAGCACGCTGAACTCATTGAATGTTTTTGTTTGAGCTAGCTGACATTGGTTGAGTTCTTGAAGGCGTTTATCTTAACGCTCTTGCCTTTCAGTCACTTGATTGATGGCTTGAGTGAGCTGGGAGTATTGCTCCTGTTGCTGCTCCATTTGTTGCTTCTGCCACTCCCTCTGTTGACCCATCCAATTAGAGAGCAGTTCTTCTTGACGATCCATCCTTTGGGCTTGAATGTGCAGTTGTTGTTCTTGTCCATCCATATAACTCCTTGCTAACTCCTCAATGGCTCCGTGAATGTGATTCAAGTTTATGTTGGTTGGATCATAGTACTCTTCTTGTTGGTATTCTTCTTGATGGGATTCTTCTCGGTGAGGTCCTTCTTGTGATGTTCTTTTCTCTATTTGAGGCCTTCTTTGTTGTTGGGCGGGTGCCACATAAGTTATACGCTGTAGCGTAACTAACCTCCCAGGGTTTACCCAATTTGAATTGCTGTCCTCGAAGACTACCTTGGCTTTCGTACACAGTCTAAGGATGGTGCTGGGGTACCAAAGTCTAGCACCCGGATCATTCTTCTCGGCTAACTCTTGAATCCCCTTAGCTATAATTTCGTGCACATTGATTCCTCCACCCTTTATTAAGCAATGTACCATAGTAGCTCGAGTAGTGTTGACCTTAGAATTATTCGCGGCTGGAAGGATAGATATCCTCACGAGTTCAAACCATCCCTTGGCTTCCAGGATAAGGTCTCCTCTCCTGATGAACCGGGGTCTCCTATCCGAATACCTTTCCCAGTCAGATCCGATAACACACATATCGTTCACAATTTCTTCAAGTTCATCATTGTCGGGGCCATTACTTATTCTTACATGATAACTGGGCTCATTAAAATGTGGCGATTTCAGCTGAAGAGCCCTTGTTATAGCATTGGGGATGAAGTCCACCTCTGTTCCTCTCACATAACTTTTGAAGGTGGGGGCCTTGGTTTTGTCTTCTCTGACCACATTTGCATAGAACTCTTTGATGAGGTTTGCATTTATCTTTGCTTCTAGGTTCGTAAGCCTTTGCCAACCCCTTTGTTCAATCTTCTCTCGAATCTGTGGGCACTCATCCTCGTTGAACTGGAATGTTAACTCAAGCAATATCTTTTTGTGCTTTATCCGTTCAAATTCGAGTTCATGGAATGCAGTTTTGAATCTCCCTTCATTGAAAGGGATGCTCTCCACCGGTTCCTTCCTCTTTTGCCTCTTGGAGCTCGATGATGCCATGAGTAGGAGTTGATATGTGAAGGTGAGGAGTGTGTCTTTGATAGGGTAAGGGGAGTTTGGTTCCGAGAGTGGGAAGTGTAAAGAATGGGTTTGGAATGTGAAGGGGGTACGGAATAAGAACCACTTATATAGGGAGGTGGTGAGTGAATGAAAGGTGTGGATTGATGGAGTGGGTGTATGATGAATGGATGGGGTTTAGCATAGGATGAGCACAAGGATCATTAACTTTATGATGGGGTTGGTTCGATTTCCAAGCGTGTCATTCTTCCAATGTTGCATGGCAACATTTTCCAATGCATTCCCCTTGAAGACACGTGTATAGTCCTCTCCCTTTGTGGTGGCCGAACCCTCCTCCTTCAATTGTCCCATCAATTCTCCTACAAAATAAAAGGGATGTAATTAATGAAATTGTGGAAAGTGGCGGCAAAATTTAAAAAAATTGGGATAACTACTTTTTTAAAGTTTTTGTTTCTAACTAACTAAGTGCTATTCATGAATGCAAACCAACTGACTATTTAATTGTTCATGTATGCAACATTGGTGACACCAAACTTAGTTTGTGTCCATGTGGTGTACAAAATTTTGTTTAAGGCTCTAAGAGTAACATGATATCAATTGCATTTATGCTCTCTTAGTATGCCTTGAACATCAAACTTGTTCTTCACTATGTGCTGCATAAAAGGATTCATTCAAGTATATGTCAAAGTTAATTTGGAATTCATGAACCTTGCATTATTAACTATTTTAAAAGCATATAAAACATGGGTTGCCTCCCATGAAGCGCTTCTTTAGCGTCACTAGCTTGACATTCTGACTTTGTTAGGGTGGTTGGTAATGCTTCAAATCTTCCCCCCTCGCAGTAAATCTATCTCCATTGGCTTCATCAAGAATCTCCACATGTTCTAAGGAGAGAATTCTATTGATGGTGAAAACTTTAGGTAGCTGAGATGGGATGGTGGGGAGATGGGGTGGGATAATTGGGAAATAAGCTGAGATCACTTTATCCCCTGGAGAGAAGTCCTTTGTAGGGATCTTCTTGTTCCTCCATCTCCTTGGTACCTTCTTCTTTTTTCCTTTTGATGTTGCCCTGCTCTTTGTGGCCTCTTTTTCCAAGGAAATTTTGTTGCTGATCTCATATGACTCTGGTGGTTTAGGTTCCTCCTGGTTTTCCTTTAGTTGTGACAACTGCTGCCTGTCTTGTTCATCAACCAAAGGGATTCCCAGGTGTACAGCTTGTGCTTCAATGCTTGTTTCTTCCACCAGTGCTTTGTCGTGCTCTCCCCTTGGTTCTTTGTTTTCCTGATCTGCTTCTTGTGAGGGTTTGAAGACATTGAATGCGAGTTGTTCGTCATGTATCCTCAGTATTAACTCTCCTCGCTCCACATCTATGAGCGCTCTGGCTGTAGCTAGGAATTGTCTTTCCAATATGATTGGGTGAAGGTGACTCTCTTCCATTTCCAATATGACAAAGTCTGTGGGAAGGAAGTAGTTCCCAACCTTCACCAACACGTTTTCAACCACTCCTACTGCTTGTTTTTGAGTTTTGTCAGCCAGCCTGATGACTACGTTTGTGGGCATTAGCTCATTGATCTGCAGCTTCTTCATAAGGGATAAAGGCATTAAGTTGATGCTTGCTCCCAGGTCACAGAGTCCTTTATCAAACATTATTTCTCCTATGGCACAAGGGATGTGAAAACTCCCTGGATCCTTCCTTTTTGTAGGCAACTCTGGTTGAATGAGAGCACTGCACTCCTTATTCATCACTATTGTTTGCCCTCCTTTGAGTGAGCTTTTCTTGGTCAGCAGCGCCTTCATATACTTAATGTATGAGGGCATTTGTTGGAGAGCTTTGATGAATGGTATGTTTACATGGAGAGATGCAAACATATCAAGGAACTTTGAGTATATTCTCTTTTCTACACCACCCTTGAGTCTTTGGCGAAAAGGTGCATAGAGTTTCAGCATCTCCTTCTGTGTAATTTTGGTTTCTTGGTGACCCTCTTCCTGCTTCTCTGCTGAAGTATCTCCATAGTGTTTGAAGGGTTTGTTCAGCTCTTCCTCAGTCTCTCTATCACTTATAGTGACCATCTTGCATTCTTCCCATCTTACTTTCTTTGCTTCACCTCTTGGGTTTTTCTCTGTGTCACTTGGGAAGCTGTCAGTAGGTTTGGGAATCTTCTTAGAGAGGTATCCCACTTGAAATTCTAGCCTCTTAATGGTGTCTCCTTGATTTTTGATATTGGCCTGCACCTCCTCCTTGAACACCTTGTTATCTTGGAGTTCCTTACATATGCCTTCAAGTAGAGTCTCAATCCTTGAGAGTCTATCTTTGGATGATTGTGAGTTGAGATTGGAGGGCTGGAAAGGGCCATTTTGGTTTTGGTATGGATGTTGAGATGTGTTGTTAGGTGGGTGCTAATATGATCTCTGTGTGGAATATTGGTGAGCCGCATTGTTGTTGGGGTTGTGACGTCTCTGATCTTGGCCTTGATCTTGTTGATTTCCCCACCCAAAGTTTGGGTGGTTTCTCCAACCAGGATTATAAGTTTTGGAGTATGGATCATGGGTCTGCCTAGGTGAATTTCCAATGTAGTTGGCTTGTTCCTGATCACCCTCTGCTTCTGCATTCACTCCTTCTTGGGTTGCTGACGAGGTGGTGATTGCTGCTACTTGGTTCCTCTCCATCTTCTTGGTAAGATCAGCCAGCTGCTTGGTGATCATCTTGTTTTGGGCAAGCAGTGCATCCACGTTGTTTAGCTCCATCACTCCTCTAGTGTTGCCTCTTTCAGAAGCATAGAAGTAGTCATTTTCAGCTACAGTCTCAATGACATCTATGGCTTCTTCAATGGTCTTCTTCTTGTTCAGAGATCCCCCAGATGAGTGGTCTACTGCCTTCTTTGATTCATAAGAAAGACCTTCATAGGAAATGTGTAACTGCACCCATTCATTGAACATATCTGGCGAGCACCTTCTTGTCAAGTCCTTAAACCTCTCCCATGCTTCATATAGAGTTTCACCATCTTGTTGCCTGAAGGTTTGTATCTCAGCTCTCAACCTGTTGATTCTTTGAGGAGGATAGAATCTCGCCAAGAATTTGTTTACCACATCTTTCCAGGTTGTTAAACTCTCCTTCGGGAAGGATTCCAACCATTTAGATGCTTTATCCTTGAGTGAGAAGGGAAACAAAAGTAGTCTATAGGTGTCAGGATGAACACCATTAGACTTCACAGTATCACATATCCTCAGAAATGTGGTGAGATGTTGATTGGGGTCTTCTTGGACACTTCCTCCAAATGAACAGTTGTTCTGAACAAGGGTGATGAGTTGTGGCTTTAGTTCAAAGTTATTGGCATGTATGGTTGGCTTTTGGATGCTACTTCCACAGTTTCCTGGGTTTGGGTTTATGTAAGATCCCAGAACTCTTTTTTCTTGCTTAGCATGATGCGCTAGACCTTCTCTGCCATGGTTGTGAGCCTTTTCTTCATGATGGTTCTCCATATTCTCATCCATGTCTGGTTCAAAGTACTCTTCCTCTTCCTCAGCACCAACAACTCTCTTTCCTCTTGCTTCCATCCTTAATCTAAGGAAGGTCCTCTCAGGTTCAGAATCAAAATAAGTTGAAGCCCCGCTTCTTCTACCTGTCATACAACCAACAAGGCCAAAGCAAAAGGGAGGTAGAGAGTATTCTTATTAAAAATGCTGTTAGTGTGAGTGATTCAATATATCAAACAGTTAGTGGGTTAGTGAACTAAATTGTAACAAATAAGAGAACACCACATACGGGTAGGGGTAACAGGAAGAAAATAACTGAAACTGAAAGTGAATCAATCAAACAGAAATTAAATAAAAAAAAAAGAAAAATGCTCAATCTATTTATCCACCAATTTAATCATTGTTGATACAAAATCAATCCCCGGCAATGGCGCCATAAACTTGATGCACGGAAACTTGTCTCTCAACAATTTTCCCCCTGGCAAGTATACCGAATTGTCATCAAGTAAAAACTCACAATAGAGTGAGGTCGAATCCCACAGGGATTGATTGGTCAAGCAACTTTAATCAGAGGAATGTTCTAGTTGAGCTAAGCAGAAATTGAGTTGAGAGTTGTAGAAACATAAATGGCGGGAAAGTAAATAATATAAAATGTAAATGCTGGAAATAAAGAGCAAAATGTAAATGGCGGAAAGTAAACTGCAGAATCTTAAATGAGGAATTGGGGAAATGAACATAAAAGTAAATGGCAGAAAGTAAAGAGAATGGGTAAGATCAGAAGCGGGGATTCATTGGGCTCAGGAGATGTTGTATTCTCCGGATCAAGTTCATTCTCATCTCTTCCTCAATCAATGCATTCATTGATCTCCTTAGCAATCTTAAGTGATTGGATTCCAATTCCTTGGCAACCCAATCTCTCAAATCTTGATCAATAGCCAATTCCTTGGTCTAATTGCTCATGAGAATAGATGAAATATGGTCACTGATTATACCACATGCATTCCCAAATCAAAGTATTGGTAGGATTATATGTCACCATATCCATCCAAACCCCAATTTGGTCCAACATGAGAAAGCATTTCTAGCATGATCTCTTCATTCCTCTTCCAAGGTCCGAAGAGATCCAAGTATGAATAGCTTCTTTTCCAAGATAACTACCCAATAAGATGAAGATTGAAAGCTTTCTAGTAAAATCAAGAGAAAAGAAAGAAGAAGAATAATGAAAACTATTATTGATCCATCAAATTACAACAGAGCTCCCTAACCCAATGAAAGGGGTTTAGTTGTTCATAGCTCTGGGAATGGAAAGCGTAAGTGTAAAGTACATTATGAAAAACTAAAACTAGAAGTTGCAGAGAAAGTAAAATATACAGAGTGTAGTTCTCCAAAATGCCAAAAAGCTCCCCTACTAGTTCAAAACTACTCCTATATATACTACTCTTCTGATCTTCTAGTTGGCTCTTCAAGTCTTGGATATGGGCCTTTGGATCTTTAGTTGAAGCAGTTGCAGTCTTCAGTGGGCTCAGCTTTGCTTGCAGAGAAAGTGTGAGTTAGGCGTGGACGTTAGTTAGGACGTTAGTGGTATTAACGTTAAGTGAAAATGTGGGTTCGAGAACGTTAGTGACGATCACCTTTTTCACTAACGTTCCTAACCCAAGATGGTCCACGTTAACTTCAACGTTAGTGGCACTAACGTGACCACTAACATTGCCTCTTGGTCCTTCACAAACGTTATTGGCATTCACCTTTTCCAATAACGTTTGCTTGTTGCCCTTCCTCCCTACGTTAGAGTCCATGTTAGTATAGCTAACGTGACCCCTAACGTGGGCATGCCTCAGCTTCGAGAGCATTAGTGACACTTATCTTTGTCACTAACGCTCCAAACGCCCCTTCTCACGTTAGTGCCTCACGTTAATTGTATTAACGTGGCCACTAACGTGGTGGTGATTGCCATATCCAACGTTAGTGACAAAGGTGAGTGTCACTAACGTTGGCTCATCATTCCTTTCCTCCACGTTAGCTTCCATGTTAATGTAATTAACGTGGCAACTAACGTGGCTAATAGTGGCTTGGTCCAACGTTAGTGACAAAGGTGAGTGTCACTAACGTTGGCACTTCTTTGTTCCTTCCACGTTAGAGTTCATGTTAATGTAATTAACGTGACTCTTAACGTGGCTAAGTGTGCCCCTTTTTCCAACGTTAGTGGTATTCAGTTTTACCACTAACGTTGGAGCTTTACTTCTCATCTACGTTAGCTTCCACGTTAATGTAGTTAACGTGGCAACTAACGTGGGTTATGATGGCTCACGAAGGCGTTACTGGCGATCACTTTCTCATTAACGTTGCAAGCTAGCTCCCATTCAATGTTAATGGTCACGTTAGTTAGACTAATGTGGCTATTAACGTGGCATCTTTCTTGCTTCCTTCGTCCTAAAATCAAGCAAGTAAAGTGCATCAAAGCTAGGTTCTAACTCATGAGATCATGCATCATCCATTTTACCATTCAATTCATGCATAATTCTCATAAAATCATATAAAATTCATAATGTTTGCTTGAATCAAGATGTAAGTGATTATCTACCCAAAACTTGCTTATTAACTAAGAAAATGCATGAAACTACCCAAAAATAGTAAAAAAAAGGTCAGTGAAATTGGCCAAAATGCCCTGGCATCACATATTTTTGAAAATTTTGAAGAAAAGAAAGACATGCAAGACACCAAACTTAAGAACTTTTGTACTAGGGACACTAACAATTTGAAAATGCATATGAAAAATAAGAAAAGACACGAAACAAGAAAATGTAAAGATCAAACAGAGAAAATGTTCCGAGGGTTACCTGAAACTGTAGGTCAATCTCGGACGAGATCTTCTGTACTGGTCGGAGATGACGTGTCCGGCTGGTGGGTGGCGGCCGGAGCTGTCGTGTCCGATTTGTTGGACTGGCTGCACTGCTGATCCTTCATCACCGGAGGGTGGGGGGTACCTGCAAGAGACTCCGATGCTTAAGTTAGCATGGGTATTAAACAGGTTTTTATGTAGAATCAGAGTATAAGTTTTACCTGGGTGCTCCAGTGTATTTATAGTAGTGTGGGCTGACCTTTCTGATAAGATAAGTTAGTTATCTTATCTTATCTTGAGTGAAGTCAGCTTATCTTTAAGGGAACCGCCTTTATCTCTATAGGCTTGGATTGCCTCCTTTGGATGTGGGTCGTGTTCCTCTATTTCGGCCCTTTACTGGGCTTTCCTGTTGATTTGGCCGACTCCTTTGAGAAGAGGTCAGATAGCCTGACCTAAATAGGTCGGTCGCTTTATCATCGAACATCTTGGGTCGGACAGCTCGACCCAGGGTATGAACAGTGCCCCTGCTTGAGCTTGGTCTTCTTTTGTTTTGGGGGCGAGTCCTTGACTTCGGTCTTTCCCTAATGAAGCCGAACTCAAGCATTTCGTCGATTCCTTTGTAGCGACTTTTGAATGTAGAACGTTTTCCTCTAAAAGCGCGCGCTTTTATATCAGCGCTTTGGGAACGTGTGAGGGTTTAATACTTTCATTAATTAGTATTAATTACCCCGTTTTCCTTTGGCTCTTTATTTTGATTTTCGAAAACCCAGAAACGGTTTCTCTTTTTCGCTCTTTTCGTAATTTCTTCCTTTGTTCTCTCGCTCTCTGTCTTTCGTCCACATTTATGCTTTTCTTGCGTTGCGGCGTCGCTAGGCGATTTTTCTGGGCAGCTTTCATTTTCACGTCTCCTTTTTTCCCTTGAAGCTTTTTCCCTTTCCAGGTTAGTTCCATTCGTATTTTCTTTTTCTTTTCGTTGTTTTGGCTTTGTGATGAGGTTTTGATTTTGCTTTTAAAGAAAGTTTGGATCTTTCTGTTTTTGTCGCGCCTAATTGTTGTTGAAATGTGTGTTCTAGGAGTTTCTTCATCTTCTGCATGATCCTTTTTGCCTTTCTTGTTGCTTGATGCTTTTTAGGGCTTTTTGCATGTTCTGTTGTTTCTATCTGATACCAATACCCAGAAAATCTGCATCTTTTCCTCGCTATGTTTGAAGATTGCTTTTTTGTCTGATTCTGAAAAAGGTTGCGCCTTTGATGGTTTCCGTTTGGCGTGTTTGATGTTGTCGAAGCTTTTTTGCTGATAGACTGTAAAAAGATAGTGGCTTTGATTACTTTTTAAACTTTTATACTTGCTGTTTGAAAATCTTCTTTTCTTGTTTGGGGGGAGCCGAGACGTAAGCTGTAGATTTTTCCAGAAACCTTGCTTTGTTACTGCCTCCAAAGGATGCCCCAGGACTTTGGTTTGAGTCTTGGGGTTTTCCTTTTCTGTTTGTTCTTCTGTATCATATTGGTCGAGTTGTTTTGCCCTTTGCCCGAGATGCTTTTTAGTAATCCAATCTTCTTTTCTTATTGTAGGATTAGTTGGCCTCATGTCTTCTCGCAATAACATTGTAGAGATGTCTTCCAGAGTTCTCGAGGCCAACCTTACTCTCTTCAGCTTGGATAATGTTGTCAGGGATGGTAAGATTGTCCCTGATGACGAGGATGATGATGATGCCGATCCCCTCCCTGTGTCTTCTGCCAATGTGTCAGCTCCTGCTGTTCTTCCTGCCGAGGTCGGCCCTCCCGCTTCTGATCCTGACTGCCAGATCTTAAACCGGGATGATGGTACTGTGGATGCTGTTCCTCTCCAGGCTCGCCCTCCTTCTCCTCAGACTGATGCTGCTGAAAAGTCTTCTAATCTTTAGCTGATTTATTTTGGATATTTGTGTAGTTGGCCCGGCTTGTGGGCTTTAAAACTCTTTATTTCGTGGTTGGTTTATTTTGCAGACACTCTTTCTGGTTTCTTGTTTAGCAACCCATTATTTTGAAAAACACAACGAGTATCTTCTAAGCTTTTGGGTCTGACCCTGAAGCTTTGTTATTTTATGTCATGCTTGCTTTCGCCTGTCTTAGCTTTTATATGTTTCGAGAATGTTGAAGCCTTGTTGCTCATCCTCTTTGAACTGCTTTGTACTTGGAGGTCGTAGATGCGTGGATCCAATTAGCAATCTATGACCGACTTCTTTGTCCTTTTCCAAGTAGTTGACCGACGTCGTCATGTCGATCTTTTCTCGATTATTTTTAGTAATCCTCTTTTTTGGACCTTGGTCAGGTCTCTTTCAGAGATTACTTTTATAACTTGTTTGTTGTAGGAAACCGACTTCGTTATGTCGATCTCTTCTAAGTTATTTTTGCAATCCTCTTTCTTGGATCTTTGTCGGATCTCTTTCAGGGATTACTTTTATAACATGTTTGTTGTAGGGGACCGACTTTATTATGTCGATCTCTTCTAAGTTATTCTTGTAATCCTCTTTCTTGGATCTTTGTCAGATCTCTTTCAGGGATTACTTTTATAACTTGTTTGTTGTAGGGGACCGACTTCATTATGTCGATCTCTTTTAAGTTATTTTTGTAATCCTCTTTCTTGGATCTTTGTCAGATCTCTTTCAGGGATTACTTTTATAACTTGTTTGTAGGAGGTCGACTTCTTTGCGTCGTCCTCTTTCTAAGTTATTTTTGTAGTCCTCTTTTTTGGACCTTTGTCAGGTCTCTTTCAGGGACTACTTTTATAACTTTTCATTTTGGGCTGACTTTGTCATGTTGGGCCCTTCTAAGTTAAAGTAATCCTCTTTAATAGGGTTGGCCAGACCTCTTTCCAGGGTTTACTTATAACTTGGGTTAACTTGGTCCGACTTCTTAACGTCGGCTAGTCTTTAAGTTATTATTTAGCAATCCATAAGACCTCGTCAGGTTCTTTTTCGGATCACTTTCGATAACTTCTTACATTATTCAGTGTTCATCTTTGCCGATTTGTAGAAGGTGGTTGCTATCTTTAGATCGTCTTTTAGGTGAATCGCGTTTTCACCTTTATCGGACGATTGTCTTTATCGTGATCGTGCAGTGAAATTATTTTTCACTTTATGCCGATCTGTTGCTTTATAATCGGACGATGAATGCTTCAGATTAATGCGTCTTGGAAAGTTGTAGAATATCTAAAATATATATTTTATTCAAAGGAAAGTGCAAACATATATGTGTGGGAATTTTTCATCCCTTTTAAGTCGGATAGTGTCTGAGTCTCAACTTGGTGCCTCATTAAAAAACCCTTTTAGGAAAAAGAGTGCATCCAATAGTGAGATCTTTTACTCTTTCTAGCTGTAGTACCTTCTTAGGTTGTAGGCGTGCCATGATCTGGGAAGCTCTCGTCCATCGAGTTCGGACAGTCTGTAGTAGCCCTTCCCAAGTACTTCTACAACTCGGTAGGGTCCTTTCCAGTTTGCTGCCAACTTTCCTTCTCCTGGTCGAGTTGTTCCAATATCATTTCGAATTAGGATGAGATCATTCTCTGCGAAACTTCTCGGCACTACCCTTTGATTATATCTAGAAGCCATTCGACGTTTTAGTGCTTCTTCCCTGATCCGAGCTCTTTCTTGGATTTCAGGTAGTAGGTCGAGCTCTTCCCTCTGAAGTTGGGAGTTTGCTCCCTCATTGTAATGAACCACTCTGGGTGATCATTCCTCAATCTCTACTGGAATCATCGCCTCTATTCCGTATGCTAACTTGTGGTGGAGTGTGGTGTCGTTCGATATGCCCATAGAACTTGTGGAAGCTCTTCTGCCCAAGCTCCCTTTGCGTCTTGTAATCTCCGTTTTAACCCGGCCAATATGACTTTGTTGGCAGCTTCAGCCTGTCCATTGGCTTGCGGATGTTCCACGGAGGTGTACTGGTGCTTTATGTTCAAGTCGGCTACTAATTTTCTGAAGCCTGCATCTGTGAATTGAGTGCCATTGTCTGTGGTGATGGAGTTTGGAACCCCAAACCTTGTGACAATGTTTCTATATAGGAATTTCTGGCTTCTTTGAGCAGTAGCGTTGGCTAGGGGCTCTGCCTCGATCCACTTTGTGAAATAGTCTACCCCTACTATGAGGAATTTAACTTGTCCTGATCCCTGGGGGAAGGGTCCGAGAAGATCAAGTCCCCATTTTGCAAACGGCCAAGGCTAAGTTACGCTGATGAGCTCTTCTGGCGAGGCGATGTGAAAGTTGGCATGTTTCTGACATGGTGGACATGTCTTTACAAATTCTGTAGCTTCTTTCTGTAGAGTTGGCCAATAAAATCCCGCCTGGAGTACTTTTTTGGCGAGAGCTCGTGCTCCGAGATGATTGCCGCAAATGCCGCCGTGTACTTCTTCTAGCACTTCCTTTGTGTTGTTGGTCGGTACACATTTTAGTAATGGTATTGAGATCCCTCTTTTGTACAGGATGTTGTTTATGAAAGTGTAGTACTGTGCTTCCCTTTTTAACCTCTTTGCCTCCTTTTCTTTTGTGGGGAGTGTTTCTGCTTTGAGGTAGTTAATTATGGGGGTCATCCATCCTTGGTCCTGACTTGTTATGGCTAGGACTTTTTCCTCTTCCAAGATTGACGGGTTCTGTAGCATTTCCTGGATGAGGCTTCTATTATTGTCCCCTGGTTTGGTGCTGGCTAGTTTCCCTCCAAATTGTATTTTTCTTTTCTCTTTTGTATTTTCTTTATTCTAGTACTAGGAGTAGTATAAATAACCCCTGAAAGTCCTGAGAAGGGGTTGTTGGGTTGTTGAGTAGTAGCTCTATTGAAGTATAGTTAGATTTACTTTTCACATCATCTTCTTCCATCTATTGTACTTTTCTCTAAGCTATGAGTAGCTAAATTCCCTCTCATTGAGAGAAGGAGCTCTGTTGTACTTGATGGATTAATGATAGTGAAATTCTTCTTCTCTTC
The DNA here is from genome assembly GCF_059453495.1 of Arachis ipaensis. NCBI lineage: Eukaryota > Viridiplantae > Streptophyta > Magnoliopsida > Fabales > Fabaceae > Arachis > Arachis ipaensis. The sequence goes on from NC_142439.1 coordinate 43,997,173, forward strand.
ATCTTCTCTTTGATTTGCTAGAAGGAATTTCGTTTTAATGTTAGTGTTCAATTATCTTGGGAAAGAGGTTGAATGCAAAATGGGTTTCATGGGAACCTTGGAAAAGGAAACATGAAACCATGCTAGAAATCCCTTCTCACACTTGAGTATGATCTGGGTTTTGGTGTTTGGATGTGGTGACATATAATCCTCCCTCTACTTGGACCTATGATGATGTGTGGTATAATCAGGGACCAAGCATATCTCTCTTCATGAGCAATTAGACCAAGGAATTGGCTATTGATCAAGATCTGAGAGATTGAATCACCAAGGGATTGGGGTTCAATCAATCATGATTGCCAAGAGGTCAATGAGTTGCATGATTGAAGATGAGATGAGCTGGATTTAATCCAAAGAGAATAACATCTCCTGATCCCAATGAATTCCCCCTATTCTTATCTTCCACATTCTGTATAGCTTTCTTTACATTCTGTTATTCCCCATTCCCATTTATAATTAAGTCATTTATGTTTCTGCACTTTACATTATTATCATTTCCTTTCCTGCACTTTATTGCTTATCTTTACTTTTGAGTCATTTATATTTCTGCTCATTTACAATTCTGCAATCACGATATATTTTGATCTGCTTGACTAACTCACCCATTGATTAAAATTGCTCAAATATGCCAATCTCTGTGGATACGATCCCACTCCTGGTGGGTTATTACTTGACGATATTTTTGGTGCGCTTGCCAAAAGAACGGATTCATTAATTTTATATGGGGGGCGTACGCATGAGCAGTTGGAAACTTGGGGTAACGCGTACACATGGGTGACATGTATGCGTGACTGAGTGCTCTGTTTTTAAAAATTTTCCAATTTCTAGCACCGAACCAAGCATTCCAAACATCCAAACAGCTACCAAAACACCATAAAACCTTATTTAACATACTAGACTACTAAATAAACTAAACAAAGAAAACTAAACATGAAATTAAACTAATTTTACCAATATTTACAAAAGAAAAATAAGGATAAATGTTACTATGGTGGGGTGTCTCCCACCTAGCGCTTTTGTTTATTGTCCTTAAGTTGGACTTATGGGGAGCTCTCATCAAGGCGGCTTGTGCTTGAATTCATCTTGGAACTTCCACCAATGCTTGAAACTCCAATAAGCTCCATTGGTGCACGAAATTGTGATCATCAACAATGGCGCTAAAGACTTGGAGCTCTCAAACATGAATCACACTTTGTCACAATTCCGCACAACAAACCAGCAAGTGCACTGGGTCGTCCAAGTAATACCTTACGTGAGTAAGGGTCGATCCCACGGAGACTGTCGGCTTGAAGCAAGCTATGGTCATCTTGTAAATCTCAGTCAGGCAGATTTAAATGGTTATGGAGGATTGATAATTAAAGATAAATAAAACATAAAATAAAGATAGAGATAGAGATACTTATGTAATTCACTGGTAGGAATTTCAGATAAGCGTATGAAGATGCTTTGTTCCTCCTGAACCTCTGCTTTCCTATTGCCCTCTTCCAATCATGCATACTCCTTTCCATGGCAAGCTTTATGTTGGGTATCACCGTTGTCAATGGCTACTTCCCGTCCTCTCAGTGAAAATATTCTACGCACGCTGTCACCGCACGGCTAATCATCTGTCGGTTCTCGATCATGTTGGAATAGGATCCATTGATCCTTTTGCGTCTGTGACACGCCCAACACTCGCGAGTTTGAAGCTCGTCACAGTCATCCCTTCCCAGATCCTACTTAGAATACCACAGACAAGGTTTAGACGTTCCGGATCTCAGGAAAGGCTGCCAATAATTCTAGCCTATACCACGAAGGTTCTAATCTTTGATTAGAAACCCAAGAGATACACATTCAATCTTGTTTGCATGTAGAACGGAAGTGGTTGTCAGGCACGCGTTCATAGGTTTGAATGGTGATAAGTGTCACATAATCATCACATTCATCATGTTCTTGGGTGCGAACGAATATCTTGGAGAAGAAATAGACTTGAGTTGAATTGAAAAATAATAGTACTTTGCATTAATTCATGAAGAACAGCAGAGCTCCACACCTTAATCTATGGTGTGTAGAAACTCCACCGTTGAAAATACATAAGAATAAGGTCTAGGCATGGCCATGAGGCCAGCCCCCAAACGTGAAAAGGTCTATCAAAGTCTTTTTGTAAAAGTATCTTTGTAAAAGTCTTTGTAAAAGTCTTTAAAATACAATAGCAAAAGGTCCTATTTATAGAAAACTAGTAGCCTAGGGTTACAGAAATAGGTAATTAATGCAGAAATCTTTTTCCGGGCCCACTTGGTGTGTGCTTGGGCTGAGCATTGAAGCTTTCATGTGTAGAGACTTTTCTTGGAGTTAAACGCCAACTTTTGTGCCAGTTTGGGCGTTTAACTCCAGCTTTTGTGCCAGTTCTGGCATTTGACGCCAGAATTCTTAAGCTGACTTGGAACGCCGGTTTGGGCCATCAAATCTTGAGCAAAGTATGGACTATTATGTATTTCTGGAAAGCCCAGGATGTCTACTTTCCAACACAATTGATAGCATGCCAATTGGGCTTCTGTAGCTCCAGAAAATCCACTTCGAGTGCTGGGAGGTCAGAATCCAACAGCATCTGCAGTCCTTTTTCAGCCTTTGAATCAGATTTTTGCTCAAGTCCCTCAATTTCAGCCAGAAAATACCTGAAATCATAGAAAAATACACAAACTCATAGTAAAGTCCAGAAATGTGATTTTTATTTAAAAAATAATAAAAATATAATAAAAACTAACTAAAATATACTAAAAACAATGCCAAAAAGCGTATAAGTTATCCGCTCATCACAACACCAAACTTAACTCGTTGCTTGTCCCCAAGCAACTGAAAATCAAATAGGATAAAAAGAAGAGAATATACAATGAATTCCAAAAACATCTATGAAGATCAGTATTAATTAGATGAGCGGGGCTTTTAGTTTTTTGCTTCTGAACAGTTTTGGCATCTCACTTTTTCCTTTGAAGTTCAGAATGATTGGCTTCTATAAGAACTCAGAATCCAGATAGTGTTATTGATTCTCCTAGTTAAGTATGTTGATTCTCTAACACAGCTAGTTTATGAGTCTTGGCCGTGACCCAAAGCATTTTATTTTCCAGTATTACCACCGGATACATAAATGCCACAGACACATAACTGGGTGAACCTTTTCAGATTGTGACTAAGCTTTGCTAGAGTCCCCCAATTAGAGGTGTCCAGAGCTCTTAAGCACACTCTTTTTGCTTTTGGACCACGACTTTAATCGCTCAGTCTCAAGTTTTCACTTGACACCTTCACGCCACAAGCACATGGTTAGGGACAGCTTGTTTTAGCCGCTTAGGCCAGGAATTTATTCCTGTGGGCCCTCCTATCCACTGATGCTCAAAGCCTTGGATCCTTTTTATTTTACCCTTGCCTTTTGGTTTAAAGGGCTATTGGCTTTTTCTGCTTGCTTTTTCTTTTTCTTTCTTTCTCTTTTTTTTTTTCTTTTTTTTTTCGCATTTTTTTCATTCATTTTTTTCGCATATATATTTTTGTCTGCAAGCTTTTCACTGCTTTTGCTTGCTTCAAGAATCAATTTTATGAATTTTCAGATTATCAAATAACATTTCTCCTTTTCCATCATTCTTTCAAGAGCCAACAATTTTAACATTCATGAATCAACAAATTCAAAAAATATGCACTGTTCAAGCATTCATTCAGAAAAACAATAGTATTGCCACCACATCAAAATAATTAAACTGTTTTAAAATTTGAAATTCATGACTTCTTTTTTTTTTCAATTAAAAACATTTTTTATTTAAGAAAGGTGATGGATTCATTTTCATAACTTCAAGGCATAGACACTAAGACACTAATGATCATGTAATAAAGACACAAACATAGATAAACATAAAGCATAATTTTCGAAAAATAGAGAAATAAAGAACAAGGAAATTAAAAAACAGGTCCACCTTAGTGATGGCGGCTAGTTCTTCCTCTTGAAGATCTTATGGAGTGCTTGAGCTCCTCAATGTCTCTTCCTTGCCTTTGTTGCTCCTCTCGCATGACTCTTTGGTCTTCTCTAATTTCATGGAGGAGGATGGAATGCTCTTGGTGCTCCACCCTTAGTTGTCCCATGTTGGAACTTAATTCTCCTAGGGAGGTGTTGATTTGCTCCCAATAGTTTTGTGGAGGAAAATGAATCCCTTGAGGCATCTCAGGGATTTCATGGTGAGGAATTTCCTCATGTCCATGAGTGGGATCTATTGTTTTCTCCATCCTTTTCTTAGTGATGGGCTTATCCTCATCAATGAGGATGTCTTCCTCTATGTCAATTCCAGCTGAATTGCAGAGGTGACAAATGAGATGAGGGAAGGCTAACCTTGCCAAAGTAGAGGACTTGTCCGCCACCTTGTAGAGTTCTTAGGATATAACTTCATGAACTTCTACTTCCTCCCTAATCATGATGCTATGGATCATGATAGCCCGGTCAATAGTAATTTCAGACCGGTTGCTAGTGGGAATGATTGAGCATTGGATGAACTCCAACCATCCCCTAGCCACGGGCTTGAGGTCATGCCTTCTTAGTTGAACCGGCTTCCCTCTTGAATCTCTCTTCCATTGAGCGCCCTCTTCACAGATGTCTATGAGGACTTGGTCCAACCTTTGATCAAAGTTGACCCTTCTAGTGTAGGGGTGTGCATCTCCTTGCATCCTGGGCAAGTTGAATGCCAACCTTACATTCTCCGGACTAAAATCTAAGCATTTCCCCCAAACCATTGTAAGCCAATTCTTTGGGTCCGGGTTCACACTTTGATCATGGTTCTTGGTGATCCATGCATTGGCATAGAACTCTTGAACCATTAAGATTCTGACTTGTTGAATAGGGTTGGTGAGAACTTCCCAACCTCTTCTTCGAATCTCATGTCGGATCTCCGGATATTCACCCTTTTTGAGTTTGAAAGGGACCTCGGGGATCACCTTCTTCTTGGCCACAACTTCATAGAAGTGGTCTTGGTGCACCCTTGAGATGAATCTCTCCATCTCCCATGACTCGGAGGTGGAAGCTTTTGCCTTCCCTTTCCTCTTTCTAGAGGTTTCTCCGGCCTTAGGTGCCATAAATGGTTATGGAAAAACAAAAAGCAACGCTTTTACCATACCAAACTTAGAAAGTTTGCTCGTCCTCGAGCAAAAGAAGAAAGAAGAGAGTAGAAGAAGAAGAAATAGAGGAGATGGAGGGGGCTTAGTGTTTTGGCCAAAGGGGAGAAGTAGTGTGTATGTTGTGTGAAAATGAAGGAGTGAAGATGGGTTTATATAGGAGTGGAGAGGGGGGTACGGTTCGGCCATTATGGGTGGGTTTGGGTGTTAAAGTGGTTTGAATTTGAATGGTGAGGTAGGTGGGGTTTTATGAAGGATGGATGTGAGTGGTGAAGAGAATGGTGGGATTTGATAGGTGAGGGGTTTTTGGGGAAGACGTATTGAGGTGATTGGTGAATGGGTGAAGAAGAGAGAGAGAGGTGGGGTAGGTGGGATCCTGTGGTGTCAACAAATCCTGAGGTCTCAAGGATATCTCATCCCTGCACCAAGTGGCGTACAAAAATGCCCCTTTCTGCCAATCCTGGTGTTAAACGCCAGGCTGCTGCCCATTTCTGGCATTTAACGCCAACTTCTTGCCCATTCCTGGCGTTAAACGCCAGTCTGGTGCCTATTTCTGGCGTTAAACGCCCAGAATGGTGCCAGACTGGGCGTTTAACGCCCATTCTGCTACCCTTACTGGCGTTTAAACGCCAGTAAGTTTTTCCTCTAGGTGTTCTATTTTTATTCTGTTTTTCAGTATGTTTTTACTTTTTCAATTGTTTTTGTGACTTAACATGATCATCAATCTACAGAAAACATAAAATAACAAAAGAAAATAAAAATTTAACATAGATAATTAAAGATTGGGTTGCCTCCCAACAAGCGCTTCTTTAATGTCTATAGCTTGACAGTGGGCTCTCATGGAGCCTCACAGATGTTTAGAGCAATGTTGGAACCTCCCAACACCAAACTTAGAGTTTGAATGTGGGGGTTCAACACCAAACTTAAAGTTTGGTTGTGGCCTCCTAACACCAAACTTAGAGTTTGACTGTGGGGGCTCTGTCTGACTCTGTATTGAGAGAAGCTCTTCATGCTTCCTCTCCATGGTTACAGAGGGATATCCTTGAGCTTTAAACACAAGTGAGTCTTCATTCACTTGAATGATCAATTCTCCTCTGTAAACATCAATTACAGCTTTTGCTGTGGCTAGGAAGGGTCTGCCAAGGATGATGGATTCATCCACACACTTCCCAACCTCTAGGATTATGAAATCAGCAGGGATGTAGTGGTCTTTAACCTTTACCAAGACATCCTCTACAAGTTTATAAGCCTAATTTTTTGAATTGTCTGCCATCTCCATTGAGATTCTTGCAGCTTGTACCTCAATGATCCCTAGCTTCTCCATTATAGAGAGAGGCATGAGGTTTATACTTGACCCTAGGTCACACAGAGCCTTCTCAAAGGTCATGGTGCCTATGGTACAAGGTATTGAGAACTTCTCAGGATATTGTCTCTTCAGAGGTAATTTCTGTCTAGTCAAGTCATTCAGTTCTTTAGTGAGCAATGGAGGTTCATTCTTCCAAGTCTCATTACCAAATAATTTGGCGTTTAGCTTCATGATTGCTCCAAGGTACTTAGCAACATGCTCTTCAGTAACATCTTCATCCTCTTTAGAGGAAAAATACTCATCAAAGCTCATGAATGGCAGGAGTAAATTCAATGGAATCTCTATGGTCTCTGTGTGAGCCTCAGATTCCCATAGTTTCTCATCAGGGAATTCCATGGAGGCCAGTGGACGTCCATTGAGGTCTTCCTCAGTGGAGATCACTGCCTCTTCCTCCTCTCCAGGTTCGGCCATGTGAGACGTGTTTATGGCCTTGCACTCTCTCTTTGGATTCTCTTCTGTATTGCTTGGGAGAGTACTAGGAGGGAGTTCAGTAACTTTCTTACTCAGCTGACCCACTTGTGCGTCCAAATTTCTAATGGAGGACCTTGTTTCAGTCATGAAACTTTGAGTGGTTTTAATTAGATCAGAGACTATGGTTGCTAAGTCAGAGTAGCTCTGCTTAGAATCCCCTATCTGTTGCTGAGAAGATGATGGAAAAGGCTTGCTATTGCTAAACCTGTTTCTTCCACCATTATTGTTATTGAAGCCATGTTGAGGCCTCTGTTGGTCCTTCCATGAGAGATTTGGATGATTTCTCCATGAAGGATTATAGGTGTTTCCATAGGAATCTCCCATGTAATTCACCTCTTCCATTGCTGGGTTCTCAGGATCATAAGCTTCTTCTTCAGGGGAAGCTTCCTTAGTACTGCCTGGTGCAGCTTGCATTCCAGACAGACTTTGAGAAATCATATTGAATTGCTGAGTACATATTTTATTATGAGCCAGTATGGCATTCAGAGTATCAATCTCAAAAACTCCTTTCTTCTGATTTGTCCCATTATTCACAAGGTTCCTTTCAGAAGTACATGAATTGGTTATTTGCAACCATCTCAATGAGTTCCTGAGCTTCTACAGGCATCTTCTTCAGATGAAGAGATCCTCCAGCAGAGCTGTCCAATGACATCTTGGACAGTTCAGACAGACCATCATAGAAGATACCTATGATGCTCCATTCTAAAAGCATATCCAAAGGACACCTTCTGATCAATTGCTTGTATCTTTTCCAAGCTTCATAGAGGGATTCTCCTTCCTTCTGTCTGAAGGTTTGGACTTCCACTCTAAGCTTGCTCAATTTTTGAGGTGGAAAGAACTTTGCCAAGAGGGCATTGACTAGCTTTTCCCAAGAGTTCAGACTTTCTTTGGGTTGTGAATCCAACCATGTCCTAGCTCTGTCTCTTACAGCCAAAGGAAAGAGCATAAGTCTGTAGACTTCAGGGTCAACCCCATTGGTCTTGACAGTGTCACAGATTTGCAAGAATTCAGCTAAGAACTGATGAGGATCTTCCAATGGAAGTCCATGAAACTTGCAATTTTGTTGCATTAGAGAAACTAATTGAGGCTTAAGCTCAAAGTTGTTTGCTCCAATGGCAGGGATTGAGATGCTTCTCCCATAGAAGTCGGGAGTAGGTGCAGTAAAGTCACCAAGCACCTTCCTTGCATTGTTGGCATTGTTGTTATTTTTGGCTGCCATGGCTTCTTCCTCCTTGAAGAGCTCTGTTAGGCCCTCTAGAGAGAGTTGTGCTTTAGCTTCTCTTAGCTTTCTCTTCAAGGTCCTTTCAGGTTTAGGATCAGCTTTAACAAGGATGCCTTTGTCTTTGCTCCTGCTCATATGAAAGAGAAGGGAACAAAAAAGTATGGAATCCTCTATGTTACAATATAGAGATTCCTTGAAGTGTCAGATGAAAAGAAGAATAGAAGGAGAAGGTAGAAAGAGAAGAATTCGAACTTATCACGAGGGATAGAGTTCGAATTATTGATAGTGGAGGAGTGTTAGTCCTTAAATAGAAGGATGTGAGAAAAGGAGAAGAATTTTCGAAATTAAAGTAAAAGATTTTGAAATAATTAAAAGAAATTTTGAAAATTTGATTGATGATTTTCGAAAATTAAAATTGGGAAAGAAATTAAGTGATTTTTGAAAAATGATTTTGAAATTAGAAATCAAAAAGATATGATTGAAAATTAATTTTTGAAAAAGATGTGATTGAAAAGATATGATTGAGAAGATATGATTGAAAATCAATTTTTAAAAAGAAGGTTTTAAAATTAAAGTTGATTACTTGACTAACAAGAAATTAGAAGATATGATTCTAGAATTTAAAATTTGATCCTTCCTTAATAGGCAAGTAACAACTTGAAAATTTTGAATTAAATTACTAATTGTAGCAAGGATTTTCAAAAATATTAAAAAAAATAAAAAATAGAAAGAAATTGATTTTGAAGAGATATGATTGAAAAGATATGATTTGAAAAAGATTTGATTTTGAAAAATTATGAAGATTTGAAAAAAATTTGGATTAAAAACAAAATCTTCCCTCTAGTGTCATCCTGGCGTTAAACGCCCAGAATGGCATCCATTCTGGCATTTAACGCCCAAAATGCTACCTTTTTGGGCGTTAAACACCCAGCCAGGTACCCTGGCTGGCGTTTAAACGCCAGTTTTCCTTCTTCACTGGGCGTTTTGAACGCTCAGCTTTTTCTGTTTAATTCCTCAACTGAATGTTCTGAATCTTCAATTCTCTGTATTATTGACTTGAAAAGACACAATTTTGAAAATATTTTTGGATTTTTAATGATGAAAAACAATAAAAAATGCAACTAAGATCAAATAAACAATGCATGCAAGACACTAAACTTAGAAGTTTGTATACTAAGGACTATAATAATTTGAAAGTGCATGTAAGAAACAACAAAACACACAAAACAAGAGAATTTAAAGATCAGAGCTAAGAAATCATCAAGAACAACTTGAAGATCAATGAAGAACATATTACATATATTCAAAAAAATGCAAGAAGAAGAAAGACATGCAATTGACACCAAACTTAAAAATTAGACACTAGACTCAAACAAAAGACATAAAAATATTTTTGATTTTATGATTTTATAAATTTTTTTTTATTTTTCGAAAATTATATGGAAAAGAGAATAAAGAGATTCAAAACTTTTAATAAGAATTCCAGGAATCATGCAATGTTAGTCTAAAGCTTCAGTCTAAAAAGATTAGACATGGCTAGCCAAGCTTCAGCAGGACATTACATTCACAAATTGTGAATCAAACTTTTCACAACTCGTACCACTGACCAGCAAGTGCACTGGATCGTCCAAGTAATACCTCACGTGAGTAAGGGTCGAATCCCACGGAGATTGTTGGTTTGAAGCAATCTATGGTTATCTTGTAAATCTTAGTCAGGAAGTCAATTATGTTTATCAGTTGAATTGCAAATAAACAAGAGAGCATGGATTAAAGGTTACTTGTTGTGCAGTAATGGAGAATATGTTGGAGTTTTGGAGATGCTTTGTCTTCTGAATCTCTGCTTTCCTCTGTCTTCTTGTTCACGCACGCACGTCCTCCTATGGCAAGCTGTGTGTTGGTGGATCACCGTTGTCAATGGCTACCTTCCATCCTTCCAGTGAAAAATACGCTCACGCGCTCTGTCACAGCACGGCTAATCACCGGTTGGTTCTCGATCCGGTTGGAATAGGATTTACTATCCTTTTGCGTCTGTCACTAACGCCCAGCCTTCAGGAGTTTGAAGCTCGTCACAGTCATTCAATCCTTGAATCCTACTCGGAATACCACAGACAAGGTTTAGACTTTCCGGATTCTCATGAATGCCGCCATCAATTCTAGCTTATACCACAATGGAGTTTAGAGACTCATGCCGTCAAAGAGTACAAAGTTCAGATCTAAAATGTCATGAGATACAAAATAAGTCTCTAAAAGTTGTTTAAATACTAAACTAGTAGCCTAGGTTTACAAAAAATGAGTAGACTATGATGGGTGATGCAGAGATCCACTTCTGGGGCCCACTTGGTATGTGCTGGGGCTGAGATTTAAGCAAGTCACGTGTAGAGGCCATTTGTGGAGTTGAACGCCAGTTTTTGTGCCAGTTTGGGCGTTCAACTCCAGCTTTTGATCCTTTTCTGGCGCTGGACGCCAGAATTGGGCAGAGAACTGGCGTTGAACGCCAGTTTACGTCGTCTATTCTTGTGCAAAGTATGAACTATTATATATTGCTGGAAAGCCCTGGATGTGTACTTTCCAACGCAATTAGAAGCATGCCATTTCGAGTTCTGTAGCTCCAGAAAATCCACTTTGAGTGCAGGGAGTTCAGAATCCAACAGCATCAGCAGTCCTTTTTCAGCCTGAATCAGATTTTTGCTTAGCTCCTTCAATTTCAGCCAGAAAAATACCTGAAATTACAGAAAAACACACAACTCATAGTAAAGTCCAGAAATATGATTTTTTCCTAAAAACTAATGAAAATAGACTAAAAACTAACTAGAACATACTCAAAACTATATGAAATTAACCCCAAAAAGCGTATAAAATATCCGCTCATCACAACACCAAACTTAAACTGTTGCTTGTCCTCAAGCAACCAGACAAATAAAATAGAAGACTAATAGGTTGAGAAGCAATAATATCTCAGAGTTTTCTTGAGTGAAGCTCAGATTCTAATTAGATGAGCGGGACTAATAGCTTTTTGCTTCTGAACAATTTTGGCATCTCACTTTATCCATTGAAGGTCAGAGTGATTGGCATCTATAGGAACTCAGAATTCAGATAGTGTTATTGATTCTCTTAGTTCAGTGTGATGATTCTTGAACACAGCTTCTTTATGAGTCTTGGCCGTGGCCCTAAGCACTTTGTTTTCCAGTATTACCACCGGATACATAAATGCCACAGAAACATAACTGGATGAACCTTTTCAGATTGTGACTCAGCTTTGCTAAAGTCCCCAATTAGAGGTGTCCAGAGTTCTTAAGCACACTCTTCTTTTTGCCTTGGACCTTGACTTTAACCGCTCAGTCTCAAGTTTTCACTTGACACCTTCACGCCACAAGCACATGGTTAGGGACAGCTTGGTTTAGCCGCTTAGACCAGGATTTTAGTCCTTTAGGCCCTCCTATCCACTGATGCTCAAAGCCTTGGGATCCTTTTCATTTGCCCTTGCCTTTTGGTTTTAAGGGTTATTGGCTTTTTCTGCTTGCTTTTTCTCTCTCTTTTTTTTTTCTGCAAGCTTTGTTCTTTGCTGCTTTTTCTTGCTTCAAGAATCATTTTTATGATTTTTCAGATTATCAATAACATGTCTCCTGTTCATCATTCTTTCAAGAGCCAACATATTTAACAGTCTTAAACAACAAATTCAAAAGACATATGCACTGTTCAAGCATTCATTCAGAAGACAAAAAAAACATTGCCACCACATTTAACTAATTAGAATTTCTCTTATTAAAACTCGAAATTTTATTGCCTCTTATTCAAAAGATCTACTACTTCATTCATGTTTGCTGATGATGAGAAAAATAAACTATAGCTTAATTGGAGATAATAATCAAAATAGATACTAATTACTACTATATAACTCCTAAGGTAAACTTCTATAAGGACACTGTCACAGAGTTAAGGTAGAAATTGGAAATTACAACCTTTATTCCGGGGGAACGGGGGTTCCTCTGATCCTAGGGGTGCTTGGTCCTGCAAGAGAAGACTTTTGGCGCTTCAATTCCCTTAAGTCACGCCCTTGCTCCTCTTGTTCTTTAAACATATAGGTCAGCATTTGACTGTGTTCCTTCCGTTCTTTTATTATTTGCTCCATAGCTTCCCGTATCTTGGTAACAGACGTCTCAAGATACTCCCAGTATTCAGATTGAGGGATCTCTGGGAGGAATTCCTGTGCTCTCTTCTTGATGGGATCCTCCTGTGCTTGTTGTTTTTCCATTGATGCTTTGGTGATTGGCTTCTCAATTGGGATATACTCAGTTATTCCCATCCTTACTCCAGCGTCCTTGCAGAGCAGAGAAATCACGTTTGGATAAGCCAACCTGGCCTCTTTAGAATTTTTGTTAGCAATTTTGTAGAGTTCAGCTGGAATCAGCTGATGAACCTCCACTTCCTTTCCCATCATGATGCAATGGATCATCACTGCTCTTTTAACTGTGACTTCAGAACGGTTGCTAGTAGGCAACAAAGAACGCCCAATGAAGTCTAGCCATCCTCTGGCGACTGGTTTGAGATCCTCTCTCTTGAGTTGATTTGGGACACCCTTTGTGTTGGTGGTCCACCTAGCTCCAGGGATACATATGTCCTCTAGAATCTTATCCAGGTCAATGTCTGCTCTCATCATCCTTCTGTTGAAGGAGTCTGGATCGTCCTTTAGCTGAGGTAGCTTTAAGATCTCTCTGATCTTGTCAGGGGTGGTATGAATAATCTTTCCTCTGACCATGGTCCGAAATTCATAGAAGGCAGTTCCAGATAGTTTTTGCTTGTCAGTCTGCCACATATTAGCATAGAACTCCTGGACCATGTTCCTTCCTACTTTCGTTTCAGGATTAGCTAGGACTTCCCAGTTCCTGATTCGAATTTGCTCCTGGATCTCCAGATATTCATCTTCTTTCAGATCGAATCTAACTTCCGGGATCACTGATCTCAGACCCATTATTTTAAGATAATGGTCTGAATGTTCTTTAGATAAGAACTTCCCTTGATTCCAAAGTGGTTTTGGAACGCTCTCTTTCTTGCCTCTTGGAGTGGGTTGTTTTCCTTTAGGAGCCATGATCTTAGTGATCTCGGATAAACACACCAAACTTAGAGGTTTGCTTGTCCTCAAGCAAAAGAAAAGAAAAGAGAGGGATAGAAGGAGAGCTAGGTGCAATTGTTGATGGAGGAGGAGGGAGGCCGAACCTAAATTTAAAGGGATGGGGGGGTGGGTTTTCGAAATATTGGAAAAGATAAGATAAAAAGATTGAGTTGAAAAAGATAAGATAGAAGATATAGTTTAATTTTGAAGAGATATGATGGATTTTTGAAAAAGATAAATCTGAATTTTGAAAAAGATAATATGGAGATTTGAAAAAGATATGGATTAGTTGAAAAGATTTTAAAGTGAAAAAGATAGATTTGTTTTCAGAAAAGATTTGAAAAGAGTTGGATTGAATTTGGAAAGAGGGATTTTTAGAAATTAAGGATTTTAGAAATCAGGGTTCTTAACATGTTCATGTAAAAATCATGCATTGAAACATAAAATTTGAAATTAGAATGGAAATACGTGTGGAAAAAAATGAATTTGGCTCCTCCCTGCCTTCCTGGCGTTTGAACGCCCAAACACTGCCTGTTTTGGGCGTTCAGCGCCCAAATGCTTCTCTCCTGGGTGTTCAACGCCCAGCTGCTGCCATTACTGGCATTCAACACCCAGTGGGTGTCCCTTTCTGGCGTTGAACGCCCATATTGCTACCATTACTGGCGTTTTCTTGCCAGTGAGCTCTTTTTCTCTGTTTTGTGTGCCGAGGTCTTCTGTAAATGATTATTTACCTTGTTGTCAATGAACTCTATATAAACAAATAAAAATAAAAATAGAAATAGGGCAAAATGCTTAGAGAATTGTTGCCCCATGGGTGGGTTGCCTCCCAGCAAGCGCTTCTTTATTGTCTTTAGCTGGACCTTGCTGAGCTTTTAATCTAGCTTCAGCCTTGAGCATTCTTGCTCAATGTTTCCTTCAAGATAATGCTTGATTCTCTGTCCATTGACAATGAACTTCTTATCAGAATCAATATCTTGAAGCTCCACATAACCATATAGTGATACACTTGTAATCACGTATGGTCCCCTCCACCGGGATTTCAGTTTCCCAGGGAATAGCCTGAGTCTAGAGTTAAAAGAGCACCAGGACCTTCTGTCCTGGTTCAAAGATTCTAGATGACAGCTTTCTGTCATGCCATTTTTTTTATTTTTCTTTATAAAGCTTGGCATTTTCGAAAGCTGTGAATCTGAATTCCTCTAGCTCATTTAGCTGGAGCAATCATTTTTCTCCTGCTAATTTGGCATCAAAGTTTAGGAATCTGGTTGCCCAGTAGGCCTTATGTTCCAGTTCCACGGGCAGGTGACATGCCTTACTATACACGAGTTGGTATGGAGATGTCCCTATGGGGGTCTTGAATGCTGTCCTGTAAGCCCACAGAGCATCATCCAAGCTCCGTGCCCAATCCTTTCTACGGGTATTTACTGTCCGTTCCAGGATTCTCTTTAATTCTCTGTTAGAAACTTCAGCTTGCCCATTGGTTTGTGGATGATATGGAGTGGCCACCTTGTGGCAAATTCCATACCGAACCATGGCAGAGTAAAGCTGTTTATTGCAGAAGTGAGTGCCCCCATCACTGATTAGTACTCTAGGGACACCAAACCTGCTAAAGATATGTTTCTGGAGGAACTTCAGCACCGTTTTAGTATCATTGGTGGGTGTGGCAATAGCCTCAACCCATTTTGATACATAGTCAACTACCACCAGAATATAAGTGTTTGAGTATGATGGTGGGAAAGGTCCCATGAAGTCAATTCCCCATACGTCAAACAACTCAATTTCCAAGATTTCTTGTTGAGGCATGGCGTAACCATGAGGCAGATTACCAGCTCTTTGGCAACTGTCACAATTACGTACAAACTCTCGGGAATCTTTATAAAGTGTGGGCCAATAGAAGCCACATTGGAGGACCTTGGTGGCTGTTCGCTCACCTCCGAAATGGCCTCCATATTGAGATCCGTGGCAATGCCACAGGATCTCTGTGCTTCTTCTCTAGGCACACACCTACGGATAATTCCGTCTGCACATCTCTTAAAGAGATAAGGTTCATCCCACAAGTAGTACTTTGCATCAGTAATTAATTTCTTCTTTTGTATCCTGTTGTACTCCTTGGGTATGAACCTTGCAGCTTTATAGTTTGCAATATCGGCAAACCATGGTGCTTCCTGAATGGCAAATAAATGCTCATCAGGAAACGTCTCAGAGATCTCAAGAAAGGGGAGGGACGTCCCTTCCACTGGCTCTATCCGGGACAGATGATCAGCCACTTGGATCTCTGTCCCTTTTCTGTCTCTTATTTCTATTTCAAACTCTTGCAGAAGCAATACCCATCTGATGAGCCTGGGTTTTGAATCCTGCTTTGTGAGTAGATATTTAAGAGCAGCATGGTCAGTATACATAATCACTTTTGATCCTACTAAGTATGATCTGAACTTGTCAATGGCGTAAACCACTGCAAGTAGTTCTTTTTTTGTGGTTGTGTAATTTTTCTGGGCATCATTTAGAACGCGACTGGTATAATAAATGACATGCAGAAGCTTGTCGTGCCTCTGTCCCAATACTGCACCAATGGCATGATCACTGGCATCACACATTAGCTCAAATGGTAATGTCCAGTCTGGTGTAGAAATGACTGGTGCTGTGACCAGCTTAGCTTTCAGCATTTCAAACGCCTGCAGGCACTCTGTGTCAAACACAAATGGCGTGTCAGCAGCTAGCAAATTGCTTAGAGGTTTTGCGATTTTTGAAAAATCCTTTATAAACCTCCTATAGAATCCTGCATGCCCCAGAAAGCTTCTGATTGCCTTAACATTGGCAGGTGGTGGTAATTTTTCAATTACCTCTATTTTTGCTTGATCCACCTCTATTCCCTTGTTTGAGATTTTATGCCCAAGAACAATTCCTTCAGTCACCATGAAGTGACACTTTTCCCAGTTTAAAACTAGGTTGGTCTCTTGGCATCTTTTCAGAACAAGTTTCAGGTGATCAAGACAGGAGCTGAATGAGTCTCCATATACTGAGAAGTCATCCATGAAGACTTTCAGAAATTTTTCCACCATATCAGAGAAAATAGAGAGCATGCATCTCTGGAAGGTTGCAGGCGCATTACATAGCCCAAATGGCATCCTTCTATAAGCAAACACTCCGGATGGACATGTGAATGATGTTTTCTCTTGATCCTGGGGATCTACTGCAATCTGGTTATAGCCTGAGTAGCCATCCAAAAAGCAGTAATAATCATGACCTGCTAGTCTTTCTAGCATCTGGTCTATGAATGGTAAAGGAAAATGATCCTTTCTGGTGGCTGTATTGAGCCTTCTATAGTCAATACACATGCGCCACCCTGTAACTGTTCTTGTAGGAACCAGTTCATTTTTTTCATTATGAATCACTGTCATGCCTCCCTTTTTTGGGACGACTTGAACAGAGCTCACCCAGGGGCTATCAGAAATAGGATAAATAATCCCAGCCTCTAGTAATTTGGTGACCTCTTTCTGCACCACTTCTTTTATGGCTGGATTTAGCCGCCTCTGTGGTTGAACCACTGGTTTGGCATTATCTTCCAATAAGATTTTGTGCATGGATCTAGCTGGGCTTATGCCCTTAAGGTCACCTATGGACCACCCAAGAGCTGTCTTGTGTGTCCTTAGCACTTGAATAAGTGCCTCCTCTTCCTGTGAATTTAAAGCAGAGCTTATGATCACTGGAAAAGTGTCACCTTCTCCCAGAAACGCATATTTCAAGGATGGTGGTAATGGCTTGAGCTCGGGTTTAGGAGGTTTTTCCTCTTCCAGAAGAAATTTCAGAGGCTCTTTCATGTCCTCTGAATCCTCTAAATCAGGCTGAACATCTTTAAAGATGTTTTCCAACTCTGATTCAAGACTCTCAGCCATGTTGATCTCTTCTACCAAAGAATCAATAGGATCAACTTTCATGCAGTCTTTTGATGTGTCTGGATGCTGCATGGCTTTGACAGCGTTCAACTTGAATTCATCATCATTGACTCTCAGGGTTATTTCCCCCTGTTGGACGTCAATGAGGTATCTTCCAGTTGCTAGGAAGGGTCTTCCTAGAATGAGAGTAGCACTCTTGTGCTCCTCCATTTCCAGCACAACAAAGTCAGTGGAAAAGGCGAATGGCCCAACTCTGACAATCATGTCTTCAATCACGCCTGATGGGTATTTAGTGAAACCATCAGCAAGTTGGAGACATATCCGGGTTGGTTTAACTTCTTCAGTTAAGCCAAGCTTCCTGATAGTGGATGCAGGTATTAAGTTGATGCTTGCCCCAAGATCGCATAAAGCTGTCTTGGTGCAATTACCTTCTAATATGCATGGTATCAGAAAGCTCCCAGGGTCTTTAAGCTTTTTAGGAAAGCTCTTCAGAATGACTGCACTGCATTCTTCAGTGAGGAGAACTCTTTCTGTTTCTCTCCAATCCTTCTTATGACTCAAGATCTCTTTCATGAACTTGGCATAAGAGGGTATTTGCTCAAGTGCTTCTGCAAATGGAATCTTTATTTCAAGAGTCCTGAGATAATCTGCAAAGCAAGCAAATTGCTTATCCTGCTCCTCTTTCCGGAGTTTTTGAGGATAAGGTATCTTGGCTTTATATTCTTCAACCTTAGTTACTGCAGGTTTATTGCCTACAGAAGTGGTTGAAAAAGCCTTTTTAGAGGGTTGTTATCAGCATTTGTGTGTGTCTGATCCCTCACTGGCAATTGAGTGCCAGAGTTAGAAGCTGGAGTGACGTGAGAAGCCAACTCCTTGTCTGTTCCTGGCGTTTGAACGCCAGAATTGTGCCCATTTTGGGCGTTCAGCGCCAGATCCTTGCCCATTTTTGGCGTTGAACGCCAGTCCTGCTTTGTTTCTGACGTTGAACGCCAGTTTTGGCCATGGTCTGGGCGTTCAGCGCCAGCCTTCTACCAATTTTCTGGCGTTTTAGCGCCAGAATTATTTTTCCTTGGGCTCTTACTGTCCTCAGGTGAATTTTGGGTGGTTTGCTCATTTCTTAGCTTTTTGCTGCCTTGAGGTGGGGTATTTAATGTTCTCCTACTTCTTAGTTGAACTGCTTGGCATTCTTCTGCTATTTGCCTTAACAGCTGCTGCTTTGTTTGCTTAAACTGTTCGTCCATATGTATATTAGCCATCCTTGTCTCTTGTAACCTGTCTTTAAATTCGGCTAGCTGCTTTGTTAGAAAGTCCAATTGCTGATTGAATTCAGCAGCTTGTTTTACAGGACTGAGTTCAGCATTTACTGTTTTAACCTCTTCATTCAGGGAAGGGTTGCTGCTTAGGTACAGATGCTGATTCCTGGCAACTGTATCAATGAGCTCTTGAGCTTCTTCAATTATCTTTCTCATGTGGATAGATCCACCAGCTGAGTAATCTAGAGACATCTGGGCTCCTTCTGCAAGCCCATAGTAGAAGATGTCTAACTGAACCCACTCTGAAAATATTTCAGAGGGGCATTTTCGTAGCATCTCTCTGTATCTCTCCCAGGCATCATAAAGAGATTCATTATCTCCTTGTTTAAAGCCTTGGATGTCCAGCCTTAGCTGTGTCATCCTTTTTGGAGGGAAATATTGATTCAGAAATTTTTCTGTCAGCTGTTTCCATGTCCTTATGCTGGCCTTAGGTTGGTTATTCAACCACCTCTTAGCTTGATCTTTTACAGCAAATGGAAACAGTAATAGTCTGTAGACATCCTGATCTATTTCTTTATCATGTACTATGTCAGCAATTTGTAAAAACTGTGCCAGAAACTCTGTAGGTTCTTCCTGTGGAAGACCGAAATACTGGCAACTTTGCTGCACCATGATAATGAGCTGAGGATTCAACTCAAAGCTACTGACTCCAATGGAGGGTATACAGATACTACTCCCATATGAAGCAGTAGAGGGGTTAGAATATGACCCCAGAGTCCTCCTGGACTGTTCATTTCCACTTAGGTCCATGATGGAGAAAGGGGAGATGATGTAAGATAGAAAAAATATTTTTATTTATTTATTTATTAATTTATTTCGAAAATAAAATAAATCAAAATAAAATAAATAAAAATGAGTAAAAGATTTTCGAAAAAGTGAGGAGAGAGAAAGTGGTTAGGAGATTTTGAAAAAGATATGATGATTTTTGAAAAAGGTTCTAACTTTTGAAATAAAAATCTGAATTTTTAAAGGAGAGAGAAAAACAATAAGACAGCACAGGATTTAAAATTTTTAGATCTGAGGTTTCTTATTTTCGAAAATTTTAAGGGGGGGGGGAAACACCAAGGAACACCAAACTTAAAATTTTTAGAAAACCAAAATAAATTTTTGAAAAACACAGAAAAATCAACAAGAAAACACCAAACTTAAAGTTTGACACAGGATTTAATAGAAAAATTATTTATTTTTTTTTGAAAAAGATTTTAAAAAGAAAATAAGGATTCTAAGATTCTAACACAACAATAAAAAGAGACTCTAAACAAAAAAAAAAGAAATTTTTCCTAATCTAAGCAACAAAATAAACCATTAGTTGTCCAAACTCGAACAGTCCCCGGCAACGGTGCCAAAAACTTGGTGCACAAATTGTGAATCACACTTTTCACAACTCGTACCACTGACCAGCAAGTGCACTGGATCGTCCAAGTAATACCTCATGTGAGTAAGGGTCGAATCCCACGGAGATTGTTGGTTTGAAGCAATCTATGGTTATCTTGTAAATCTTAGTCAGGAAGTCAATTATGTTTATCAGTTGAATTGCAAATAAACAAGAGAGCATGGATTAAAGGTTACTTGTTGTGTAGTAATGGAGAATATGTTGGAGTTTTAGAGATGCTTTGTCTTCTGAATCTCTGCTTTCCTCTGTCTTCTTGTTCACGCACGCACGTCCTCCTATGGCAAGCTATGTGTTGGTGGATCACCGTTGTCAATGGCTACCTTCCATCCTTCCAGTGAAAAATATGCTCACGCGCTCTGTCACAGCACGGCTAATCACCGGTTGGTTCTCGATCCGGTTGGAATAGGATTTACTATCCTTTTGCGTCTGTCACTAACGCCCAGCCTTCAGGAGTTTGAAGCTCGTCACAGTCATTCAATCCTTGAATCCTACTCGGAATACCACAGACAAGGTTTAGACTTTCCGGATTCTCATGAATGCCGCCATCAATTCTAGCTTATACCACGAAGATTCTGATTAAGAGATCTAAGAGATACTCATTCAATCTGATATAGAACGGAGGTGGTTGTCAGGCACACGTTCATGGGTTGAGGATGGTGATGAGTGTCATGAATCATCACCTTCATCACAGTTAAGCGCGAATGAACATCTTAGATAGGAACAAGTGTGTTTGAATAGAAAACAGAAATACTTGCATTAATCCATCGAGACACAGCAGAGCTCCTCACCCCCAACAATGGAGTTTAGAGACTCATGCCGTCAAAGAGTACAAAGTTCAGATCTAAAATGTCATGAGATACAAAATAAGTCTCTAAAAGTTGTTAAAATACTAAACTAGTAGCCTAGGTTTACAAAAAATGAGTAGACTATGATGGGTGATGCAGAGATCCACTTCTGGGGCCCACTTGGTGTGTGCTGGGGCTGAGATTTAAGCAAGTCACGTGCAGAGGCCATTTGTGGAGTTGAACGCCAGTTTTTGTGCCAGTTTGGGCGTTCAACTCCAGCTTTTGATCCTTTTCTGGCGCTGGACGCTAGAATTGGGCAGAGAACTGGCGTTGAACGCCAGTTTACGTCATCTATTCTTGTGCAAAGTATGGACTATTATATATTGCTGGAAAGCCCTGGATGTCTGCTTTCCAACGCAATTGGAAGCATGCCATTTTGAGTTCCGTAGCTCCAGAAAATCCTCTTTGAGTGTAGGGAGGTCAGAATCCAACAACATCAGCAGTCCTTTTTCAGCCTGAATCAGATTTTTGCTCAGCTCCTTCAATTTCAGCCAGAAAAATACCTGAAATTACAGAAAAACACACAACTCATAGTAAAGTCTAGAAATATGAATTTTTCCTAAAAACTAATGAAAATAGACTAAAAACTAACTAGAACATACTCAAAACTATATGAAATTAACCCCAAAAAGCATATAAAATATCCGCTCATCAATAATTAAAGATAAATAAAACATAAAATAAAGATAGAGATAGAGATACTTATGTAATTCATTGGTAGGAATTCCAGATAAGCATACGAAGATGCTTTGTTCCTCCTGAACCTCTGTTTTCCTATTGCCTTCTTCCAATCATTCATACTCCTTTCCATGGCAAGCTTTATGTTGGGCATCACCGTTGTCAATGGCTACTTCCCGTCCTCTCAGTGAAAATGTTCTACGCACGTTGTCACCGCATGGCTAATCATCTGTCGTTTCTCGATCATGTTGGAATAGGATCCATTGATCCTTTTGCATCTATCACATGCCCAACACTCGCGAGTTTGAAGCTCGTCACAGTCATCCCTTCCCAGATCCTACTCAGAATACCACAGACAAGGTTTAGACATTTCGGATCTCAGGAATGGCCGCCAATAATTCTAGCCTATACCACGAAGGTTCTAATCTTAGATTAGAAACCCAAGAGATACACATTCAAGCTTGTTTGCATGTAGAACGGAAGTGGTTGTCAGGCACGCGTTCATAGGTGAGAATGGTGATGAGTGTCACATAATCATCACATTCATCATGTTCTTGGGTGTGAATGAATATCTTAGAGAAGAAATAGACTTGAGTTGAATAGAAAAATAATAGTACTTTGCATTAATTCATGAAGAACAGCAGAGCTCCACACCTTAATCTATGGTGTGTAGAAACTCCACCGTTGAAAATACATAAGAATAAGGTCTAGGCATGGCTGTGAGGCCAGCCCCCAAACGTGAAAAGGTCTATCAAAGTCTTTTTGTAAAAGTATCTTTGAAAAAGTCTTTGTAAAAGTCTTTAAAATACAATAGCAAAAGGTCCTATTTATAGAAAACTAGTAGCCTAGGGTTACAGAAATAGGTAATTAATGCAGAAATCTTTTTCCGGGTCCACTTGGTGTGTGCTTGGGCTGAGCATTGAAGCTTTCATGTATAGAGACTTTTCTTGGAGTTAAACGCCAGCTTTTGTGCCAGTTTAGGCGTTTAACTCCAGCTTTTGTGCTAGTTCTGGCGTTTTGACGCCAGAATTCTTAAGCTGAATTGGAATGCCGGTTTGGGCCATCAAATCTTAGGAAAAGTATGGACTATTATATATTTCTATAAAGCCCAGGATGTCTACTTTCCAACACAATTGAGAACGTGCAAATTGGGCTTCTGTAGCTCCAGAAAATCTACTTTGAGTGCAGGGAGGTCAGAATCCAACAGCATCTGCAGTCCTTTTTCAGCCTCTGAATCAGATTTTTGCTCAGGTCCCTCAATTTTAGCCAGAAAATACCTGAAATCACAGAAAAACACACAAACTCATAGTAAAGTCCAGAAATATGATTTTTATTTAAAAACTAATAAAAACATAATAAAAACTAACTAAAAATAATGCCAAAAAGCATATAAGTTATCCGCTCATCATCCATCATTCCATGTCATTTGCATCAAGCTTTGATGGATTTTTTCACAAACGATGAGCTCCCAAAACTGATCTTCTTTGTGTGATCCGGGATCCCACACTTTTTTTTCACACCCATCTTCAAGTTGATCATGGTAATTCCCTCCGGGTGGTTTCGCCTTGGAATTCTCATGAAGGCACCAAACTACCCTCCTAGACCCATCCAATTGAGCACTAGTCCAACCTTTGTGTTCATGCCCTAGGTCAAGCTCCATGACCTGGGCTGATTGATGATAAGTCCATCGACTTCTTCAGATCAGGATTATCCGACCTCTTCTCAAAGAGTTCGGCCAAAACAATAGGAGAGCCCAAAAAGGGCCCAAACAGAGGAACACGACCCAAGTCCAAAGGCAACCCAAGCCTAGAAGGATAAGGGCGGTTCCCTTAGAGAAAAGATAACTCCCCTCAAAGATAAGATAAGATAGCTATCTTATCCATAACAAAGGTCACTCAACACTACTACAAATACACTGGAGCACCCAGGTATAACTCATACTCTGATTCTACAAAAACACCTGTTTAATACCCTTGCTAACTTAAGCATCGGAGTCTCTTTCAGGTATCACCACCCTCTGGTGACGAAGGATCAGACCCACCACTAAGTCCAACAAGTCAGACACAATAGCTCCGACCAGTACAGAAGATCTCGTCTGAGATCGACCTACAGTTTTAGGTAACCCCCGGAACATTGGCACCATTACCGGGGAACCTGGAAGTCATCCCATCATCATGGCAGACAAACTTGACAAAAACCACAATTCTGATTTAGAGAACAAAATGCCACATAAGAACGCGGACATCACACCAAACGATACTTCTCAGCCAAACAAAGACAAGAATTTTCCAAGCACAGAAATTATAGAGGCGCTTCAAGCTCAACAAGATTGTCTCAAACAGCTCAAAAAAGAGGCCGGGCATCAAAGGGAAGTCGAGAGGGACCTACGAAGGAAAACTAGGTGACGCCGAGAATTAGAGGACAAGCTCCTAAAGCTTGAAACTGATCTTAAAACCAAGACTACCCGATCCAGTCATGAAGATAGCCCGCACAAGGATCAAGACCCATTCACCAAAGAGATCATGAAAGCCAAAGTCCCAAAAGACTTCAAAGCTCCCGACATGACCCCGTACGATGGCACATCAGATCCAAGCCATTATCTCAGCAATTTTAGAAGCAGAATGTATCTCACCGATGCCTCGGATGTTATTCGATGGAAAGCCTTGCCAACAACACTAACAAAGACAACAATCAAGTGGTTCGACACTTTGCCCCCCAGATCCATCACATGTTTTGATGACCTGGCCAAGAAATTTCTTGCCCGATTTTCCATCCAGAAGGACAAAGCCAAACACGCCCCAAGCCTCTTAGGAATTAAGCAGGTAGATCTGGAGAGTCTTTGTAGCTACATGGAGAGGTTCAACAAAGCATTCCTGGACATACAAATCTTATCAACGGAAGCAGCCATTATGGGTCTCATCAATGGCATACGATAAGGACCTTTTAGTCACTCCATATCAAAGAAACATCCAACATCTCTGAATGAAGTGCAGGAACGAGCTGAGAAGTACATCAACATGGAGGAAAACTCTCGGCTAGGAGAGACCTCAAAATCCAGATTCTCCTACTCCTCCCGGGATAAGGATAAAGAGTCCAAGAAAAAAGAAGATCAATACGGCGAGAAGCCTAAAAAATATAACAACTATACCCCTCTCCGGGTATCTCTTGTGGATGTTTACCGAGAAGTATACCATACTGAAAAGATACCACCACCCTGTCCACTCAAAAGCAAGAAAGGAGGAGAAAATCAAACAGAATACTGTGAATATCACCGAATCTATGGACATCCTACCAATGAGTGCTTTGAATTGAAAAATGTTATTTAGAAATTGGTAAGAGAAGGACGACTAGATCGGTATTTAGCCAACAAATCAGATGAGCCTCGAAAAAGAAGGAGGGACAAAGAGGTCGGACGAAGAGAACGACCACCTCATACCCCAGAGAAACACGTTCACATGATAAATGGAGGATTCACAGGAGGGGAGGGGGATCTCAAAATCATCTCACAAAAGGCACCTCAAAGAAATATATCATGTCGAGTAAGGAGAAGGATCATCTGACCTCCCTACAATTACTTTCACCCAAGAAAATGCGACAGTCATCATCTCGGGACATGACGATCCTATGGTCATCACTATCATATTGGCCAATGCAAATTTCCACCGCACACTGGTGGACTAAGGAAGCTCGGTGGATATCTTGTTTAAACCTGCCTTCGATAAACTCGGCCTGCAGGAGAAAGAACTTAGAGCATATCCGAACAGCTTGTTTGGACTAGGAGACACTCCAATCCAACCACTTGGATACATCTCACTACACTCAACCTTCGGAAAAGGAACCCGATCAAGGACACTCAACATAGACTACATTGTAGTCGACGTAAGCTCATCCTACAATGCCCTGATAGGTCGGGTAACATTGAATCAGCTCGCAGCAGTAGTTTCAACTCCGCATCTATGCATGAAATTCCCAACTCCAGAAGGGATTGTTACGATAAAAGGAGATCAGAAGATAGCGCGACGCTGTTACAATGAAAGTCTAAACCTCAGAGGCAAAAAGGAAAAAATCCACACCATCGAACTCAGGGGAGTTCGTGGTCGGAAAGAACTTCGCCCACACCCTGAGGGCGAAATCGAAGAAATCCAGATCGGAGACATCTTGGACAAAACAAAAAATATTGGGGCAACCCTAAAGAAAGAGGTAAAGAAGCCCTTGATACAATTCCTAAGGGATAATGTCGACCTATTCGGATGGAGGGCTGGAGACATGCCGGGCATAGACCCCAAGCTAATGTGCCATAAACTGGCAGTATAACCAGGATCTCGGCCAGTACAACAGAAGCATAGGAAGCTCGAACCAGAAAGATCCCAAGCTGTGGAAGAACAGGTACAAGCTCTACTGGAGGTAGGATTCATGAGAGAAGTTAAGTACCCCCTACGGCTAGCCAATGTTGTCTTGGTGAAAGAGTCAAATGGGAAATAGCGGATGTGCACTGATTACACCGACCTTAATAAAGCTTGCCCAAAAGATCCTTATCCACTCCCAAATATCGACACTCTAGTGGATGCCTCCTCTGGATACAAGTACCTTTCATTCATGGATGCTTATTCAGGATACAATCAAAATCCCAATGTATCCACCCGATCAGGAAAAAACCTCATTCCTAACTCCAAAGCAAACTATTGTTATGTCGTCATGCCATTCGGACTCAAAAATGCAGGAGCTACTTACCAAAGATTAATGAACAAAGTCTTCGCAGACCATATCGGGAAACTCATGGAGGTATATGTAGATGACATGTTGGTAAAAACACAGAGTGAAGAATCGCTACTATCCGACCTCACCAAAGTGTTCGACACCATAAGAAAGCACGATATGCGACTCAATACAGCAAAATGCACCTTTGCAGTAGAAGCTGGCAAGTTCTTGGGCTTCATGCTAACACAAAGAGTAATTGAGGCAAACCCGGATAAATGTCGGACAATACTCGACATGAAAAGTTTGACCTGCATCAAAGAGGTACAACAACTCAACGGAAGACTGGCAGCCTTGTCCAGATTTCTAGCTCGATTGGTCATAAGATCTCTCCCCTTCTACGCCACTTTAAAGAAAGGAAAGAGGTTTGAATGGACAACAGAGTGCGAGCAGGCTTTCCAGGATTTCAAACGGTTTCTGGGACAACCACCTATTCTAACTCGACCACGGGAAGGAGAACCACTTGTATTATACCTCGCAGTAGGAAATCAGGCAATAACCTCAACTCTAGTCAGAGAAGACGGGAATGGGCAACAACCCATCTACTTCGTCAGCAAAGCTCTACAAGGGGCAGAACTGAACTATCAAAAGATAGAGAAGTTCGCCTACACCCTCATACTAACTTCCCGATGACTTTGCCCCCACTTTCAAGCTCACACCATCAAGGTTCGGACTAATCAGCCTATGAAATGCATTCTCCAGAAGACTAACTTAGCGGGAAGAATTCTACAATGGGCAGTCGAGCTATCTGAATTCGATCTTCAATACGAAACTTGAATGGTCATCAAGTTCCAATATTTGGCCGACTTCATTGCTGAGTACACTGACACTTTGGGAACTCCCACAGAATGGAATCTCTACGTAGACAGCTCTTCAAACAAAACCAAAAGTGGCACAGGCGTGATAATAGAAAGCGATCAGGGAACTCAAATCGAACTTTCCCTCAAATTCGAGTTCCCTACTTCAAACAACCAGGCCGAATATGAGCCACTACTAGTTGGCTTGAAGCTGGCTAAGAAGGTTGGAGCTCAAAAGCTTATTATCTTCAGCGACTCACAAGTAGTCACCTCACAAATAGTGGGGAGCTACCAAGCCAAGGATCCCACCATGAAAAAGTACTTGGACAAAACCAGGGAACAGCTCGGACAACTCGGGGAATATGAGGTCTGCCATATACCTCGGGAATAGAATGCTCGAGCTGATGCACTCTCAAAACTAGCCAGCACCAAACCAGGGGGCAACAATAAAAGCCTCATCCAGGAAATACTGCAGAACCCATCAATCTCGGAAGAAGAATAGGTCCTAGCCATAACAGGTCTGGATCAAGGATAGATGACTCCCATAATTAACTACCTCAAAACAGAAATACTCCCTACAGATAAGAAGGAGGCGAAGAGGTTAAAACAAGAGGCACAATACTACACCATCATAAACAATACTCTATACAAGAGAGGGATTTCAACACCACTGTTAAAATGTGTGCCGACTTCCAACAGAAAGGAAGTTTTAGAAGAAGTACACAGTGGCATCTATGGCAACCATCTCGGAGCACGAGCTCTCACCAAAAAAGTACTCCGAGCTGGATTCTATTGGCCAACTTTACAAAAGAAAGCAACAGAGTTCGTAAAGACATGTGCACCATGTCAAAAACACGCTAATTTCCACATCGCCTCACCAGAGGAACTCATCAATGTAACCTCACCCTAGCCATTTGCAAAATGGGGACTCGACCTCCTTGGGCCCTTCCCTCAAGGATCAGGACAGGTCAAGTTCCTCATCGTAGGGGTAAACTATTTCACAAAGTGGATTGAGGCAGAGCCCCTAGCTAATGCCACTGCTCAAAGAAGTCAAAAATTCCTATATAGAAATATTGTCACGAGGTTTGGGGTTCTTTACTCCATTACCACAGACAATGGCACTCAATTCATAGACGCAGGCTTTAGAAAATTGGTGGCCGACTTGAAAATAAAGCACCAATTCACTTCCGTAGAATACCCCCAGGCTAATGGACAGGCAGAAGTCGCCAATAAAGTCATCTTAGCTGGGCTAAAACGGAGATTACAGGATGCAAAGGGAACCTGAGCTGAAGAACTCCCACAAGTCCTCTGGGCATATTGGACAACTCCACACTCCACGACGAGGGAATCACCCTTCCGACTAGCTTACAGAATGGAGGCAATGATCCCAGTGGAAGTTGAAGAAGGGTCCCCCAGAACGATCTTTTACAGTGAAGAGGCCAACCCCCAATTTCAAAAGGAAGAGCCCGACTTACTTCCAGTAACACGGGAAAGAGCTCGGATCATGGAGGAGGCGTTAAAACGTCGAATGGCCTCAAGGTACACTCAAAAGGTAGTACAGCGAAGTTTTGCCAACAACGACCTCATCCTAATCCGAAATGATATCGGATCAAGTTGACCTAGAGAGGAAAAACTGGCGGCTAACTGGAAAGGACCCTACCGAGTCATAGAGATATTGGGAAAAGGCTACTACAAGGTGTCCGAACTCGAGGGGCGAGAGCTACCAAGGTCATGGCACGCCTGCAACCTAAGAAGGTATTATAGTTAGGAAGTAATAAAGGATCTTAGGCCAAAGGTGCACTCTTTTTCCTGAAAAGGTTTTTTAATGAGGCACCAAGCCAAGATCTATAAAACGGCCCAACTTAAGAGGGTAAAATCCCACATATATATATTTCTCCTGTATGTCTACTTTCTATTTGAATAAAACTTTTCAGATTTCTTCTACAAAAACTCTCTACAGGTTGGCAAGGTGAAAACAAATTCACCGTCCGACCACGATGAAAATCGAATTCATCGTCCGAATTTCGACAAAGATTGGCAAAAAGTGAAATCAAAATTCACTGCTCGATCAAAGACAAAGCTACAGGTCGGCATGGTGAAGATCAAATTCACCGTCCGATCATGACAAAATCAACAAAGTTATAAAAAGTAATCCATAAGCTGAGGCCTGGCCAGCCCTGACTAAAAAATGGATTAATAGAAATAACTTGAGACGGACCGACATGAAGAAGTCGGACCAATCGACCAAAGTGACAAAAAGTTATAAAATGAAAAAGTGATCCATAGAAAGAGGTCTGACGAGGTATGAGAAAAAATGGATCGCTAAAAATAACTTAGGACGAACTGACATGAAAAAGTCAGACCTGACTAATCAAAGTGACAAAGTTATAAAAAGTAATCCATAGAAAGAGGCCTGATCAGTCCTTATCAAAAGTGGATTACTATAAATAACTTAGAAGGGACCGACATGAAAAAGTCGGCCCAAGCCGATCAAAAGTGATAGAGTTATAAAAAGTAAATCCATAAGAAGAGACCCAGCGAGGTCCAACTAAAGATAGATTACTAAAAATAACTCAAAAGACTCAACGAAAGAAGTCGACCGGCAGAAGGCGTGCGCTAGAAGGGACATAGCTCGACCCAAAGAAAGCTACGACCTTCCCAAAATTGATTCACACGTGTTCTATGAGAATACTAAAAGGAACACTCGAACAAGGCTAGCCTCAAAAGGTCACTTTGACCAAAGCAGGAAATAAACCAACACAAAGGAAATAAAAAAAGAGGTCGGACAGCAAAAAGCTCCAACACTCTTAAGATTCCTGGAAGCCCCAAAAGATTGCAAACAAAACACATCAAGAAGAAAAGCAAAGCTACTATAAAGACTCAAGAAGGCCACCTAAAAAATGAACTCAAGAGCTCAAAATCATTTGTTTTTCACAACAAAGTTGCTAACAAAAGAAACTAAAATGTCAAAGTCAAAAGAGCTACAGATTACAAAAATCCAGAGTTTCAAAGACCCACAAACCGAGCCATAAGATACCAAATCAGAAAACTATAAGGGATTCAAAGACTCCCCAGTAGCGGCATCCCGAGGAGAAGGAGGACGAGTCACGAGGGGGACAGCATCAACTATTCCATCCAGACGAGTCAGAATCTGAACATCAGGATCAGACTCGGGACGGCCGACCTCAGGTGCAGGAGTTGGGGAAGTCGGCGCGACAGAAGCTTTGGTAGATGGCACAGGAGGTGGATCTACATCATCATCATCTTCATCCGGGGCAAGGACGATCTTCCTATTTTCCACAATATTGTCCAAACTGAAGAGAGACAGGTCAAGATCGGGAGCAAGAACTCGGATCTGATCCTTCAAATTCTCATAGGCAGAAGTCACACTGCCCACGAGATGGCCTTGAAGCTTGGCATAATCAGCTTGAGCAGATTCCAACCTCTCCCTGAGCTCTACCATCTCAGCATAAGTCCGGACATAGCTATCTTTATGCTGCTGCGCCATTTCCTCAGCCAGATTTGCAGAAGCCACCGCGGCAGTAGCCCGAGTCTTCTCACCTTCCAACTCTTTTTCCAGCTTTGCCACCTTCACCTCAAGTTCCTCCTTCAACCCCTTGATCCTATTGAATTCCGACTTGGCCTCCTCCATAAAAGCCTTTGTTGCATGAACCGGAAAATCCTAGGTAGTTCGGAATAAGGCTGCTCCCATATGTGCCATGTTGATACTGCTTCGGGTAATGAAGTCCAGATGTCGAAGAATGGATACATCATCAGTAGGAACAACACCATAAGGAGAAATTTGATGATCGACAAACCCCACAGCATCAAAATCAGGGGCGTCCAAATTAAAAGGCTCAACAGTCATCTGTCTTTTTGGAGGAAGGCCGACAGTGGGAGAAGAGGTAGTAGCAGAAGTTTGGGAAGGATCAACCAAATGGACTTGAGGAGTAGGAATCACCCTCCTCGGCCCAGAAGTGCTCAAGGTCGGCTTTTTAGGAGGGACTTGAGAAGATCTTTTCCCAGCAGCCTTAGCCGAGATGTTCTGGGCAGCTGTACCTTTTCCCGCCTTCTTAAAGGCCTTCATAGAATCATTATTCTTAACCATCTCTGAAAAACACAGCAAAACCAAGTTACAAAACTGGAAGAAAAGAAACAAAAGCAAAGTAAAGAAAGCGAAGAAAAAAGCAGTCGACCACTACCCAGCTCAGCTCGGACAAGGAAAGGGTCCCCCAAGACTTTCTTTGTGTCGAGATGGGGAGATTGCCCCCAAATCTCCTCCAACACATTCACAAAAGCCTGCTCGACCTCATCAAGCATCCCCAATGAAGATCTAGACACCACAACATTCTTTTGCCAACATAAAGGGAAGGCAGGTTCATTGTTCGGCTCTAAGAAAAATGGTCGAGGTCCCTGAACAGCTCGGACCTTAAAAAAGTAGTTCTTAAAGTCCCTAAAGGACTCGTCATACATAGCAAACACTTTTTGTCCTTGAGCAAATCGGAAAGAAATCCAAGAAGCTTTCTTTTTGGTAGTCCCAGGTTTGGTCAAGACAAAGAGGTAAAGAAAGAGAGTTTGAGAAGGCTTGACATCCAATTCTTGGCAAAGCAACTGAAAGATCTTAATAAAGTCCCAGGAGTTCGGATGGAACTGAGACGGAGCTACATTACATGACCACAGCAAATCGGTCTCGAAAGAGGTAAAAGGAAGGGTAATGTTCATTTGGCTAAAAAAGTAGTTATAAGCATAAAAGAAGGGGCATTCCCCCTGGGTCAGAGAAGGGAAGCAAACCCTCTCATCGGAGTCCGGTGCTACCAACTCGTAGTTCTTCTCCTGATCCCTACTACTACAGATCCAATGATGTTTTCTAAGCTCCATGCAGTATTCAGAGTTAACTACTGAAACGCACATCAGGAGGAGGGAGTCCAGCTGGTCAGACATGCCCTCGGGGACTTTGGAGGATGTCTCGACAATATTTTTGCGAGATGACATGGGTCAACTAGTCCTACAGTGAGAAAAAGAAAAATGGGTTACTAACCAAAACAGCTCGGACAAATATGAATACAACTCAGAACAAAAGCATACAACAGCGAAAGGAGACCCCAGGACTCACACCAAGGTCCAGGGGCATCCTTTGGAGGCAGTAACAGTGTAAGGACTCAGGAAAAATCTACAAGTCTACGTCTCGACATCTCTCAACAAGAAAATGACCCTCATTCAACAAATCCCACTCCGAAAAGAAAGTCACGAATCAAAAGTCATCAAAATCGCAAAATCAAAAAGTCTATTAGCAAAGGGAACTATCATACATCGAACATGCCAAATAGAAATCATTAAAGACGAAACGTTCTTCAGAATCAGACAGTTCATTATTCCGAAGCTTCAAAAAATCAAAGGATACAATCAGGAGCGGTAACAATATGCAAAGCCCTAAAAGCATCAACTATCAGGAAATGTGAAAAGATTCATACAAAGTCAAGGAAACTTCAAGAACACACATTACAGCAATAAGCAGACACAGCGAAAGCAGAAAGATTCAAACTTTTTCCAAAGATCAAAACTTTCTCAAAATCAGACGAAAAAAGAACGAGGACCAACCTGTAGCAGGGAGGAGACGATAAACACTGAGAGATTGAAGCAACAACGAGGCCGCAAAAGAGCGAAGCACCAACAGTCACCTCTGAAAACAAGGAGAAAGGTGAAGACCTGAAAACTTGGGAGCAAGCGAAAATGAAGAGTCCCAGGCGAGCCAGAAAACGCAAGAACAGAAGAGAAAAGATGGAGTTTCAGAAAGCAAGAGAAAAAACTGAAAGCAAAGTCTTTTGGCAATTCAAAATGAAAAGAGGGGAACAGCAAAAAGAGGAGTTAATGGGCTTTAAAAACCCTCGCACGTTCCCAAAGCAAGAAACGCGCATTTCAAACTAAAAGGAGTGAAGGAAAAACACTTCGCATTCAACAAGACTCAGACAACCAAAGTGCTTAAGCTCGGCTTCTCCAAAGAAAGATCGAAGTCCTAAAAAAGGACTCGACTTCAAAACGAAGACCACGCTCGAGCAGGGGCATTGTTCATGCCCTGGGTCGAGCTCTATGACCCTGGCTGATTGACGACAAGTCGACTGACTTCTTCAGATCAGGATTATCCGACCTCTTCTCAAAGAGTTCGGCCAAAACAATAGGAGAGCCCAAAAAAGGCCCAAACAGAGGAACACGACCCAAGTCCAAAGGCAGCCCAAGCCTAGATGGAGAAGAGCGATTCCCTTAGAGAAAAGATAATTGACAATTAGATTCTCTGCCAGTAAAGAATTTTATAAAAATAATCACGTTGTAAGTATAGTTTCTAAACCAACAGAGAATCCTTTCGTACAAAAGTTTTGGTTGTCACAAGTAACAAACCCCTAATAAAATTGATAACCGAAGTATTTGAACCTCGGGTCGTCTCTCAAGGAATTGCAGGGAGGTATGATTTATTATTGGTTATGAGAAAAAGTGTATTTTTGGGGGGTTTTTGAATTAAAGAACATGTAAATTAAATGACGAAAAAAATAAATTAATAATTAAGAAAACTCTTGGCAAGGTATGAGAACTGGAAATTCTATCCTAGTTATCCTTATCAGGTGTGATGAGAATTGTTTATTGCTCCCACTTAGTTAACCCTTACTAAATAAAGAAAAGTCAAGTGGACCAATCAACTTGATTCCTCAAGTCCTAGTCAACTCCTATGGAAAGGCTAGCTTTAGAGGGATCCAAATCAATCAGCAAATTCTAATTTTCAATCAACAGCTGAATTTGATAACTCAAGTGTCACCAATTACTCAACAAAAGCCAAAAGGGGAAAAATCCAAATTATTTATATCATAAATAAAAGAAAACAATCATAAATCGGAATTACCTCAAATTGCATTAAATAAAGAAATCAATTCTAACATGAAGTTCATAAACCAAATTGGGAAAATAAACAAACTAAAGAAATAGAATAAATAAAAGTAGAAGAGACAATAAATTAAAGGAACATTGAACCTGGAATGAGAAAGAAGTAAACCTAACCTAAGAGAAATCCTAAATCCTAAAACCTAAGAGAGAGGAGAGAGCCTCTCTCTCTAGAGAACTACATCTAAAACCAAAAATTATGAATATGAAAGTTGTCTCTATGAATAGATGGATTCCCCCACTTTATAGCCTCTAATCTGTGTTTTCTGGGCCGAAAACTGAGTCAAAAACAGCCCAGAAATCGCCCCCAGCGATTTCTAATACGTCCAGCATGCGACAAAGTCACCCGTGAGCATCGTCCATGTGTGAGCCTGGATTGGATTTTTGCCAGGTCACGCCTCCGTGTGATCCAAGTGTGCGTGTCGCCTATCTTCGGTGCAGATATGGCAAATTATATATCGTTGCAAAGCCCCGGATGTTTGCTTTCCAACACAACTAGAACCACCTCATTTGGACATATGTAACTCAAGTTATGGTTGATTTAGTACCAAGAGGTCAGGCTAGACAGCTTAGCAATTCCTTCAGTTTCTTGTATTCCTTCCACTTTTGCATGCTTCCTTTCCATCTTCCAAGCCATTCCTGCCCTATAAACCCTGAAATTACTTAACACACATATCACGACATCGAATGGTAATAAGAAGGAATTAAACATAGCAATTTTAAAGGCCCAGGAAACATGTTTTCAATCATAGCACAAGATTAGGAAGGAAAATGTAAAACCATGCAATTAGTATGA
The DNA here is from genome assembly GCF_059453495.1 of Arachis ipaensis. Lineage (NCBI taxonomy): Eukaryota > Viridiplantae > Streptophyta > Magnoliopsida > Fabales > Fabaceae > Arachis > Arachis ipaensis. The sequence continues at coordinate 44,031,896 of NC_142439.1, forward strand.
ATAAGTGTGCAAAGACTTGATAAAAATCACTCAATTGAGCACAAGATAAACCATAAAATAGTGGTTTATCAATCTCCCCACACTTAAATATTAGCATGTCCTCATGCAAAGCTCAAGAGAAACTATAAAAGTGAAGAGGAATGGTAGATTGTATGAAATGCATCATATCTATATGAATGCAACTAAATGTGAAATGCTTCTTCCTATTTGGTTAAAAGTAAACAAATCTTTTAAGAATAAACAGCCCAGAAAATGCCCCCAACGATTTTTGATACGTCCAGCATGCAGCAAAGTCACGCGTGAGCATCGTCCATGCGTGAGCTTGGATTGGATTTTTGACAGGTCACGCGTCCGCGTGATCCACACGTGCGTGTCACCTATCTTCAGCGCAGCTATGGCAAATTATATATCGTTGCAAAGCCCCAGATGTTTGCTTTCCAACACAACTAGAACCGCCTCAATTGGACATCTGTAACTCAAGTTATGGTGGATTTAGTAGCAAGAGTTCAGGCTGGACAGCTTAGCAATTCCTTCATTTTCTTGTATTCCTTCCACTTTTGCATGCTTCCTTTCCATCCTCCAAGCCATTCCTACCCTATAAACCCTGAAATCACTTAACACACATATCACGGCATCGAATGGTAATAAGAGGGAATTAAACATAGCAATTTTAAAGGCCTGGGAAATATGTTTTCAATCATAGCACAAGATTAGGAAGGAAAATGTAAAACCATGCAATTAGTATGAATAAGTGTGCAAAGACTTGATAAAAACCACTCAATTGAGCACAAGATAAACCATAAAATAGTGGTTTATTAATCTCCCCACACTTAAACATTAGCATGTCCTCATGCTAAGCTCAAGAGAAACTATAAGAGTGAAGAGGAATGGTAGATTGTATGAAATGCAACCTATCTATATGAATGCAACTAAATGTGAAATGCTTCTTCCTACTTGGTTAAAAGTAAACAAATCTTTTAAGAACAAATATGAACTGGATTTTACTAATTCAAATCACAAAATAAAGTACAAATAAACTTGCAGAAGAAAATAGCTCATGAAAGTCGGGAACAAAGAATCGAGCATCGAACCCTCACTGGAAGTGTATGCACTCTAATCGCTCAGGTGTTTAAGGTTCGATTTCTCAATTCTCTACTAATCTTGCTTTCTAAGGCTTGCTTTTCTTCTCCCAATCAATAGGGGTGGCAGTGGGGCGGGTAGGGGTGGGTTTTTTCCCTACCCGACCCTGCCCCGCCATCCTGTTACTCATATACTACTCGCCTCGTCACTATCCACAGGTAGTAAACTGTAGTACCCTAACCCACCCCTGCGGATACCCGCCCCGCCCCTACCCGCCCATGTAAAAATTAAATAACATTTTAATTTTTACATATTCATATATAAATTAAGACAAAAACTAAAAATTCATGCATAAATTAAAATACAAACACAAGATTCATACAATGTCAATAACTTGAAATTAAAAAGCTAATGTTTGATCACTATAAATTTAACACCATAATAAAAAAATTACAACATTAATATAAAAGAGTATTTAATCTTTATTTTTGATCATTTTCCACCGTTCTTGTCCTCAAAAGACAATGACAACCAAGGCATACTTTCCAATCTTTTCTTAAAGGATTCTTCTTACTCATCAAGAGGTATCATCACAATCTCAAAGCTCTCCTCATCTGACCTTAACTTGTCATAAAACTCCACCAGACCGAAAGTAAAGTCAGTGCATCTTTCATATGAACTCGATGAGAAATAAAGCCCAACCATCTTGCTCTTGAATTCAAAAACATCTATCTGAATGAATGAATAAAAATACACTCAATCACATTTAGAAACTGCTACATATGTTTTAGTTTACAAAGTTAGTTAATTAGTAGCTTACTTTATTTTCATAATAAGAATTAAGAAATCACAAAGTCACCAGAAGGAGATAGCAAGAGAGATTTTAAGGATTGGTTCCTCTTAGCTTCCTCTTCAAGATCCTTCAATTCTTGAATCTTTGCTAATGTAAAAGTTGGAAGCACTTTGAAAACTTTACAAAGAAGCATTATAGCATAGGTAAGTATTAGATTGTAAATACTAGTATAAACTATAGAAGTACTAAATTTTTATTGTCCTGTTGATCTAAGGCATAAAGCATGAATATGATAGCCTCATTCTCAATCAACATATATAACCAATTGCAATTGCAACATGCCAACATCATGAAAAATACTAGAGCCGATAACAATTTAAAATGAAAAATAAAGAACTGTAATCAAACACATATAAAAAAAATTGTAATTACAATGTCTCTTATTCTCATTCAAAATAAAAAAATTAAAAAACTGCAATTAGACACATTAAAGAAAAATTACAATCACAAAGTCTCTAATGTTCAATCAAAATGAAAAATGAAAAACTACCATCAGAGACACAAACAAATTGCAATCAACAAAGTAATTCTCAATCAACAAATTTACAACAAAATTCTCAATCAAACACATATAAACCCACTTCAGCACATACATTTACAAAATTGAATAAAAAATTGTAAAACTTATAGTCACAGACTCAGAGAGACAAAGAGAAGGGGCTCCGGTGACAGGCTCACATGCAATGGAGATGGCCAAGCTCACAGCGACGGCAACCAAGAGATGAATCTGTGGAAGAACAAAAAAGAACTTAGATCTCACAATATGATGGAGAGGGAGAGAGAGAGAGAAAGCGCGCACGAGAGAACAAGAGCGAGAGCAACTTACGGTCTTATGGAGCTAAAAACTGAGCAGCGATGGCAGGTTGGAGCTGCGGGCTGAGCAGCGATGGCCAGGAGCTGCGGGCTGAGCGGCGACGGCAAAGAGCTGCGGGTAGAGCGGTGACGGCGAGGAGCTGCAGCGACGGCAAGGAGTGGGCAACGACGGCGACAGAATGAGAGGCTGAGCAACAACGGCAAGGGGGTGAGGGACTGAGCAACGGAGAAGAAGACTATGGCCAGGTGACTTTGGTTCTCTGAGGAAGAAAAAGAAGATTATGGTGTCTGAAGGGGATGGAGGCACAAAGAGAAAAACCCTAATCCTAAATATATATATATATATATATGCACTCTGGGGCGGGTAGGGCGGGTTTACCCTGACCCCGAATCCGCCCTGCCCCCCGCCCCGCTCCGAGTCAGGTTTAAACCCGCCCCGATCGGGTTGGGGCGGGTCGGGTACCCACGGGTTTGGGTACTCCTGCCACCCCTACCAATCAACAAGGAATTAATGCACAGATACACACATATCAAGAGGTCTTTTAAGGGTTGTAATGGGGTTAGAGTCAAGGTAGGATTGTATTTGGCCAAGTGGACTAAAATCTGAATCCTTAATTAACTTAAACTTTCCACCTAACTTAGACAATCATAATACCACATCTAACTATCCATTAACCATGTTTTCCACATATTCATGCATCCTAATTTCAAGTACAGTACATATGCATTGCTTTCACCATTTACTTTGGGGCATTTTGTCCCTTTTTACTTATTTGCTCTTTTTTTTTCTTTTTCTCTCTTTTTTTTAATTTTATTTTTATATAAATTTTTTCTTTTGTTTTTCTCAATGAATATGATTAAATTATTGAATGCATGAATATGTTCTAAACATTTCTTTCACATTTTCATAAAGAAGTTTAACATATTTAATTTCCAAAACCAAACGTTTCCAAACCCACTTTCCCCACACTTAATTCATGAGCACTCTCACTAGTCTAAGCTAACCAAGGATTCAAATTAAGAACATTATTATTTTCCGCTTAGAGTTAATGATGTGCTAAAGTAAAGAACAAAGGGGTATAATAGGCTCAACATTGGTTTGCAAAGGATAGTGAAAAGGTAAGGCCATATGGGTATGTAAGCTCAGTGAAACAAAGGCCTCAATCATATAAGTGCATGCATACATTAAACAATGGAAATATAGAATCAAGCAAGACAAAGATCACAATTTTAGAGAGAACAACACACACCAAAAATAAAATATTGGTTGATAAAATGCAACCAATTCATATAAGCTCAAAAATCTCACAGGTTTTGTGTGTTCGAGCTCTAAACCATGTTCCAAAATAATATTTCTTCAAACAAGTTTAACAAAAAATTTTAATCAAATTAGTGGAATGCTATAAAAAGTTTCTTGAAAAATAAAATATTACTTTAACCAAGTGGTGGTAAAATATGCACAAAATCAAACAAATATGCAAATGCAACAACTAATTTAACAAAAAAAACTTAAACATTGGTGTTGAAAAAGGAAGTAACTAACCCACGGAAGTCGGTATCGACCATTTTTGACAAACTGATTTCTATCGGTAAAGAATTTTATAAAAATAATCACGTTGTAAGTATAGTTTCTAAACCAACAGAGAATCCTTTCCTACAAAAGTTTTGGTTGTCACAAGTAACAAACCCCTCATAAAATTGATAACCGAAGTATTTAAACCTCGGGTCGTCTTTCAAGGAATTGCAGGGAAGTATGATTTATTATTGGTTATGGAAAAATGTATATTTTTGAGTTTTTGAAATAGGGAACAGGAAAATAAACTGGCAATAAAGTAAATTAATTATCATGAAAACCATTGCAAGGTATAAGAACTGGAAATCCAATCCTAGTTATCCTTATCAGGTGTGATGAGAATTGTTTATTGCTCCCACTTAGTTAACCCTTACTAAATAAAAGAAAGTCAAATGGACTAACCAGTTTGATTCCTCAAGTCCTAGTCAACTCCTAAGGAAAGACTAGCTTTAGAAGGATCCAAATCAATCAGCAAATTCTAATTTTCAATCAACAGCTGAGTTCGATAACTCAAGTGTCACCAATTACTCAACCAAAGTAAAGGGAGAAAAATCTAAATTATTTATATCATAAATAGAAGAAAGAAACCATAAATCTGAAATACCTCGAATTATATTAAATAGAAATTTAAATCTAACATAAAGAGTTTATAAACCAAATTGGGAAAATAAACAAACTAAAGCAATAGAATAAATAAAAGTAGAAGAGACAATAAATTAAAGGAACATTGAACCTGGAATGAAGAAGAAGTAAACATAACCTAAGAGAAATCCTAAATCCTAAAACCTAAGAGAGAGGAGAGAGCCTCTCTCTTTAGAGAACTACATCTAAAACCTAAAATTATGAATATAAAAGTTGTCTCTATGAATGGATGGATTCCCCCACTTTATAGCCTCTAATATGTGTTTTCTGGGCCAAAAACTAGGTCAAAACAGCCCAGAAATTACCCCCAGTGATTTCTGATACGTCCAGCACGCGGCAAACTCACGCGTGAGCGTCATCCATGTGTGAGCGTGGATTGGATTTTTGCCAGGTCACGTGTCCATGTGATCTACGCGTGCGCGTTGCTTATTTTTGGGGCAGCTATTGAAAATTATATATTGTTGCGAAGCCCCAGATGTTATCTTTCCAACGCAACTGGAACCGCCTCATTTGGACCTCTGTAGCTCAAGTTATGGTCGATTTAGTACCAAGAGGTCAGGCTGGACAGCTTAGCAATTCCTTCAGTTTCTTGTATTCCTTCCACTTTTGCATGCTTCCTTTCCATCCTCGAAGCCCTTCCTGCCCTATAAACCCTGAAATCACTTAACACACATATCACGGCATCGAATAATAATAAGAGGGAATTAAATATAGCAATTTTAAAGGCCTGGGAAACATGTTTTCAATCATAGCACAAGATTAGGAAGGAAAATGTAAAACCATGCAATTAGTATGTAAGTGTGCAAAGACTTGATAAAAACCACTCAATTGAGCACAAGATAAACCATAAAATAGTGGTTTATCAATAATTCTCCTCAAAAGATAAGATAAGATAGCTATCTTATCCCTAACAAAGGTCACTCCACACTACTATAAATACACTAGAGCACCCAGGTATAACTCATACTCTGATTCTACAAAACACCTATTTAATACCCTTGCTAACTTAAGCATCGGAGTCCCATGTAGGTACCACCACCCTCCGGTGACGAAGGATTAGCATCAGCACCAAGTCCAACAAGTCGGACACAACAGCTCCGACCAGTACAGAAGATCTCGTCCGAGATCGACCTATAGTTTCAGGTAACCCTCGGAACACTTTGCATCTACTCCTTGAAGCTTCAACCATAATGAGCCTAGATTCACACTGCCAACCACTAAACATCCTTTTCTTACGCTTCATTCCACAAAGCGCCCTAAGTTGGCCATATGTTTCAAGCAAACCAAATTCAAGTAGGACAATGAAGGTAAGAGTAATAAGTTTTACGCACTCAAATGAAGGATTAAATGGCGGCCTAGGTAGAGAAGTTTCCAATGGTCTTGAGAGAGCATATTCCACTCCCGTCCATCCTCTTCTAAGGGCTTCCATCGCTTGACAAGATTCTTCAAGCTATACCTCTTGCCAAGTTTCCTCAAGTTCAAATTCTTCGTCACCAATGTCCTCAAGCTCTTCCCCATCGCTCAAGTCATAAATAGGAGGTTGAGTGAAATCTACCTCAATGGGAAAGGATTCATCAAGCTCAAAAGGATCATATGTTGATGCGGAATCATCATAGATAGGGGAACTTGTTGCTTGTACCATTTCTTCCATTTCTTCATTCATAATATTCCTTGGAGGTTGTGCACTATCCTCCTCAACATCACCTTTAAACTCCATAGAAGAATGTTCTTCAACTTGAGATTCCCAAGGGCATTCAACATCTCCTAAGTCTTCAACCACTTCTTCCTTTTCTCCAACAATCTCGACTTCCTCTTCTTGTTGCACTTCTTGCTTCAACTCCCCTTCTCCAGCTTGAAGCTCCAAATTCTCCTTCTCATTGTGCTCCTTAATTAATCCTCCACATTTAACAATAAGGGCATCATGGATAGTTGAGCACAATGATGCCAATTGGCTCATCACTTTGGTTAAGCTAGCCATGACTTCCCCTTGCCTTTGGCAACGAGTTAGAAGTTCTTGTTGTTCTTGCATTAGGGGTTAGAGAGACCCGTCCAATGAAGGTGGTGGTGGAAGAGAGGGTTCGTTGTTTGGAGGAAGAGTGTCATAGTTGGAAGGTGGTTTATATTGGTGAAAGTCTTGAGGTGGTGTATAAGAAAATGGTGGTTCTTGGGAGTATTGGTATTAGAAATATAGTGGTTCTAAGTATGGTTCATATAGTGGTTGGTATGGTGGATATGGATTAGGATCATATGGAGGTGAATGGTGGTATGGGGCTTGTGAGTAAGGTTGTTGGGGACTATGTTGAGAGAAGGGGTCATATGTATGTGGTGGTTGTGGTTGACAACCACAATGAGGGTCACCACATCCATTTGGTTGGTATGCATTAGGAGTTGGATTATACCTATAAGAAACCAGAGGAGGTTGTTGCCAAGAAGGTTGTCTATATGCTTGAGGCTCCTCCCACCTTTTATTCCCAAATCCTTGATGCATATCCTCATTGAAGCTTCCATTTTCTACGACATAGTTTGAACCAAACTCATAGCCAAAGTGATGAGAATTCATAGTAGAAAAGGGAAAATAAAAACAAGAACTAATAAGAAACAAAGAAAACCAAATCCTAAAACTAGCAAATGCTAGCAAACAAACCAAAAATCAAGCTATTCACAATATCAACATATGTATAATAACCAATAACAAGCACACATTGCAACTCCCTGGCAACGGGGCCAAAAACTTGATGGACTAAAACCCGTCGGCTTAGAATTTCTTCTCAGTTAGAGGAAATAACTTCGTTGCAAGTATAGTTCCAAACTGACAAGTAATGCTCAATCAAAGTTTAATTTTTGGTTGTCACAAGTCCAACCCAATAAATATACCCGAGAGTATTAGTCTCAAGTCGTTCTCCCTAGGAATTGCAATCGAATGCCCAATTATTGGTTATGAGGTTCAAGGGAGGTTGGGTTGACAAAACAAGAAATTAAAAAGGCAAGAAATGTAAATCAAACAACTAAAGAAAGCAATTACTAAAGAGAGACATTCATGGCAAGGATTGAGAATCTAGGCTTTCTATCCTAGTCATTAATTATAATGCAATAATTAACAAGAGATAATCCTATTAAGTCATCATCAACATCGGAAGAAGGTACAATGTTATCTTCAACATAGGAAGAAAGTCAAATAGGACTAGTTAATCTCAATCCAAAAGTCCTAATCAACTCACTAATTGAACTAGCAAGAGATTAGAGTCAATGGAAACAATGTAACTCTCTATTACTTTACTAAAAGTATATAACTATATAAAACTATATAACTCTCTATTACTTTACTAAATAACTCTCTATTACTTTACTAAATTAATGGAGTTCAGTAAAAGAATATTGTTTTAAACTGTAGGCGGAGGTGGACCACTTTAGATTTGAATATGCTTTGCGAATTTGGTTTCATGAGATGAGTCGAGATAGAGATACAACCATTAGGAAAGCGAAGCAATAAGATTGTCCAAGCCATCTGTAGTGTTGTTAAGTCCATATTGTCAAATAGTTTCAGATGATATTAACAGTGATTAGTTTGAATGTTGTGTAGTCATGGAATAGTTTGAATAGTTTTTGTAAAGTTTGTGAATATTTAATCCAATCTTATTATAAATTGTTTTTGCATAAATAAACTGTCTGTGCTATATTCAAAAGCTGTCAATTACAGGTTAATAAAAATCAAGGAAAACAACACCAAACGTGCTAATATGCCGAATTACTTTCATAATACACCCAAAAATAACCGATATACACCCAAATTGAGTGCTCACAAATTTCCATGGAAAAACCAACAAAGAGTTATGAGGATTCAGAAATTTGAATTGTTAACCTCTTTACGAATTGAATTGTATATGTATTGTAAATTTAAAACAAACAAATATAAACAAGACACTAATATCCAATACAAACAGCAGCATCTGAAAAATATAAAAAAGGAAAATGTCAGAAACAAAAGAATGCAGAAATACACCCAAAAAATTGATTGTTACACCAAAATACTGTCATTATACACCCAAAACCCTATCCTCTGCAGCTGGATCTTTGAACTAATTATTCATAACATCTCCATGATATTGGCTAGAATTTGGTTGCTCACTGATGCGCCATCAAAAAGGTTTAACTGAAAAAAATAAACTGACATATTAGCAAAACTATTAAGAAAAAAATAAACTCAATTACCCCCTGTTTAAAGAACATCACCTTTACCTCGCTTAGAGCTTTCGTTTTCTTTTTCTTTGAGGCATTTGCAATCTGTTTGTCCAACTTTGTCCAACTTTCCCTAAACTTCTGGTGAGTATACACCTGTTGAAACTAAGCTTCTATTGAGGATTTTGTTGCACATGGTATGACGGTGTGAAAATCTGCAGCATCTGATTCTCTCTCTCTTTGCTCCTTGCTTCTGAGACAATTATCGTATTGTTTGACGAATTGGATAAGTGAACTGTTTTGCATAATGAACTTGTTAAAAAAGGCATGCATGCTCTCGCTTCTTTGTGTGCTTCTCATCCCGGCCCAGAAGTGGTGATCGAGATAAATTGGAATCCATATATGACGGTCTTCGTAAAGCTCTATAAAAAACACCTAAATTAGAACTATAATACACCCAAAAAACATGCAATTTACATCTTTGTTGCAGATTTTAAAAGACATTACTTGAAAGCCACTTGTGTTCCACAAGACCATACTTCATCAGAAAATCATTCTCATTCCTATCAAATGATTCTTTGGTATGAAACTTCCAAACAACATGGCTCATGTCTTATTCGATTTCTAGGTGTCTTTTGTAGCCGTTTAATTTGCTTGGGATCTTCTTCATGATGTGCTAAATACACCAACGGTGAATTATTGTGGGCATACAAGCCTCGATAGCCCTTTGCATCGATGCACATTGATCAAAGTATTTCCTCCCATACAAGGAAGCCAATATTCAAATAACCATTTGAATGATTGAATATCTTCATTTTTCATCAAAGCGCATCCTAAAAGTGTTGACTGACTGTAGTGATTTACCCTGACAAAAGAACCAAAAACCAAATTATACCTGAAATAGATTACGACAAAACAGACTTGAAGTTGTTAAATACACCCAAATAATAACCATCTACACCGAAAAAAGTCCAATATACACCTCTACTGCAAATTAATAAAACAATATTAATTCAACATCAAAAACCAGAATAGCATATTACCTATTTGTATTATAGGTGGTGTCAAATGAAATAACATATCCAAAATACTCACAGGCAGCCCTACTCCTTGCATCCGCCCAAAAAGCAAGCTTAATCGACTGATCATCCTCGAGTTTGAGCTCGAAAAAGAAATTCTGATTCTTCTCTTTCATTCTTAATAAGTATTTCCCGAATTCTTTTGCAACCTCTAGTTCCAAAACATTCCGCACTTCTCTCTTGATGTAATTTCTCATGTCTTTTTTCTACCACATATGATTGGTAAGTTTTGCTTGGCCTGATACCAGCTTCCTCGTTATTCTCTATTGTACAACGCACGGACATGCTTAGTTTCCTGTACTGTTTAAGCATCTCTACTTGATTTGCAAAGCAAGAATGTGAATGATGCAACACAACCTTGGAAATGATCCAAACACCGATGTCCTTCAATATGTGTATATAAATTCTTGTGGGACAATTTAATCCTGCTGAGGGGTTTGTCCTCTCCGTCGGAGATATTTTCGATTTCCATTTTCCCTCTTTGCTACATGTAATCAATTGATTCTTAATTTTGTTTCCCTTTTTATTTGTGCTCCGAATTCTTGTAGAAAAACCTACAGCTTTCGAATAATCCTTGTAGAATTTTGTAGTATCTTCAAGGGTATTAAAAGTCATCCCAACTTTGGGAACAAACTGCTCATCAACATCACAGAGGAGCTCCTAAATACACCCAAAAAAATCCAAAATACACCATATTAAAACAAGCATAAAGTATAGAATCCAAATACAACTATAAAACCATCATAAAAAATAGGGTTAAGTACGATTTTGGTTCCTAAGGTATGGGCTAAAAATTTATTTCGTCCCTGACCTTTTTTTCGCTACAAAATGTGTAAGACCCAAGACCTTTGAAAAAGGACTATCATTAGCTAATTTCGAATTCAGTGTTTCTGTAGCTTTAATTTTAAAAATTTCTTTATTAAAGAAAATTAAAGCAAGTTTTGATTTATTGAATTTGAGATAAGTTATGATTATTATCCAATTTCATAATTATTGGATTATTTTCTATATTCAAATTATAAAATTAGTAGTTGTGAAATAATAAGGATTTCTATATAATTTGGATTAAATAATTAATATTTTAAATATTAATACTGCTACTTTGGAAAATAAGGGGTTTAATTATATTATTTCTAATTATTTGGATTTGGGCATTTTATGGAAAATAATTTGTAAAATTGATGAGCAAATAGTATTTTTCTATATACAAATAGTGTTGGATTTAAATTGGGTTTCAATTACTATATTTTTCCCAATTTTATTTGAAATTACTAAACTAGCCCTAACCCTAATTGAATCCACATTTTCCCTTTTTTCGTAAAGCCAACCCTAGCTGCACACACCACACCTACTATTAACAATAGTACTAGCTGCAGCCGCCACTCCCTATCAGAAACACAAGCACTCCTCTGTGAAAGAAAAGAAAGGAACGAAGAGAGGAGAGAACAGTGTGCGACAGGGGGAAGGAGAAGAGAACTGGCGTATCGGAGCCGCAGGGTCTCGCCATCGCCGTCGCGCTGTGCCCCCGCGTTCTGCACCATTGCACACCGAAGAGAGAGAGAGAGAAAGAGATCGGGCAGGATCAGGGGACCGGAGGCGGAGGGAGTGCGGCAGGGGAAGCCATCGCCACCAGTCACCGTCGCGAGCCTCTGCTGCATCTCCACAGCGCCTGGGTGCTGTTGAAGCCACTCCTACCGCCGCTGCTACTAGGGTCTGCCATCATCCTTGATCTCGACACCACCGTGGAAGGGTGGAGAAGTCACCGTCGTTGGAAAGAGGGAAAGCCAGAGGAGGAATTGTTCCTCTTCCGCTGCCGTCACTGTAACCGTGCCGTCGCCGGTGTGCCTGGGCACTGTTGCTGCGAGCTCGCCGTCGCTGAAGCTGGGTGGTTGTTGTCCTTGTCAGTAGCTGGAGAGGATGAGACACGATGATGGTGGGTGGTTCCGCTGCCTTGCTGCCGTGCCGTCAGAATCTGCCGCCATGGCCGTCGGAGCTCCGGGCTGAGCTTCTGCCACTTGAGACCCTGTTACAGTCACCGGAGAGGTATGCCGGTAAGGGTTTCAAACTTGGTTTTCATTTCTGGTGAGATTATGGGAGCCTTATTGTTGCGGCATGTTGGTTTCAGTCACCGTCGCCGGAGCCCGGTCGCCGCAGCCGCTGGAGGTGGCTGTCGGGGCTACCGCCAAACCGGTTCAGAGGTCGTTGCTGCTTCGTTTTCGTATTACAGTAAGTATCTTATGTTTCGAAAAAGCCTCGCGTTAGTATTCGGTTGTGTTTGGTTAATGAATATGAGTTTTGGTAACGTAAGGTCGAGTCCTAATTACTATATGATTGCAATTAGTGTTGCTATGGTTATTGCGAAAGTGGCTGGGAGCTGAGGTTTTGGTTGCCGTCAGTTCGGGTTGAGGCGGAAAGGACTTGATGAGGCGTTTGGGTTATGGAATTGCGTTTTGAGGTAGGGGCGCTTTCTGAAAACTATATTTTGTATATTGGAATTATTACATATGGGTACTAATGTGAGGATGTGTATTTGGTGATTGTATCAGTCCTATGTATTGTTTGGTTGTTTTGAATGATTATGGGTGTTTGTTTGACTCGACTGTTGTGTGACTTTGTGAAACGAAATGCTTTCAAAATTGATTCTTTTAAAGCTTTGAGATCGAGTTGAATCTGTTGGAAATTGATTTGAATTGAATGGATTTTCTTGAGAATGTGTAAAATATAATACACTCTTGATTTCAGCCTGGCTGGCTTTAAATGATCTGATTGTTGATAAATGATTGTTGCTGAACCGTTTCTTTAAAGCTTTAGAAATAGGTTTATTCGGCTGATAATGATTTGATGTTGAAACGGTTTTCTTAAAATATGGAATTGAGATGACTGTTGGATTTTGGCTTGCCTTTGAATTGATTTTGGATTTCTGGGCTGTTGGAAAAGGATTGTGGAATGGTTTTGTTGGGACCCAAACCGGGTGGCAAAGTCCAAGTTTTAGGGGAGATGCTGCCGGAATTTCTATAAAATCCGAGTCTTTATTGAAATGTTGTTTGGAAAAATGATGAGTTAAAGACTTCAATTTTATTTGAATTATCAAGAAAAGGATGATTCATTCTTTTGAAATGAATTATTAAAGAGAAAATTGTGATTTGGTCTTGCTTCTTAAGAAAGGCATTGCATCTCTTTCAGGAAAACGTTATTTAGATGAAACTTATGTTTTAAAGCTGTTTTAAATGTGACAAGGGCCATGCCTTTGAATCTGACTTGAGGGTTTCAATTAGAGGACTTTCAATGACTTTGAAAGAACCTGAATGTCTATTGACAAGTTTCATTTTGAATTGTTTTGAGAAAGATTTTAAGTACTCTTTGAATTCTGAATTCTTGCAAGACTAAAACAATTTTGAACAGTTGAAACGTTCTAGAATTTATCATGGGGGTTGAAGTTGGTTTTTGCCTAAGTAAAGGAAACGGCTTTGAAGTAAGTAAATGATTACGTGACTCGGTTTGGCTTAGATCTTATTTTATTACTCAAATCGAAAAGCCAATGTTTTAATGATTTTAAATGTATTTGGCGAAATGAGTTATGCTATTCTCCCCTAAGGACTTGGGACTCTGCTGAGAAACTTTTGTTACAAAAATCCAATTGTTGGATGGGTGATTTTGAATGTTTCAAAAGGAATCTTTAACTTTCCATGGTTTTGGAAGTTTTGGAAAGAGGAAGCCGAGAGTGGCTTGTTTTAAAAAGGAAATTTTCCTTGAGTAAAAGTGGCCTATGAGCCTGAGATAATTTGAGAAATGAGACCTTTAAAGCGAAGGCTGAAAAGAGTTGAAACTTGATTTCAAAGTGAAATGATTTGAGAAAAAGTGATTTATGGCTTAAATGTCGATTCTATGAATTTGATGATTTTGAATGGTGGAAGTGCTATTTTATTATGGGCCGGAATGGCTGTGTATGATTATGAATATTGGTTGGTTCTTGATTGAACCGTGAGCCGGAATGGCTGTGTATGATATGAATATTGGCTGCTTCTGGACTGAACCGTGAGCCGGATGGCTGAGATGGATGTTGATCCATGGATGAGATTGAATGCATGTATATGCTGAATCATTGATAAATGTGAATGTTGCACTTCCACTATCGGAGATGAGAGTTTCCCTAGGAGAAAGCAGTGGCTAGCCACCACGTGCTCCAGGTTAAGACTCGAAGCTCTTTTGACCCTATGTCGTAAGTGTGGCCGGGCACTGTGAAAGTCCCGGATGAGCTTGCCCCCGTAAATATTCACCAGTGAGGGTGACGGATATGGATCATGATTATGATCAAGTTTATGATGAGTATAACTCGAGTTGGGGATGCGTGACAGAGGGACAGTCCAATGGTTAGCTACCAGGACTTGTCGGGTTGGCTTTATAACCGACAGATGATATCATCAGCCACTAGGGACAGGCATGCATCATATGCATCTATGTGACATTGCTTGGGTGTGCATATTATACTTGGTTTGCCTATGTGATTAATTGCTAATTATTCTACTTGCAATGACTGTTTGTTTGTGCTTGCATCTTCCTATTTGTGTTTGCTACTAGGACTCTGTTGGACTGTGGTGATTGGTTGATGGCTGGATTGTTTGGGCCTAGGGCCGTGGTTGGAATGAGATGAACCGATGGTTGATTTCGGTTGTGTTTCTGGTTTGGAATAAAATATGAAAGGCTATTTTGGTTCCGCATAGATAAACCGTTTTGAAAGGCTTTTGAGTTTTTGAGAATGGAACGGTTCTTCTTTCAGAAAATATTTTCAGACTTTGCTTTTATTGTAAACTGTTGTTTTTGAAAAGGAGGCATAAGACGGTTATTAATTACTAGTACGATTTATCTTCACGTATCCTATTACAGTAATTCCCAAAAACCCTCTACTGAGAACCCTTTCGAGGATGATGTTCTCACCCCCCTACATTTTTCCCCTTTCAGGATATGGGCGCAGAAGTCACGAGAAGTTTATTTAGTTGTTGTTGAGATGCTCTGTCTTGTTTTAGTTATGGTTTATTGAACCCTCGCCATTATCTTGATATATTCTGTAAGAGGGATAGGAATTGTATTATCTAATGCTTGTAATATTATTTATATATATGTGTGTATATATATATATGGATGTACTCTTTATGAGCTTTTGTAAGTTGTATGGTATTTGTGGATGTACGTTATCGAACGAATGTATTTTTGGGAACGGTATTGTGGTTTAAAGTTTTAAACAGGCTCATATTTTAGTATTAAATAATATAAGTGTCCTCGTAATGTCCGAGCTATCAGAGTCGCGCAGCCGGATGCGTGAGCTTTGGTAGTTAGGGTGTTACATTATGGTATCAGAGCAGTCCTTCCTGTAGAGCCTGAAGAATGGACCGACTATGCTTCAGTTGCATATTCTGAGTGTTTGTCATGTAATAGGTCTTGTCGAATGACGAGAATTAGAGCTTTATGCACATGACAATCTATTGATTAACGTCGTTAGTCTTGCATTGCATAATTCTTGGTATTAAGTTTGGCCAGCTTAATACTAGTGAATTATGTATATGAAGGAACTAATGGGTTATCATAGATGATATACGAGTTTTGAGCAAAGCGAATCGCGGGTTTTGGGAATGTTGGAAACTATTTCTCGAGGCTATTCAGTTGTGTGTCTTGAATTCTATTCGAGTCGACCTGTCCCTTCATGTCCTAACTTGAAGTTCTTGTTTGCTAATCCTTTTGAAAAGTAGTTTGAGTTTTTGACTTTATTCCTCTATTCATATGCATTCTTGTTTGATCGTAATTGCATATGCTTGTTTGGAATCCTTGTTGCATCTATCTTCCTCTGTTTGGGTTCTTCTTGATTCACGTGTTCCTTGATGTAGCTTCGAACTTGTCTTAATGTGTTGTGTCTTTTAACTCCGGGTTCTGAGTCCATTCTTTGAGAACTTGTTGATTCAGTTTTTCTCTTAGTTGACAGTGAATTACAGCCAATTTTGAGATTTTTATAAAAGTTGTTGTTGATTAGATATATACTTTTATATATATGAAACTTTGAGATTACTTATACAGTTTAACAACTATTTCTTTCTAATACCTCGCCTGTACTTTTACTGGTTTACGGAATTGCACTTACTTTAAAAGTAAATTGTCTTTCTAGTAATTTTACTATAGTTCCAATGCACATCTTCAATTGATTATATATTTGGGGTATTTTTCAAAATTCTGGAAAGAGAGAATTTTTCGCTTTTACTCCGGTTGAGTTTCGTTTGGTAAACTTCACTTAACTTATTTTGAATTGAGTTTGGTATAGCCTACTACATGGTTTATGCCATTGTTCTTTTGAAAATGTTGGACTCATGGCTTTCATCTTATGAACGGACTAAAGTCTCTCTTAGGCCTTCCATCTCCATGAATGTCATGCTTGACCTTGTTTTTAACTAATCGTTTACCTCTTGTGAACATTATCATAGATCTTGGTTTGTCCTCTCTTGTGAATCTCATTCTTATGTGAGTTAGTTTGATTCGTTTCAAAGTAGTGCATCGTTTATCCTCTCATTGTCTTACAAGAGTTTTTAATCAAAGATTTATCCTTGAGAAATCACTAATGATTGAATTGTCTTTTCTATGACTTTTGTATTCTTTAGGATCAATTTAAAACTTGTTTGATGTCTCGAGCCTAGTAGATATTGTTTTAACTATCTTGATTTAAGATCCTTTCTTGTATGGCTTGACTCCTTTTCAAGTACATCCTAATCTCCTTGAATAGTATTGTGACATGGTGATTTCAAGTATACTTTTGGAATCTTGTTTTGAATTTATAAAGCAGATTGAATTCTCTTTGAAGAAGTTCCAAATCGAACTTATTTTTCAGTTGCTTGGTTATAATTGAAACCATTGTTCAATTTTTGACAAAATTGTTTTAAAGTTGACATGCGCTATTTTAAATGAGGTTTTGGAAAGTTTCCTTGTTTAGTGGAAACCGGTTCGTTTGTAACGCACCACTTATTTCCTTTACCAAATTGTAAGCAAATTTTTATCTCGGAATTTATTTTCTAAAAAGAGCTTAATTTTTTCTTTCGTCCTTGCTATGAATGTTATACACGCTTGTTTGAATATGGACTTTGGAAATTTTTGAACAAGCATTTGATTTCTTCCGAGTTTTATGAATTACATTTGGTTAAGTTATGCACCTAACTATCTTTCTAAAATATTTGAGGAAATATTTTAGCTTTTAGCCAAACTTGTGCGCATTCTGCTTTTAAAACTCTACATGATCTACTTCAACATGAAATTGTATTGAAGTAAAGCCACATTTATGCTTTTGCTACTCTCTTGAAGAATGTTTGTTGCTCAACTTTTCTTCTAGACTGCAAAGTGGTTTTTTTCGCAAGTTTTCGACTCTTTCATGAACAATGTATTCGAAAGTATTTTTAATCATGCTCTTGAGTTCTGTGAGCTTTGTCTTGGGTTTGAAATATTCTCTTTTGTAAACCTCATGCTTCCTCGACTCAGCTTGAGTTTGTTTCAAACTGATGCGCTGGTTTTCTTCTTATTGATCCTATTGAACTTCTTTGATCTAAGGGTTATCTTTGAAGTTGTCAATTGAATTGTGTCTAGCAAACTTCATTGCTTGAACATCCTTGTTTATCTGGAATTGGATATATTCTTTCAAATCTATCAGTATTGTCTTTGACATTTGTCTCTCCTTTCTAAGATCTTGTATTCTTCTGAGTAGACTCGAGAATTATTTTGATATGACATGCGATCTGTAGATGTAGTAACGCGATGCGTTAGTTCTTTAAGACATGATGTGTGCATACGAAAGTTGAAGCGGTAGGTGTGCAACGTTAAGAGTTGTGGGTGTTTTGTTCCTTGCGAACGGGTTTGCGGTCGTTAGGTGGTGCACGAAATTGTGATCCCTGGTAATGGCTCCAAAAACTTGGTGCTCTAATCTTAATTCATAATTTGTCACAACATTGATACAACTAACCAGCAAGTGCACTGGGTCGTCCAAGTAATAAAACCTTACGTGAGTAAGGGTCGATCCCACGGAGATTGTTGGTATGAAGCAAGCTTTGGTCATCTTGTAAATCTTAGTCAGGCGGATATCAAATGGTTATGGAGTTTTTGAATAATAATAATAAATAAACAGAAAGTAAAGATAGAAATACTTATGTAATTCATTGGTGAGAATTTCAGATAAGCGTATAGAGATGCTTTCGTTCCTCTGAACCTCTGCTTTCCTGTTGTCTTCATCCAACCAGTCCTACTCCTTTCCATGGCAAGCTTTATATAGGGCATCACTTTTGTCAATGGCTACATCCCATCCTCTCTGTGAAAAAGGTCCAAATGCTCTGTCATGGCACGGCTAATCATCTGAGGTTCTCGATCATACTGGAATAGGATTCATCCTCCTTTTGCGTCTGTCACTACGCCCAGCACTCGCGAGTTTGAAGTTCGTCACAGCCATCCCTTCCCAGATCCTACTCGGAATACCACAGACAAGGTTTAGACTTTTTGGATCTCAAGAATGGCCATCCATGGGTTCAAACTTATACCACGAAGATTCTAATATCTCGGACTTGGTCCTCTGTATTAGATATCTAAGAGATACTCATTCTAGCTTGTTTGCATGTAGAACGAAAGTGTTTGTCAGGCACGCGTTCATAAGTGAGAATGATGATGAGCGTCACATAATCATCACATTCATCATGTTCTTGGGTGCGAATGGATATCTTAGAAGCGGAATAAGTTGAATTGAATAGAAAACAGTCGTACTTTGCATTAAATCATGAGGAACAGCAGAGCTCCACACCTTAATCTATGGTGTGTAGAAACTCTACCGTTGAAAATACATAAGTGATGAAGGTTCAGGCATGGCCGAATGGCCAGCCCCCAAACGTGATCAATATGATCCAAAGTAGAACTAAAAATCATAAGATGTCAAATACAATAGTAAAAAGTCCTATTTATACTAAACTAGCTACTAGGGTTTACAGAAGTAAGTATTTGATGCAGAAATCCACTTCCGGTGCCCACTTGGTGTGTGCTTGGGCTGAGCTTGAAGTTTACACGTGGAGAGGTCATTCTTGGAGTTGAACGCCAAGTTGTAATGTATTTTTGGCGTTCAACTCTGGTTCGTGACGTGTTTCTGGCGTTTAACTCCAGACTGCAGCGTAGAACTAGCGTTCAACGCCCTTTTGCGTCATCTAAACTCGGCCAAAGTATAGACTATTATATATTTCTGGAAAGCCCTGGATGTCTACTTTCCAACGCAATTAGAAGCGCGCCATTTGGAGTTCTGTAGCTCCAGAAAATTCACTTTGAGTGCAGGGAGGTCAGAATCCAACAGCATCAGCAGTCCTTCTTCAACCTCTGAATCTGATTTTTGCTCAAGTCCCTCAATTTCAGCCAGAAAATACCTGAAATCACAGAAAAATACACAAACTCATAGTAAAGTCCAGAAATATGAATTTAACATAAAAACTAATAAAAACATCCCTAAAAGTAACTAGATCCTACTAAAAACATACTAAAAACAATGCCAAAAAGCGTATAAATTATCCGCTCATCACAACACCAAACTTAAATTGTTGCTTGTCCCAAGCAACTGAAAATCAAATAGGATAAAAATAAGAGAATATACTATAAGCTCCAAAATATCAATGAAACATAGCTCCAATCAGATGAGCGGGACTTGTAGCTTTTTGCCTCTTGAATAGTTTTAGCATCTCACTTTATCCATTGAAGTCCAGAATGATTGGCATCTATAGGAACTCAGAGTTCAGATAGTGTTATTGATTCTCCTAGTTCAATATGTTGATTCTTGAACACAGATACTTTATGAGTCTTGGCCGTGGCCCTAAGCACTTTGTTTTCCAGTATTACCACCGGATACATAAATGCCACAGACACATAACTGGGTGAACCTTTTCAGATTGTGACTCAGCTTTGTTGAAGTCCCCAATTAGAGGTGTCCAGGGTTCTTAAGCACAATCTTATTTTGCTTTGGACCTTGACTTTAACCGCTCAGTCTCAAGTTTTCACTTGACACTTTCACGCCACAAGCACATGGTTAGGGACAGCTTGGTTTAGCCGCTTAGGCCAGGATTTTATTCCTTTAGACCCTCCTATCCACTGATGCTCAAAGCCTTGGGATTCTTTTTATTACCCTTGCCTTTTGGTTTTAAGGGCTATTGGATTTTTGCTTTTGCCTTTTGGTTTTAAGAGCTTTTGGCTTTTTTTGCTTGCTTTTTCTTTTTCTATTTTTTTGCCATTTTTTTTTTCTTTTTTTTTTCTGCAAGCTTTTGTATTCACTGCTTTTTCTTGCTTCAAGAATCATTTTTATGATTTTTCAGATTATCAAATAACATGTCTCCTGTTCATCATTCTTTCAAGAGCCAACATATTTAACATTCTAAAACACCAACTTCAAAAGACATATGCACTGTTCAAGCATTCATTCAGAAAACAAAAAGTATTATCACCACATCAATATAATTAATCTAAGTTCAAGGATAAATTCGAAACTCATGTACTTCTTGTTCTTTTGAATTAAAAACATTTTTCATTTAAGAGAGGTGATGGATTCATATTCACTACTTTAAGGCATAGACACTTAGACACTAATGATCATGTAATAAAGACACAAACATAGATAAACATTTAACATAAGAAAACGAAAAACAAAAAATTTTAAGAACAAGGAATGAGTCCACCTTAGTGATGGTGGCGTTTCCTTCTTGAAGGACTAATGATGTCCTTGAGCTCTTCTATGTCTCTTCCTTGTCTTTGTTGCTCCTCCCTCATTGCTCTTTGATCTTCTCTAATTTCATGAAGGATGATGGAGTGATCTTGATGTTCCACCCTTGATTGTCCCCAATAATTGTGTGGAGGAAAATGTATCCCCTGAGGTATCTTAGGGATCTCTTGATTTGCAGTCAAATATTCTACCACTGAGCTATAGACCCTTGAGATGAATCTCTTCATCTCCTATGACTCGGAGGTAGAAGCTTTTATCTTCCCTTTCCCTTTTCTAGAGGTTTCTCCGGTCTTAGGTTCCATCAATGGTAATGGAAAAACAAAAAAGCTTATGCTTTTACCACACCAAACTTAGAATGTTGCTCACCCTCGAGCAAAAGAAGAAAGAATAGTAGTAGAAGAAGAAGATATGGAGGAGATGGAGGGATGTGTGTATTCGGCTATATGGGTGGGCTTGGGTGGGAAAGTTATTTTGAATTTTGAAGGTAGGTGGGGTTTATGGGGAAGAGTGGATGGATGTGAGTGGTGAATGGGTGATAGGGAAAAGAGCTTGAGGTGATTGGTGAAGGGTTTTGGGGAAGGGTGTTTATTGGGAAGAGAGGATGAACATTGAGAAGAGGGAAGAGTATGAGTAGAGGTAGGTGGGGATCCTGTGGGGTCCACAGATGCTGAGATGATCCTGTGGGGTCCACAGATCCTGAGGTGTCAAGGAATTGCATGCCTGCACCAATTAGGCATGTAAAATGCCTTTGCATGCAATTCTGGCATTTAAACGCCGAATTGGTGCTTGTTCTGGGCGTTCAGCGCCCAGATGCAGCATGTTTCTGGTGTTGAACGGCAGTTCTATGCTTGTTTCTGGCGTTCAGCGCCAGCTTTCCTCAGTGTGCATTTCTGGCGTCTGAACGCCAGGATGCTGCTTGTTTCTGGCGTTCAACGCCAGATCCATGCTCTGTTTTGGCGTTGAACGCCAGCCAGATGCTCCTTACTAGCGTTTAAATGCCAGTAAGTCCTTTCTCCAGGGTGTGATTTTTCTTCTGCTGTTTTTGATTCTGTTTTTAATTTTTTGATTTATTTTGTGACTCCACATGATCATGATCCTAATAAAACATGAAAGAACAATAAAAATAAAGATAAAATTAGATAAATAAAAATTGGGTTGCCTCCCAACAAGCGCTTCTTTAATGTCAATAGCTTGACAGTGGGCTCTCATGGAGCCACACAGGTGATCAGGTCAATTTTATAGACTCCCCAACACCAAACTTAGAGTTTGGATATGGGAGTTCAACACCAAACTTAGAGTTTGGCTAAGGCCTCCCAACACCAAACTTAGAGTTTCACTGTGGGGGCTTTAGTTGACTCTGTACTGAGAGAAGCTTACTGTGCCTCTTTTCCATGTTTACAGAAGGATGACCTTGAGTTTTAAACACAAGGTTGTCCTCATTCAGTTGAAGGATCAATTCTCGTCTATCTACATCAATCACAACTCTTGCTGTGGCTCGGAAAGGTCTTCCAAGGATGATGGATTCATCCTCTTCCTTCCCAGTGTCTAGGATTATGAAATCAGCAGGGATGTAAAGGTCTTCAACCTTTACTAACATATCCTCTACTAGTCCATAAGCCTATTTTCTTGAGTTGTCTACCATCTCTAGTGAGATTCTGGCAGCTTGCACCTCAAAGATTCCCAATTTCTCCATTACAGAGAGGGGCATGAGGTTTATCCCTGACCCAAGGTCACATAGAGCCTTCTCAAAGGTTATGGTGCCTATGATACAGGGTATTAGGAACTTTCTAGGATCCTGTTTCTTCTGAGGCAGTCTCAGTTGATCCAATGCATTTAGTTCATTAGTGAATAGGGGAGGTTCATCTCCCCAAGTCTCTTTACCAAATAAATTGGCATTCAGCTTCATGATTGTACCAAGGAACTTGGAAACTTGCTCTTCAGTAACATCTTCATTCTCTTCAGTAAAAGAGTACTCTTCAGAGCTCATGAATGGCATAAGGAGGTTCAATGGAATCTCTATGGTCTCTAGATGAGTCTCAGATTCCTTTGGTTCCTTAGAGGGAAACTCTTTATTGATCACTTGACGTCCCAGGAGGTCTTCCTCCTTGGGATTCACGTCTTCCCCCTCCTCCTTGGATTCGGCCATGATGGTTATATCAATGGCCTTGCACTCTTCTTTTGGATTTTCTTCTATATTGCTTGGGAGAGCACTAGGAGTGGTTTCAGTGATATTCTTACTCAGCTGGCCCACTTGTGCCTCCAAATTTCTAATGGAGGACCTTGTTTCATTCATGAAACTTAAAGTGGCCTTAGATAGATCAGAGACTATGTTAGCTAAGCTAGATGGATCCTGTTCAGAACTCTCTGTCTTTTGTTGAGTGGATGATGGAAAAGGCTTGCTATTAAACCTGTTTCTTCCACCATTGTTAAAGCCTTGTTGAGGCTTTTGTTGATCCTTCCATGAGAAATTTGGGTGGTTTCTCCATGAGGGGTTATAGGTGTTTCCATAAGGTTCACCCATGTAATTTACCTCTGCTATTGCAGGGTTCTCAGGATCATAAGCCTCTTCTTCAGAAGATGCCTCTTGAGTACTGTTGGATGCAGCTTGCATTCCATTCAGACTTTGAGAAATCATATTGACTTACTGAGTCAATATTTTATTCTAAGCCAATATAGCATTCCGAGTATCAATTTCAAGAAGTCCCTTCTTCTGAGGCGTCCCATTACTCACAGCATTCCTCTCAGAAGTGTACATGAACTGGTTATTAGCAACCACGTCAATGAGTTCTTGAGCTTCTGCAGGCGTTTTCTTTAGGTGAATGGATCCACCTGTAGAAGTATCCAATGATATCTTAGCTAATTCAGACAGACCATCATAGAATATATCCAGGATGGTCCATTCTGAAAGCATGTCAGAAGGACACTTTTTGGTCAGTTGCTTGTATCTCTCCCAAGCTTCATAGAGGGATTCACCTTCTCTCTGTCTGAAGGTCTGAACATCCACTCGAAGCTTACTAAGCTTTTAAGGAGGAAAGAACTTGGCTAAGAAAGTCGTGACCAGCTTATCCCAAGAGTTCAGGCTATCTTTAGGTTGAGAGTCCAACCATATTCTAGCTCTGTCTCTCACAGCAAAAGGGAAAAGCATGAGCCTGTAGACTTCAGGATCTACTCCATTAGTCTTAACAGTATCACATATCTGTAAGAATTCAGTTAAGAGCTGAAAAGGATCTTCAGATGGAAGTCCATGAAACTTGTAGTTTTGTTGCATCAGAGAAACTAATTGAGGTTTCAGCTCAAAGTTGTTTGCTCCAATGGTAGGGATGGAGATGCTTCTTCCATGTAAATTAGAATAAGGTGCAGTAAAGTCAGCAAGCATCCTCCTTGCATTATTATTGTTTTCGGCTGCCATCTCCTCTTCCTGTTCGAAAATTCCTGTAAGGTTGTCTCTAGATTATTGTATTTTAGCTTCTCTTAGTTTCCTCTTCAGAGTCCTTTCAGGTTCTGGATCAGCTTCAACAAGAATGCCCTTTTCTTTGTCCCTTCTCATATGAAAGAGAAGAGAACAAGAAAAGAAGAGGAATCCTCTATGTTACAGTAAAGAGGTTCCTTATTGTTAGTAGAAGAAGAAAGGGAATAAGGGTGAAGAAGAATGGATAATCCAAACACAAGGGTGAGGATAAGAGCAATGATTTGAGATGAAGAGAAGTGTTAGTAAATAAATAAATAAATAGAAGGAGATGAGGGAGAGGAAATTTCGAAAATTAATTTTGAAAAAGAGTTAATGATTTTTGAAAATTAAAGGAGAATTGAAATTAAAATTAAAATTTAAACAATTAATTAATTAAAAAAAATTTTTGAAAAAGAGGGAGGTATTTTCGAAAATTAGAGAGGGAAGAGTAGTTAGGTGGTTTTGAAAAAGATAAGAAACAAACAAAAAGTCAATTAGTTAGTTGAAAAAGATTTGAAAATCAATTTTTGAAAAGATAAGAAGATAAGAAGTTAGAAAAGATATTTTAAAATCAAATTTTTGAAAAAGGTATGTTTTAAAAGGATATGATAGAAAGATATGATTAAAATTAGTTTTGAAAAAGATTTGAATTTTAAAATCAAAATTAATGACTTGACTCACAAGTAATCACAAAATATGATTCTAAAACTTAAAGTTTGAATCTTTCTTAACAAGCAAGTAACAAACTTGAAATTTTTGAATCAAAACATTAATTGTTGATAACATTTTCGAAATTTATGAGATAAAATTAAGAAAAAGATTTTTGAAAAATATTTTTAAAATTTTCGAAAATAAATAAGAAAAATGAAAAAGATTTGATTTTTGAAAAAAATTTTGAAAAAGATAAGATTTTTAAATTGAAAATTTGATTTGACTCATAAGAAACAACTAAATTTTAAAAATTTTTGAAAAAGTCAACTCAAATTTTCGAAAATTTATGAGTGAAAAAGGGAAAGATATTTTTTGATTTTTGAATTTTTAATGATGAAAGAGAAAAACATCAAAAAGACTCAATGCATGAAAATTTTGGATCAAAACATGTGATGCATGCAAGAACACTTTGAATGTCAAGATGAACACCAAGAACACTTTGAAGATCAAGATGAACATCAAGACTTATTTTTGAAAATTTCTAATGAAAGAAAAACATGCAAGACACCAAACTTAGAAATTTTTAATATTTAGACACTAAGAATTCAAGAATGGATATGAAAAATACCATACAACACAAAACAATATAATATGAAGATCAATCAAGAAGGTTTATCAAGAACAACTTGAAGATCATGATGAATGTAATGCATGAATGCAATTTTTGAAAAAATGCAAGATGAGTATGTAATTGACACCAAACTTAAAATTTGACACAAGACTCAAACAAACAACATAAAATATTATTTATTTTTATGATTTTATTAATTTTTTTGGATTTTTTGTAAATTTTTTTCGAAAAACATCTAGGAAAAAGAAAATAAGGATTTCAAAATTTTTAATATGAATTCCAGGAATCTTGTACTCTTAGTCTAAAGCTCCAATCTGAGGGTTAGGCATGGCTTAATAGCCAGCCAAGCTTTAGTATGCTATTACATGCATTGAAGTGATTAGTTGAATCCTCAGTCCAAAGGAATTTAGACATGGCTTTACAGCCAGCTAGGATTCAACAAATCATCATGAAACACTAGAATTCATTCCTAAAAATTCTGAAGAAAAATATATTTTATAAAAATTTTTTTTTGAATATTAATTGGGAAAAACGAAAAAGAAGAAAATATTTTTGAAAAATTTTTGAAAGCTTTTTGAAAATAAAATAAGAAGAAATTTACCCAATCTGAGCAACACGATGAACCGTCAGTTGTCCAAACTCGAACAATCCCCGGCAACAGCGCCAAAAACTTGGTGCACGAAATTGTGATCCCTGGTAATGGCTCCAAAAACTTGGTGCTCTAATCTTAATTCATAATTTGTCACAACTTCGATACAACTAACCAGCAACTGCACTGGGTCGTCCAAGTAATAAAACCTTACGTGAGTAAGGGTCGATCCCACGGAGATTGTTGGTATGAAGCAAGCTATGGTCATCTTGTAAATCTCAGTCAGGCGGATATCAAATGGTTATGGAGTTTTCGAATAATAATAATAAATAAACAGAAAGTAAAGATAGAAATACTTATGTAATTCATTGGTGAGAATTTCAGATAAGCGTATAGAGATGCTTTCGTTCCTCTGAACCTCTGCTTTCCTGCTGTCTTCATCCAACCAGTCCTACTCCTTTCCATGGCAAGCTTTATATAGGGCATCACCGTTGTCAATGGCTACATCCCATCCTCTCTGTGAAAAAGGTTCAAATGCTCTGTCACGGCACGGCTAATCATATGAGGTTCTCGATCATACTGGAATAGGATTCATCCTCCTTTTGCGTCTGTCACTACGCCCAGCACTCGTGAGTTTGAAGTTCGTCACAGCCATCCCTTCCCAGATCCTACTCGGAATACCACAGACAAGGTTTAGACTTTTCGGATCTCAAGAATGGCCATCCATGGGTTCTAACTTATACCACGAAGATTCTAATATCTCGTACTCGGTCCTCTATATTAGATATCTAAGAGATACTCATTCTAGCTTGTTTGCATGTAGAACGAAAGTGTTTGTCAGGCACGCGTTCATAAGTGAGAATGATGATGAGCGTCACATAATCATCACATTCATCATGTTCTTGGGTGCGAATAGATATCTTAGAAGCAGAATAAGTTGAATTGAATAGAAAACAGTAGTACTTTGCATTAAATCATGAGAAACAGCAGAGCTCCACACCTTAATCTATGGTGTGTAGAAACTCTACCGTTGAAAATACATAAGTGATGAAGGTTCAGGCATGGCCGAATGGCCAGCCCCCAAACGTGATCAATATGATCCAAAGTAGAACTAAAAATCATAAGATGTCAAATACAATAGTAAAAAGTCCTATTTATACTAAACTAGCTACTGGGGTTTACAAAAGTAAGTATTTGATGCAGAAATCCACCTCTGGGGCCCACTTGGTGTGTGCTTGGGCTGAACTTGAAGTTTACACGTGCAGAGGTCATTCTTGGAGTTGAACGCCAAGTTGTAACGTATTTTTGGCGTTCAACTCTGGTTCGTGATGTGTTTCTGGCGTTTGACTCCAGACTACAGCGTAGAACTGGTGTTCAATGCCCTTTTGTGTCATTTAAACTCGGCCAAAGTATGGACTATTATATATTTCTGGAAAGCCCTGGATGTCTACTTTCCATCGCAATTGGAAGCGTGCCATTTAAAGTTTTGTAGCTCCAAAAAATCCACTTTGAGTGCAGGGAGGTCAGAATCCAACAACATCAGCAGTCCTTCTTCAACCTCTGAATCTGATTTTTGCTCAAGTCCCTCAATTTCAGCCAAAAAATATCTGAAATCACAGAAAAAAACACACAAACTCATAGTAAAGTCCAGAAATGTGAATTTAACATAAAAACTAATAAAAACATCCCTAAAAGTAACTAGATCCTACTAAAAACATACTAAAAATAATGCCAAAAAGCGTATAAATTATCCGCTCATCATTAGGCTTATGATCAGTTATGGGGATTGTAAGGTGCTTGATGGAGTTGGGAAGTTGAAGCTTTGAGGTTGATATGAGATTAGTGTGCGGATGCTAAGTACGTCGTTTTAACCCCATCATGTTTTATAGCCTTTGATGCTTTGCCCTACTATCACATGATTGACCCATGTTATCTTTTGCTTTGAGCCTACTTTGTAACATTTGCATTGAAATCACATTCCTACCCTTGCACCCTTATGCATATGACAATCAAATTATTTGAAAACCGTATATAAATGTTTATATGTTGAGGTAATTTTTTTCCTCTTCCTTAAATGTGTTCCAGGATGAACTGTTATGAAATTTCTTTCGTTTTGTATCAATTTTCGAGGGCGAAAATTTTTATAAGGTGGGTAGAATGTAAGACCCAAGACCTTTGAAAAAGGACTATCATTAGCTAATTTCGAATTCAGTGTTTCTGTAGCTTTAATATTAGAAATTTCTTTATTAAAGAAAATTAAAGCAAGTTTTGATTTATTGAATTTGAGATAAGTTATGATTATTATCCAATTTGATATTTATTGGATTATTTTCTATATTCAAATTATAAAATTGGTAGTTGTGAAATAATAAGGATTTCTATATAATTTGGATTAAATAATTAATATTTTAAATATTAATACTGCTACTTTGGAAAATAAAGGGTTTAATTATATTATTTCTAATTATTTTGATTTGGGCATTTTATGGAAAATAATTTGTAAAATTGATGAGCAAATAGTATTTTCTATATACAAATAGTGTTGGATTTAAATTGGGTTTCAATTACTATATTTTTCCCAATTTCATTTGAAATTACTAAACTAGCCCTAACCCTAATTGAATCCACATTTTTCCCTTTTCCCTAAAGCCAACCCTAGCTGCACACACCACACCTACTATTAACAATAGTACTAGCTACAGCCGCCACTCCCTATCAGAAACACAAGCACTCCTCTGTGAAAGAAAAGAAAGGGACGAAGAGAGGAGAGAACAGTGTGCGACAGAGGGAAGGAGAAGAGAAGCGGCGCGTCGGAGCCGCAGGGTCTTGCCGTCGCCGTCGCGCTGTGCCGCCGCGTTTTGCACTATTGCACACCTGATGAGCGGATAATTTATACGCTTTTTGGCATTGTTTTTAGTATGTTTTTAGTAGGATCTAGTTACTTTTAGAGATGTTTTTACTAGTTTTTATGTTAAATTCACATTTCTGGACTTTACTATGAGTTTGTGTGTTTCTCTATGATTTCAGGTATTTTCTGGCTGAAATTGAGGGACTTGAGCAAAAATCAGATTCAGAGGTAGAAGAAGGACTGGTGATGCTGTTGGATTCTGACCTCCCTTCACTCAAAGAGGATTTTCTGGATCTACAGAACTTAAAATGGCGCGCTTCCAATTTCTTTGGAAAGTAGACATCAAGGGCTTTCCAGCAATATATAATAGTCTATACTTGGCCGAGTTTAGATGACGCAAAAGGGCGTTGAACTCCAGTTCTATGCTGCAGTCTGGAGTTAAACGCCAAAAACACGTCGCAAACCAGAGTTGAATGCCAGAAACACGTTACAAACTGGTGTTCAACTCCAAGAATGACCTCTCCACGTGTAAACTTCAAGCTCAGCTCAAGCACACACCAAGTGGGCCCTGAAAATGGATTTATGCATCAATTACTTACTTCTGTAAACCCTAGTAACTAGTTTAGTATAAATAGGACTTTTTACTATTGTATTAGACATCTTGGGACATTTAGTTCTTAGATCATGGGGGCTGGCCATTCGGCCATGCCTGAACCTTATCACTTATGTATTTTCAACAGTAGAGTTTCTACACTCTATAGATTAAGGTGTGGAGCTCTGCTGTTCCTCATGAATTAATGCAAAGTACTACTGTTTTTCTATTCAATTCAACTTATTCTGCTTCTAAGATATTCATTCGCACTTCAACATGAATGTGATGAACCTGACAATCATCATCATTCCCTATGAACGCGTGCCTGACAACCACTTCCGTTCTACCTTAGATTGAATGAGTATCTCTTGGATCTCTTAATCAGAATCTTCGTGGTATAAGCTAGATTGATGGCGGCATTCATGTGAATCCGGAAAGTCTAAACCTTGTCTGTGGTATTCCGAGTAGGATTCAGGGATTGAATGACTGTGACGAACTTCAAACTCGCGAGTGCTGGGCGTAGTGACAGACGCAAAAGGATAGTAAATCCTATTCCAGTATGATCGAGAACCTCCAGATGATTAGCCATGCAGTGACAGCGCATCGGACCATTTTCATAGAGAGGATGGGATGTAGCCATTGACAACGGTGATGCCTCCAGATGATTAGCCATGCAGTGACAGCGCATCGGACCATTTTCACAGAGAGGATGAGATGTAGCCATTGACAACGGTGATGCCCTTACATAAAGTTAGCCATGGAAAGGAGTAAGACTGATTGGATGAAGACAGCAGGAAAGCAAAAGTTCAGAGGAACGAAAGCATCTCTATACGCTTATCTGAAATTCTCACCAATGAATTACATAAGTATTTCTATCTTTATTTTCTGTTTATTTATTATTAATATTCGAAAACTGCATAACTATTTGATATCTGCCTGACTGAGATTTACAAGGTGACCAAAGCTTGCTTCATACCAACAATCTCTGTAGGATCGACCCTTACTCACGTAAGGTTTTATTACTTGGACGACCCAGTGCACTTGCTGGTTAGTTGTGCGAAGTTGTGAAGTTATGTTTGGACCATGATATTGTGCACCAGTTGTTGGCGCCATTGCCAGGGAGAGAATGAACAACAAATTTTACAACCTCAGAGTAACAATTTCGCATACCAAGTTTTTTGCGCCGTTGCCGGGGATTGTTTGAGTTTGGACAACTGACGGTTCATCGTGTTGCTCAGATTGGGTAATTTTCTTCTTATTTTATTTTCAAAAAGTTTTCAAAAATTTTTCAAAAATTTTTCAAAAATCTTTCAAAAATTTCTCATCTGTTTTCGAAAATTATTTCAGAATTTTTAAGAATGAATTCTAGAGTTTCATGAAAAATGTTGAAGCCTGGCTGGCTGTAAAGCCATGTCTAAAATCTTTTGGACTAAGGCTTCCAAACCATCAGCATAGAGGCAAATTAATTTGATAACTAATGAGTAGTATATCTGAGTTATATTCTAAAGCTTGGCTGGCTATTAAGCCATGCCTAACCTTCGGATTGGAGCTTTGGGCTAATATTTAAAGATTCCTGGAATTCATATTAAAAATTTTAAAATCCTTATTTTTCTTTTTCAAATGATTTTCGAAAAAAATATAAAATAAAAATACAAAAAAATTTATAAAATCATAAAAATCAAAAATATTTTGTGTTTCTTGTTTAAGTCTTGAGTCAATTTCAAGTTTGGTGTCAATTGCATTTTTTCTAAAATTTTTTGTTTTTGCATTTTTCGAAAATTCATGCATTCATAGTGTTCTTCATGATCTTCAAGTTGTTCTTGGCCAGTCTTCTTGTTTAATCTTCATATTTTCTTGTTTTGTGTCTTTTCTTGTTTTTCATATGCATTCTTGCATTCATAGTGTCTATACATGAAAAATTTCTAAGTTTGGTGTCTTGCATGTTTTCTTTTCTTGAAAATTTTTCAAAAATATGTTCTTGGTGTTCATCTTGACATTCAAAGTGTTCTTGGTGTTCATCTTGACATTCATAGCATTCTTGCATGCATTCATTGTTTTGATCCAAAATTTTCATGCATTGCATCATTTTCATATTTTTCTCTCTCATCATTAAAAATTCAAAAATAAAAAAATATCCTCCCCTTTTTCTCTCATAAATTTCGAAAATTTGGATTGACTTTTTCAAAAATTTTTAAAATCTTGTTGTTTTTATGAGTCAAATCAAATTTTCAATTTAAAAATCTTATCTTTTTCAAAATCATTTTCAAAAATCAAATCCTTTTCATTTTTCTTATTTATTTTCGAAAATTTTAAAAATATTTTTCAAAAATCTTTTTCTTAAATTTATATCATATTTTCGAAAATATCATCAACAATTAATGTTTTGATTCAAAAATTTCAAGTTTGTTACTTACTTGTTAAGAAAGATTCAAACTTTAAGTTCTAGAATCATATCTTGTGATTTCTTGTGAATCAAGTCATTAATTGTGATTTTAAAAAAAATCAAATCTTTTTCAAAACTAATATCAATCATATCTTTTCAAAAATATCTTTTCATCTTATCTTTTTCAAAATCATATCTTTTTAATCATATCTTTTTAAAACATATCTTTTTCAAAAATTTGATTTTAAAATATCTTTTCTAACTTCTTATCTTCTTATCTTTTCAAAATTGATTTTCAAATTTGTTTCAACTAACTAACTAACTTTTTGTTTGTTTCTTATCTTTTTTCAAAACTACCTAACTAACTCTCTCTCTAATTTTCGAAAATCTCTCCCCTCTTTTTCAAAAATTCTTTTTAATTAACTAATTGTTTCAAATTTTAATTTTAAGTTATTTCTTCTTTTAATTTTCGAAAATCACTAACCATTTTTCAAAAATAATTTTCGAAAATCCTTCTCTCTCATCTTCTTCTATTTATTTATTCATCTACTAACACTTCTCTCCCATCCAAAAATTCGAACACTACCTCCCTCTCTGTGTTCGAGTTTTTCCTCTTCTCTTCTTTACATTACATTCTTTTCTTCTTCTACTCACATAGGAAAACCTCTATACCTGGGTAAAAAGAATCCCTATTATTATTATTTTTTTTTTCTGTTCCCTCTTTTTCATATGAGCAGGAGCAAGGATAAGAACATTCTTGTTGAAGCAGACCCTAAACCTGAGAGGACTCCTAAGAGGAAACTAAGAGAAGCTAAAATACAATAATCCAGAGATAACTTTACAGAAATTTTCGAACAGGAAGAGGAGATGGCAGCCGAAAATAATAATAATGCAAGGAGGATGCTTGGTGACTTTACTGCACCTAATTCCAATTTACATGGAAGAAGCATCTCCATCCCTACCATTGGAGCAAACAATTTTGAGTTGAAACCTCAATTAGTTTCTCTGATGCAGCAGAACTGCAAGTTCCATGGACTTCCATCTGAAGATCCTTTTCAGTTCTTAACTGAATTCTTGCAGATCTGTGATACTGTTTAGACTAATGGAGTAGATCCTGAAGTCTACAGGCTCATGCTTTTCCCTTTTGCTGTGAGAGACAGAGCTAGAATATGGTTGGACTCTCAACCTAAGGATAGCCTGAACTCTTGGGATAAGCTGGTCAAGGCTTTCTTAGCCAAGTTCTTTCCTCCTCAAAAGCTGAGTAAGCTTAGAGTGGATGTTCAAACCTTCAGACAGAAAGAAGGTGAATCCCTCTATGAAGCTTGGGAGAGATACAAGAAACTGACCAAAAAGTGTCCTTCTGACATGCTTTCAGAATGGACCATTCTGGATATATTCTATGATGGTTTGTCTGAATTAGCTAAGATGTCATTGGATACTTTTGCAGGTGGATCCATTCACCTAAAGAAAACGCCTGCAGAAGCTCAAGAACTCATTGACATGGTTGCTAATAACCAGTTCATGTACACTTCTGAGAGGAATCCTGTGAGTATTGGGACGCCTCAGAAGAAGGGAGTTCTTGAAATTGATACTCTGAATGCCATATTGGCTCAGAATAAAATATTGACTCAGCAAGTCAATATGATTTCTCAGAGTCTAAATGGAATGCAAGCTGCATCCAACAGTACTCAAGAGGCATCTTCTGAAGAAGAAGCTTATGATCCTGAGAACCCTGCAATAGAAGAGGTAAATTATATGGGTGAACCTTATGGGAACACCTATAACCCCTCATGGAGAAATTACCCAAATTTCTCATGGAAGGATCAACAAAAGCCTCAACAAGGCTTTCATAATGGTGGAAGAAACAGGTTTAGCAATAGCAAGCCTTTTCCATCATCCACTCAGCAACAGACAGAGAACTCTGAACAAAATACCTCTAATTTAGCAAACTTAGTCTCTGATCTATCCAAGGCCACTGTAAGTTTCATGAATGAAACAAGGTCCTCAATTAGAAATTTGGAAGCCCAAGTGGGCCAGCTGAGTAAAAGAATCACTGAAACCCCTCCTAGTGCTCTCCCAAGCAATACAGAAGAGAATCCAAAAGGAGAGTGCAAGGCCATTGAATTAATTACCATGGCCGAACCTGCAAAGGAGGTTGAGGACGTGAATCCCAGTGAGAAAGACCTCCTGGGTCGTCCAGTGATCAATAAGGAGTTTCCCTCTGAGGAACCAAAGGAATCTGAGACTCATCTAGAGACCATAGAGATTCCATTGAACCTCCTTATGCCATTCATGAGCTCTGAAGAGTATTCTTCTTCTGAAGAGAATGAAGATGTTACTGAAGAGCAAGTTGCCAAGTTCCTTGGTGCAATCATGAAGCTGAATGCCAATTTATTTGGTAAAGAGACTTGGGGAGATGAACCTCCCTTGCTTATCAATGAACTGAGTGATCTGGATCAACTGACATTGCCTCAGAAGAAACAGGATCCTGGAAAGTTCTTAATACCTTGTACCATAGGCACCATGACCTTTGAAAAGGCTCTGTGTGACCTTGGGTTAGGAATAAACCTCATGCCACTCTCTGTAATGGAGAAACTAAGAACCCTTGAGGTACAAGAAGCCAATTTCTCATTAGAAATGGCAGACAAATCCATGAAAATAGCTTATGGGCAAGTAGAGGACATGTTAGTAAAGGTTAAAGACCTTTACATCCCTGCTGATTTCATAATCCTGGATACTGGGAAGGATGAGGATGAATCCATCATTCTTGGAAGAACCTTCCTAGCCACAGCAAGAGCTGTGATTGATGTGGACAGAGGAGAATTGATCCTTCAATTAAATGAGGACTCCCTTGTGTTTACAACTCAAGGATCTCTCTCTGTACCCATGGAGAAGAAGCATAAAAAGCTTCTCTCACTGCATAGTCAATCAAAGCCCCCACAGTCAAACTCTAAGTTTGGTGTTGGGAGGCCTCAGCCAAACTCTAAGTTTGGTGTTGGGAAGTCTCAACAATGCTCTGAACATCTATGAGGCTCCATGAGAGCCCACTGTCAAGCTATTGACATTAAAGAAGCACTTGTTGGGAGGCAACCCAATTTTTATTTATCTAATTTTAATTTATTTTTATTGTTATTTCATGTTTTATTAGGTTCATGATCATGTGGAGTCACAAAATAAATATAAAAATTGAAAACGGAATCAAAAACAGCAGAAGAAAAATCACACCCTGGAGGAGGATCTTACTGGCGTTTAAACGCCAGTAAGGAGCATCTGGCTGGCGTTCAACGCCAGAACAGAACATGGATCTGGCGTTGAACGCCAGAAACAAGCAGCATCCTGGCGTTCAGATGCCAGAAATGCACAGTGAGGAAAGCTGGCGCTGAACGCCAGAAACAAGCATAGAACTGGCGTTCAAAGAAACATGCTGCATCTGGGCGTTGAACGCCCAGAACAAGCATCAATTCGGCGTTTAAACACCAGAATTGCATGCAAAGGCAATTTACATGCCTAATTGGTGTAGGGATGCAAATCCTTGACACCTCAGGATCTGTGGACCCCACTGGATGAACTCAGCATCTGTGGACCCCACAGGATCCCCACCTACCACCACTCACTCTCTCTTCCCTCTTCTCAATGTTCATCCTCTCTTCCCAATAAACACTCTTCCCCAAAACTCTTTACCAATCACCTCAATCTCTCTTCTCTATCACCACTTCACCACTCACATCCATCCACTCTTCCCCATAAACTTACCTCATAAACTCCACCCACCTTCAAAATTCAAAATCAATTTCCCACCCAAACCCACCCTATGTGGCCGAACCTTAACCCCCTTCCCTTCTCTATATAAAGCCCTCCATTCTTCTTCATTTTCACACAACACAACCCTCTCTTCCCCTTCTTGGCCGAATACACCTCTCCCTCCTCTCCTCCATATTTTCTTCTTCTTCTTCATCTATTCTTTCTTCTCTTGCTCGAGGGCGAGCAATATTCTAAGTTTGGTGTGGTAAAAGCATAAGCTTTTTGTTTTTCCATGACCATTGATGGCACCCAAGACCGGAGAATCCTTTAGAAAAGGGAAAGAGAAGACAAAAGTTTCCACCTCCGAGTCATGGGAGATGGAAAGATTCATCTCCAAAGCTCATCAAGACCACTTCTATGATGTTGTGGCCAATAAGAAGGTGATCCCCGAGGTCCCTTTCAAACTCAAGAAAAATGAGTATCCAAAGATCCGACATGAGATCCATAGAAGAGGTTGGGAAGTTCTAACAAACCCCATCCAACAAGTCAGAATTCTAATGGTTCAAGAGTTCTATGCTAATGCATGGATCACTAGGAACCATGATCAAAGTAAGAACCCGAACCCAAAGAACTATCTCACCATGGTTCGGGGGAAATACTTAGATTTTAGTCCGGAGAATGTGAGGTTGGCATTAACTTGCCTATGATGCAAGGAGATGCACGCCCCTACACTAGAAGGGTCAACTTTGATCAGAGGTTGGACCAAGTCCTCATGGACATATGTGTGGAAGGAGCTCAATGGAAGATTGACTCAAAAGGCAAACCGGTTCAACTTAGAAGACTGGACCTTAAGCCTGTGGTTAGAGGATGGTTGGAGTTCATTCAACGCTCCATCATCCCCACTAGCAACCGATCTGAAGTTACTGTGGATCGGGCCATCATGATCCATAGCATCATGACTGGAGAGGAAGTAGAAGTTCATGAAGTCATCTCCCTTGAACTCTACAAAATAGCCGAAAAGTCCTCTCCGTTGGCAAGGCTAGCTTTTCCTCATCTTATTTGCCATCTATGTTATTCAGCTGGAGCTTTCATAGAAGGAGACATTCCCATTGAGGAAGAGAAGCCCATCACTAAGAAAAGGATGGAGCAAACAAGAGAGCCCACTCATGGAGCTCAAGAAACACGTGAGGAAGCTCATCATCAAGAAATCCCTGAGATACCTCAAGGGATGCACTTTCCTCCACAGAATTTTTGGGAGCAAATCAACACCTCCCTAGGAGAATTAAGTTCCAACATGGGACAACTAAGGGTGGAACATCAAGAGCACTCCATCATCCTCCATGAAATTAGAGAAGATCAAAGAGCTATGAGGGAGGAGCAACAAAGACAAGGAAGAGACATAGAAGAGCTCAAGGACATCATTCGTTCCTCTAGAAGGAAACGCCACCGTCATTAAGGTGGACTCATTCCTTGTTCTTAAATTTTTTGTTTTTCATTTTCTTATGTTAAATATTTGTCTATGTTTGTGTCTTTATTACATGATCATTAGTGTCTAAGTGTCTATGCCTTAAAGTAGTGAATATGAATCCATCACCTCTCTTAAATGAAAAATGTTTTAATTACAAAAGAACAAGAAGTACATGAGTTTCGAATTTATCCTTGAACTTAGCTTAATTATATTGATGTGGTGACAATACTTTTTGTTTTCTGAATGAATGCTTGAACAGTGTATATGTCTTTTGAAGTTGTTGTTTATGAATGTTAAATATGTTGGCTCTTGAAAGAATGATGATAAGGAGAAATGTTATTTGATAATCTGAAAAATCATAAAAATGATTCTTGAAGCAAGAAAAAGCAGTGAATACAAAAGCTTGCAGAAAAAAAATAGAAAAAAATAGCAAAAAAAAAGAGAGAAAAAGCAAGCAAAAAGCCAAAAGCTCTAAAAACTAAAAGGCAAGAGCAAAAAGCCAATAACCCTTAAAACCAAAAGGAAAGGGTAAATAAAAAAGATCCCAAGGCTTTGAGCATCAGTGGATAGGAGGGCCTAAAGGAATAAAATCCTGGCCTAAGCGGCTAAACTAACCTGTCCCTAACCATGTGCTTGTGGCGTGAAGGTGTCAAGTGAAAACGTGAGACTGAGCGGTTAAAGTCAAGGTCCAAAGCAAAAGAAGAGTGTGCTTAAGAACCCTGGACACCTCTAATTGGGGACTTTAGCAAAGCTGAGTCACAATCTGAAAAGGTTCACCCAATTATGTGTCTGTGGCATTTATGTATCCGGTGGTAATACTCGAAAACAAAGTGCTTAGGGCCACGGCCAAGACTCATAAAGTAGTTGTGTTCAAGAATCAACATACTGAACTTGGAGAGTCAATAACACTATCTGAACTCAGAGTTCCTATAGATGCCAATCATTCTGAACCTCAATGGATAAAGTGAGATGCCAAAACTATTCAAGAGGCAAAAAGCTACAAGTCCCGCTCATCTGATTGGAGCTATGTTTCATTGATAGTTTGGAATTTATAGTATATTCTCTTCTTTTTATCCTATTTGATTTTCAGTTGCTTGGGGACAAGCAACAATTTAAGTTTGGTGTTGTGATGAGCGGATAATTTATACGCTTTTTGGCATTATTTTTAGTAGGATCTAGTTACTTTTAGGGATATTTTTATTAGTTTTTATGTTAAATTCACATTTCTAGACTTTACTATGAGTTTGTGTGTTTTTCTGTGATTTCAGGTATTTTCTGGTTGAAATTGAGGGACTTGAGCAAAAATCAGATTCAGAAGTAGAAGAAGGACTGCTGATGCTGTTGGATTCTGACCTCCCTGCACTCAAAATAGATTTTCTGGAGCTACGGAACTCAAAATGGCGCGCTTCCAATTGCGTTGGAAAGTAGACATCTAGGGCTTTCCAGCAATATATAATAGTCGATACTTTGGCCGCGTTTATACGACGCAAAAGGGCGTTGAACGCCAGTTCTATGCTGCAGTCTGGTGTTAAACGCCAAAAACAGGTCGCAAACCAGAGTTGAACGCCAGAAACACGTTACAAACCGGCGTTCAACTCCAAAAATGAGCTCTCCACGTGTAAACTTCAAGCTCAGCCCAAGCACACACTAAGTGGGCCCCGGAAATAGATTTATGCATCAATTACTTACTTCTGTAAACCCTAGTAACTAGTTTAGTATAAATAGGACTTTTTACTATTGTATTAGACATCTTGGGATGTTTAGTTCTTAGATCATGGGGGCTGGCCATTCGGCCATGCCTGAACCTTCATCACTTATGTATTTTCAACGGTAGAGTTTCTACACTCCATAGATTAAGGTGTGGAGCTCTGCTGTTCCTCATGAATTAATGCAAAGTACTACTGTTTTTCTATTCAATTCAACTTATTTCGCTTCTAAGATATTCATTCGCACTTCAACATGAATGTGATGAACGTGACAATCATCATTCCCTATGAACGCGTGCCTGACAACCACTTCCATTCTACCTTAGATTGAATGAGTATCTCTTGGATCTCTTAATCAGAATCTTCGTGGTATAAGCTAGATTGATGGCGGCATTCATGAGAATCCGGAAAGTCTAAACCTTGTCTGTGGTATTCCGAGTAGGATTCAGGGATTGAATGACTGTGACGAACTTCAAACTCGCGAGTGCTGGGCGTAGTGACAGACGCAAAAGGATAGTAAATCCTATTCCAGTATGATCGAGAACCTCCAGATGGTTAGCCATGCAGTGACAGCGCATCGGACCATTTTCACAGAGAGGATGGATGTAGCCATTGACAACGGTGATGCCTCCAGATGATTAGCCATGCAGTGACAGCACATCGGACCATTTTCACAAAGAGGATGAGATGTAGCCATTGACAACAGTGATGCCCTTACATAAAGTTAGCCATGGAAAGGAGTAAGACTGATTAGATGAAAACAGCAGGAAAGCAGAGGTTCAGAGGAACGAAAGCATCTCTATACGCTTATCTGAAATTCTCACCAATGAATTACATAAGTATTTCTATCTTTATTTTCTGTTTATTTATTATTATTATTCGAAAACTCCATAACCATTTGATATCCGCCTGACTGAGATTTACAAGGTGACCATAGCTTGCTTCATACCAACAATCTCCGTGGGATCGACCCTTACTCACGTAAGGTTTTATTACTTGGACGACCCAGTGCACTTGCTGGTTAGTTGTGCGAAGTTGTGAAGTTATGTTTGGACCATGGTATTGTGCACCAGTTGTTGGCGCCATTGCCAGGGAGAGAACGAACAACAAATTTTACAACCTCAGAGTAACAATTTCGCATACCAACACTGAAGAGAGAGAGAGAGAGAGAAAGAGAGAGAGAGAGAGAAAGAGATCGGGCAGGATCAGGGGACCGGAGGCGGAGGGAGTGCGGCAGGGGAAGCCATCGCTACCAGTCACCGTCGCGAGCCTCTGCTACATCTCCACCGCGCCTGGGTGCTGTTGAAGCCACTCCTACCACCGCTGCTACTAGGGTCTGCCGTCATCCTTGATCTCGACGCCGCCGTGGAAGGGTGGAGAAGTCACCGTCGTTGGAAAGAGGGAAAGCTAGAGGAGGAATCATTCCTCTTCCACCGCCGTCACTGTAACTGCGCCGTCGCCGGTGTGCCTGGGCGCTGTTGCTGCGAGCGCGCCGTCGCCGAAGCTGGGTGGTTGCTGTCCTTGTGAGTAGCTGGAGAGGATGAGACGCGATGATGGTGGGTGGTTCCGCCGCCTTGCTGCCGTGCCGTCAGAATCTGCCGCCATGGCCGTCGGAGCTCCGGGCTGAGCTTCTGCCACTTGAGACCCTGTTACAGTCGCCGGAGAGGTATGCCGGTAAGGGTTTCAAACTTGGTTTTCATTTCTGGTGAAATTATGGGAGCCTTATTGTCGCGACATGTTGGTTTCAGTCACCGTTGCCGGAGCCCGGTCGCCGCAGCTGCTGGAGGTGGCTACCAGGGCTACCGCCAAACCGGTTCAGAGGCCATTGCTACTTCATTTTTGTATTACAGTAAGTATCTTATGTTTCGAAAAAGCCTCGCGTTAGTATTCGGTTGTGTTTGGTTAATGAATATGAGTTTCGGTAACGTGAGGTCGAGTCCTGATTACTATATGATTGCGATTAGTGTTGCTATGGTTATTGCAAAAGTGGCTGGGAGCTGAGGTTTTGGTTGCCGTCAGTTCGGGTTGAGGCGGAAAAGACTTGATGAGGCGTTTGGGTTATGGAATTGCGTTTTGAGGTAGGGGCACTTTCCGAAAACTATATTTTGTATATTGGAATTATTACATATGGGTACTGATGTGAGGATGTGTATTTGGTGATTGTATCAGTCCTATGTATTGTTTGGTTGTTTTGTATGATTATGGGTGTTTGTTTGACTCGACTATTGTGTGGCTTTGTGAAATGAAATGCTTTCGAAATTGATTCTTTTAAAGCTTTGAGATCGAGTTGAATCCGTTGGAAATTGATTTGAATTGAATGGATTTTCTTGAGAATGTGTAAAATAGAATACACTCTTGATTTCAGCCTGGCTGGCTTTAAATGATCTGATTGTTGATAAATGATTATTGCTGAACCGTTTCTTTAAAGCTTTAGAAATGGGTTTATTCGGCTGATAATGATTTGATGTTGAAACGGTTTTCTTGAAATATAGAATTGAGATGACTGTTGGATTTTGGCTTGCCTTTGAATTGATTATGGATTTCTGGGCTGTTGGAAAAGGATTATGGAATGGTTTTGTTGGGACCCGAACCGGGTAGCAAAGTCCAAGTTTTAGGGGAGATGCTGCCGGAATTTCTATAAAATCTGAGTCTTTATTGAAATGTTGTTTGGAAAAATGATGAGTTAAAGACTTCTATTTTATTTGAATTATCAAGAAAAGGATGATTCATTCTTTTGAAATGAATTATTAAAGAGAAAATTGTGATTTGGTCTTGCTTCTTAAGAAAGGCATTGTATCTCTTTCAGGAAAACGTTATTTAGATGAAACTTATGTTTTAAAGCTGTTTTAAATGTGACAAGGGTCATGCCTTTGAATTTGACTTGAGGGTTTCAATTAGAGGACTTTCAATGACTTTGAAAGAACCCGAATGTCTATTGACAAGTTTCATTTTGAATTGTTTTGAGAAAGGTTTTAGGTACTCTTTGAATTCTGAATTCTTGCAAGACTAAAATAATTTTGAACAGTTGAAACATTCTAGAATTTATCATGGGGGTTGAAGTTGGTTTTTGCCTAAGTAAAGGAAATGGCTTTGAAGTAAGTAAATGATTACGTGACTCGGTTTGGCTTAGATCTTATTTTATTACTCAAATCGAAAAGCCAAGGTTTTAATGATTTTAAATGAATTTGGCGAAATGAGTTATGCTATTCTCCCCTAAGGACTTGGGACTCTGCCGAGAAACTTTTGTTACAAAATTCCCATTGTTGGATGGGTGATTTTGAATGTTTCAAAAGGAATCTTTAACTTTCCATGGTTTTGGAAGTTTTGGAAAGAGGAAGCCGAGAGTGGCTTGTTTTAAAAAGGGAATTTTCCTTGAGTAAAAGTGGCTTATGAGCCTGAGATAATTTGAGAAATGAGACCTTTAAAGCCAAGGCTGAAAAGAGTTGAAACTTGATTTCAAAGTGAAATGATTTGAGAAAAAGTGATTTATGGCTTAAATGCCGATTCTATGAATTTGATGATTTTGAATGGTGGAAGTGCTGTTTTATTTTGGGCCGGAATGGCTGTGTATGATTATGAATATTGGTTGGTTCTAGATTGAACCGTGAGCCAGAATGGTTGTGTATGATATGAATATTGGCTAGTTCTGGACTTAATCGTGAGCCGGATGGCTGAGATGGATGTTGATCCATGGATGAGATTGAATGCATGTATATGCTGAATCATTGATAAATGTGAATGTTGCACTTCCACTATTGGAGATGAGAGTTTCCCTGGGAGGAAGCAGTGGCTAGCCACCACGTGCTCCAGGTTGAGACTCGAAGCTCTTTTGACCCTATGTCGTAAGTGTGGCCGGGCATTGTGAAAGTCCCGGATGAGCTCGCCCCCGTAAATATTCACCAGTGAGGGTGATGGATATGGATCATGATTATGATCAAGTTTATGATGAGTATAACTCGAGTTGGGGATGCGCGACAGTGGGACAGTCCAATGGTTAGCTACCAGGACTTGTCGGGTTGGCTTTATAACCGACAGATGATATCATCAGCCACTAGGGACAGGCATGCATCATATGCATCTATGTGACATTGCTTGGGTGTGCATATTATACTTGGTTTGCCTATGTGATTAATTGCTAATTGTTCTACTTGCAATGACTGTTTGTTTGTGCTTGCATCTTCCTATTTGTGTTTGCTACTGGGACTCTGTTGGACTGTGGTGATTGGTTGATGGCTGGATTGTTCGGGCCTAGGGCCGTGGTTGGAATGAGATGAACCGATGGTTGATTTCGGTTGTGTTTCTGGTTTGGAATAAAATATAAAAGGCTATTTTGGTTCCGCATAGATAAACCATTTTGAAAGGCTTTTGAGTTTTTGAGAATTGAACGGTTCTTCTTTCAGAAAAGATTTTCAGACTTTGCTTTTATTGTAAACTGTTGTTTTTGAAAAGGAGGCATAAGACGGTTATTAATCACTAGTACGATTTATCTTCACGTATCCTATTACAGTAATTCCCAAAAACCCTCTACTGAGAACCCTTTCGAGGATGATGTTCTCACCCCCCTACATTTTTTCCCTTTCAGGATATGGGCGCAGAAGTCACAAGGAGTTTATTTAGTTGTTGTTGAGATGCTCTGTCTTGTTTTAGTTATGGTTTATTGATCCCTCGCCATTATCTTGATATATTCTGTAAGAGGGATATGAATTGTATTATCTAATGCTTGTAATATTATTTATATATATATGTGTATATATATATGGATGTACTCTTTATGAGCTTTTGTAAGTTGTATGGTATTTGTGGATGTACATTATCGAACGAAAGTATTTTTGGGAACGGTATTGCGGTTTAAAGTTTTAAACAGGCTCATATTTTAGTATTAAATAATATAAGTGTCATCGTAATGTCCGAGCTATCAGAGTCGCGCAGCCGGAAGCGTGAGCTTTGGTAGTTAGGGTGTTACAAAATGGTCCC
The DNA here is from genome assembly GCF_059453495.1 of Arachis ipaensis. Classification (NCBI taxonomy): domain Eukaryota; kingdom Viridiplantae; phylum Streptophyta; class Magnoliopsida; order Fabales; family Fabaceae; genus Arachis; species Arachis ipaensis. The sequence goes on from NC_142439.1 coordinate 44,075,902, forward strand.
GAAGGTTTAACTAAGTTTTAAAATCGTCCTTTTTACCAATATTTTTATTTTTATTCAAAAAATACCCTTAACTAAAAAAATTAAAAAAGAAAGAAAGAAAAGAAACACAGGTTAAGGGAAAGGGGGGAGGGTATCAGCTGGAGGGGGTTGGGTTTTGGTTCAGGGAGAAGAGAGGTAAGGGAAGGGGAAGGGGAAGGGGAAGGGCTACCGCCGCTACTCCTCGCCGCCGCCGCTCCTCACCGCCGCCACTGCTGCTCCTACTCCTCATCGTTCAGTCCTCGCCGCTGGATCTCACCGTGAGGGTGGACGTCGCTGCTCCTCCCCCTCGCCGACGTCATCGCCTCGCCTTCGCCGTCATTGTCGCCTCGCCGTCGCCCTCGTCTCGCCGCACCTCCTCCTTGCCGTCGCACCTTGTTATTTATTGTAATTTGGGAATTATTTATTATTGTAATTGCATATGAGTTTTGTTAATGAAAGAGGAAGAATTTTAGTTTTGAATTTTGTTGATGATTCTGAGTTTTAATTGTTCTGGTTTTCTGAGTTCTGATTTTCTGAATTCTGAGTGGTGGTGGATTTTGAGTTTTGTTGTTCTTCTTCTTATATTTCTTCTTATGATTTCATTATTATTCTTCTGATGATGATGATGATGATGATGACCATGATGATAATGGTGGTGGTGGTGGTGGGTTTTGGTTCAGCTTGGGTTTTTGTTCTGCTTATGAATGATTTTGGTTGATTTTGGAGAAGTTCTGATGATGATGATGACCATGATGATAATGGTGGTGGTGGTGGTGGGTTCTGATTTAGCTTGGACTTCTGTTCTGTTTCTGGTTGACGTTGGTTGATTTTGGAGAAGTAGGAGAACGGTATTTTCATCCAAAGGAAGATTTTAAAACTTAGTTAAACCTTTGGGACCATTTTGTAGCGGAAAAAAGGTTGGGGACGAAATAAATTTTTAGCCCCTACTTTAGGGACCAAAATCGTACTTAACCCTAAAAAATAACAAAAATCAGATTCATGAATCATCATCAAATAGAAACTAAAACAATTCAACTAAAAGAATAAGACAATTCACCCTCCTGTAAATACACCCAAACTTTCCTAAGGTACACCCAAATATTCTTAATTTATACCCGAAAGTCTGATATAAAATGCAGAAAATTCATCAAAACAAGTACATTACATTCAATCCAAATAATAAACAATGAACAGCAAATTTCACAGGCAAGGTTCAAAAAATTATTCAGCTCCACAATCATAAACCATTAACAAAAATATTAACTGGAATTAAACCACACCTCAGAACTTTATTGGATTCAAATTTAAAATCCACTTCGCTCTAGTTCAGCTGACAATCTGAAGTTGAATCATCTATTATCTTCAAAACGATTTCAGAGCTTGATTTCAAAACGATTTCAGAAATAATGGAAATCTAGAAAAACGAACAAAAAGAACGCAGAGAGAAATGTACGTAAACGCCGAAGGAGAACGCAGAGAGAAAAAAACGAAAGAGATTGCAAAGAGAAGACACAAAAACGCAGAAGAAATTCGAAAAAGGAAACGAAATCTTTTTGAAAAAGGAAGTTATATATTCGCGTGTTGATTGATTGAAAAATCTGTTAAAAAGTGTGTAGACTAGACGTGCCAGAAGAGGCGCATTGTAGGGGTAAGTGAGTATATGAACTTGTAAGACTTGTATAGTAAAATAGCTTGTATGTGGAGATTAATTTTTTATAGTTATCGGATTGATTTAAATAGTTGAGATTGAATGTGTCTAATAAATGATATACAAACAATGCATTTAATATAGTCATTAAATTCATGAGAGAGAATATATTTGATAGCCATTATATTTATAATTATTATCTTTAATTAATTTTTATAAAAATATACCTAATAAATAAATTAAAATAATTATATTTCATATAATTATAAAAATATAACATAAAACATTATATTATCAAAAATATTATGTTTAAAAATATTATACTAAGTTATTATAAAAAAAATGTTTATTTAGTGTTATAAATGAATATAAATTATTTTTAATATTTTAAATAATAAATTAAGATACGTATGTTTTACTATACATACTCTTAAAAATAAATTCATAATTTTAAAATATATATTATTAAATCACTAAATCAGTTATATATATATATATATATATATATATATATATATATATATATATATATATATATATATATTATTTTATGTATTTTTTAATATAATAAAATAATTAAATATTGAAATAAATAAATTTATCGTAATAAAATAATTAATTTTTTTACCGCACTAATCAAACTCTTATACGCAGACCAACAAATAAAATGCATTCTAATTATTGTAGGCTACTTCCATTTCTCTATAAAAATAATTATTAAAATATACCTAATAAATAAATTAAAATAATTATATTTCACATAGCTATAGAAAATATAACATAATTAAAAAATTGTATGTAAATAATATTTTTTATAAACAGAAATCATAATTAAAATATTCTATTTTTTTATTTAAAAAATAGATATTTGATAATCTCATATCAAGAATAAAAACTGAGATATAAAATTACTATATGGTATACTTCAATTTTTTTTATCAAATGAACTCTTTTTTATGGGTATTAAAGTTATTTAGAAATTATGACTTTATTTTCAAGAGTATGTATAATGAGACATACGTATCCTAATTTATTATTAAAAATATTAAAAATAATTTATATCTATTTATAACACTAAATAAACAAATTTTTTTATAATAATTGAGTATAATATTTTTAATAATATAATTTTTTATGTTCTATTTTTATAGTTATGTGAAATAATAATTATTTTAATTTATTTATTAGATATATTTTAATAAAAATTAAAGATAATGGCTATAAATACAATAACTATTAAATATATTCTTTTTCAAGAATTTAATAAATATATAAATACATTACTTATATATTATTTATTAAGCATATCTAATCTCAATTATTTAAATCAATCTAATGACTAATATACATTCTTATATTCTCATATAAAATTTTTGGTTATGTTATATATACATTAAAATCAATTATCAAAATCAATCACCAAATATAAAATACATATTAAAATATAAATACATATTAAAAATTAAATTAAACCATATATATTTATATATAAATATATTAATAATTAATTTTAATAATTACTTTTAATATACAAATAATATTTTTAAAAAATCTCATTCTCATACAATATGTCCCTTATATATATTCCCTTTATTGATAAGAAGGTCAACATGACAGTTATAAGCTTAGGTAAGATCATCTTCATTAGTCTTCGGTGAGTGACAGCGAATTGTTATGTTACTTTCAATTTTCAACACTTCAAATCTTTCTTCAATCATCTATTCATCCGCGTTTCATTGGTACACTTTGGAAACTTCTTCTTCTTGGTGCACAAAATTGAACTCGCACAATTTCGCCGGCAAGTGTACTAGGTCGTCCAAGTAATACCTTAGGTGAGTGAGTATCGATTCCATGAAAATTGTTGGATTGAGCAAGCAACGATTATCCTGCAGATTTTAGTCAGGCGAATAGAAAGATAGTGGTTGTTGTTGTAGGCACATAAAACAAATAGTAAAGAAAGCAATAAAGAATTAAAGTAAAAACAATAATGAGAAATCAGTTAAGGCTTTGGAGATGCTTTATCTTTCCGGATTAACACTTCTTATAGACTACTTTAACAATGAATGATTCATTCTATGGCAAAGCTGTAAGTGATTAACTCCTGTCCTCTCAGCAAGTTAATCTCTTCTAATCCATATCAAACGCCGTTGTCAGTGGTCATTCAATATGAACGAAGATGAAGCTCATGCAATTCATTCTCCCTTTTTGATCCTACTCAAAACACCACAGACAAAGTATTATCTCTCGGATCGTAGAATGAAGCTCAATATTCTAGTCTTAGTGCCATATAGAAACCTCATTACCCATAACTAACGAGATTATATGTCACATATCCCAATTAGCCCAGATAAATTATTGGTTTAGGAAATGTATTCTCAAGCTTTAGCTCAATACTATCTGGGTCAGGACTCGCAAGAACTCATGTAGAATAAAGGGTCATACTTCTGTTCCACCCCTGATTCATTAGATGAAGAACAATAATACATTATAGAATGGAATCAAACATATATTAAAGGAGAAAAGTAATAATATTAATCCATAGGACAAGCAGAGCTCCTAACCTTAACCTAGGATGTTTAGTTGCTCATAATTTACAAAGAAAACTTAGATGTCTCATAAAGTTCCTAGATGATTATTGATCTAAGTGATCTCCTCTTTAAATGGGCGATGCTATCCCTAGAAGATGTTAATTTAAAATAAAAAATTCAAGAGTAAATGAAACTAAGCTAAGGAGTGCTAAAATCCACTTTGGGCCCACTTTAGTTGAGTGCTTCGTCCAAGCCTGGCATTCAACTTAGAGAACTGGTGTTGAACACCAGTTAGAGGGTGAATGCGCTGCTCCCTTGGTCCCTTGGTGGTGTTGAACGCTAACTTTGTGGGATCAATGCTGGGCTTGGTCCTTCTTGGGCATTGAACTCCAGATATGGACGTTCAATGCCAGTTATGTGCAGTGATCCGAGAGAGAAGTATAGACTATTATATATTTCTAGAAAGCGCTGAAAGTTAGCTTTCCAACGCCGTTAAGAATGCATCTATTGAACTTCTGTAGCTCAAGATATGCTTGTTGGAATGCACAGAGGTCAGGATTTGACAGCATCTGCTATCCTTTCTTTGTCTCTGAACAAGGCATTCCCAATTTTTCCAATTTCATCCAAAAATCTCCTAAAATCATAGGAAAAATACAAAAACTCAAAGTAGTATCCAAAAGGTGAATTTTTCACTAAAAAATATTAAAACATAATAAAATTAATAAAATCTAAGTAAAAACACTATGAAAATGCTATGAAAATGCGTATAAGATATCCACTTATCACAACACCAAACTTAAACTGTTTCATGTTCTCAGGCAACCAAAAACAAGATTGGACTAAAAGAAGAGAAAAATACATGAGGTCTTATAGTTGGCACTGAAGCTCAGTTCCAATTAATTAATAGGGTTATTAGCTCCTTACTTTTGAATAGATTTGGCATCTCACTTTCCTTTGAAGCTCAGAACGTTGGCATCCTTTGGAACTAGAGTCCGGATGATATTATTGATTCTCCTCTATTTGTTTTCTTGATTCTTGGACACATCTTCTTTTTGGAACCTTTGTGCCTAGCTGTGACTCTAAGCGTTTTATTTTAAAGTATTACTACCGGATACATAAATGCCACAAGAACTTAACTAGGGGAACCCTTTGGATTCGAATTTAGCTTTGCTTAACTTCCTAGACAGTGGTGCTCAGAGTTCTTAAGCGTACTGTTTAGCTTTGGATCACGACTTTAATTGCTCAGTCTCAAGATTTTTACTTGACACATTCACACCACAAGCATATAGTTGGGGATAGCAACTCATTTGAGCTGTTTAGGCCAATCTTGACCCTCCTAACCATTGATGCTCAAAGCCTTGGATCCCTTTCTTGGTTTTTTTTCTCTCTTCTTTTTTTGTTGTTTTTTTTGCTTCAGGAATCATTCTTTTTTATTTTTCAGAGAATCAATAATACTTCTCTAAATTCACTGTTCTTCAAGAGTCAATATTCTCAACTTCAATGTCAATTATGCACAGTTAACTCATGCATTTAGAAAACAAAGACAGGGCCACCATTTTGACATAAGTAGAATGACTTGCAATAACTTAAGACCTTTTATATTTTAATACTTCTTAATTAAAATTTTATTTAAGTTCAACGGGGGATATGCGTAACATCTTAAAACTTAATCAACATGAATGAAATTAACTACTAAACTAGAAAGTAGGAAATCTTAATGGTGATCATGTAGCCTAGAATTGAAAAACAGAAAGTAAAGTACTAGAAATAGGAATAAAATAAGAGAGATGGAACTCAACCACCTCGCTCATAGTGAACGCCTTCCTCCTCTAAGAGTTTCTGGCACTTCAACTCCTTTAATTCTTGACCCTGGCTCTCCTGCACTTCGGTCAACTTATGAAGCATCCAAAACTGGTCTTTTTGCTCCTCTTTTAGTTAGTCCACTGTGGATCTCAACTATTCAATGGATGCTTCCAGTTGAGTCCAATATTCAATAAGAGGGATGCTCTGTTCTTTAAGCTGCTCAGGCGTCTTCCTCTTATAGGGGGAAACTGGCCTCTGAGTTCTGGCTTACACTGGTTTCCTGGTATGCTCCATGCTCTCCTTGGTGATTGGGTCATCTGCTGCAATAAATGTGTCTCTGTCAATCATGATTCTTGCCTCGTCACACAAGCGAGGGATGAGGTGTGGGAACGCCAGCTTGGATTGAGTTGAGGTCTTGGCTGCAATTTTGTACATCTCACAAGGGATTATTTGATGAACTTCTACCTCATTGCCAAGCATGATGCAGTGGATCATCACAGCCCTCCTCACTGTGACCTCAGAGCGGTTGCTAAAGGGAAGGATAGAGTGCCCAATAAAATCCAGCCATCCCCTAGCAACTGGCTTGAGATTCATCCTCCTCAGTTAGTTTGGCTGACCCTTTTTATCAGTTTTCCACTGTGTTCCAGGGAGACATGTCCTGTAGGAGTTAGGGTCATCCTTTTGTGGGGGTAACTTGAAAGTTTCCCTCACATTATCCAGACCAAAATGCAAGGTCTTTCTGGAATTACGGTCTTTTTGCTCACTACATCATAGTAGTGTTCTTCATGAAGCTTGGAATAAAACCTGTAAGGCTTATAGGCGACAGTTGAGGGATCCTTTTCTTTCTTGTTTCTTGAGATAGATCCTCCACCCTTTGGTGCCATGGAGTGTAAGAAAGTGAAAGAGCAGAGCGTGCGCAACACCAAACTTAAGAGGTTTGCTCGTCTCGAGAAAAAGAGAGAAGAACACAGGGGGAGAAGACGCAAAGAGGGCATGAGAAAGAGGAGTGTGGGGCGTGAGAGAGAGGGGGTGAATGTGTATTAATAGGGTTGAGTTGGGGGTGATTTCGAATTTTGAGTTAAGATATAGAGGAGATGAGATAAAAAAATTTTGAAATTAATAGGAAAAGAAAAGAACAAAGATTAACAAAGATAAACAAGATATGAGTGAAAAGATATGATATTCAAAGATATGATTTGAAAAGGATATGGTTAATTTGCAAAAGAATTCAAGCGGGAAAGTGGGATGTGAAAAAGATATGGTGTGACAAGATAGGATCAAAATTTTTGAAAAATAATTAAGTTTGAAGAGGTTTAATTTTAAAATGTAGGTTGAAAAGGATATGAAATGGAAAGATATGGGTTGAAAAGATAAGGTTGGAAAAGATTTGATTTGGAAAGTCAACTCTCTCTCTTTCCCTTGAAAAATCAATTTCTTGCCTTCTCCCTTCTGGGTGTTCAGCGCCTAGATCTGGCGTTGAACGCCAGTTGGGGATCAACAATATTTATATATTTTTTTTTTGAAAGTAGGGCGTTCAGCGCTAAGAATGGGCGTTGAACGCCCTATAGGAACTAAAAGATTGGCCCTAAACAGGGCGTTGGATGCCCATCCCTCCTCCCCTGCTAGAGCTGGGCGTTAGTTTTGGCGTTCAACGCCAGTAAGGGGCATCCCTAGGGTGTTCTGTTTTCCATCCTATGCGCACTTATTTTGAGTGTTACACATGTTCACAAACGTTAAAAAGCCAAGGAAAAATATGGAAATTAATAAAAACTAGAAAAATATGAACTCACACTAAAAAAAATGAAAGAAAGGAGAAAATACTATACATATGGCTGGGTTGCCTCCCAGCAAGTGCTTCTTTATTGTTAGTAGCTGGACAATGCTGTTCTCATGTCAGCAAGATGGTGGAATCCTCTTGCTCAATTGGGTCCCTTAGATAGTGTTTGACTCGTTGGCCATTGACAGTGAATCTTTTATTAGAATACTGGCTCTGAAGTTCTATATGACCATAGGGCGACACTCTAGTGACTACAAAAGGTCATGTCCTTCATGAATTGAGTTTTCTAGGGAATAACTTGAGCCTGGAATTAAAGAGCAAAACCTGTTGGCCAGGCTAGAAGTCTCTGGAGGATATCATCCTATCAAGCCATTTCTTGGATCTTTCCTTGTAGATCTTAGCATTCTCGAATGCAGCATGTCAGAATTAATCTAATTCATTTAATTGGAACAACCTCTTTTCTTCTGTGGCCTTGGGATCAAAGTTGAGGAACCTTGTTGCCCAGTATACTCTGTGCTCAAATTCTACGGGTAGGTGGCATGCTTTGCCATAGACCATCTGATAGAGGAACATTCCGGTGCAGTTTTGAATGCTGTCCGATACGCCCAGAGAACATCATCAAGTTTCTTTGCCCAATCCCTTCTTGAGGTGCTCACTGTTCTCTCCAGAATTCATTTGAGCTCCCTGTTAGAGACTTCAGCCTGCCCATTAGTCTGTGGATGGTAGGGGATTGCCACTTTGTGATGAATACCATATCTTTGTAAGATGGAGTTAAGTTGTCTATTGGAGAAGTGAGTGCCTCCGTCACTGATCAGAGCCCCTTTCTGGCGTCCAGCGCCCAAGGAGCAGAGCCCAGCATCCAAACGCCCAGAGAGGACCCCCTAGCAAGCGTTTCACACCCAAAAGACCTCCTATCACGTGGATCTCAGCAAAGCTCAGCCTAAACACTCACCAAGTGGGCTCCAGAAGTGGATTTTAGCACTAAAAAAGACTGCTTTATGATGAGCGGATAATTTATACGCTTTTTGGCATTGTTTTTAGTATGTTTTTAGTATATTTTAGTTAGTTTTTATTATGTTTTTATTAGTTTTTAAATAAAAATTACTTTTCTGGACTTTACTATGAGTTTGTGTGTTTTTCTATGATTTCAGGTATTTTCTGGCTGAAATTGAGGGACCTGAGCAAAAATCTGATTCAGAGGCTGAAAAAGGACTGCAGATGCTGTTGGATTCAGACCTCCCTGTACTCGAAGTAGATTTTCTAGAGCTACAGAAGCCCAATTGGCACGCTCTCAATTGCGTTGGAAAGTAGACATCCTGGGCTTTCCAGTAATATATAATAGTCCATACTTTGTCCGAGATTTGATGGCCTAAACAGGTGTTCCAAGTCAGCTCAAGAATTCTGGCGTTTAACTCCAGAACTGGCACAAAAGCTGAAGTTAAACGCCCAAACTGGCACAAAAGCTGGCGTTTAATTCCAAGAAAAGTCTCTACACATGAAAGCTTCAATGCTCAGCTCAAGCACACACCAAGTGGGCCCCAGAAGTGGATTTTTACACTAAACACCCTAGCTTACTCATTTTCTGTAACCCTAGGTCACCAGTTTACTATAAAAACTAATTTTAGTGATTCATCTTGTACCTCATGACATTTTACACATTTCATATAGTATCTTATACGGCATGAGTCTCTAAACCCCATTGTTGGGGGTGAGGAGCTCTGCTGTTCTTCATGAATTAATGCAATTACTACTGTTTTCCATTCTACCACGCTTGCTTCTATTCTAAGATATCCATTCGCAATTCAACCTGATGAATGTGATGATCCGTGACAATCATCATCATTCTCACCTATGAACGCGTGCCTGACAACCACCTCCATTCTACATGCAATCAAGCTTGAATGTGTATCTCTTGGGTTTCTAATCTAAGATTGGAACCTTCGTGGTATAGGCTAGAATTACTGGCGGCCATTCTTGAGATCCGGAAAGTCTAAACCTTGTCTGTGGTATTCCGAGTAGGATCTGGGAAGGGATGACCGTGACGAGCTTCAAACTCGCGAGTGTTGGGCGTGTGACAGACGCAAAAGGATCAATGGATCCTATTCCAACATGATCGAGAACCAACAGCTGATTAGCTGTGCGGTGACAGCGCATTTGGAACATTTTCACTGAGAGGACGGGAAGTAGCCATTGACAATGGTGATGCCCAACATAAAGCTTGCCATGGAAGGAGCCTTGCGTGCATGAAGAAGAAGATAGTAGGAAAGCAGAGAATCAGAAGACAAAGCATCTCCAAAGCCTCAACCTGTTCTTCATTACTGCATAACAAGTATTTATTTCATGTTCTTTTACTTTTTACAATTAAATCTGAGAATTATTGATATCCTGACTAAGAGTTACAAGATAACCATAGCTTGCTTCAAGCCGACAATCTCCGTGGAATCGACCCTTACTCACGTAAGGTATTACTTGGACGACCCAGTGCACTTGCTGGTTAGTTGTGCGGAGTTGCAAAATTGTGATTGTAATTTCGGGCACCAAGTTTTTAGCGCCGTTGCTGGGGATTGTTCGAGTTTGGATAACTGAAGGTTTATCTTGTTGCTTAGATTAGGAATATTTTATTTTTGTTGGTTTAGAGTCTTTTATTTGAATTTAGTTTCATATTTTAAGTTTGGTGTCAATTGCATGCTTTTATTTTCTTTTAATTTTTCAAAATTGCATATCCTTAGTTCTTTCTTGATTTTAAAAAAATTTCTAAGTTTAGTGTCTTCTTTGTGTTTTCCTTTAATTTTTCGAAAATTTGTGTTTGACTTTCTAAAAATTTTAAGTTTGGTGTGTTTTTGTGCTTTTATTTACTTAAAAATTTTTCAAAAATTTGTTCTTGGTGTTCATCTTGATCTTCAAAGTGTTCTTGGTGTTCATCTTGACATTCAAAGTTTTCTTGTTTGTTCTCTTTGTTTTGATCTAAAATTTCTAAGTTTGGTGTCATTTTGTTGTTTTTCTCTTTCCTCATTAAAATTCAAAAATAAAATAATATCTTTTCCTTATTTTACTCATAAATTTCAAAATTTTGCATTAAATTAGTCAAAGATTTTCAAAATCATATCTTTTTTTTAGTCATGTCAAAATTCTAATTTCAAAAATTGATCCTTTCAAATCTTTTTCAAAAATCAAATCTTTTTAATTTCTTCAATCGTATCTTTTTCAAAATAATTTTCAATCATATCTTTTTTTTGTAAATTACAATCATATCTTCTAAATCATATCTTTTCCAAAATGATTTTCAATCATATCTTTTTGATTGCTAATTTTAAAATCTTTTTAATTAATTAATTAATTAATTTAGTCTTCAATTTGCTTTTATTTTAGTTTCTTTTTTTCGAAATTTTATTTTATTTTCCATTTATTTTAGTTTATTCTATTTTAATTTCGGTTACTTTTAATTAAATAAATAAAAATAAAAATATAATTTATTTGCAATTCATATCAATTCCCTTTTCTCCATCATGGACATAAGTGGAAATGAACAGTCCAGAAGGACTCTGGGGTCATATGCTAAACCCATTACAGCTGCATATGGGAGTAGCATCTGTATACCTCCCATCAAAGCAAGCAGTTTTGAGCTAAATCCTCAGCTCATTATCATGGTGCAGCAAAATTTTCAGTATTCCAGTCTTCCACAGGAAGAACCTACTGAGTTTCTGGCACAGTTCTTACAAATTGCTGACACAGTACGTGATAAAGAAGTAGATCAGGATGTCTACAGATTATTATTGTTTCCATTTGCTGTAAAAGATCAAGCTAAGAGGTGGTTAAATAACCAACCCACAGCAAGCATAAAAACATGGAGACAATTAATAGACAAATTCCTGAATCAATTTTACCCTCCAAAAAGGATGACACAGCTAAGGCTGGACATCCAAGGCTTTAAACAAGAGGATCATGAATCTCTTTATAATGCCTGGGAGAGGTACAGAGGGATGCTAAGAAAATGCCCCTCTGAAATGTTTTCAGAGTGGGTACAGTTAGACATCTTTTACTGTGGGCTTATAGAAAGAGCTCAAATGTCTCTAGACCACTTAGCTGGTGGATCTATACACATGAGAAAAACAATTGAAGAGGCTCAAGAACTCATAGATACAGTTGCTAGAAATTAACATCTGTACTCAAACAGTGAGTCCTCCATAAAAGAAGAGGCTATGGCAGTAACTACAGATCCTAATCCTCAAGAACAGATTGTTGAACTTAATCAGCAATTACTCCTTATGACAAAACAATTAACAGAGTTCAAAGAGATGCTCCAAGACACTAAAAATACTAACAAGAATATAGAAGCACAATTGAATCAGACAAGACAGCAGCTATCTAAACAGATAACAGAAGAATGTCAAGCTGTCCAACTAAGGAGCAGAAAGACATTGAATAACTCAGCTCAAAGTAGCAAAAAGTCAAGAAAAGAACAAATGACAGAGGATGAACAAACCACTGTCCAAAATCCCTCTGAGGACATTAAGAGCCCAGAGAGGAATAACTTTGGCGTTCAAACGCCAGAAAATGGGGAAAAGTTGGCATTAAACGCCCATTCCTTGTCCAGTTCTGTCGTTCAAACGCCAGAAAAGGGTGGAAAGCTGGCGTTAAACACCCATCCAGCACCCAATCCTGGCGTTCAAACGCCAATAAGGGATCAAACACCTGCAAGTACTGATAGTAACCCCTCTAAGAAGGCTTCTCCAACCACTTCTGTAGGGAATAAACCTGCAGCAACTAAGGTTGAAGAATATAAAGCCAAGATGCCTTATCCTCAGAAGCTCCGCCAAGCGGAACAGGATAAGCAATTTGCCCGCTTTGCAGACTATCTTAGGACTCTTGAAATAAAGATCCCGTTTGCAAAGGCACTTGAGCAAATACCCTCTTATGCTAAGTTCATGAAAGAGATCTTAAGTCATAAGAATGATTGGAGAGAAACTGAAAGAGTATTTCTCACTGAAGAATGCAGTGCAGTCATTCTGAAAAGCTTACCAGAAAAGCTTCAAGATCCAGGAAGCTTTATGATACCATGCATATTAGAGGATGCTTGTACCAAGACAACTCTATGTGACCTTGGGGCAAGTATCAACCTAATACCTGCATCCACTATCAAAAAGCTTGGGTTGACTGAAGAAGTCAAACCAACCCAGATATGTCTTCAACTTGCTGATGGCTCCATTAAATATCCATCAGGCATCATTGAGGACATGATTGTCAAGGTTGGGCCATTTGCCTTTCCCATTGACTTTGTAGTGCTGGAAATGGAGGAGCACAAGAGTGCAACTCTCATTCTAGGAAGACCTTTCCTAGCAACTGGACGAACTCTTATTGATGTACAAAAAGGGGAAGTGACCCTAAGAGTCAATGAGGATGAGTTCAAGTTAAATGCTGTCAAAGCTATGCAGCATCCAGACACATCAAATGACTGCATGAGCACTGATATTATTGACTCTTTGGTGGAAGAGATCAATATGACTGAGAGTCTTGAATCAGAGCTAGAGGACATCTTTAAAGATGTTCAGCCTGATTTGGAGGAACCAGGGGAAATAAAAGAACCTCTAAAAATCCCTCAGAAAGAGGAGAAACCTCCTAAACCAGAGCTCAAACCATTACCACTATCCCTGAAATATGCATTTCTGGGAGAGGGTGACACTTTTCCAGTGATCATAAGCTCTGTGTTAAATCCACAGGAAGAGAAAGCACTAATTCAAGTGCTAAGGACACACAAGACAGCTCTTGGGTGGTCCATAAGTGATCTTAAGGGCATTAGCCCAGCAAGATGTATGCACAAGATCCTATTGGAGGATGATGCTAAGCCAGTGGTTCAACCATAGAGGCGGCTAAATCCAGCCATGAAGGAAGTGGTGCAGAAAGAGGTCACTATGTTACTAGAGGCTGGGATTATTTATCCTATTTCTGATAGCCATTGGGTGAGCCCTGTCCAAGTTGTCCCCAAGAAGGGAGGCATGACAGTGGTTCATAATGAAAAGAATGAACTAGTTCCCACAAGAACAGTTACAGGGTGGCATATGTGTATTGATTACAGAAGGCTCAATACAGCCACCAGAAAGGATCATTTTCCTTTACCATTCATAGACCAGATGCTAGAGAGACTAGCAGGCCATTAATACTACTGCTTTTTGGATGGCTATTCAGGCTACAACCAAATTGTAGTGGATCCTCAAGACCAAGAGAAAACAGTATTCACATGTCCATCTGGAGTATTTGCTTACAGAAGAATGCCTTTTTCTCTGTGCAATGCACCTGCAACCTTTCAGAGATGCATGCTCTCTATTTTCTCTGATATGGTAGAGAAGTTCCTGGAAGTCTTCATGGATGACTTCTCAGTATTTGGAGACTCATTCAGCTCCTGTCTTGATCATCTAGCACTTGTCTTGAAAAGGTGCCAAGAGACTAACCTGGTCTTAAACTGGGGAAAATGTCACTTTATGGTGACTGAAGGAATTGTCCTTGGGCACAAAATTTCAAGCAAGGGGATAAAGGTGGATCAAGCCAAGGTAGAGGTAATTGAGAAATTACCACCACCTGCCAATGTTAAGGCAATCAGAAGCTTTCTGGGGCATGCAGGATTCTATAGGAGGTTCGTATAGGATTTTTCAAAAATTCCAAAACCTCTAAGCAACCTGCTAGCTGCTGACACGCCATTTGTGTTTGACACAGAGTGTCTGCAGGCGTTTGAGACCCTGAAAGCCAAACTGGTCACAGCACCAGTCATCTCTGCACCTGACTGGACATTACCATTCGAATTAATGTGTGATGCCAGTGACCATGCCATTGGTGCAGTATTGCGACACAGGCATAACAAGCTTCTGCACGTCATTTACTATGCCAGTCGTGTTCTAAATGACGCACAGAAGAATTACATAACCACAGAAAAAGAGTTACTTGCAGTGGTTTATGCCATTAACAAGTTTAGATCCTATTTAGTAGGTTCAAAAGTGATTGTGTATACTGACTATGCTGCTCTTAAATATCTACTCACAAAGCAGGATTCAAAACCTAGGCTCATAAGATGGGTGTTGCTTCTGCAAGAGTTTGATATAGAAATAAGAGACAGAAAAGGGACAGAGAACCAGGTAGCTGATCACCTATCTCGGATAGAACCAGTAGCAGGGGCGTCCCTCCCTCCTACTGAGATCTCTGAGACCTTTCCGGATGAGCAACTTTTTGCCATTCAGGAAGCACCATGGTTTGCAGACATTGTAAATTATAAAGCTGCGAGGTTCATACCCCGGGAGTACAGCAGGATGCAAAAGAAAAAACTAATTTCTGATGCAAAGTACTACTTATGGGATGAACCATATCTCTTTAAGAGATGCGCAGATGGAATGATTCGCAGATGCGTCCCTATAGAGGAGGCACAGAAGATCCTGTGGCATTGCCATGGATCACAGTATGGAGGACATTTCGGAAGTGAGCGAACAGCCACTAAAGTACTCCAATGTGGCTTCTATTGGCCTACTCTCTATAGAGATGCCCGAGAGTTTGTGCGTAAATGTGACAGTTGCCAAAGAGCTGGTAACTTGCCTCATGGTTATGCCATGCCTCAACAAGGGATCTTAGAGATTGAGTTGTTTGATGTATGGGGTATTGACTTCATGGGTCCTTTCCCACCATCATACTCAAATACTTACATTCTGGTGGCAGTAGACTACGTATCTAAATGGGTGGAGGCAATTGCCACACCCACTAATGATACCAAGACTGTGCTGAAGTTCCTCCAGAAACATATTTTCAGCAGATTTGGTGTTCCCAGAGTACTAATCAGTGATGAGGGCACCCATTTCTGCAATAAACAGCTTTACTATGCTATGGTTCGATATGGAATTAGCCACAAAGTAGCAACTCCGTATTGATGAGCGGATAATTTATACGCTTTTTGGCATTGTTTTTAGTATATTTTTAGTAGAATCTAGTTACTTTTAGGGATGTTTTTAATAGATTTTATGTTAAATTCACATTTCTGGACTTTATTATGAGTTTGTGTGTTTTTCTGTGATTTCAGGTATTTTCTGGCTGAAATTGAGGGACTTGAGCAGAAATCAGATTCAAAGGTTGAAAAAGGACTGCTGATGCTGTTGGATTCTGACCTCCCTTCACTCAAAGTGGATTTTCTGGAGCTACAGAACTCGAAATGGCGCGCTTTTAATTGCGTTGGAAAGTAGACATCCAGGGCTTTCCAGCAATATATAATAGTCCATACTTTGGCCAAGAATAAACGACGTAAACTGGCGTTCAACGCCAGCTCTCTGCCCAAATCTGGCGTCCAGCGCCAGAAAAGGATCCAAAACCAGAGTTGAACGCCCAAACTGGCACAAAAACTGGCGTTCAACTCCACAAATGGCCTCTGCACGTGCAACACTTAAGCTTAGCCCAAACACACATCAAGTGGGCCCCGGAAGTGGATTTATGCATCAAATACTTACTCATGTAAACCCTAGTAGCTAGTTTATTATAAATAGGACCTCTTACTATTGTATTAGGCATCTTTGGATTACCTTATGATCCTTTGATCACGTTTCAGGGGGCTGGCCATCTCGGCCATGCCTGGACCTTCACTTATGTATTTTTAACGGTAGAGTTTCTACACTCCATAGATTAAGGTGTGGAGCTCTTCTGTTCCTCAAAGATTAATGCAAGTACTACTGTTTTCTATTCAATTCTTCTTATTTCGCTTCTAAGATATCCATTCGCACCCAAGAACATGATGAAGGTGATGATTATGTGTGACGCTCATCATCCTTCTCCCTTATGAACGCGTGCCTGACAAACACTTCCGTTCTACATGAAATAAGCTAGAATGAATATCTCTTAGATCTCCTAACCGGAATCTTCGTGGCGTAAGCTAGAATGATGGCGGCATTCAAGAGAATCCGGAAAGTCTAAACCTTGTCTGTGGTATTCCGAGTAGGATTCAATGACTGAATGACTGTGACGAGCTTCAAACTCGCGAGTGTTGGGCGTTAGTGACAGACGCAAAAGGAGGGTGAATCCTATTCCAGCATGATCGAGAACCGACAGATGATTGGCCGTGCTGTGACAGAGCATGTGAGCATATCTTTCACTGAGAGGAGGGGATGTAGCCATTGACAACGGTGATGCCCTTGCATATAGCCAGCCGTGGAAAGGAGTAAGACTGATTGGATGAAGATAGCAGGAAAGCAGAGGTTCAGAGGAACGAAAAGTTTCTCCATTCGCTTGTCTGAAATTCCTACCAATGAATTACATAAGTATCTCTATCCCTATTTTACTATATAATATTCGAAAACACCATTATCACTTTATATCTGCCTGACTGAGATTTACAAGGTGACCATAGCTTGCTTCATACCAACAATCTCCGTGGGATTCGACCCTTACTCACGTAAGGTATTACTTGGACGACCCAGTGCACTTGCTGGTTAGTTGTATCGAAGTTGTGACAAATCATGAATGTGTAATCACGATTACACGTACCAAGTTGCTCACATGCCAGGAATAGTTTGAGCCTGGACATCACAATTTCGTGCACCAAGTTTTTGGCGCCGTTGCCGGGGATTGTTTGAGTTTGGACAACTGACGGTTCATCTTGTTGCTTAGATTAGGTAATTTTCTTTTTGTTTTGTTTTCAAAAATTTTTTCAAAAAGCTTTCAAAAATTTTTCTTTTGTTTTCGAAAAATAAAATAAAATAAAATAAAATAATAAAAATAATGTTTTCAAAAATAAATTATTCTATGGCTTCAAGATTTTTAAGAATGAATTCTAGTGTTTCATGAAACATGTTGAATCCTATCTGGCTGTAAAGCCATACCCAAACTGCTTTGGGATTGGTATTCAACTAATCACTCCAGTCCATGTAATTATATGCTAAAGCTTGGCTGGCTATTAAGCCATGCCTGACCCTTTGATTGGAGCTTTAGAGCATAAGATTCCTGGAATTCATATTAAAAATTTTGGAATCCTTATTTTTCTTTTTCAAAATAATTTTTCGAAAAATATAAAATAAAAATCCAAAAAAATTTAGAAAATCACAAAAATAAAAAATATTTCATGTTTCTTGTTTGAGTCTTGAGTCATATCATAAGTTTGGTGTCACTTGCATATGCATCTAGCATTTTTCGAAAATATCATGCATTCATAGTGTTCTTCATGATCTTCAAGTTGTTCTTGGTAAGTCTTCTTGTTTGATCTTGATGATTTTTTGTTGTGTCTTTTCATGTTTATCATATGCATTCTTGAATTCTTAGTGTCTAAGCATTAAAGAATTCTAAGTTTGGTGTCTTGCATGTTTTCTTTGCATTAAAAATTTTTCAAAATTATGTCTATGATGTTCATCTTGACATTCAAAGTGTTCTTGGTGTTCATCTTGACATTCATAGTATTCTTGCATGCATCACATGTTTTGATCTAAGAATTTCATGCATTGCATATTTTTCATGTTTTTCATAAAAATTTCAAAAATAAAAAAAAACAATATCTTTCCCTTTTTCTCTCATCAAATTCGAAAATTGAGTTGACTTTTTCAAAAGTTTTTAAAATCAAGTTGTTTCTCATAAGTCAAATCAAATTTTCAATTTGAAAATCTTATCTTTTTCAAAATCTTTTTCAAAAATCAAATCTTTTTCAAAATTCTTAGTTATTTTCGAAAATTCCAAAAATATTTTTCAAAAATCTTTTTCTTATTTTTATACCAAATTTTCGAAAATAACATAATCAATTAATGTTTTGATTCAAAAATTTGAAGTTTGTTACTTGCTTGTTAAGAAAGATTCAAACTTTAAGTTCTAGAATCATATCTTGTGATTTCTTATAAATCAAGTCATTAATTGTGATTTTAAAAATCAAATCTTTTTCAAAACTAATTCCTATCATATCTTTTCAAAAATATCTTCTTATCTTATCTTTTTCAAAAATATCTTTTCAAAATATCTTTTTTAACTTCCTAACTTCTTATCCTTTCAAAATTTGTTTCAACTAACTAACTAACTTTTTGTTTGTTTCTTAACTTTTTCAAAACCACCTAACTAACTCTCTCTCTCTCATTTTCGAAAATATCTTCCCTCTTTTTCAAAAATTTCTTTTTAATTAACTAATTATTTTTATTTTTGATTTCAAAAAAATTTTCGAAAATTACTAACACATTTTCAAAAACCAATTTTCAAAAATCACTAACTCCTTTTCAAAAATAATTTTCAAAAATTCCCTCTCTCTCTCTCATCATATTCTATTTATTCATTCATATCCTAACATCTCATCTCACATCTCTTCCATCCGTACAGTTGTGTTTCTTCCATTATATTACATTCTTTGTCTCCCCCTCTTCTTCCACTCACACAGGAATCCCTATGCTGTGGTATAAAGGATCTCCATTATTATTATTATTTTTCTGTGCCTTCTTCTTTGTCATATGAGCAGGAGCAAGGATAAGAACATTCTTGTGGAAGCAGATCCAGAACCTGAAAGGACTCTGAAGAGAAAATTAAGAGAAGCTAAAATACAACAATCCAGAGATAACCTTTCAGAAATTTTCGAACAGGAAGAGGAGATGGCAGCCGAAAATAATAATAATGTAAGGAAGATGCTTGGTGACTTTACTGCACCTAATTCCAATCTGCATGGAAGAAGCATCTCCATTCCTGCCATTGGAGCAAACAACTTTGAGCTGAAACCTCAATTAGTTTCTCTAATGCAGCAGAACTGCAAGTTTCATGGACTTCCATCTGAAGATCCTTTTCAGTTCTTAACTAAATTCTTGCAGATATGTGATACCGTTAGGACTAATGGAGTAGATCCTGAAGTCTGCAGGCTCATGCTTTTCCCTTTTGCTGTAAGAGACAGAGCTAGATTATGGTTGGATTCTCAACCCAAAGACAGCCTGAACTCTTGGGATAAGCTGGTCACGGCTTTCTTAGCCAAGTACTTTCCTCCTCAAAAGCTGAGCAAGCTTAGAGCTGATGTTCAAACCTTCAGATAGAAAGAAGGTGAATCCCTCTATAAAGCTTGGGAAAGATACAAACAGTTGACCAAAAAGTGTCCTTCTGACATGCTTTCAGAATGGACCATCCTGGATATATTCTATGATGGTTTATCTGAGTTATCAAAGATGTCATTGGATACTTCTGCAGGTGGATCCATTCACCTAAAGAAAACGCCTGCAGAAGCTCAAGAACTCATTGACATGGTTGCTAATAACCAGTTCATGTACACTTCTGAAAGGAATCCTGTGAGTAATGGGACGCCTATGAAGAAGGGAGTTCTTGAAGTTGATACTCTGAATGCCATATTGGCTCAGAATAAAATATTGACTCAGCAAGTCAATATGATTTCTCAGAGTCTGCATGGAATGCAAGCTACATCCAACAGTACTCAAGAGGCTTCTCATGAAGAAGAAGCTTATGATCCTGAGAACCCTGCAATAGCAGAGGTAAATTACTTAGGTGAACCTTATGGAAACACCTATAACTCAACATGGAGAAATCATCCAAATTTCTCATGGAAGGATCAAAAGCCCCAGCAAGGCTTTAATAATGGTGGAAGAAACAGGTTTAGCAATAGCAAGCCTTTTCCATCATCAACTCAGCAACAGACAGAGAACTCTGAACAAAATACTTCTAATCTAGCAAACTTAGTCTCTGATCTGTCCAAGGCCACTGTAAGTTTCATGAATGAAACAAGGTCTTCCATTAGAAATTTGGAAGCACAAGTAGGCCAGCTGAGTAAAAGGATCACTGAAATCCCTCCTAGTATTCTCCCAAGCAATACAGAAGAGAACCCAAAAGGAGAATGCAAGGCCATTGACATAAGCGCCATGGCCGAACCTGTGAGGAGAGGAGAGGACGTGAATCCCAAGGAGGAAGACCTCCAGGGACGTCCAGTGATCAATAAGGAGCTTCCCTCTGGGGAATCAAAGGACTCTGAGGCTCATCTAGAGACTATAGAGATCCCATTGAACCTCCTTATGCCCTTCATGAGCTCTGATGAGTATTCCTCTTCTGAAGAGAATGAGGATGTCACTGAAGAGCAAACTGCCAAGTTTCTTGGTGCAATCATGAAGCTGAATGCCAAATTATTTGGCATTGATGCTTGGGAAGTTGAACCTCCCTTGTTCATCAATGAACTAAGTGATCTGGATCAACTGACATTGCCTCAGAAGAGACAGGATCCTGGAAAGTTCATAATACCCTGTACCATAGGCACCATGATCTTTAAGGCTCTGTGTGACCTTGGTTCAGGAATAAACCTCATGCCCCTCTCTGTAATAGAGAAACTGGGAATCTATGGGGTGCAAGCTGCTAAAATCTCATTAGAGATGGCAGACAGCTCAAGAAAACAGGCTTATGGACAAGTAGAAGATGTATTAGTAAAGGTTGAGGGCCTTTACATACCTACTGATTTCATAGTCCTGGATACTGGAAAGGAAGAGGATGAATCCATCATCCTAGGAAGACCTTTCCTGGCCACAGCAAGAGCTGTGATTGATGTTGACAGAGGTGAAATAGTCCTTCAATGGAATGAGAACTCCCTTGTATTCAAAACTCAAGGATCTCCCTCTGCAACCATGGAGAGGAAGCAGAAAAAGCTTCTCTCCAAGCAGAGTCAACCAGAGCCCCCACAGTCAAACTCTAAGTTTGGTGTTGGGAGGCCACAACCAAACTCTAAGTTTGGTGTTGAACTCCCATATCCAAACTCTAAGTTTGGTGTTGGAGAGTCTCAACAAAGCTCTGCACATCTGTGAGGCTCCATGAGAGCCCACTGTCAAGCTATTGACATTAAAGAAGCGCTTGTTGGGAGGCAACCCAATGTTTATCTAATTCTTATTTTTATTGTTTTTCATGTTTTCTTAGGTTCATGATCATGTGGAGTCACAAAATAAACAAAAAAATCAAAAACGGAATCAAAAACAGCAGAAGAAAAATCACACCCTGGAGGAGCATCTGCCGGGCGTTCAAACGCCAGAACAGAGCATAGTTCTGGCGCTGAACGCCCAGAATGGGAGCATCCTGGCGCTGAACGCCCAGAACAAGCATGGTTCTGGCGTTCAACGCCAGAAATGGCAGCAAAGGGGCGTTGAACGCCCAAAATGGGCACCAACCTGTCGCTGAACGCCCAGAGTTGTGTGCAAGGGCATTTTGCATGCCTAAATTGGTGCAGGGATCTAAATGCCTTGACACCCCAAGATCTGTGGACCCCACAGGATCCCCACCTACCTTCACTCACTCTCTTCTCTCTTCTCAATCATCCTCTATTCCCAATAAACACTCATCCCTTCTGTCTTCCATTTACCACTCACACCCATACACCCACTTACCTTCAAAAATTCAACATCTCTTCCCCACCCAATCCCACCCATATGGCCGAATACACACAGCCATCCATCTCCTCCATATCCTCTTCTTCTTCTATTCTTTCTTCTTTTGCTCGAGGGCGAGCAACATTCTAAGTTTGGTGTGGTAAAAGCATAGCTTTTTTGTTTTTTCCATAACCATTGATGGCACCTAAGGCCAGAGAAACCTCTAGAAAGAGGAAAGGGAAGACAAAAGCTTCCATCAAGGGTCTATAGCTCAGTGGTAGAACATTTGACTGCAAATCAAGAGATCCCTGAGATACCTCAGGGGATACATTTTCTTCCACACAATTATTGGAAGCAACTAAGGGTGGAACATCAAGAGCACTCCATCATCCTTCATGAAATCAGAGAAGATCTAAAAGCAATGAGGGAGGAGCAACAAAGACAAGGAAGAGACATAGAAGAGCTCAAGGACATCATTAGTTCCTCAAGAAGGAAACGCCACCATTACTAAGGTGGATTCATTCCTTGTTCTTATTTCTTCTGTTTTTCATTTTCTATGTTATGTGCTTATCTGTGTTAGTGTCTTCATTACATGATCATTAGTAGTTAGTAACCTTGTCTTAAAGATATGAATGTCCTATGAATCCATCACCTCTCTTAAATGAAAAATGTTTTAATTCAAAAGAACAAGAAGTACATGAGTTTCGAATTTATCCTTGAACTTAGTTTAATTATATTGATGTGGTGACAATGCTTCTTGTTTTCTGAATGTATGCTTGAACAGTGCATATGTCTTTTGAAGTTGTTGTTTAAGAATGTTAAATATGTTGGCTCTTGAAAGAATGATGACTAGGAGACATGTTATTCGATAATCTGAAAAATCATAAAAATAATTCTTGAAGCAAGAAAAAGCAGCAAAGAACAAAGCTTGCAGAAAAAAAAAAGAGAAAAAAATAGGCGAAAAAAAAATAGAAAGAAAAAGAAAAAGCAAGCAGAAAAAGCCAATAACCCTTAAAACCAAAAGGCAAGGGCAAATAAAAAGGATCCCAAGGCTTTGAGCATCAGTGGATAGGAGGGCCTAAAGGAATAAAATCCTGGTCTAAGCGGCTAAACCAAGCTGTCCCTAACCATGTGCTTGTGGCATGTAGGTGTCAAGTGAAAACTTGAGACTGAGCGGTTAAAGTCAAGGTCCAAAGCAAAAGAAGAGTGTGCTTAAGAACCCAGGACACCTCTAATTGGGGACTTTAGCAAAGCTGAGTCACAATCTGAAAAGGTTCACCCAATTATGTGTCTGTGGCATTTATGTATCCGGTGGTAATACTGGAAAACAAAGTGCTTAGGGCCACGGCCAAGACTCATAAAGAAGCTGTGTTCAAGAATCATCATACTGAACTAGGAGAGTCAATAACACTATTCGAAATCTGAAGTTCCTACAGATGCCAATCATTCTGAACCTCAAAGGATAAAGTGAGATGCCAAAACTATTCAAAAGGCAAAAAGCTATAAGTCCCGCTCATATGATTGAAGCTCTGTTTCATTGATAGTTTGGAATTTATAGTATATTCTATTCTTTTTATCCTATTTTGATTTTCAGTTGCTTGGGGACAAGCAACAATTTAAGTTTGGTGTTGTGATGAGCGGATAATTTATACGCTTTTTGGCATTATTTTTAGTATATTTTTAGTAGAATCTAGTTACTTTTAGGGATGTTTTTAATAGATTTTATGTTAAATTCACATTTCTGGACTTTACTATGAGTTTGTGTGTTTTTCTGTGATTTCAGGTATTTTCTGGCTGAAATTGAGGGACTTGAGCAGAAATCAGATTCAAAGGTTGAAAAAGGACTGCTGATGCTGTTGGATTCTGACCTCCCTTCACTCAAAGTGGATTTTCTAGAGCTACAGAACTCGAAATGGCGCGCTTTTAATTGAGTTGGAAAGTAGACATCCAGGGCTTTCCAGCAATATATAATAGTCCATACTTTGGCCAAGAATAAATGACGTAAACTGGCGTTCAACGCCAGCTCTCTGCCCAAATCTGGCGTCCAGCGCCAGAAAAGGATCCAAAACCAGAGTTGAACGCCCAAACTGGCACAAAAACTGGCGTTCAACTCCACAAATGGCCTCTGCACGTGCAACACTTAAGCTTAGCCCAAACACACACCAAGTGGGCCCCGGAAGTGGATTTATGCATCAAATACTTACTCATGTAAACCCTAGTAGCTAGTTTATTATAAATAGGACCTCTTACTATTGTATTAGGCATCTTTGGATTACCTTATGATCCTTTGATCACGTTTCAGGGGGCTGGCCATCTCGGCCATGCCTGGACCTTCACTTATGTATTTTTAACGGTAGAGTTTCTACACTCCATAGATTAAGGTGTGGAGCTCTGCTGTTCCTCAAAGATTAATGCAAGTACTACTGTTTTCTATTCAATTCTTCTTATTTCGCTTCTAAGATATCCATTCGCACCCAAGAACATGATGAAGGTGATGATTATGTGTGACGCTCATCATCCTTCTCCCTTATGAACGCGTGCCTGACAAACACTTCCGTTCTACATGAAATAAGCTAGAATGAATATCTCTTAGATCTCCTAACCGGAATCTTCGTGGCGTAAGCTAGAATGATGGCGGCATTCAAGAGAATCCGAAAAGTCTAAACCTTGTCTGTGGTATTCCGAGTAGGATTCAATGACTGAATGACTGTGACGAGCTTCAAACTCGCGAGTGCTGGGCGTTAATGACAGACGCAAAAGGAGGGTGAATCCTATTCCAGCATGATCGAGAACCGACAGATGATTGGCCGTGCTGTGACAGAGCATGTGAGCATATCTTTCACTGAGAGGAGGGGATGTAGCCACTGACAACGGTGATGCCCTTGCATACAGCCAGCCGTGGAAAGGAGTAAGACTGATTGGATGAAGATAGCAGGAAAGCAGAGGTTCAGAGGAACGAAAAGTATCTCCATTCGCTTGTCTGAAATTCTTACCAATGAATTACATAAGTATCTCTATCCCTATTTTACTATATAATATTCGAAAACACCATTATCACTTTATATCTGCCTGACTGAGATTTACAAGGTGACCATAGCTTGCTTCATACCAACAATCTCCGTGGGATTCGACCCTTACTCACGTAAGGTATTACTTGGACGACCCAGTGCACTTGCTGGTTAGTTGTATCGAAGTTGTGACAAATCATGAATGTGTAATCACGATTACACGTACCAAGTTGCTCACGTGCCAGGAATAGTTTGAGCCTGGACATCACAATTTCGTGCACCACGTATCATCCACAGACAAATGGGCAGGCTGAAGTCTCTAATAGAGAACTAAAGAGAATCCTGGAACGGACTGTAATTGCCCGTAGAAAGGATTAGGCAAAGAGCTTGGATGATGCTCTGTGGGCATACAGAACAGCATTCAAGACTCCTATAGGAACCTCTCCATATTAGCTTGTGTATAGCAAGGTCTGTCATCTGCCCGTGGAACTGGAACATAAAGCCTACTGGGCAACCAGATTCCTAAACCTGGATGCTAAGTTAGCTGGTGAGAAAAGATTGCTCCAGCTAAATGAGCTAGAGGAGTTCAGACTCAATGCTTTTGAAAATGCAAAAATTTATAAGGAAAAAGTAAAAAAGTGGCATGACAAGAAATTGTCATCCAGAGTCTTTGAGCCAGGACAAAACGTTCTGCTGTTCAACTCTAGGCTCAGATTATTCCCCAGGAAATTAAAATCCCGGTGGAGGGGACCATATGTAATTACAGGAGTGTCACCATATGGATATGTTAAGCTTCAAGATATTGATTCTGACAAAAAGTTCATTTTTAATGGATAGAGAATCAAACATTATCTTGAAAGCAATTTTGAGCAAGAATGCTCAAAACTGAGGCTTGAATGAAGCTCAGTAAAGGTCCAGCTAAAGACAATAAAGAAGCCCTTGCTGGGAGGCAACCCATCCAGTAGCAAGTTATTTGTTTTAATTAATACTTGTAGAAGTTTGATATACATTTTTCTTCAATGGTTAATCATCAAAATTGAAGGAATTCACAGAGTTACAGAAGGATTCAGTGCAAAAAGCAGAAAAAAGGAGCTTGCTGGCAAGAAAACGCCAGTAAAGGTACCATTTTGGGTGTTAAACGCCAGAATGGGTACCATTCTGGGCGTTTAATACCAGAATTGCAGCATCCTGGGCATTCAGAAAAACACCCAGTGATAAAGAGGTTTCTTGCATTTAACGCCAGCCAGGGTACCTGGCTGGGCGTTAAACGCCCATAATGGCCAACAATTGGGCGTTAAACGCCAGAATGGATACTATTCTGGGCGTTTAACGCCAGAAAGGCAGGGGGAGGAGATTTTGTTTCCAACTTCAAATTTTTTTTAAATTTTCATGTTTTGACTCATAATTTTCTACATAAACATGTTTCAAAATTTCATCATTCACCCTCAATTTTCCAAAATTCAACAATTTTCTAAATCTCTTTTTAATTTTTTTCAAATCCTTCCCAAATCTTTTCAAAAACTCAATTATCCTCTTAGTTTCTTTCCAAATCTTTTTCAACTCATCATATCATCTCTTATTTCTTAGATGCATAACCAAATTTTCAGATTTAACATCTTTATATCTTTTTTAATTACAAATCTCATCTTTTTCATATCATGATTTTATTTTCTTCCACCCATCATATTTCTATGTCATATCTCTTTCAAATTTTTTGAAATCCCTCCCCTCCTTCTATAAATATACATTCGACCATCCCCTCCTCTCCACCATTCGAATTTGGCTCTTCTCCTCTCTCTCCCCTTTCCTTTCTTTTGCTTGAGGGCAAGCAAACCTCTAAGTTTGGTGTGTTTTTCCGTGATCACTGAGCTAAGACTCATCAAGATCATGGCACCTAAGGGAAAATAAACCAATTCAAGAGGCAAGAAAGAGAATACTCCAAAGAGTCTTTGGAATCAAGAGAGGTTCTTAACCAAAGAGCATGCAGACCATTACCACAAAATAATAGGTCTGAGGTCAGTGATCCCGAAAGTTAAATTCAATTTGAAAGAAGATGAATATCCGGAGATCCAAGAGCAAATTCAAAACAGAGGATGGGAAATTCTAGCCAATCCTGAGACAAAGGTTGGAAGAAACATGGTTCAGGAATTCTACTCAAATCTGTGGCTAACAGATAAGCAGAGAATAACTGGAACCGCCTTTCACACCTACCAAACTATGGTCAGAGGGAGGCTTATTTACTTCCATCTGGACAAAATAAGAGAGGTTTTCAAACTGCCTCAACTACAAGATGATCTAGAGTCCTTTAATAGGAGAATGGTGAGAGTAGATAAGGGGTTGGATCAAGTTCTAGAGGACATATGCCTCCCTGGAACTAAGTGGATAACCAATTCAAAAGGTGTCCCAAACCAACTCAAGAGGGGAGATCTCAAACCAGTTGCAAGAGGCTGGTTGGACTTCATTGGGCGTTCTATATTGCCCACTATCAACCGCTCTGAGGTCACTGTCAAAAGAACAGTGATGATTCATTATATTATGCTGGGGAAAGAAGTGGAGATTCATTATCTGATTTCTTGTGAGATTTACACAATTGCAAACAAGAACTCCACTGAAGCCAAACTAGCCTACCCAGGCTTAATTTCTCTACTATGTAAAGATACTGGGGTGAGGATGGGAGTAGATGAATTCATCCCAATTGAACACCTAATCACCAAGAAGTCAATGAAAGGACAAGTGCAAGACAACTCCATAAAAAGGAGGGCGCAGGAGTTCCTCCCAGAAATTCCTGAAATTGACTATTGGACCCGCGTAGAAGCATCTATTACCAAGCTGCAAGAAGCTATGGAACAACTTAAGGAAGAACAGCAAAATCAAAACTGCATGCTCTGCAAACTGCTGAAGGAACAGGAGAAGCAGGGGCGTGAGCTACAGAAGCTCTTCCCTGAAGGACCAAGCACCCCACAGATTGAGGGAGCATCCACTTCTCAAAATCAAGGTTGTTGAGTCCTAACTCTGTGATAACCTTTATTATTAAGAGTCTATTTTAAGAGTCATTCATTTTTTCTGCTTTTAATTTTCTATCTTCTATTATTATGGGTCTGCTCTTATATGTATTTTTTAGTCTTATTTTTAGTCCACAATCAATAAAATTTAAAGTTTATGTCTTAAAGCTATGAATGCTCCATGAATCCATCACCTTTCTTAAATGAAAAAAATGCTCTTAATTGAAAAAGAAAAAGAAGTACATGAATCTCGAATTTTAAAACAGTTTAATTATTTTGATGTAGTGGCAATACTCTTGTTTTCTGAATGAATGCTTGAACAGTGCACATTTTTGAATTTGTTGTTTATGAATATTAAAATTGTTGGCTCTTGAAAGAATGATGAAAAAAGAGAAGTGTTATTTGATGATCTGAAAAATCATAAAATTGATTCTTGAAGCAAGAAAAAGAAGTGAATAGAAAGCTTGCAGAAAAAAATGCGAAAAAAAGAAAGAAAAAGGAAAAAAACAGAAAAAAAGAGAGCAAGCAGAAAAAGCCAATAGCCCTTTAAACCAAAAGGCAAGGGTAATAAAAAGGATCCAAGGCTTTGAGCATCAGTTGATAGGAGGGCCCATAGGAATAAAATCCTAGCCTAAGCGGCTAAACCAAGCCATCCCTAACCATGTGCTTGTGGCGTGAAGGTGTCAAATGAAAACTTGAGACTGAGCGGTTAAAGTCATGGTCCAAAGCAAAAAGAGTGTGCTTAAGAGCTCTGGACACCTCTAATTGGGGACTCTAGCAAAGCTGAGTCACAATCTGAAAAGGTTCACCCAGTTATGTGTCTGTGGCATTTATGTATCCGGTGATAATACTGGAAAATAAAATGCTTAGGGTCACGGCCAAGACTCATAAAGTAGCTGTGTTCAAGAATCAACATACTTAACTAGGAGAATCAATAACACTATCTGGATTCTGAGTTCCTATAGAAGCCAATCATTCTGAACTTCAAAGGATAAAGTGAGATGCCAAAACTATTCAGAGGCAAAAAGCTAAAAGCCCCGCTGATCTAATTAATACTGATCTTCATAGATGTTTTTGGAATTCATTGTATATTCTCTTCTTTTAAAAGTTTTCTGTGATTTCAGGTATTTTCTGGCTGAAATTAAGGGACCTGAGCAAAAATCTGATTCAGAGGCTGAAAAAGGACTGCAAATGCTGTTGGATTCTGACCTCCCTACACTCGAAGTGGATTTTCTTGAGCTACAGAAGGCCAATTGGCGCGCTCTCAAATGCGTTGGAAAGTAGACATCCTGGGCTTTCCAGAAATATATAATAGTTTATACTTTTCCCGAGATTTGATGGCCCAAACAGGCGTTCCAAGTCAGCTTAAGAATTCTGGCGTTTAACTCCAGAACTCACACAAAAGCTAGAGTTAAACGCCCAAACTGGCACAAAAGCTGGCGTTTAATTCCAAGAAAAGTCTCTACATAAGAAATCTTCAATGCTCAGCCCAAGCACACACCAAGTGGGCCCCGGAAGTGGATTTTTACACTAAACACCCTTGCTTACTCATTTTCTGTAACCCTAGGTCACCAATTTACTATAAAAACTACTTTTAGTGATTCATCTTGTACCTCATGACATTCTACACGTTTCATATTGTATCTTATACGACATGAGTCTCTAAACCCCATTGTTGGGGGTGAGGAGCTCTGCTGTTCTTCATGAATTAATGCAATTACTACTATTTTCCATTCTACCACGCTTGCTTCTATTCTAAGATATCCATTCGCACTTCAACCTGATGAATGTGATGATCCATGACAATCATCATCATTCTCACCTATGAACGCGTGCCTGACAACCACCTCTGTTCTACATGCAATCAAGCTTGAATGTGTATCTCTTGGGTTTCTAATCTAAGATTGGAACCTTCGTGGTATAGGCTAGAATTACTGGCGGCCATTCCTGAGATCCGAAAAGTCTAAACCTTGTCTGTGGTATTCCGAGTAGGATCTGGAAAGGGATGACCGTGATGAGCTTCAAACTCGCGAGTGTTGGGTGTGTGACAGACGCAAAAGGATCAATGGATCCTATTCCAACATGATCGAGAACCAACAGCTGATTAGCCGTGCGGTGACAGCGCATTTGGAACATTTTCACTGAGAGGACGGGAAGTAGCCATTAACAACGGTGATGCCCAACATAAAGCTTGCCATGGAAGAAGCCTTGCATGCATGAAGAAGAAGATAGTAGGAAAGCAGAGATTCAGAAGACAAAGCATCTCCAAAGCCTCAACCTGTTCTTCATTACTGCATAACAAGTATTTATTTCATGTTCTTTTACTTTTTACAATTAAATCTGAGAATTATTGATATCCTGACTAAGAGTTACAAGATAACCATAGCATGCTTCAAGCCAACAATCTCCGTGGGATCGACCCTTACTCACGTAAGGTATTACTTGGACGACCCAGTGCACTTGCTAGTTAGTTGTGCGGAGTTGCAAAAGTGTGATTGTAATTTCGGCCACCACTTTACCCTTACTAGTCATTAGTTTAGTATTTAAGGGATTTAATTCATGTTATTCGAACACTTTACACCATCATTCAGCATATTTTCGAATTCATCATTGTATTTTTCTTTCAATATGAGTTTCTAAACCTCAGAGGTTGAGAGGAGGAGCCCTGCAGAGTCCTATGAATTAATAAAAGTATTATTGTTTCTTCTTCGATCCGTGTTTGATTTATTTCTAAGATGTATACTCACTCTTCAACATGGTTAATAGGATGATTAGTGACAATCAGCTCTGTTCATCATACAAAGACGAACATGCCTGACAAACACCCGCGTCTACTTGGGTTCGTGTGAATACGTGACTGGAAAGTACGAGACAACAACTATGTTTATACATCTCTCAGACGGCTAATCCACGACTTCGTTGGGGACTTTTCGAGACACTAGATCAGCTAATTTCTGGGGAGATTAGGGTCTCCGTGGTATGGGCTAGAATCCAAAGAAGCAACATCCTCTGATCCAGAAGATTTGACATTTTCTATGGCATTTTGAGTAGGATTTCCAGGAGAATGATCTGCTAGAGCTTAACCCTTCGTCAGGTTGGATGACAACAGCCAATGGCGTTCAATCTGTAGCAGAGGAGATCAATAACCACGGCCCATGGTGTTGATCACATACAGCCTGCCATAGAAGCGATCACTCACAAGCGAAGAAGACAGTAATGCCAAAGTTAATTCAGAAAGACTAAGCAACTCCAAACCTTAACTATTCTCTTTTCATAGTTTACACAATTTCTGAGTTCTAATTACTATTTCTCTTTATTACTATTACTAATTCCAAAAATCTTAAACTCTGTGATCCAACAACCTCTTGATCTACCTGACTAAGACCTGCAGAATAACCATAGCTTGCTTCAAACCACAATCCTCGTGGGATCGACCCTGACTCGCTCAAGTATTACATGGACGACCCAGTGCACTTGCTGGTACAACAGTACGAAGGTGTGGGGATTCGTGCTACCAAGTTTTTGACGCCGTTGCCAGAGATTGTTGAGTTTGGACAAACTAAAGGATTGTCTTGCTTCTTAGATCAGGTACTTTATTTCTTAATCATTTTTAATTGAGTTTTTTTATTATTTTGATTGAGTCTTTTATTTTTATTTTATTCTTCTTTTTTTCCAAAAATTTAAAAACCTTTTCAAAATTTTTTTTTTCTTTTCTTTGTTTAATCTTTGTTCTTAGTTTGAGTCTTGTTGCTTGTGTCACAGGTAGTTTTCTAAATTTTTGAGTCATTTTTCTAAAAATTTTTCAAAATTTGTGTCTTTTTGTTTGAGTCTTGTTTCAAATTTTAAGTTTGGTATTTGAGTCTTTTATTTTGTTCTTGGTTAAATTTTTGTGTTCTTTGAGTCTTTGTTTTTGTTCTTACAGCAATTTTCGATTTTTTTGGTATCTTCCTTTCAAAAACTTTTCAAAAATAGTTTTTCTTTGTTTAAATCATGTTTCAATTCTTTAAGTTTGGTGTCTTCTTGTTTATTCTCTTTTAATTTTCGAAAATATATGTTTTGTTTTCTAAAAATTTTAAGTTTGGTTTTCTTTGTTTGTTCTTGTGTTCTTTAAAGTTCTTGGGTCTTATTCTTCGTGTTCTTGTTAGTCTTCAAAGTGCTCTTGAGTCTTTTTTGTGTTTTGATCTTAAAATTTTTAAGTTTGGTGTCCCTTTGTGTTTCCCTCCAAAATTTTCGAAAATTAGGGGTGCTAGATCTAAAAAATTTTAAGCCTTGTGTCTTTTTACTTATTTTTCTCTTTCCTCATTAAATTCAAAAATAAAAAAATTATCTTTTCTATCTTATCTTTTAAGTAATTTTCAAAATTTTAAACTAAAAATTCAAATTTCAATTTTAAATTTTTATCTTATCTTAGTTTTCAATTTTCAAAAATCAAATCTTTTCAAAAAAAAAAATCATATCTTTTTCAAAAATTATATCCTTATCAATATTCAAAATCTTATCTTTTTAATATCTTTTTCAAATCTTTTTAATTTCCTATCTTATCTTATCTTTTTCTAATTTCAAATTTCAACCTTCAAAATTCAAAAAATTAAATTTAAAATTCAATTTCAAAATCCAAAATTTAAATTACAATTTTCAATTTTTAAAATTAAATCTTTTTCAAAATCAAATTTCAAAATCTTATCTTTTTTATTTCCTATCTTATCTTATCTTTTTCTAATTTCAAATTTCAAATTTCAAAATTCAAAAATTTAAATTTAAAATTTTAAAATTCAATTTCAAAATCCAAAATTTAAATTTTAAATTTCAATTTTTAAAATTAAATCTGGTCAAATTTCAAAATTAAAAATTCAAATTTCAAAATCTAAATTTTAATTTTCAAATTTCAATTCTTAAATTCAAATCTCTTTTTAATTAGTTACTTATCTTCTCTCTCTCCTCTCTCAAAACTTCCTAACTAACTTCTTCTCTCTAATTTTCGAAAATTCTCTTTTTCTTCTCTCTCTTCTAATTTCAAAATTTAATAATTACTATTTAAATTCTTTTTAATTAATTAAATTTAATTTCAGATTAAATAAATAAATAAAATAAAAATAAAAATATTTTAATTCTTATTCATCTCTTCTACTTCTATTTCTTCTTCCTCCTCTTCTACCCTACTTCATCTTCTACCTTTCTCCATCATAAACCCAAATGGAAATGAAGAGTTCAGAAGAACTCTGAGATCTTATACAAATCTCACTACTGACTTCTATGGAATAAGTATTAGCATACCTCACATCAAAGCAAGTAGGTTTGAATTGAACCCTCAACTTATTACTCTAGTGCAGCAAAACTGCCTGTATTCTGGGCTCCCTCAAGAAGAACCTACAGAGTTCCTGACAGATTTTTTAAAGATTGCTGACACAGTACACAGTGAGGGAGTAGATCAAGATGTCTACAGATTATTGCTCTTTCCTTTTGCTGTAAAGGATCAAGCAAAAAGGTTGTTGGATAACCAGCCTAAAGCCAGGTTGAAAACTTGGAAACAGTTAGTGGACAAGTTTTTTAAATCAATACTTTCTCCCAAGGAAGATGACCCAGCTGAGGCTGGACGTCCAAGGCTTCAAACAAGGAGATGGTGAATCCTTTTATGATGCTTGGGAAAGGTATAGGAGGATGCTAAGAAACTGTCCCACTGAAATATTTTCAGAATGGGTACAGTTAGACATCTTCTACTATGGACTTTCTGACATGGCTAGAATGTCTTTGGCCCACTCTGTTGGTGGCTCCATACATATAACAAAGATCATTCAAGAAGCTCAAGAGCTCATTGAAATCAGTTGCCATTAATCAACATCTGTACTTAGCTACTGAGACTTCTATAAAAGGAGAAGTTAAGGCAGTAGCTACTGAACCTAACCCTCTAGAACAGGATGGCCCATTGACTCAGAAGCTGCACGCCCTTGCCCAGCAATTACGGGACTTACAAGAGGCTTTGCGAGAAACTCAGGCTTCTAATAGGAATGTAGAAGCCCAGCTGGGTCAAACAAGGCAGCAGTTATCTAAGCAGATAACAGATGAATGCCAGGCTATTCAACTGAGGAGTGGGAAATCCTTAAACACATAACCTCAGTACAATGAGAAGGGAACCCAGGTCTCTGCACAAGATAGCTTTGGGCGTTCAAACACCCAAGGAGGTATCACTCTTGGCGTTGAACGCCAGGAAAAGGCAGAGAGTGGGCATTCAAACACCCAAGGAGGCAGCACCCTTGGCGTTGAACACCAATAAGAGGGCAGTGTCCCTGGCGTTGAATGCCAGGAAGAGGGCAGCAACAAGGGGGTTGAATGCCCTAGCAAGAGAGGTCAGTCACAGACTGATAACAACCTTCCTAAGCAAGCTGGTAACCCCTTTCCAACACTCATGGCATTTGGACAACTCTATGTGACCTTGGAGCAAGCATCAACTTAATACCTGCTTCATTAATAAAGAAGCTTTGTTTGACTGATGAAGTCAAACCAACCCGCATATGCCTTCAACTTGCTGATGGTTCCATTAAGATACCATCAGGAGTAATTGAAGACATGATTGTCAAGGTTGGACCATTTGCGTTTCCCACTGACATTATGGTGTTGGACATGGAAGGGCAGAAGAGTGCATCCCTTATCCTAGGAAGACCCTTCCTAATTACAGGACGGACCCTCATTGATGTTGAGAAAGGGAAAGTAACCCTAAGAGTCAATGAGAAAAAGTTTGTACTGAATGCTATCAAAGCTATGCAACATTCAGACATCCTTGAGGAATGCACGATAATTGATCTTATTGATTCTTTGGTGGAAGAGGTCAACATGGCCAAAAGCCTCAAGGAAGGGGTGAAAGATATCCTTGATGATACTCAGCCTAATTCAAAAGAACCTCTGGAAACCTCTAAGGAAAAGGAGAAGCCTCCAAAGCTTGAGCTTAAGCCATTACTATCTTCCCTGAAATATACATTTCTGGGAGATGGAGACAACTATCCTGTAATCATAAGCTCTGCCTTAGAGCCACAGGAAGAAGAAGCACTAATTCAAGTGCTTAAAGCACATAAAACCGCCCTTGGGTGGTCTATAAGTGACCTTCAGGGCATTAGCCTAGCCCGATGCATGCACAAAATCCTGCTGGAGGATAATGCCAAACCAGTGGTGCAACAACAAAGACGATTGAATCCAGCTATGAAGGAAGTAGTGCAGAAGGAAGTCACTAAACTTTGGGAGGCTGGAATCATTTATCCTATTTCTGATAGCCCCTAGGTGAGCCCTGTCCAAGTTGTTCCTAAGAAGGGAGGCATGACAGTTGTTCATAATGAAAAGAATGAACTGATCTCTAAAAAGACAATTACAGGGTGGCGAATGTGCATTCACTGTAGAAGACTCAATGACGCCACTAGAAAGGATCATTTTCCTTTACCATTCATTGACCAGATGCTAGAAAGACTAGCAAGACATGCTTTTTATTGTTTCATGGAAGGATATTCCGGATACAATCAAATAGTAGTGGATCCACAGGGTCAAGAGAAAACAGCATTCACATGCCCATCTGGCATGTTTGCTTATAGGCAAATGCTATTTGGCTTGTGCAATGCACCTGCCACCTTTCAGAGATGTATGTTATCCATCTTCTCTGATATGATAGAGAAGTTTCTTGAAGTACTCATGGATGACTTCTCTGTTTATGGAGACTCATTTGACTCCTGTCTTGATCATCTGACTCTGGTCCTAAAAAGATGCCATGAAACAAACCTAGTTCTGAATTGGGAGAAATGCCACTTCATGGTAACTGAAGGCATTGTTCTTGGACATCGGATCTCAAATAAGGGGATAGAAGTGGATCAAGCTAAGGTGGAAGTGATTGAACGCTTGCCTCCACCCACTAATGTAAAGGCAATCAGAAGCTTCCTAGGATATGCAGAATTTTATACGCACTTCATAAAAGATTTTTCTAAAATCGCAAAACTCCTTGTAATCTCTTGGCCACTGATGTTTCCTTCATCTTTGACCAAGAATGCCTGCATGCCTTTGAAACTCTGAAAGCCAAGCTTGTCACTGCTCCTATCATCTCTGCACCCAACTGGGACTTACTATTTGAGCTAATGTGTGATGCCAGTGATCATGAAATTGGCGCAGTCCTAGGGCAAAGACATGACAAGCTTTTACATGTCATTTATTATGCTAGTCGCATATTAAATAATGCACAAAAAAACTACACTACTACAGAAAAGGAGATACTTGCAGTGGTTTATGCCATTGACAAGTTCAGATCCTACCTAGTAGGATCTAAGGTCATTATCTATACTGACCATGCTGCTCTAAAGTATCTGCTCACTAAGCAGGACTCTAAGATGGGTATTACTCCTGCAAGAGTTTGATATAGAAATTAGAGACAGAAAAGGGACAGAAAATCAGGTGGCTAATCACTTGTACCGGATTGAGCCAGTAGTAGGGACCTCTTCTCCCTCTACTGACATATCCGAATCCTTCCCAGATGAGCAACTATATGCCATCCGGACAATACCTTGGTTCGCAGACATTGCAAATTACAAGGCTATACAGTTCATTCCCAAGGAATTTACCTGGCAGCAAGCCCGGAGACTCATGCATGATGCCAAGTATTATCTATGGGATGAGCCATATCTCTTTAAGAGATGCTCGG
The DNA here is from genome assembly GCF_059453495.1 of Arachis ipaensis. NCBI lineage: Eukaryota > Viridiplantae > Streptophyta > Magnoliopsida > Fabales > Fabaceae > Arachis > Arachis ipaensis. Next base: position 44,112,672 of record NC_142439.1, read on the forward strand.
ATGGAATAATATAACATTGGGTGTCTGAAGAAGAGGCACAGAAAATTCTTTGGGATTGCCATTGCCCTGACTATGGAGGACACTTTGGAGATGAGCAGACAGCTACCAAGGTACTCCAAAGTGGCTTTTACTGGCCTACTCTCTTTAAGGATTCTAGAGAGTTCGTCTGTAACTGTGATAATTGCCAAAGAGCTCGTAATCTCCCTGATGGTCACTGTATGCCTCAGCAAGGAATCCTAGAGATTGAGTTGTTTGACGTATGGGGCATAGATTTCATAGAACCATTCCCGCCTTCATACTCAAACAACTATATCCTTGTGGCAGTAGATTATGTGTCTAAATGGGTTGAAGCAATAGCAACACCCACTAATGACACAAGAGTAGTAATGAAGTTCCTCCAGAAGAATATCTTCAGCAGATTTGGTGTCCCTAGGACACTAATTAGTGATAGACATACTCATTTCTGCAACAGACAGCTGGATTCTGTCTTAAGTCGTTACGAAGTTCGCCATAAAGTAGCAACTCCGTATCATCCCCAAACAAATGGGCAAGCTGAAGTCTCAAATAGAGAACTAAAACGAATCCTAGAGAGGCCAGTATGTACTTCTAGAAAGGATTGGGCTAGAAAGCTTGATGATGCACTGTGGGCATACAAAAAAGCTTTCAAAACCCCCATTGGAACTTCACTATATCAGCTAGTATATGGGAAGTCCTGTCATTTACCAGTAGAACTAGAACATAAGGCCTACTGGACTACTAGATTCCTCAACCTTGATGCTAAAGCAGCAGAAGAGAAATGGCTGCTCCAACTGAATGTGTTGGATGAATTCCGCTTATATGCATTTGAAAAGGCAAACAGGTGGCATGACAGAAAGTTAACTTCCAGAGTCTTTGAACCAGGATAGAAGGTCATGCTCTTTAACTCAAGACTCAAATTGTTCCCTAGGAAACTCAAATCCCGTAGGACAGGACCGTTTGTGATTACTAGTGTATCACCATACGGGCATATAGAGCTTCAAGGTAAAGAAAAAAGGTTCACTATCAATGGATAGAGGGTCAAACATTACCTTGAAGGTGATATAGAGCCAGGATGCTCAACACTATTACTAAGTTAAGTACAGTGAAGTCCAGCTAAAGACATTAAAGAAACACTTGTTGGGAGGCAACCCAATGATTCCTTATATGTTATTAATTCTCTAATTATTTCTATTTTAATTATTTTTATTTTTAATTAGTTTTTTATTATATTTTAAGTCAATTTTAATGTTAGTGATCATTTATAATGCTTTAATAGAGACAGAATGACGCAGAACAGCAAACAAAATACCCTAGAGTAAGGATTTTTTTGGCGTTAAATGCCAGAAAGGGAAGGCAATTGGGCGTTTAAACACCCATGGAGACAGCAGGCCAGGCATTAAACGCCAGCCAGGAGGCCCTGGCTGGGCATTTAACGCCCTGAAGGGAGCATCAACCTGGCGTTAAACGCCAGAATACTAGCATTCTGGGGGTTTAAACGCCAGCAAGGCAGCATGGAGTTTGGTGTGGTAGGAGCCCTGTTCTCTCATCAAGAATTCAATCCCATGGCTCCAAAAAGTGGCAAGACCACCCTAAAGAACAAGAAAGAAGACAACTCAACAGTTGTTTTCAAACCTGTTCGATTCGTTACCAAGCAACATGAAGAATATTATCACAAGATAATGAGTAAAAGGCCAGTAATCCCTGAAGTGGGATTCAACCTTGGAGAAAAAGAATACCCGGAGATCCAAGAGCAGATTCGAAGGAGATGCTGGGAAATTCTAAGTAATTCTGAATTAAATGTTGGATACAACATTATTCGGGAATTCTATGCAAATCTGTGGATGACAGATAAGAAAAAGAAAGATGGAACAACCTTCCATTATTTTCGCACCATGGTTAGAGGGAAGATCATGTACTTTCACCTGGACAGGGTGAGAGAGATCTTCAAACTACCTCTACAAAAGGATGACCGTGAGTCATACAACAGAAGGGTTGTAGCTAACCAAAAGCTAGATCAAGTCCTAGAGGGCATATACCTGCCCGGAACTCAATGGATTGAGATTACAAAAGGAGAGCCATGCCAGCTAAAAAGCGCCAACCTCAAGCCTATTGCTAGAGGATGGCTAGACTTCATTGGGCGTTCTATACTCCCCACAAGTAACCGCTCTGAAGTCAACATCGCAAAAGCTGTGATGATTCACTGCATCATGATGGGAAATGAGGTGAAAGTCCACCAAATAATCCCCCATGAGATTTACAAGCTGGCAAATAGCGTGTCCACTAATGCAATGCTAGCTTATCCAAATCTTATCTTTCGCCTATGCTAAGAGGCTAAGGTTATGATCCTATCAGACCACTTTATTCCAGTGGAAAAACTAATCACCAAGCAGGTGATGGAAAGCTCCAAGATAGAAGACGATCAACTCAAAAGGAAGGCACCTGAGCCTCCCTAAGACATCCCTCTATTGGAGTATTGGGATCAACTAAAGGCGTCTGTAATACACTTGCAGAGAAATTTTGATCAGCTCGGAGAGGAGTAGAAAGATCAGACTAGCATGATTTGCAAACTGATCAAGGAGCAGGAGAAGCAAGGGCGTGAGCTGGAGGAGCTGAAGCGCCAGAAGCTCTCCCTTGAAGAGCCCAGTGCCCCTCAAGTTGAAGAGCCATGCATCTCACAACCTAAAGAGCCCAGCATCCCTTAAGTTGAAGGTTGTTGAGTTTCAACTCTGTAGCTATTCTAATTCTTGATTTTCATATTTCTGTTATTTTAATTCGTATGTATCATTTTAGGTTACATGATCACTAGTAGTAATTAAGTTTTTTATTTTATGTCTTTTAATTTTTAGGATTACATAAGCATTAGTAGTAATTAATTAATTTTTATTTTTCCAATTAGCTATAAATTATTCCTCTTATCATCATTAAACATGAACAAAATAGTAGATTTTTTTTAGAAGAATTGAGATGCATAAATTTTCGAGTTTTCCAATAAAGAATAGTTAATCATTTCTTTAGTTTTCTGAATGTATGAATAAACAGTGCATATTTGAAGTTGAATGTTAGGATGCTGGCTCTTGAAAGAATGAAGAAGAAGGAAAAGTACTATTGATAATCTGAAAAATCTAAAAATTGATTCTTGAAGCAAGAAAAAGCAGCAAAAGAAAAAGAAAAAGCATATTTCTTCGAAAAAATTGGCAAAAAAGAAAAGAAAATAAAAAAAAGAAAGAAAAAGCTATTAGCTCTTTAAACTAAAAGGCAATGGTAAAAGGATCCAAGGCTTTGAGCATCAGTGGTTAGGAGGGCCTAAAGGAAACAAAATCCTAGCCTAAGCGGCTCAACTAAGCTGTCCCTAACCATGTCCTTGTGGCGTGAAAGTGTCAAGTGAAAAGCTTGAGATTGAGTGGTTAAAGTTGTGGTCCATGATGAATGGATTTTTGATGGTAAAGAATTTCACAAATGAAATCTCGTTGCTAGTATAGTTTCTAAACCTACAAAGAATCCTCTCATACAAAAATTTGGTTGTCACAAGTAACAAACCCCTAAAATTAATAACCAAAGTATTCAAACCTTGGGTCGTCTCTCAAAGGAACTGCAGGGAAGTGTTCTTGTTATTGGTTATGGATTGAATATCTTTGGGGTTTTGATAAGAGACATGAAAGATAAATTACAAAAGAGGTAAACTAATAGCTAAAAAAGCTCTTGACAAGAAATGAGAACTAGAAGTCTTATCCTCATTATATTCCTCAATTGTGACATCAATTGTCCATTGCTTCCACTTAGTCAACCTCTAACTATGAAAGAAAGTCAAGAGGACAAATCAATTTGATTCCTCAAGTCCTAGTCAACTCCTAGGAAAGACTAGAGTTAGTGAAATTCAAATCAACTAGCAACTTTCAATTATCAATCAACAAAAGAGTTTGATAATTGAAGAGTCTCCAATTACTCAACCAAAGCCAAGAGGAGAAAAATCTACTCTATAATCCAACCAAGCATTTTGTCAAACACTTGGAAGGCATAAAAGCAATGCAAGATAGAATTGCAAGAAAAATAAATCTGCAACTACTAATTGCAAGAAAATTGACAACAACAATTCAAATCAATAATAAAAGAACATGAAACATAAATTGCATTAAAAGAGAAATAGAAGAAACAAAAGTGCATCAACAATAAAGTAAACAATTACAAGAATTAAATGCTAAACTAGAGAAAGCAAAGGTAGAAGAACAAGAAATTGGAAAGGAAAAGTAAATTAAAGCATGAATTAAACCTAGATCTAAGAAATCCTAATCTACCTCTAACCTAATTCTAGAGAGAAGAGAGAGCTTCTCCCTCTAGAATTCTAACTAAAGCATTCCCTCCAAAATTCAATTATGACTCCCCCTCCCCCTTTGACTCCTCTTTATTTCTGCATATAATAGGCTCAGAAATGAGTTGGATTTGGGCCTGGAAAGCCGAGAATTCGCCCCCAGCGTTTTCACTTTAATGAAGTCACATGCGAGCATTGACGCATACGAGTGGGTCACGCGTACGCATCGCTTGACAATTAGCTTTCCATGCGTATGCGTCATGTACGCGTACGCGGCGACTTCACATTCCATGCGTGCGCGTCTGTTGCACGTGCGCGTCGATGAATGCATCCCAAATCCTTGATTTTCTATGATTTCTCTACTTTGCATCCTTTTCTCTTTATTCCTTTGATCCATTCCTAGCCTTTTCAACCTGAAATCACTAACACACACATCAAGGCATCTAGTGGAATCAAAGGTGAATTAAACTTAACCAATTAAGGGCCTAAAAAGTATGTTTTCACTCTTAAGTACAAATTAGCGAGAATATACAAAACCATGCTATTTCACGGAATAAATGTGGGAAAAGGGTGATAAAATCCCATAAATTCAGCATAGAATGCACCACCAAATAGTGGTGCATCAGTCCAAAGCAAAAAGAGTGTGCTTAAGAACTCTGGACACCTCTATCTGGGGACTCTAGCAAAGCTGAGTCACAATCTGAAAAGGTTCACTTAGTTAAAGTGTCTGTGGCATTATTGTATCCGGTGGTAACACTGGAAAACAAGGTGCTTAGGGTCACGGCCAAGACTCTGAAAGCTGTGTTCAAGAATAAAAAGAGCTGAACTAGGAGAATTAATAATATCATCTGGATTCTAGGTTCCTAATGATGCCAGCAATTCTGATTTTCAATGGATAGTGAGATGCCAAAACTATTCAGAAGCAAAAAGCCACTAAGTCTCGCTCATCTCATTGAAACTGAGCTTCATTGGAAACTCAGAGATTTATTGCATCCTAATTTTCTTTTCATCTTATTTTATTTTTAGTTGCGTGGGGACAAGCAACAGTTTATGTTTGGTGTTGTGATGAGCGGATATTTTATACGCTTTTTGATGTTATTTTCATATAGTTTTTACCATGTTTCATTTAGTTTTATTAAGTTTTTACAGGTTTTAGTGATAAATTCATATTTTTGGATTCCACTTTTAGTTTGTGTGTTTTTGTACCATTTCAGGTATTTTTTGGCTGAAATTGAGGAGTTGGAGCAATAGTCTGATTCAAAGACAGAGAAAACATTGCAGTTGCTGTCCAGATCTGACCTCGTTGCACTCGGAAGAGATTTTCTGGAGCTACAGAAGTCCAAAATGGAGCGTTCTCAATGGCTGTGAAAAGTTGACTTCCAGAGTTTTCCAGCAATGTATAATAGTCCATACTTTGCTTCAGAGTAGAAGGCCCAAAATTAGCGTCCAACGCCAGCTTCCTGCCCTCTCTCTGGCGTCCAGCGCCCAAGGAGCAGAGTCCAGCATCCAAATGCCCAGAGAGGACCTTAGCCAGCGTTTCATGCCCTAAAGGCCTCCTAGCACGTGGATCTCAGCAAAGCTCAGCCCAAACACCCACCAAGTGGGCCCCATAAGTGGATTTTAGCACTAAAAAGGCTGCTTTACACTTACTAGCCATTAGTTTAGTATTTAAGGGATTTAATTCATGTTATTCGAACACTTTACACCATTATTTAGTATATTTTTGAATTCATCATTGTATTTTCCTTTCAGTATGAGTTTATAAACCTCTTAGGTTGAGCGGAGGAGCCTTGCTGAGTCCTATGAATTAATAAAAGCATTACTGTTTCTTTTTCGATCCGTGTTTGATTTATATATAAGATGTATACTCACTCTTCAACATGGTGAATACGATGATCAGGGACAATCAGCTCTGTTCATCAGATTAAGATGAATGTGCTTGACAAACACCTGCGTCTACTTGGGTTCGTGTGAATACGTGGCTGGAAAGCACGAGACAACAGCTATGTTTATACATCTTTCAGACGGCTAATCCACGACTTTGTTGGGGACTTCTCAAGACACCAGTTCAGCCAATTTCTGAGGAGATTAGGGTCTCCGTGGTATAGGCTAGAATCCAAAGAAGCAGCATCCTCTGATCTGGAAGATTCGACCTTGTCTGTGGCGTTTTGAGTAGGATCGCCAGGAGAATGATCTACTAGAGCTTCACCCTTCGTTAGATTGGATGACCACGGCCAATGGCGTTCAATCTGTAGCAGAGGAGATCAATGACCATGGCCCATGGCGTTGATCACATTCAGCCTGCCATAGAAGAGATCACTCACAAGCAAAGAAGACAGTAATGCCAGAGTTAATTCAGAAAGACTAAGCAACTCCAAACCTAAACTATTCTCTTTTCATAGTTTACACAACTTCTGAGTTCTAATTACTCTTTTTCTTTATTCCTATTACTGATTCCAAAAATTCTAAACTCTATAATCCAACAACCTCTCGATCTGCCTGACTAAGATCTGCAGGATAACCGTAGCTTGCTTCAAACCACAATCCTCGTGGGATCGACCCTGACTCGCTCAGGTATTACTTGACGACCCAGTGCACTTGCTGGTACAACAGTACGAAGGTGTGGGGATTCGTGCTACCAAGTTTTTGGCGCTGTTGCCGGGGATTGTTGAGTTTGAACAAATTGAAGGATTGCCTTGCTCCCTAGATCAGGTACTTTATTTCTTGATCATTTTTAATTGAGTTTTTTTATTCTTTTGATTGAGTCTTTTATTTTTATTTTCTTCTTCTTTTTTTTTCCCAAAAATTTAAAAACCTTTTCAAAAATATTTTTTTCTTTTCTTTGTTTAATATTTGTTCTTAGTTTGAGTCTTGTTTCTTGTGTCACAGGTAATTTTCTAAATTTTGAGTCCTTTTTCTATTTTTTTTTAAATTTGTGTCTTTTTGTTTGAGTCTTGTTTCAAATTTTAAGTTTAGTGATTGATTTTTTTATTTTGTTCTTGGTTAAATTTTTGTGTTCTTTGAGATTTTGTTTTTGTTCATTCAACAATTTTTGATTTTTTTGGTATCTTCCTTTCAAAAACTTTTCAAAAATAGTTTTTCTTTGTTTAAATCTTGTTTCAATTCTTTAAGTTTGGTGTCTTCTTATTTATTCTCTTTTAATTTTTGAAAATATATGTTTGGCTTTCTAAAGATTTTAAGTTTGGTGTTCTTTGTTTGTTCTTGTGTTCTTTAAAGTTCTTGAGACTTGTTCTTCGTGTTCTTGTTAGTCTTCAAAGTGTTCTTGAGTCTTTTTTGTGTTTTGATCTTAAAATTTTTAAGTTTGGTGTGTCTTTGTGTTTCTGGTGCACGAAATTGTGATCTCAGTCAACGGCGCCAAAAACTCTGTACGCATGTCTTAATAAATCGTTTTTCATTCACAACTTCGATACAACTAACCAGCAAGTGCACTGGGTCGTCCGAGTAATAAACCTTACGTGAGTAAGGGTCGATCCCACGGAGATTGTTGGTATGAAGTAAGCTATGGTCATCTTGTAAATCTCAGTCAGGCGGATAATAATTGATTATGGAGTTTTCGAAAATAATAATAAATAAACAGAAAATAAAGATAGAAATACTTATGTATATCATTGGTGAGAATTTCAGATAAAGGTATAGAGATGCTTTTGTCCCTCTGAACTTCTACTTTCCTGCTGTCTTCATCCAATCAGTCCTACTCCTTTCCATGGCTGGCTTTATGTAAGGACATCACCATTGTCAATGGCTACTTTTCATCCTCTCTGGAAAATGGTCTGATGCGCTGTCACTGCATGGGTAATCATCTGGAGGCATCACCGTGGTCAAAGGCTGCATCCTATCCTCTTGTGAAAATGGTCCAAATGCTCTGTCACAGCACGGCTAATCATCTGAGGTTCTCGATCATACTGGAATAGGATTCACCCTCCTTTTGCGTCTGTCACTACGCCCAGCACTTGCGAGTTTGAAGTTCGTCACAGTCATTCAATCCCAGAGTCCTACTCGGAATACCACAGACAAGGTTTAGACTTTCCAGACTCTCATGAATGCCGCCATCAATCTAGCTTATACCACGAAGATTCTGATTAAGAGATCCAAGAGATACTCATTCAATCTAAGGCAGAACGAAAGTGGTTGTCAGGCACCCGTTCATAGGGAATGATGATGATTGTCACGTTCATCACATTCATGTTGAAGTGCGAATGAATATCTTAGAAGCGGAATAAGTTGAATTGAATAGAAAAACAGTAGTACTTTGCATTAATTCATGAGGAACAGCAGAGCTCCACACCTTAATCTATGGAGTGTAGAAACTCTACCGTTTGAAAATACATAAGTGAAAGGTTCAGGCATGGCCAAATGGCCAGCCCCCATAACGTGATCACAGGATCAAAAATAAAATCCAGGATGTCAAATACAATAGTAAAAAGTCCTATTTATACTAAACTAGTTACTAGGGTTTACAGAAGTAAGTAATTGATGCATAAATCCACTTCTGCGGCCCACTTGGTGTGTGCTTGGGCTGAGCTTGAAGTTTCCACGTGGAGAAGTCATTCTTGGAGTTGAACGCCAGTTTGTAACGTATTTCTGGCGTTCAACTCTGGCTTGTAACGTGTTTCTGGCGTTTAACTCCAGACTGCAGCGTAGAACTGGCGTTCAACGCCCTTTTGCGTCATCTAAACTCGGCCAAAGTATGGACTATTATATATTGCTGGAAAGCCCTGGATGTCTACTTTCCAACGCAATTGGAAGCGCGCCATTTTGAGTTTTGTAGCTCTAGAAAATCCACTTTGAGGGCAGGGAGGTTAGAATCCAATAGCATCAGCAGTCCTTCTTCTACCTCTGAATCTGATTTTTGCTCAAGTCCCTCAATTTCAGCCAGAAAATACCTGAAATCACAGAAAAACACACAAACTCATAGTAAAGTCCAGAAATGTGAATTTAGCATAAAAACTAATAAAAACATCCGTAAAAGTAACTAGATCCTACTAAAAACATACTAAAAACAATGCCAAAAAGCGTATAAATTATCCGCTCATCACAACACCGAACTTAAATTGTTGCTTGTTCCCAAGCAACTGAAAATCAAATAGGATAAAAAGAAGAGAATATACTATAAATTCCAAACTATCAATGAAATATAGCTCCAATCAGATGAGCGGGACTTGTAGCTTTTTGCCTCTTGAATAGTTTTGGCATCTCACTTTATCCATTGAGGTTCAGAATGATTGGCATCTATAGGAACTCAGAGTTCAAATAGTGTTATTGATTCTCCTAGTTCAGTATGTTGATTCTTGAACACAGCTATTTTATGAGTCTTGGCCGTGGCCCTAAGCACTTTGTTTTCGAGTATTACCATCGGATACATAAATGCCACAAACACATAACTGGGTGAACCTTTTCAGATTGTGACTCAGCTTTGCTAAAGTCCCCAATTAGAGGTGTCCAGGGTTCTTAAGCACACTCTTCTTTTGCTTTGGACCTTGACTTTAACCGCTCAGTCTCAAGTTTTCACTTGACACCTTCACGCCACAAGCACATGGTTAGGGACAGCTTGGTTTAGCCGCTTAGGCCAGGATTTTATTCCTTTAGGCCCTCCTATCCACTGATGCTCAAAGCCTTGGGATCCTTTTTATTTACCGTTGCCTTTTGATTTTAAGGGTTATTGGCTTTTTGCTCTTGCCTTTTGATTTTAAGAGCTTTTGGCTTTTTCTGCTTACTTTTTCTTTCTATTTTTTTTCATTTTTTTTGCCATTTTTTTCTTTTTTTTTTCTGCAAGCGTTGTTCTTTGCTGCTTTTTCTTGCTTCAAGAATCATTTTTATGATTTTTCAGATTATCAAATAACTTGTTTCCTTGTCATCATTCTTTCAAGAGCCAACATATTTAACATTCATGAACAACAACTTCAAAAGACATATGCACTGTTCAGGCATTCATTCAGAAAACAAGAAGCATTGTCACCACATCAATATAATTAAACTAAGTTCAAGGATAAATTCGAAACTCATGTACTTCTTGTTCTTTTGAATTAAAACAGTTTTCATTTAAGAGAGGTGATGGATTCATATTCATTACTTTAAGGCATAGACACTTAGACACTAATGATCATGTAATAAAGACACAAACATGGATAAGTATTTAACATAAAGAAAACGAAAAATAGAAAATTTAAGAACAAGGAATGAGTCCACCTTAGTGATGGTGGCGTTTTCTTCTTGAGAAACTAATGATGTCCTTGAGCTCTTCTATGTCTCTTCCTTGTCTTTGTTGCTTGATCCCTAGTGATTTTGGTGCTCCTATCCTTAGTTGCTCCCAATAATTGTGTGGAGAAAAATGTATCTCCTGAGGTATCTCAGGGATCTCTTGATTTGCAGTCAAATGTTCTACCACTGAGCTATAGATCCTTTACATGAATCTCTCCATCTCCCATGAATTGGAGGTGGAAGCTTTTGTCTTCCCTTTTCTCTTCTCTCTTCTTCTTTTTTTTTTTTTTTGAGATTTCTCTGGCCTTAGGTGCCATCAATGGTTATGGAAAAGCAAAATAAGTAATGCTTTAGAATATTGCTCGCACTCGAGCAAAAGAAGAAAGAATAGTAGAAGAAGAAGATGTGGGAAAAAAACTAGGATTATGAGGAGGGAATGTGGGGATCCTGTGGGGTCCACAGATCTTGAGGTGTCAAGGATTTACATCCCTGCACCAATTAGGCATGTAAAATGCCTTTGCATGCAATTTTGGCGTTTAAACGCCGAACTGATGCTTGTTCTAGGCGTTCAATGCCCAGATGCAGCATGTTTCTGGCGTTGAACGCCAGTTCTATGCTTGTTTCTAGTGTTCAGCGCCATCTCCATGCTCTGTTCTGGCGTTGAACGCCAGCCAGATGCTCCTTACTGGCGTTTGAACGCCAGTGAACTCCTTCTCCAGGGTGTGCTGTTTTTAATGCTGTTTTTGATTTTTCTTCAATTTTTTCAGTTGTTTTTGTGACTCCACATGATCATGAACCTATGAAGACATATAACTAATAAAAATATAATAAAAATTGGGTTGCCTCCCAATAAGCGCTTCTTTAATGTCAATAGCTTGACAGTGGGCTCTCATGGAGCCTCACAGATGTTCAAAGCATTGTTGAGACTCCCCAACACCAAACTTAGAGTTTGAATATGGGAGTTCAACACCAAACTTAGAGTTTGGTTGTGGCCTCCCAACACCAAACTTAGAGTTTGACTGTGGGGGCTTTGGTTGACTCTATTTTGAGAGAAGCTTACTGTGCCTCTTTTCCATGTTTACAGAAGGATGTCCTCTACTTGTCCATAAGCCTGTTTTCTGGATTTGTCTGCCATCTCTTATGAGATTTTAGCAGCTTGTACCTCAAAAATTCCCAATTTCTCCATTACAGAGAGTGGCATGAGGTTTATTCCTGACCCCAGGTCACATAGAGCCTTCTCAAAGGTCATGGTGCCTATGGTACAAGGTATTAGGAACTTTCTAAGATCCTGTTTCATCTGAGGCAATCTCAGTTGATCCAATGCATTTAGTTCATTGGTGAACAGGGGAGGTTCATCTCCCCAAGTCTCTTTACCAAATAAATTGGCATTCCGCTTTATGATTGCGCCAAGGAACTTGGCAACTTACTCTTCAGTAACATCCTCATTCTTTTCAGAAGAAGAAGACTCATCAGAGCTCATGAACGGCATAAGGAGGTTCAATGGAATCTCTATGGTCTCTAGATGAGCCTCAGAGTCCTTTGGTTCCTCAGAGGGAAACTCCTTATTGAACACTGGACGTCCCAGGAGGTCTTCCTCACTGGGATTTACGTCCTCAACCTTCCTCCCAGGTTCGGCCATGGTAATCAATTCAATGGCCTTGCATTCTCCTTTTGGATTCTCTTCTGTATTGCTTGGGAGAGTACTAGGAGGGGTTTCAGTGATTCTTTTACTCAGCTGGCCCACTTGTGCTTCCAAATTTCTAACGGAGGACCTTGTTTCATTCATGAAACTCACAGTGGCCTTGGACAGATCAGAGACTAAGTTTGCTAAATTAGAGATATTTTGTTCAGAGTTCTCTGTCTATTGCTGAGTGGATGATGGAAAAGGCTTGCTATTGCTAAACCTGTTTCTTCCACCATTATTAAAGCCTTGTTGAGGCTTTTGATCCTTCCATGAGGGATTATAGGTGTTTCCATATGGTTCACCCATGTAATTCACCTCTGCTATTGTAGAGTTTTCAGGATCATAAGCTTCTTCTTCAGCAGATGCCTCTTGAGTACTGTTGGATGCAGCTTGCATTCCATTCAGACTCTGAGAAATCAAATTGACTTGCTGGGTCAATATTTTGTTCTGAGCCAATATGGCATTCAGAGTATCAATTTCAAGAACTCCCTTCTTCTGAGGTGTCCCATTACTCACAGGATTCCTCTCAGAAGTGTACATGAACTAGTTATTAGCAACCATGTCAATGAGTTCTTGAGCTTCTGCAGGCGTTTTCTTTAGGTGAATGGATTGACCTGCAGAAGTATCCAATGACATCTTAGATAACTCAGACAGACCATCATAGAATATATCCAGGATGGTCCATTCTGAAAGCATGTCAGAAGGACACTTTTTGGTCAGTTGCTTGTATCTCTCCCAAGCTTCATAGAGGGATTCACCTTCTTTCTGTCTGAAGGTTTGAACATCCACTCTAAGCTTGCTCAGCTTTTGAGGAGGAAAGAACTTGGCTAAGAAAGCCGTGACCAGCTTATCCCAAGAGTTCAGGCTATCTTTGGGTTGAGAGTCCAACCATACTCTAGCTCTGTCTCTTACAGCAAAAGGGAAAAGCATGAGCCTGTAGACTTCAAGATCTACTCAATTAGTCTTAACAGTATCACAGATCTGCAAAAATTCAGTTAAGAACTGAAAAGGATCTTCAGATGGAAGTCCTTGGAACTTGCAGTTCTGCTGCATCAGAGAAACTAATTGAGGTTTCAGCTCAAAATTATTTGCTCCAATGGTGGGGATGGAGATGCTTCTTCCATGTAAATTGGAATTAGGTGCAGTAAAGTCACCAAGCATCCTCCTTGCATTATTATTATTTTCGGCTGCCATCTCCTCTTCTTGCTCAAAAATTTCTGAGAGGTCCTTGCTGGGTTGTTGTAATTTAGCTTCTCTTAGTTTCCTCTTCAGAGTCCTTTCAGGTTCTGGATCTGCTTCAACAAGAATATTCTTGTCCTTGCTCTTGCTCATATGAAAAAGAGGGAACAGAAAAATAATAATAATAATAGGGATCCTTTTTACCCAAGTATAGAGGTTCCCTTATGTGAGTAGAAGAAAAGAAGAAGAGAAAATCTGAACTCAGAGAGAGAGAGAGAGTTCGGATTTTTGGTGAGTGAGGAAGAGATGTTAGTAAATAAATAAATAAATAGAAGGAGATGAGAAGGAGAGAATTTTCGAAAATTATTTTTTTGAAAAAGAGTTAGTGATTTTCGAAAATTGATTTTGAAAAAGGTTAGTAATTTTCGAAAATTAAAATCAAAAATTAAAATAATTAGTTAATTAAAAAGGATTTTTGAAAAAGAGGGAGATATTTTCGAAAATTAGAGGGAGAGAGTTAGTTAGGTAGTTTTGAAAAAGATAAGAAACAAACAAAAAGTTAGTTAGTTAGTTGCAACAAATTTTGAAAATCAATTTTTGAAAAGATAAGAAGATAAGAAGTTAGAAAAGATATTTTAAAATCAAATTTTTGAAAAAGATAAGATAAGAAGATATTTTTGAAAAGATATGATTAAAATTAGTTTTTGAAAAAGATTTGATTTTTAGAATCACAATTAATGACTTGATTCACAAGAAATCACAAGATATGATTCTAGAACTTAAAGTTTGAATCTTTCTTAACAAGTAAGTAACAAACTTGAAATTTTTGAATCAAAACATTAATTGATGATATTATTTTCGAAAATTATGTGATAAAGATAAGAAAAAGATTTTTGAAAAATATTTTTATAATTTTCAAAAATAAATAAGAAAAATGAAAGAGATTTGATTTTTGAAAAAGATAAGATTTTTAAATTGAAAATTTGATTTGACTCATAAGAAACAACTAAATTTTAAAAAGTTTTGAAAAAGTCAAATCTAATTTTCGAAATTTTAAGAGAGAAAAAGGGAAAGATATTTTTTTTTGATTTTTTTTTGAATTTTTAATGATGAAAGAGAAAAAACATGAAAAAGACTCAATGCATGAAAATTTTGGATCAAAACAATGAATGCATGCAAGAATGCTATGAATGTCAAGATGAACACCAAGAACACTTTGAAGATCATGATGAACATCAAAAACATATTTTTGAAAAATTTTTGATGCAAAGAAAACAGGCAAGACACCAAACTTAGAAATATTTGATGCTTAGACTCTATGGATGCAAAAATGCACATGAGAAACAAGAAAAGACACAAAATAAGAAAACATCAAGATCAAACAAGAAGATTTACCAAGAACAACTTGAAGATTATGAAGAACACTATGAATGCATGAATTTTTCGAAAAATGCAAGATGAACATGCAATTGACACCAAACTTGAAATTGACTCAAGACTCAAACAAGAAACACAAAATATTTTTGATTTTTTTGATTTTCTAATTTTTTTTTTTAGTATTTTTCGAAAATAAATTTGTGAAAGAAAAATAACAATTGCAAAATTTTTAATATGAATTCCAGGAATCTTGTACTCTTAGTCTAAAGCTCCAATCTGAGGGTTAGGCATGGCTTAATAGCCAGCCAAGCTTTAGTATGCTATTAGATGCATTGAAGTGATTAGTTGAAGACCAATCCCAAAGCAGTTTGGATATGGCTTTACAGCCAAATAGGATTCAACATGTTACCATGAAACTCTAGAATTCATTCTAAAAAAACTTCTTAAATAATTTTCGAAAACAAAGGGAAAATTTTTGAAAAATTTTTTTTTGAAAACTTTTTGAAAATAAAATAAGAGGAAAATTACCTAATCTGAGCAACAGGATGAACCGTCAGTTGTCCAAACTCGAACAATCCCCGGCAACGGCGCCAAAAACTTGGTGCACAAAATTGTGATCTCAGGCAACGGTGCCAAAAACTCTGTACGCACATCTTAATAAATCGTTTTTCATTCACAACTTCGATACAACTAACCAGCAAGTGCACTGGGTCGTCCAAGTAATAAACCTTATGTGAGTAAGGGTCGATCCCACGGAGATTGTTGGTATGAAGCAAGCTATGGTCATCTTGTAAATCTCAGTCAGGCGGATAATAATTGATTATGGAGTTTTTGAAAATAATAATAAATAAACAGAAAATAAAGATAGAAATACTTATGTATATCATTGGTGAGAATTTCAGATAAAGGTATAGAGATGCTTTTGTCCCTCTGAACTTCTACTTTCCTGCTGTCTTCATCCAATCAGTCCTACTCCTTTCCATGGCTGGCTTTATGTAAGGACATCACCATTGTCAATGGCTACTTTTCATCCTCTCTGGAAAATGGTCCGATGCGCTGTCACTGCATGGCTAATCATCTGGAGGCATCACCGTGGTCAAAGGCTGCATCCTATCCTCTTGTGAAAATGGTCCAAATGCTCTGTCACAGCACGGCTAATCATCTGAGGTTCTCGATCATACTGGAATAGGATTCACCCTCCTTTTGCGTCTGTCACTACGCCCAGCACTCGCGAGTTTGAAGTTCGTCACAGTCATTCAATCCCAGAGTCCTACTCGGAATACCACAGACAAGGTTTAGACTTTCCGGACTCTCATGAATGCCGCCATCAATCTAGCTTATACCACGAAGATTCTGATTAAGAGATCCAAGAGATACTCATTCAATCTAAGGTAGAACGGAAGTGGTTGTTAGGCACGCGATCATAGGGAATGATGATGATTGTCACGTTCATCACATTCATGTTGAAGTGCGAATGAATATCTTAGAAGCGGAATAAGTTGAATTGAATAGAAAAACAGTAGTACTTTGCATTAATTCATGAGGAACAGCAGAGCTCCACACCTTAATCTATGGAGTGTAGAAACTCTACCGTTTGAAAATACATAAGTGAAAGGTTCAGGCATGGCCGAATGGCCAGCCCCCATAACGTGATCACAGGATCAAATATACAATCCAGGATGTCAAATACAATAGTAAAAAGTCCTATTTATACTAAACTAGTTACTAGGGTTTACAGAAGTAAGTAATTGATGCATAAATCCACTTCTGGGGCCCACTTGGTGTGTGCTTGGGCTGAGCTTGAAGTTTCCACGTGGAGAGGTCATTCTTGGAGTTGAACGCCAGTTTGTAACGTATTTCTGGCGTTCAACTCTGGCTTGTAACGTGTTTTTGGCGTTTAACTCCAGACTGCAGCGTAGAACTGGCGTTCAACGCTCTTTTGCGTCGTCTAAACACAGCCAAAGTATAAACTATTATATATTGCTGGAAAGCCCTGGATGTCTACTTTCCAACGCAATTAGAGGCATGCCATTTTGAGTTTTGTAGCTCCAGAAAATCCACTTTGAGTGCAGGGAGATCAGAATCCAACAGCATCAGCAGTCCTTCTTCTACCTCTGAATCTGATTTTTGCTCAAGTCCCTCAATTTCAGCCAGAAAATACCTGAAATCACAGAAAAACACACAAACTCATAGTAAAGTCCAGAAATGTGAATTTAGCATAAAAACTAATAAAAACATCCCTAAAAGTAACTAGATCCTACTAAAAACATACTAAAAACAATGCCAAAAAGCGTATAAATTATCCGCTCATCAGTTTCCCTCCAAAATTTTCGAAAATTAAGGGTGCTAGATCAAAAAAATTTTAAGTCTTGAGTCTTTTTACTTGTTTTTCTCTTTCCTCATTAAATTCAAAAATAAAAAAATTATATTTGCTATCTTATCTTTTAAGTAATTTTCGAAATTTTAAACTAAAAATTCAGATTTCAATTTTAAATTTTTTTCTTATCTTATCTTAGTTTTCAATTTTCAAAAATCAAATCTTTTCAAAATAAAAAATCATATCTTTTTCAAAAATCATATCCTTATCAAATTTCAAAATTTTATCTTTTTAAAATCTTTGTCAAATCTTTTTGATTTCCTATCTTATCTTATCTTTTTCTAATTTCAAATTTCAACTTTTGAAAAATAAAAAATTTAAATTTAAAATTTAAAAATTCAATTTCAAAATCCAAAATTTAAATTTAAATTTTCAATTTTTAAAATTAAATCTTTTTCAAAATCAAATTTCAAAATCTTATCTTTTTAAAATCTTGTTCAAATCTTTTTGATTTTCTATCTTATCTTATCTTTTTCTAATTTCAAATTTCAACTTTCAAAATTTAAATTCAAATTTCAAAATTTAAAATTCAAATTTTAAAATTCAATTTTCAATTTCAAATTTCAAAAAATAAATTTTAATTTTCAAATTTCAATTCTTAAATTAAAATCTCTTTTTAATTAGTTACTTATCTTCTATCTCTCCTCTCTCAAAACTTCCTAACTTCTTCTCTCTAATTTTCGAAAATTCTCTTCTTCTTCTCTCTCTTCTAATTTTGAAATTTAATAATTAAAATTTAAATTCTTTTTAATTAATTAAATTTAATTTCGGATGAAATAAATAAATAAAATAAAAATAAAAATATTTTTATTCTTATTCATCTCTTCTACTTCTATTTCTTCTTCTATTCTTATTTCTTCTTCCTCCTCTTCTACCCTGCTTCATCTTCTACTTTTCTCCATCATGAATCCAAATGGGAATGAAAAGTTCAGAAGAACTCTGGTATCTTATATAAATCCTACTGCTGACTTCTATGGAAGAAGTATTAGCATACCTCACATCAGAACAAGTAGCTTTGAATTGAACCATCAACTTATTACTCTAGTACAGCAAAACTGCCAGTATTCCTGGCTTCCTCAGGAAGAACCTATATGGCCTAAGAAGCTTCTGATGGCCTTGACATTAGTAGGTGGTGATAATTTTTCAATTATTTCTACCTTAACTTGATCAACTTCTATTCCCTTGTTTGAAATTCTGTGCCCAAGAACAATCCCTTCAGTAACCATAAAATAGCATTTCTCCCAATTTAAAACCAGGTTTGTTTCTTGGCATCGATTCAGCACCAGAGCTACATGGTGAAGGCAAGAGTCAAAGGAATCACCAAAAACAGAGAAGTCATCCATAAATACCTCCAAGAATTTTTCTACCATATCTGAGAAGATGGGGAGAATACATATTTGTAAGGTTGCTGGTGCTTTGTAGAGGCCAAACGGCATCCTTCTATAGACAAACACTCGATATGGGCATGTGAACGTTGTCTTTTCTTGGTCCTGAGGATCTACTACAATTTGATTGTAGCTTGAGTAGCCATCCAAGAAGTAGTAAAATGCATGGCCAGCCAGCCTCTCCAGCATCTGGTCGATGAAAGGTAAAGGAAAAATGGTCCTTTCTTGTGGTGTTGTTAAGTCTCCTATAATCAATGCACATACGTCATCCTGTGATAGTTCTTGTAGGAATCAACTCGTTCTTTTCATTGTGGATCACTGTCATCCCGCCTTTCTTGGAAACCACTTGTACAGAGCTTACCCAAGGACTATCTGAAATGGGGTATATAATCCCAGCCTCCCACATCTTTGTAACCTCTTTTTGGACCACCTCCTTCATAGCTGGATTCAGTCACCTATGTGGTTGTACCACGGGTTTAGCATCATCTTCAAGTCTGATTTTGTGCATACATCGAGTTAGACTGATTCCTTTTAAGTCACTTATGATCCATCCGATAGCTGTCTTGTAGGCCTTCAGCACTTGAATTAGCGCTCTTCTTCCTACTGCTCGAGGATAGAGCTTATGATGACTGGATATGTGTCACATCTCCTAAGAACATATACTTTAAGGACGGTGGCAAAAGCTTAAGCTCGAGTTTAGGAGGTCCATCTTCCACTTTGGGGGTGGTCAGCATCTCCTCCTGCTCGTCTAGTGCATCCAGTTCTGGCATGGCATCTTCAAGAATGTTATCTAGCTCCTCCTCGAGTATTTCAATCTCTCGTACCTCTTCAACCAGGGGTTCTATGACATCAATCTTCATGCATTCCTCTAGGGGGTTAGGATGTTGTATAGCCTTAACAACATTGAATGTGAAGTCATCCTTATCGACTCTTAGTTTTACCTCCCCTTTTTGAACATCAATGATGGTTCTCCCGGTAGCCAGAAAGGGTCTTCCTAGAATAATGGAAGCATTTGTGTTCTCCTCCATGTCTAGGATCACAAAGTCCGTGGGAAATGCAAAGGGTCTAACCCTAACAACCATATCCTCAACTACCCCTGATGGGATCTTGACGGAACCATCAGTAAGCTGAAGGCAGATACGAGTAGGATTGGGTTCTTGGATCCGGAGCTTGTTCATTAATGATGATCGCATGAGGTTGATGCTTGCTCCAAGATCACATATGACTGTTCTTATGCAAGTGTCTCCAAGAGTGCATGGTATCACAAAACTCCCAGGGTCCTATAGTTTCTCTGGTAGATTCTTTTAGATAATTTCACTGCATTCCTTAGTGAGGAGAATTGTCCCTGCCTCCCTCCAATCGCTTTTATGGCTGATTATGTCCTTTGTAAACTTAGCATAGGAAGGTATTTATTCAAGAGCTTCAGCAAATGGGATTTTAATCTCGAGTTTCTTGAGGATATCCCGAAAGCTGGCAAATTGCTCATCATTTTCTTTCTTATGGAGTTTCTGAGGATATGATAGCCTGGCTTTGCATTCAAAGGTCTTGAGTGGTGCATAGTAATTGTTTATAGTGGCTGAAGAAGGGTTGTCAGTCTGCCTAGGTAGGGAGTTTCCTAAACTGGCGTGTGCATTGCTTTCCTCCTCTAGGAGTTGAACGCCCCTTCTGCTCCCCTCTGGGTGTTGAATGCCAGAAGCATTAGTCTGGGGTGTTCCATGTTCTTCTTCTGGTGCAATATTGTATTGAGACGGGGTAGTCAGTGTTCTGCCACTTCGTAGCTCAATTTCCTGGTATACTTCAGCTTCTTGCTTGGTTTTCATTTGGTGCAGTTCTGTTTTCACATTCTGGAAGGATGTTTGGGTTTCCTGGGCTATGCTGTGCTGGCTCCTTGCGAATGTATGCACGCTCTCTAACTATCTTGTCAAAAGGTCCAACCGCTTAGCCATTGCTTTATTCTGAGCTAGGAGTATATCTATTGCAGATTCCTCCTTGGGTTTCCCTCTTGCCCTGGGTCTTTCTGCAGTGTATAAGTGTTGATCATTTGCCACCGTTTCAATGAGCTCCTGAGCTTCTTTGGGTGTTTTCAACATGTGTAAGGAGCCACCTGCAGAATGATCCAGAGATATTTGGGCTGCTCCAAATAGTCCGTCATAAAAGATGTCTAGCTCGACCCAGTGGGTGAACAGCTGAACAGAACATTTCCGGAGCATTGACTTGTATCTCCCCCAGTCATCATATAGAGATTCGCCCTCCTCTTGCTCGAAGGCTTGAATATCCTTCCTGAGTTCAGTTAACTTCCTTGGGGGGAAATATCTGTTCAGGAATTTGTTAGCCACTTTACTCCAAGTGTTCAGGCTCTCCTTAAGTTCTTCTCCCAGCCAGTCCTTGGCCTGATCTCTCACAGCAAATGGGAAGAGGAGTAGCCTGTAAACGTCAGGATCCACTTAATTGGTCTTTACAGTATCACAGATTTGCAAAAAATCATAAATGAATTTGGTGAGATCCTCCTGAGGATGTCCATGAAACTGATAGTTTTTCTGCACAAGCATGATCAAATTCGAGTTGAGCTTAAAATTGTCCGTTCTTATGAGGGGCACATTGATGATTCTTCCATAAAAGTCAGGAGTGGGGGCTGTATACAACTCCCAAGTTTTCCTGGTTTGCGCTTCTCCCTCTAGATTCATAGTGCTCCTAGTGTTTCTGAACAGATAAGAAACCGAGAAAGAATGCCAGCCTCTAGGTAACAGTCTAGAGGACTTCCCAGTGAGATATTCACAGAAGAATAAAATGCAAAAATAAGAAAATAAAAAAAAGCAAGACATCAAATTTAAAATTTAAAATTAGATCTAAATAAAATACCAAGAAATATTAAAAAATTAAAAAGGAAAATATATACCATATTAATTTTAAAAGTTTTAGAAGAAAAATATGAGATGAACACCAAACTTAAAGATTTTGAAATTAAACAACACAAATTTCGAAAAATTAGGGAGAAAAACACTAAGAGACACCAAACTAACAAATTTTGAAATCAAATAAAAGAAAATAACACAAAAATTTCGAACAAAAAGGGAAGAAACCAAGAATAATTTTCAAAAAGTTCAAGAAAAGAAAAATTAACAAAAGCCAAAAGGACACCAAACTTAAGATTTAACACAAGAATCAAATAAAAGAAAAAAAATGACTAAAAATGAAAACTTTTTTGAAAAATTTTGAGAAAGAAAATAAGAAGCATAGTTAAAAGAAAAACTAGTAAAAGCACTTGATCTAAGCAGCAAGACAACTGATAGTTGTCAATCTCGAACAATCCACGGCAACGACGCCAAAAATATGGTACACAAAATTGAACTCGCACAACTTCACCGGCAAGTGCACCGGTTCATCCAAGTAATACCTCTGGTGAGTGAAGGTCGATCCCACAAGGATTGTTGGATTGAGCAAGCAATGCTTATCCTGCAGATCTTAGTCAGGCGAATAGAAAGGTAGTAATTATTGTTGTAGGCGCATAAAACAAATAGTAAAGAAAGTAATAAAGAATTAACATAAAAATAATACTGAGAAATCAGTTAAGGCTTTGGAAATGCTTTATCTTTTCGGATTAATACTTCTTACAGACTACTTTAACAATGAATGATTCATTCTATGGCAAAGCTGTAAGTGATTAACTCCTATCCTCTTAGCAAGTTAATATCCTCTAATCCATATCAAATGCCGTTGTCAGTGGTCATTCAATATGAACGAAGATGAAGCTCATGCAATTCATTCTCCCTTTTTTATCCTACTTAAAACACCACACACATGGTTAGATCTTCCGGATCAAAGAATGAAGCTCAATGTTCTAGCCTTAGCACCACAGAAACCTCATTACTCATAACTAACGAGATTATATATCACATATCCCAATTAGCCCAAATAAATTATTGGTTTAGGAGATGTATTCTCAAGCTTTAGCTTGATACTTTCCGGGTCAAGACTCGCAAGAAATCATGTAGAATAAGGGTTCATACTTCCGTTCCACCCCAGATTCATTAGATGAAGAACGATAATACATCATAGAATGGAATCAAACATATATTAAAAGAGAAAAGTAATAATATTAATCATAGGACAAGCAGAGCTCCTAACCTTAACCTAGGAGGTTTAGTTACTCATAATTTACAGAGAAAAATTATATGTATGATAAAGTTCCTAGATGATTATTGATCTAAGTGATCTCCTCTTTAAAAAGGAGATGCTAACTCTAAAAGATATTAATTTAAAATAAAAAATACAAGAGTAAACGAAACTAAGCTAAGGAGTGCTAAAATCCACTTTGGACCCACTTTAGTTGAGTGCTTCGTCCAAGCCTGGTATTCAACTCGGAGAACTGGCGTTGAACGCTAGTTAGGGGGTAATGAGCTGCTCCCTTGGTCCCTTGGTGGCGTTGAACACCAGCTTTGGGCGTTCAACGCTGGGCTTGGTCCTTCTTGGGCATTGAACTCCAGATGTGGACGTTCAACGCCAGTTATGGGTAGTGATCCGGAAGAGAAGTATAGACTATTATATATTGCTAGAAAGCTCTAGAAGTTAGCTGTCCAACGCTATTGAGAACGCATTAATTGGACCTCATTAGCTCAAGATATGCTTGTTGGAATGCACGAAGGTCAGAATTTGACAGCATCTGCTATCCTTTCTTCATCTCAGAACAAGGCTTTGCCAATTTTACGAATTTCGTCCAAAAATCTCCTAAAATCATAGGAAAAATACAATAACTCAAAGTAACATCCAAAAAGTAAATTTTGTACTAAAACACACTAAAACATAATAAAATTAATAAAATCTAACAAAAAATACTATAAAAATGCTATGAAAAAATATATAAAAATCCACTTATCACTTTTCAAAAAGTCAGCATTTCCCGACATGAGTGGACAATTTTTCATTCTCTGCTATCAAGATTATGTTATTTCATTTAACTATATTTTTGTGGCGATTGTTTTCATTTTATAAATTAACATTTAATATAATTATAAAATACTAACACGATAATTTATAATATCGTTTATGCAAGATCTAATATATATGACATGATTAACCAAAACTTGTAGCCACTTGTGGAGGTGAATTATTAACTCAATAAATTAAACTGTTGTACATGCTATCCAACGATTAAGTGTATTATAACCATTCTATAATAGTATAGAAATACAAGAAGAAATCTGAAGGAAAAAACCAAAAATAATTAAGAAGGGAAAGAAATGCAAGTAGAATATTAATTAGAGATTATTCTTACTCAATTTTATCAAAAAATAAATTCGACTCTCTGCTGTTGTATTAAAAAAAAGTCATTATAATTGCATTTAGTTTTAAAAATGAGATAAAATAAGACATCGAAAAAAAAACAAAAGATTTGAATACAAATTTTAGTGTTCTTATATTTTGTTTGGTGATAAATTAAAATGAATTATAAAATCTAATTTACTCTTAATTCTTTTCATATAAAAAATTTATGAAAAAAATATAATGTTAAAAAAATATAATTATGAAAATTTGATAAAAATTATAAAAATAAAAAAATAAGTTCTATCTCTCATTAGTATTATAGAAATAACGACACAAAATACACTAATTCAATGTCTATAGACACATTGTTTTTGTTTATGTCTTATTTATCAAACAATTTTATTTCTTTGCGTCCTTATCTTATTGTTTCGTGCCTGTAAACAAAGGCAGCCTATAAGTTTGAGAGATATGAAACTTCAGCAAAGTGTCACAACCTTGGACACACTCCAACGCTATCGTGCCGACACTCGGACTTACTCAACCTCTTGAGGTAAGACCAAGTCAGCCTAACCCTCAGTATTTAGCAAGAAAGCTAAGAACACAAGAGAACACAAGAGAAAGGAAGCTCTGGTGGAAAGAACACTTTACTACTCAAGTGTTTGTTACAAATGATTCACACACCCAAACCATAACTTTCACCTCCTATTTATAGCCATCCACCTCCTCAATGGATGGTTAGGATTAAATCTAGTCAACAGTCTAGATTAAGCATCTAGAACCTTTATTACAAATATCTATCCTACCACAACTTTCTAAATACTTCTAGATTATTCCATACTAGTCTTCATATTTCTATATATATCCACACACTTCTAGATTACTCTATGACCTTCTAGAGTCTTCTAGAACCTTCTAGGGTATTCCAGGACCTTCTATGACATTCTAGAACATTCTGGAACCATTTAGAGCATTCTTAGACACTCTAGAAAACTATACAAACACCGTTAGATCTAACCTTCTAAAATTTACCGTGACATTCTCCCCCACCTAATGCGCAGACGTCCTCATCACGTTATGTTGATGATAGCGCTCTATGTAACGACCCAATTTTTAGTATGTCTAGATCATACTGAAAACTGAGTGCTACCAACTTGTCTTCCTAATTATTATCTATTATTTATTATATGAGCCTGATTCGTTGTTAAAAACGTAGTTAATTTGTGAGGTATTTTTTTTTTGAAAACGTTTGGGTTAGTAGACGGATTCATTCATAATCAATTCACAACTGATAACAGATAAAACAGTTATAAACAACCACACATAAATACATTTCAAGTAGTTAATAACATTCCGTGATCCAGCTTTTATTTAAGTATAAACTTTTAGTTAGAACACCCCTAGATATAACTAGATAATAACTATATACATATATATACATACAACATCCCAGGCCCTGACCTGTTCAAGAAGTCCCTATGTTGGCGCCCAGGCTAGCCTAGACTCTATACTCACCTAGTCCCTCTAAACTACTAAAGCGAGGAAAAGTACGTTCTAAGTCTTCAAAACTCAAGTCAGGTGGAACGTCATCAAAAGGTGGAAGGTCGTCTACTACTCCTCCGCACGATCATACATTGCCATATGACGTCCCACTAGTACTCCATCAGGTAGCCACACAACAGGAGTCTCGTACACAGGATTTAGGCCACAATAAGCAAATGAGGCAGCCTTGAGGGTTTTGGGGGTGTAGGGTGAGTTGTGATTGGTTGGCTTGGAGATGGGTTAAAATAATATTAAAATATCTCAGGTGTATAACTACTAAAACCAGATGTATCGGAACACTTGTAAAAATATCTCTAAAATTTCTTTTCTAAGCTACTAGCATAAATTACACTAGTAACATATTTAATATGAGAATAGATCATGTATGATGAGGCATTAGCATTGCTAAAGTCATCAGAGAGTGCTGGTGCTAAGCTGCACCAGTAAACTGTGAACTCGGTTAAACCGATTTCCTGTTTTTAACTAAAATAGACCAGGTAACCTTATAATATCATTTAAGCATATTTTAATATTAATATAATGATAATATTATACTATTATCACTCTTCTCTCATGAATCGAGTCCGGTTTATCAAATTGAGAATATTTACGAAAAACAGAATCAAAACTCCTAACCGATACGGTTCAAAACTAGGTTTTTCACGATTGCGTTGTCAGGCTTGTCTCAACTAAGGTCTTGAGTTAAAAATAACATAACGATAATGAAGATTGAGATTCTTGATGATATAGCAGAAGTTCTCCCCTTACTGATCTTCCGGAGAAATCAGTACTTTCAGAAAAGATCTCGCGTACTTGAAAACCGGGGTTGTTTACTCTAGGTGTTCTTGGAATTGCCACAGATCTTCACGAGGTTCCCAACTAGTTTTGGTTATCGGGAGTCCTTTCCACTTGATCAAGTATTGGATACTTGGTGGTACTCCCCTTCGTCGCACTATACGATTAGCTAAGATCTCTTCGATTTTTTTATCAAAGGATCTAATCACCATAGGCGGAGCTCGACTCAAGTCACTCTACTCGGTTCATCTTGGTCTTCATGATATGGTTTAAGCATACTCACATGGAAGATCAGGTGGATCTTTATAGAGGGAGGGAGTTGTACTTTGTAAGCAACCTCCCCAACACGTCCAATGATCTCAAATGGCCCTTCGTATTTGCGAATTAAGCCCTTATGAATCTTGCGAAAGGCTTTGAATTGTTGTGAAAGAAGTTTAATCATTACCTTGTCTCCCACTTGATAGCTTGCATGCCTCCTCTTCTTATTTGCCCATTTCTTCATCCTCATTGCAGCTTTGTCGAGGTAAGAACGAGTGACGTCTGCTTGTTCTTCCCATGATTTAATCATATGATATGCTCCAGGGCTCTTCCCTGAGTAAGAGAAAGAATGAAAGTGAGGTGTAAGCGGCTGTTATCTAGTCACAATCTAGCTCGAACGGAATCTTCCCTATAGACTCACTCCTTTGTAGATTGTTTGAGAACTGAGCAATGTCTAGGAGTTTTGTCCAATCCTTTTGATTAGCGCTTACGAAATACCTCAAGTAACACTCAAGTAAGGCATTCACTCTCTCAGTCTACCCATTGGTTTGAGGATGGAAGCTTGTTGAAAAATGAAGCCCAACCTGAGGAGTTTGAACAACTCTGTCCATAGTCGTTCTGGGAAGCGTGGATCTCGATCACAAATGATGCTCTTAGGTAATCCTCAATACTTCACCACATTTTTGAAGAATAGTCGTGCTGCTTCCTCTTGAGTGCAGTCAATAGGGACAAGTATAAAAGTAGAATACTTCGAAAATTGATCCACTACTATGAGAATAGATCCAAGCCCCTCGGACTTCAGTAAGGCAGAGATGAAATCTAGAGAGACACTTTCCCACGGTCGTTCTGATGGAGGTAGAGGTTCCAACAACACACTTGGTGTCTTGTTTCAATCTTATCTTGTTGCCACACAAGACAAGTCTTCCTATAACTCTCCACTTCATCTCTCATTTGAGGCCAAT
Organism: Arachis ipaensis; assembly: GCF_059453495.1. Lineage (NCBI taxonomy): Eukaryota > Viridiplantae > Streptophyta > Magnoliopsida > Fabales > Fabaceae > Arachis > Arachis ipaensis. The sequence continues at coordinate 44,140,033 of NC_142439.1, forward strand.
AAGAAGAAGATTCAATGAGTGCCAAGGTCCTTCGCTAACCTTGGTGACCAGCCCACTTGGTGTCGGGGCATTCTCTCACTAATTTTCTTCTTAGATTTTCCCATTTAGGGACGTATAGTCTTCTCCCTTTAGTGTAGAAAAGGTCATCTTCTAGCCAAAATCTTTTGGCCTTACCTTCTCTAGCCAACTCCACCAACTTCTTGGCTAATCGATCATGATGCAACCCTTCCTTGATGGTATGCACAATATCTCCTTCGACCATGGAAATGGCTACCAACTCAAGCTTGTGGCTCAGTGCATCTACTACTATATTAGTCTTGCCTGACTTGTATTCAAATTTGAAATCAAACTCAGCTAAGAAATCTTGCCACCTAACTTGTTTGGGGCTTAATTTCTTCTGAGTTTGGAAGTAGCTTATAGCAACATTGTCTGTCTTGACGATGAAGTGTTAACCATGCAAGTAGTGATGCTAAGTTCTCAGACAATGCACTACTGCAGTCATCTCTTTCTCTTAGACGGTGTATCGCCTCTCTGTATCATTCAACTTGCAACTCTCAAAGGCAATAGGATGTCCTTCTTGCATCAGAACCCCTCCAATGGCGTAGTCAGAAGCATTGGTGGGGACTTCAAACACCTTTGAGTAGTTAGGCATTGCTAGTACTGGTCTTTTTGTGATAGCATCCTTCAACTCATCAAAGGCCTTTTGACACTTCTTTGACCATTCCCAAGAGTGATTCTTCTTGAGAAGATCAGTTAATGGTGCAGCCTTGGCGGAGTATCCCTTGATAAACATCCGATAGTAATTAGGCAACCCAATGAATGACCTCAATTCAGATACCTTGTTTGGAAGCTCCCATTCTTTGATAGCCTTCACCTTTCCTTGATCCGTGCAGAGAGTTTCATCTTTAATAATGTGTCCCAATAAGTGGACTTCGTCCCTTGCAAAAGAACACTTTTCCTTCTTGACATATAGGTTATTCTCTTGCGGGATCTTAAACACAGTTTGTAAGTGTTCTACATGTTCCTCGAAGGTATTGCTATAGACAACAATATCATCCAAGTACACCACTATAAACCAATCAAGGCAACGTCAAAAGATCTCGTTCAGCAAGGTATAGAAGGTTGCAAGAGCATTGGTCAAGTTAAAAGGCATCACCAGCCACTCATATGATCCATACCTCGTGACACACGTGGTCTTAAGCTCATCACCATCGGCAACGCTCACTTGGTGATATCTTGACATCAAATCTAGCTTTAAGAATCACTTGGCTCTACCAAGTTGATCAAATAAATCGGCTATCAAAGGAATAGGGTATTTGTTCTTGATGGTTACCTTGTTAAGTGCTCGATAGTCGATGCATAGTGTCAACGAACAATCATGCTTCTTTTGGAACAAGACAGGTGCGCCATAAGGTGCCTTCGATGAAGGGATGAACCCAGCATCTAGCAAATCCTTGAGTTGCCTCTTCAACTCCTCAAGTTCTAGCGGTGCCATCCTATAAGGTGTTGAGGTAGGTGGCTATACTCCTGACTCCAATTCGATCAAGTGGTCCACCTTCCTCCTAGGTGGTAGTTGTTTTGGCAACTCGAGAGGCATCACATCTTTATTTTCTTCAAGGACTTCCTTGATTTCGGGAGGAACGTCTTCTCTTTCAGATGTTAACTCCTCTTGTAATAGAGCCAAATATGTAATCTCTCCCTTCTTGAACCCTTTCTTGAGTTGCATAGCAGAAAGCATCGGTGGTCCTCCAACTTTAGAGACTGTAGGGACCATGCATGGAGACCATTTCTCCATGACACATACTATGTCGTAGTATCGCATAGGTATTATATTTACCTTCCATTGCAAATTGAGCTCGATGACTATTTTAATATCATCCATGGGTGCTACTGAGAAATCCACACGGCCCTTCCAAGAACCAAGAGTCATCTCAACCCCTTTTGGTACTCCCTTAAGGGGTTCACCCTTGGTATTCACGGGTTTGAACCAGCCATTCTTTTTGGTGATCTTCAACCCAAGCCTCCTTTCTTCATCAGGTGTGATAAAGTTATGTGTAGCACTAGTGTCGATCATAGCCATGACGGGTTTTTCATTGATAAAGGCTATGACATACATCAAGCCTTTCTTTTCTGCAGTGCTTGCCTCTTTGCCCTTCACAGCATTCATGAGTTGGATAGATCCAACACATACACTCAGTTACTTGAGATTGAGCTTCTCGTTCCTCAGTGATAAATGCCAGAGTCCCTAACTTGGGATAGTCCTTCATTTGGTGTGGTCCTTTGCACATGAAGCATCCTCCTTTGGGTACCGAAGCCTTCTTTTTTTTTCTTCATACTCTTTCTTTGAACAGTATTTTTCTTCCTTATTGGTTGAGAAACTCTTCCTATTGTCTCCCCCACCTTTAGTAGAACTAGGCTTAGAGGAAGACTTTGGTCTAGAGTCTCCCCTATGATACTCAGTAAGTGATTCGGCCACCATGATGGCCTCATCGACATCCTTAACATTCCTTCTTTATAGTTTTGGCTTTGCCTAAGGTTGGATTCCATCAATGAAGAAGAACAATGCATCCTCTGATGCTAAGTTGGGAATTTGAAGCATGAGAATAGTGAACTCCTTTACGTAGTCGCTAATCGTACTCATGTGCTTCAACTCCCTCAGCTTCTTCCTTGCTTTATAAACCAAATTCTCAGGGAAGAATTGTCTTTTCAACTCTCTTTTGAAATCTTCCCATGTGGCTATGTTGCAAGTACCCTTCTCCATATCTACGCATTATTTCCTCCACCACAAAGTAGCATTATTAGAAAGATAGAGAGCTATAGTGCGTACCTTTATTGCTTCTTCGATCACCCCTTGATCTTCGAAGTACCTCTCCATTTGCCATAGAAAGTTCTCCACCTCTCGAGCGTCTCTCATGCCCTTGAACTCCTTTGGCTTTGGGAGATCAATCTTTGTCATCTCCCTTATAATGGTTGGTCGAGATTTTGCCTCCTTGAACCAAACTCGAACTTCCTCAAATAGCTTCAAGGAATTCTCAAGCTTCTCTTCGATTTGGAGCATGCTTTCTTTGAAAGCATCTAGTTCTCCTAACACGTGATCCTCGAGGGTCTCCTTGTCATGTTCTATCCATTGGAAGCACTTATGCATAGAGCATAGAACATTTTTAAAAAGAAACTCTCTGTTCTAAGAAGTTAGAGTCCTTACCTCTAGGCTCACTTGAAGAACAGGCTTTTTGCCTCCCCATTAAGAAGGAATAGCATCCCTTCTCCTTTGAGACTCAACATGCTCCATGATTAGACTAGAAGCCATACCCACAAACCACTTGTACTCCCTCTTGAACCTTGCTCTGATACCAAATTATCACGGCTTTGGATAGATTCCAACACTACCGTGCCGGCACTCGGACTTACTGAACCTCTTGAGCTAAGACCAAGTCAGCCTAACCCTTAGTATTTAGCAAGAAAGCTAAGAACACAAGAGAACAAAAGAGAAAGGAAGCTTTGGTGGAAAGAACACTTTATTACTCAAGTGTTTGTTACAAATGACTCATACACCCAAACTCTAACTCTCACCTCCTATTTATAGCCATCCACCTCCTCAATGGATGGTTAGGATTAAATCTAATCAACAGTCCAGATTAATCATATAGAACCATTATTACAATTATCTATCCTACCATAACTTTCTAAAGACTTCTAGATTATTCCATACTATACTTCATATTTCTATATACATCCACACTCTTCTAGATTACTCTATGACCTTCCAGAGTCTTCTAGAACCTTCTAATGTATTCCAGGACCTTCTAGAATATTCTAAAACGTTAAGAAACCATCTTGAGCATTCTCAAACACTCTAGAAAACTATACAAACACCGTTAAATCTAACCTTCTAAAATTTACCGTGACATTCTCCCCCACCTAATGCGCAGACATCCTCGTCGTGTTCTGTTCTTGATAGCGCTCTAGGTGTTTTTGGAATTGCCACAGATCTTCACGAGCTTCCCAACTATCTTCGGTTATCAGGAATCCTTTCCACTTGATCAAGTATTGGATACTTGGTGGTACTCCCCTTCGTCGCACGACACGATTAGCTAAGATCTCTTTAATTTCTTCATCAAAGGATCTAATCACCACAGGCGGAGCTCGACTCGAGTCACTGGTACGCGAAATTGAACTCTGCACAACTGAACCGGCTAGTGCACCGGGTCAATCAAGTAATACCTCAGGTGAGTGAGGGTCGAATCCCACGGAGCTTGTCGGATTAAGCAAGCAATGGATATCTTGTAAATCTTAGTCAGGCGATTAGAAAAGATGGTTGTTTCTTTGAAAGCATAATTACAATAGCAAAGAACGAGGTACCAGATTGATGTAAAAACAGTGATAAAGATTCAGTTAAGGCTTCGGAGATGCTATTTCTTTCTGGATTAACTTTTCTTATTGTCTACTTCAATAACAAATTATTCCTTCAATGGCAGCCGTAAGTGACTAACTTATGTCCTCTCATCAAGTTAATCTCTTCTAAACCACAGTAGTCCACCATATCTGAGCAACTCACGTCCTCTCATCAAGTCGACTCATGACTTCTCACTGTAGCCGAAGATGAAGCTCTAAACAATCCACTCCCCTTCGTGATCCTACTCAAAATGCCACAGATAAGGTTGGATCTTCTGGATCAGAGAGTGTTGCTTCTCTGACTCTAGCCTTAGCACCACAGAGACCTTAGTAACCCATGGTCAACGAGATTTTATGTCACGTATCCAAAGTTGCCCAGGCACGCTCTTGGAATCTGTAATACATTCTCTAGCTTTAGTTCTATGCTATCCGGGTCTGGACTTGCACGGAACCTATGTAGAACAAGGATGAATGTCACGGTTCACCCTCAATTCATTGAGATTGAAGAACGAGAACGCATAAGAGAATAGAATCAGACATATTGAAATAGAAAGAGTAATATTATTAATCCATGAG